>NC_091133.1:105319038-105959871 GCF_040183065.1 Periplaneta americana | reverse complement strand
ATCCTGAGCAAGATTAATCCAGTCTCTACCATCATATCCCACCTCCCTCAAATCCATTTTAATATTATTCTCCTATCTACGTCTCAGCCTCCCCAAAGGTCTTTTGCCCTACGGCCTTCCAACTAACACTCTATATGCATTTCTGGATACGCCCATACGTGCTACATGTCCTGCCCATCTCAAACGTCTGGATTTTATGGCCCTAATTATGTCAGGTGAAGTATACAATGCGTGCAGCTCTGCGTCGTGTAACTTTCTCCATTCTCCTGTACCTTCATCCCTCTTAGCCCCAAATATTTTCCTAAGAACCTTATTCTCAAAGACCCTTAATCTCTGTTCCTCTCTCAAAGTGAGAGTCCAAGTTTCACAACCATACAGAACAACCGGTAATATAACTGTTTTATAAATTCTAACTTTCAGATTTTTTGACAGAAGACTAGATGATAAAAGCTTCTCAACCGAATAATAACAGGCATTTCCCATATTTATTCTGCGTTTAATTTCCTCCCCAGTGTCATTTATGTTTTTGCTGTTGCTCCAAGATATTTGAATTTTTCCACCTCTTCGAAGACGCTATGTGAGGAATCTATACCGAATGGAATAAAAATGTTATGTTACGTCCAAAAGGCACAGAGGTGCAACGTAAAGATTTAACAGTTTATTTTATAGATCTGCTCCTTTTCTTCCTTTGGAAGGAGTGTAGGGTGATGAAAGGTATTACCCCGGCATTTAACTGGAGGCCGAAGAAAACCCGGTCAACACCCGGACGGGACCTATGGAATAGAAACAGAGCAAGACACCATGACGAGCAGCAACGCCCACAATGTGAGATAACCTATGACCTCAAGAGTAGGAGCGGAGAATTGAGTGTTTCGAAACATCGGACATACAACAAGCTACAGAAGTCAAGCAAGATTCACATCCTCGAAGGAGCTTTCATAGATGCGGCAAAGCTCCTCGAGGTCCAGCCATCTCAAACTACTCGTACAGGCTCAAAAACCTCTCCCTTTCGGTACTAGAGAAATTTTCAGGAAGATGTTCCGCCTGAAAAATTGTTATTATCTTGGCTTTCTTGCTTACAGCCTCAAGAACTGTACAGTACTGGTTACTCGGTATTCCCACTGGGCGACAGTTTATCAAACGTTGTCACTAATTGCCTAAACTTTGATAGCTATGTCAATACCAACTCCAAAACAAGTGCCATTGTCACATATGTTTCACCAAACATTAATAATGATTAAGAAGCAAGTTATTACTCTTACAGGCTCAAAAACCTCCCCTTGCTATCGTTACTAGAGAAATTTTCAGTAAGATGTTCCGCCTGAAAAATTGTTGCTTTCTTCTCTCCCTTGCTTACAGTCTCAAGAACTGTACAGTATTGGTTACTCGGTGTTCTCACTGGGCGCCAGTTTATCAAACGTTTTCACTAATTGCCTAACCTTTGATAGCTACGTCAATATCAAAACCGAAACAAGCGTCATTGTCACGTTTGTTTTACCAAACATTAATAATAATTAAGAAGCGAGTGCTGACGAATACTAGTCCACCAACCAGGAGAAAAATCACTGCAAGAATTCAAGGTTCTTTTAGCGTGCATTCATACACAATGTGTGCAGTAATACAACCAATATGTGCAGTAACCAAAATACAACAGAATGCGTCAAAACAATAATCTAATTTACCTTGTAATTAAGTTAGTCCTGCGAGCTGTCCTCTTGACATTTCTCGACACGGTTGAATTTGCCAGTGAGGTACGGTACTCAGTCAGAATTACTAGACTTTTAAGCATTCAATTCTCTATAGATAGGGGTGTGATTTTTTTAGTATTAACGATATACGTGAAATATTTAAAAACTTAATTTTATGCATGGAAAATACGAATCCCTTAATGAAAGTCCAAAATTAAGTGAAATATATCCGCGAAATTTATAGAAATTCACTAAATTACTTCATAATCACGATATTTTCAATAAACAACAGGTTTTATGGAGAATTCGCACGAAAAATGATTCTTTTTTTTTTTCAAATAAAACGTGAAAATGTTCGTCATAAAATATGGGCTTACATGAACAATTCTACGTATTTGATCGTTCAGCTTTACACACGTGTAACATCTGACAACGATGTACCGTACGCATAGTTTCAGGGACTACTTCCAGTGAATAGCGCAAGCAGACATTCCGTAATTACTGTCTTCATGAGATCAGGGGCATACGCAAGGGGGGGGGGTACCGGGTTTGAACCCCCCCCTTTAATTTTTTTTAACCTTTAACTTTAGCTTTTTACAGCATAGGAGTTCTACATCCATACTTCCTAGTAGCAGGTCTATATTAAATTTTAATTAGCATTTGAAGTCCTGAATCATTAGCAAATAAACTGAAGTACTCTACCATTTCGAAAGAGAGTTCAAAATAGTTACATACCACACACAATAATTAACTGTATTTGTCACAGGGATCCTTCTCATTCTACTGCATTTTCTATACAGCTTCGAAAACAGACCGAATAATAAGAGAGGAACAAAATTCGACCCAAAGCAGCACGACCCGTCAATCAGTATAGAGGATGCAGTTTTGCGACATGATACAGAATGTTTTCAACAAGGGAATAAATACAACGAAATTCCTGAAGAAACTATTTCCAATGTCTGCCAATTTCGCCACGCATAGCCTTGACGGTATGGTGCTAGACACTGGATGGTTCGAGGCACAAGGATGGCTTCCTAAAGTCCTTTACCAGTATGTTTTTATCCAATGGCGAGCACTTGACTTCACGGTATTCATCCATTTATGAGCGACGCGTCTTCTGTGCACCATGGAAGGCAAACTACATAGCATCGTATGACTAGTGGAGCAATGGTGGAATTCTGGCACGGGAGTACTCCACGAAAACCTATCACCAAACACCGTATTTGTCCACCAGAAATTCCATTTGCGCCCGACGGGGTTCGAACTCAGGTTACCAGCGTGAAAAGCCGACGTTCTAAGATATGCACGTACTAATGATAATTTAGAGTTTATTGATATTTTCAAAAAATAGGGGACAAATAATAGAATAGTCATGAAATATGTAGGCTACTATAGGGAGACGGATCTACTTAAGCCTTGGTTTTTCTGAACCGACGCATGCGACATGCGATGTGCGAGGCGGACCTCGCACAAATTCGGACTACACAAGAGATGGTGAGTGGTTTCTATATTTCGTGTAGTCCAAATTTGTGCGAGACGGGCCTCGCGCCTCGCACGCGTTGGTTCAGAAAAACCAAGGCTTAAGAGAAAAGCGCTGTGACCATAAAAATCTCATCACAGGACCTGCCAGGTGAAGCGACGTCAGTTGACTAAGCTGCAGTTAGTGGTTTTTCCTACTTCTTAGTCATTCGAGGCAAGCGCCGGAATAGAAGTTCAAAATACGGTGAAACTATTTCAAGCGACCACTAGGATTTCTTTTGTAAAAAGATCGTTAATACATAAAATAGGGTGAAATTATGAAATTTAAATATTGGTCTGAGCTATGTTTTATTCGGGGCATTTAAAATATTCGCAAACAAAATAAATTGCTTTATCGCATTTTTCACGCCCTTCTTTTACAGGCAGAGGGCAACCCAGGACTGTCCTGGACATTACAAAAAAGAAAAGTAATTTAAATGGTGTAGGTAGCTATATCAGGAGAATCACATAGAGGAATGGAGAGCAGTCAAAATGTCAAACTGCATGCAGAACATTTAGATAGCTTGGAAATGCGAGTAGCAAGAGACTTTAATTGGGAAATTTGCGCATTTTTGCCCAAGTAACTTCAATTGCTGTGGTGAAGTTCTTGTCTACCGTAACCGCCAGTTAAAATTAACTCTTCCCAACATATTTCACAGCAAAAAAAGATCAAGTTGTCTAGACCAGGGATGTCAAAGCGCCTGCGTGCTCTCAAGAACCCGCACATTTCTTTAAGGCGATGATTGTACTTTTTCTTGCTGAAAAGTGAACCTTGTTGGATTTGTATTGCTTGTAGTATGAGCACGTAATACAGGCGCTTTGACATCCCAGGTCTAGACCATTAAAACAAAGAGCAAAGATCAAGTGAACCTTCCAGATTCTGAGCTTCACAAATTCTGAAGATGCAACCGGAACATTCGAGAGATCGTATTTCAATATACAGCTACGAAACTTCATTAAAACCCAATCGCCGTGTAATCTTGAAATTTCCTAACTTCAATACCTCTCAACGACCTTCGACACCATCTCTCAAAAACGCTGTCGAAATATATTAGATTCCAGTTAATATTAATGGTACATATTTGACATCTTCGTTCAACTACAGAGTTAATTAGAAACGATGGGCTATGACGCTAATGAAGCAATAGTGGAAAGAAAAGTACAGGAGAAGACAAGCCGCATGGTCACTTTTTCGATTATTTTTTTCCAGAAATTTCATAGAATTTTTCCGCAATCAATTTCTGGTTCCTTTTTTTTGAGCAGGTGTAACCACCTTAGCTAAAAGCTGAGACACAACGTACAAACTTCCTTCACATAAGACGTGACAATAATGCAGCAACTGTAGAACAGAATATCTTGCCCCCTCCCACCAACAGTCGTTTTATTGTGGTAAAGAAGCCTTTTAATTGATTTAACAATTCGGTAACTGCGCGGCTATCTAGCGTCAGTAATGATAACGGGATTACGTCGAGGATTCGCCATAGGCATACCCGATATTCTTTTTACAGTTTGACGAAAACTTTAACAGAAAAAATAGAGCCAGGTATTAAATCCAAACAGAAAACAAACTCACGCTATAGAAACTATTCAATGACGAGGTATCCACCGGCGTAGCTCAGACTATAGCGCACTTGCCTGCTGATCCGGAGCAGCGCTCGGGCGTGGGTTACAGTCCAGTTTGAATTTTTGCAAGGTTTACCCCAAATGTAAGACGAATATCAGGTAATCCTATGGCGAATTCTCAGACTTACATCGCATAATGCCATATCTCTATCAATCATCGATGCTGAATAAGCTAGTAGCTCATTTAATTTACTTACAAATGACTTTTAAAGAACCCGGAGATTCACTGCCGTCCTCACATAAGCACGCCATCGGTTCCTATCCTGAGCAAGATTAATCCAGTCCCTACCATCATATCCCATCTCAATAAAATCCATTTTCATATTATCCTCCCATCTACGTTTCGGCCTCCCCAAAGGTCTTTTTCCCTCAAATCTTCTAATTAACATTCTAATGTAACTTATATAGGCTATGTATTTCTTTCACTCATACATGCTCAAATAAATACGTGAAATTCTGTAATTTTCTCCATTCTCCTGTAACTTCATCCCTTAGTCCCAAATATTTTTCTAAACACCTTATTCTGGAACACCTTATCTCAAAGTGAGAGCCAAATTTCACAACCATACAGAACCGGTAATACAACTCTTTTATAAATTATTTCACTTTTTTTAAAACAGATCGGATGACAAAAGCTTCTAAATCGAACAATAGTAGACAATTTCCATTTTTACTCTGCGTTTAATTTCCTCTCGAATGTCATTTATATTTGTTACTGTTGCTCCAAGTTATTGGAATTTTTCCACCTTTTCAAAGGATAAATTTCCAATTTTTATATTTCCAATTAGAACTATGTTCTGGCCATGAAACATAACCATACACTTTGTTTTCTTTTTTGGGATTTACTTACAAACCAATCGCATTCCTTGCTTCAAGTAAAATTCACGTGTTATTATCTAATAAATTGGGATTTTCTCCTAACACAGTCACGTCATCCGCATAAACAAGCAGCTGATGTAACCCGTTCAACTGCAAACCCAATCTGTTTTCCTGGACTTTCCTAATGGCATATTCTAGAGCAAAGTTAAAAGTAAGGTGATCTCAGGTTATTTAGCGTCTAAATTAAATGAAAGTGATCATGCCGATGAAATGAGTCCGGGGTCCAGCATCGATAGCTACCCAGCTATGGCTCATATTGAGTTGAGAGAAAACCTCGGGAAAAACCTCAACCAGGTAACTTGTCCCGACCGAAATTCGAACCCGGGCCACCTGTTTCGCGATCAGACGCGCTACCTGTTACTCCACAGGTGTGGACCTGTACGTTTCAGTGAGACACATTTTAATTAATCGAACCAGATATGTCATCGTCGCTAAATAAACCAACTCAGCAAAGACGAGACGATTATACAGCCACCAGGCAATGCTGGAACGAGAATGAAAAAGAAAACCGAAATATTCGGATAAAATAAGCTCCACAGTCTCTTTGCCGACCATAAATCTAACAAGCAAACATTCTGATGGGAGCAGATAAAAAGTTATTTTCTTTTTATTTCACCACGTTAATAATGTCAAAAGAAGTAAGTCTTCATAAAAATTTTTGCCGCTCGACCGCAATTATGAGGGCCGTAAAAAATAAGTTCGCCAGGGGCCGTTAACAGAAAGAAAACACAGTTTCATTGGAAAAATTTATTGAAAGACACACAGCAATTATTGAGCTATTTTTTAACATATTCCCCACCGAAATTGAGACATTTGTCATATAATGAGATCAACAGAGAGGTGCAGACGGCTGTTAAACGATGGTTCAGATTCCAGGCGGCTGACTTCTACGACGCAAGAATATGATAAAAGTCTCAATTCCAGTGGGGATATGTTAACAAATGGCGCAACAATTGCTGTGTCTGTTTCAATAAATATTTCCATGTAATTGTTTTTTCTGGAAACGGCCCCAGGGAAAATCACTTTCTGGACAGCCTCGTAATTGTGGTCGAGCGGCCAAAATTTGCATAAGCACTTCTTTTGACATTATTAACACGGTGGCAGAAATAAATTTAACTTTTTTATCTGCTCCCATCAGAATGTTTGCTTGTAAGATCTGCTCGAAAACAAGTAGTCTCCTTTAACGAGAAGTCGTCAGCTACGATTGGTACACAATGAATAAACAGCCCGATCTGCTCTGGGTTCGACTCCTGTTCCCTTTCAGTTACAAACTGTCAAGACAATTGACCGAGCAACGATTGTGGCACAACGAATATTCATGATGTGTGTGATTCTAAGACGTCACAGTGGCGATAATGCAGCAATGCTACAATGAGAAAATTTGAACAACCTCTTTGTCGACCACAAATCTAGAGAAATATTAGAACTCGAACCTCGAGAATGAGGTACAGCTGAGCCAATTTTTGGAGGCAATTTTAAATCTCTCAGCCAGATGCAGACAGATCCGCTGTGAAATCGCCAAATACGGGACTGCGTACGGCTAAACTTCCGATTCTCCGTTGGTCCGCTTATGAAAGACGGGGAACTCCTCAGCGCAGAGCATCACACTGACTAAAAGCCCAGTTACTCCGCGTCAGTACCACGTCATGAATATTACCTCACTAAACACCAGTTTACTAGAACTATGCATGAAAATACACGATAATAATCGCACAGTCATCTCGCTATTCCTCACATCTGAGAGGACACATTCAATCAGATGCAATAGAAGTATGTATTTGTATTAATTGTAGACCTGGTTCAGTTGAAGAGAAGACCTAAAGGTCTTAACTCTATCGGGTAAAATAAAAGAAGTATATTATTATTATTATTATTATCATTATTATTATTATTATTATTATTATTATTATTATTATTATTATTATATCATTTTCAAGGAAAACCTCTACATTAAAATATAACTATCACCTAAAAAATATATTAATTAACAGAAAAGATTGTACTAGAGACCTCGGTGTAATGACAATAAATTATATTTTCACAACCACATTGATTACATTTATAACCATACAATAAGAATGTTAGGATTAATTCGGTCAATTACTTATTCTTTTTCAACACCTGACTCCCTTTTAATACTATACTATACATTAGTGAGATCGAAACTCGAATATGCATCTGTAGTTTGGATCTCTATTACTAGTTCTGATTCGGCAAAACTGGAAAATATTCAAAGGAAATTTATTTCATTATGTTCTTACCGATTCCTGCCTAATAACTCTGAGTATAACTATGATCAAAAATGCGAGCACTTTAAATGTCGAAGCCTGTATGCCAGATGTCATGATCTCGATTACTTATTCTTATGTAAGGTCCTTAAAGGTGACATTAATTGTCAATCTTTCTTAAACAGTGTCAGCCTTCGTATTCCTATGAAGGACATGAGACATCACAAACTCTTCTACATTAGAAATTCTAAATCTTCCTCGCCGGTCCCCAGATGTATTAAACATGCTAACTTACATGTAGGCGATTTCGATCCATTCAATGTATAGAAGTATTATGACATGGCAATGTCTTTGCTAATATTAATTGCATTATCTTTCTACACATATTGATAATACTTTTGTATGAATCAACTCCTTTCCATAAAATATAATAGTATTAATTCTTGTAAAATAATCATTGTAATCTATGTTCTTTATTTTGTTGTTATCTCTATTATGTAATGTGTACCATAATTGTTCATTTTATTGCATTATTTGTATCACTGTGCTGGACTTTTATTGGCCTATGGCTGTTGTCCAGCACATAAATATAAATAAATAAATTATTATTTTATTATTATTATTATTATTATTATTATTATTAGTAGTAGTAGTAGTAGTAGTAGTAGTAGTAGTATTATAAAGTGACATGATGTGGGTTTTCTCACAATACATCGATATTCTTTGACACTCATTTCATTGGTGATTTAGTACAATCAAACTTGCATCAGAACTCACTCAACTTGAAAATTCACACCTAAGCGCTAGAGTTCGAATCCCGATACATGTTACGAAGTTTAGTGGTAGATTGTGCGACAAGATTTCCTCCCCCGCCCCCCGAGTACGTGCGTCTAACTTTTTGTCTAATTCTTTCAAAACTTCTGCTTTTCTAAACGCTTAATTCACTATTATTGGTCTGTGATTTCATGCTTTCATGGGCACTGGACTGTGAAGAATGTTTGGATTTTGCAGCCTTGTATGGAAGTTCAATTCCTCCAACATTTAGGATCTGTCTACAGAGCTGTTGCTTATCTAGAGCAGCGGTTTTTACACTGAGTTCGAGGACCCTGATGTGCATTTTGCCAGACCCCTTAACACATTAGCTTTTTACATCTTTGCTTTGTGCAACGTAAGGAAAATTTTTATGTATACTCATTTTTCACTTTACAAATTATTACAAATTCAAGTTTATTTCACAAACTTTTCCAAAATTAACTTTGTTAGTAATAAAAAGTTATAACTACGCCATTATTATGAAAATAAAGATACCTACATTTGCTGCTGATATTTGGGAAAATTTTAGAACAAGGATTGCACCTACCAAATTATGTCTTAAAATACTAAAAAGAGCAGATTTGTCTGCGTTTGTCGAATGCGCACCATTATATTTACGAAAAGGCACTTTTCAGTGCCAATAATTTATTTTGTGTGCACAAGGTTGGAATTTTGAAGTAAGAAGGAAAGGGTGCAATCCATGTTCTGGAGTTTATCCCTGATATTTTATTATATTTTTCGTAATGAAATTAGATATCAAATTTTAGTTTCAAACTCACTTTAGGACCCCTCACTAGTAGCTCTCGAATCCCCAGGGTAGTACCGAAAAACTGTGGAAGTCAAATTTTCACACACGCCTATAAATCTTACAAATTCAATAATCTATTATAATACTAATCTAAAATCGTTTACATTGGAATGAAGGAAACACGCAATCCGAGAGTACAACAAGAAGTTAAGGATTTTTAATATACGATATGAGTTTACAGGGAGGGAAGTTAAAGATTTTTTAACATAAAAAATTACGTACAGTTGAAATTATATTCGACAAAAGTACCTTTCAAAATTCGTAAGAGTATTTCAGCGGGCCATGACATTGTCGTTTCATTGCCACTATTACCATTAATACCTCTCAATTTTGAACAGACTCTGCAGTTTAAAAAGTTTCGCCAAGCTATACAATGAACTTTCAATGCTTCAAAAACAGACAAAAACAAAATATAACTCTATACCAAACACGAATACGCATCAAAACCTCACATCCGATATATACGAACAGCACTTTCACGCAGTGGGAGCACGTGTCACAGCGCCCAGAGTCTGCAGTCTGCGGTTCATACCCCGACAACATAAAGATGTCACTTTACCTCCTCCTCTTGGAATGCGGCGACAAGGTCCCTGTTGGAGGCGGTGGGGGCGGCAGCTGTGCGGCGAGATACGTGGGCGGGGGCGCGTAATGGGGGGGCGCCCCCCCGGCGGCGGCAGCGGCATACGTGTACATTATCGTCGTGTCATCGCGGCACCATAGCAACCACTCTGCCAGGCGGCGAAACGCCAACTGACGTCGCGAGAGGGAGACACGCACATGTGAGCGTGCTGCCAACCGCGCCACGCCAACACGCTAGCCTGCTGCCAACTGCTCAGCACCAACACGCTAGCCATGCGATAAACTGACTACCAACTGCCTCCTTCTCACGACTCTTACTTCTCTATGGCGCCATACCGAATAATAGGACGTCGGCGTCTTCTTCAGGGACCTCTGTGGTTAATAATAATAATAATAATAATAATAATAATAATAATAATAATAATAATAATAATAATAATGTCAGTTTCTGTCAGATGCGTTTCTAATTCGCTGTGGGCTAAAGCAAGGAGATGCACTATCACCTTTACTTTTTAACTTTGCTCTAGAATATGCCATTAGGAAAGTCCAGGATAACAAACAGGGTTTGGAACTGAACGGTTTACATCAGCTGCTTGTCTATGCGGATGACGTGAATATGTTAGGAGAAAATCCACAAACGATTAGGGAAAACACGGGAATTTTACTTGAAGCAAGTAGAGCGATCGGTTTGGAAGTAAATCCCGAAAAGACAAAGTAGGTATATGATTATGTCTCGTGACGAGAATATTGTACGAAATGGAAATATAAAAATAGGAAATTTATCTTTTGAAGAGGCGGAGAAGTTCAAATATCTGGGAGCAACAGTAACAAATATAAATGATACTCGGGAGGAAATTAAACACAGAATAAATATGGGAAATGCCTGTTATTATTCGATTGAGAAGCTTTTATCATCCAGTCTGCTGTCGAAAAATCTGAAAGTTAGAATTTATAAAACAGTTATATTACCGGTTGTTCTGTATGGTTGTGAAACTTGGACTCTCACTTTGAGAGAGGAATAGAGATTAAGGGTGTTTGAGAATAAGGTGCTTAGGAAAATATTTGGGGCTAAGAGGGATGAAGTTACAGGAGAATAGTGAAAGTTACACAACACAGAACTGCACGCATTGTATTCTTCACCTGACATAATTAGGAACATTACATCCAGACGTTTGAGATGGGCAGGGCATGTAGCACGTATGGGCGAATCCAGAAATGCATATAGAGTTAGTTGCGAGGCCGGAGGGAAAAAGACCTTTAGGGAGGCCGAGAAGTAGATGGGAAGATAATATTAAAATGGATTTGAGGGAGGTGGGATATGATGATAGAGAATGGATTAATCTTGCTCAGGATAGGGACCAATGGCGGGCTTATGTGAGGGCGGCAATGAACCTCCGGGTTCCTTAAAAGCAAGCAAGTAAGTAAGTAAGTAATAATAATAATAATAATAATAATAATAATAATAATAATAATAATAATAATTACACAGCACTTGAAGGGCCCAGACCGATCAGCCGCCTGCTGGCCTCACGTTCACATGCCGAAGCAGGACGATCATCCAACCATACTGGAGGTATCGTGTGGTTAGCACAATGATCCCCCCACTTACTTCGTAAAATATTCGTCATGTGAATGCTATCGAGTTGATTTCCTGAGGAAAACGGAGTGGCAGCAGTACTCCTTGCCACTGCACCGGCAGGTATGTTGGAATGATGACAGAACAAACGGAAGTACGCCACGTAAATCTTCCCCAGCACAGTTTTTGCTTGCATAATTAAGACACCATGAAGAAGTATGAGGGGAATGGAGATAGAATTCTATGCTCTCATAATCTCAGCACAAGAATGAAGTGTTGTGGTTATCACCATGTTCCGACAGCCATTTTACTCTTCGAGAAAGACCCGATACACAATTTTACACAAGGCTGAACGAACTCCAGTGTTTCTGACAAGTTTTATTCTAAGCAAGATTGATATTTAACGAGATACATGTTTTAAAATAACAATGCGCTTTATATCCGTGCTGCCTCAATCAGGCTGATAAAATAAAATGAAAACAAATGACTCTGTGATTATTTAAAGTGACCTTGTGCAACAAGCGGAAAATATTCAACATTTTTTTTTTATAAATTATGTTCGAACGAGTAAAACTCATATTCAGGGGATATACAAGGGCAGATACATAATATGTTGTACAACATAACGTAAGAAATCATAAAGCTACAATCTGTGAAAAACATATAACATGACAAGAATTATATAAAGAAAATAAATAAGAACACTAAGGGTGCTATTCATAGACATTTCGCTAGCCCGCGCTACGAGTGTGCTAAACTAGCACCGGCTATCGACTGGTTACTTGTACAGGATTCATATCATATCATATCGCTAACACTGGTTTATGAATACGAAAAATTTTAGTTCGCTGATCATCCACCGGAAGCCCGCGCTAAGAATGTCTATGAATGCGGCCCTACGGTATCACTGGAGTTCTAGGGAGAAAGAAGAGAAAGTTTGAAACCATCAAATAAATAAACCAACCAAGAATTAAAATAATCTACCAAAAAACGTTTTTCTTAAATATTTCTTAAGACACCGGGAATTTGATAAAACTTTATATTCTAATGGAAGTTCATTATAAGTTATTTAAAAAATGCTTAATCCCTTTCGTACCATAAGTTACTGGGCCATTCAGAGAAAAAAATATTTGTTTGTAACAAGTGCAGCGAAGCGCATGGGTACGGCTAAAAATTATCCCATATATGCGTTATGAAGGTGTTCGGAAGGCGTGGAGGTAGCTTAATATATACAGTAAAATATTTTTGGAAAATATATAAATAAAAAATACAATAAAATGTATAAATTTAAATTCAGCGCGAAGAAAAAGACGTTCCTTATATGCACAGATAGCAACTCTTCATGGAAACACGCTCTTCAGTTTGAGAATCACTGATTCTATACAACATATATGCGAAGTCAAGTACAGAAGTCTCATAAAAGAGAGAAGTGTGCAAATAAAACAAAGCCGTCTAACAGTCCACGTATTACGATACTGAACTTAAGACTCCTAGTAACAATTAATTGTCAGCGTCTTGATCCTCATTCCTAACTAATGAAGATCACGAAAATACTTGAACTCTCAACTTCCTCCATGAAGTTAGTACCAAACAGATATAAAACGTGACATGTTTTATCGACCTTGCAACAGCTCTAAATTAAGATTTTTCACAAAAAGTGATTCACACTCACGTAAGTCATAACAATTATAAGCAATTCTGCAGCTTCGTCTTCTCAACTTCAACGTTCCAAGACATTTTATGGGATAACAGTGCAGACTCAAAAGTTTTCGTTTTCCATATGTCAACATACTAAAATACTTGGAACTGCACGTAACTGGAGAACCAGGCAGTATTATTACCCCATAAAACGTGAGCCTGGACTGGTCACAAGTAGTGATAACTGAATTTCAAAGAAAATGTAAGAGTCTGGCTTATTGGAGTTCTCTCATTAGTCACGGTCTCCTTCAGAGACGAGCATTTCTCTATATGGGAAGAGGATGAAAGATGGTGAGGAGGGGTGAAAAGAGTAGACACATAATCACAAGGATAAACGGCTAAAGCCAATTTTTAAAACTCGGACAAAAAATGAACAGTAAATTTTACCATTTTATTTCTCTGTCAGAGATCAAAGACTTGTACCTTACGTCATAAGTAGGCCTAAATCTATGGCGTATAATTTCCGCTTAAAAAATGTATGTGTAAGGATGCATATAAGAGAATGAATACGAAGTTTGATCAATTAAAACCCGTTCGAGATTATTTATAATACAAATATAAATTCACTGCAATAAACAAATACAAGTGAAAATCCATTGTAAAAATAAAATTGTACAAATTTTTCAAATTATATTTTTGTCCTAATTATTTGGGAATGAACATATATCAGTCCTTAAGCTATGACAAACATATTAATTACTTACACAACAGACTAAGAAAAACTATATATTTGTGATACTTTGTCTTTTTGAGCCAATCACCGTGATAATGTCTAGTATGTTGTTTAGTCCGAAGACAGGTCTGAATCTATGAGGCAATTAAGCCAGGAGATAATGGAGTAGTGCGGCCAGTTCCTTTCCCCCTCCATTGCATACATCGCCGATTAGCTAGTACTTCCTCTGACGCATATTGTCATCAAGTGAGATGTACTGCCTAAGATATTACATACCTCTATTTCAACCAGCGGGAACGTAAATGTTGGCGAATTTTTAACTTTGCTGTTCTCGTGTCCGAAAACAGCCTACTAGATTCATGCTGTTGTCATATATTTTGTAGCAAGGAGGCCATGACATAATTTTTTCATCATCCATTGCCAGAAATTCAGTAGAATCACTTTCAATATATGCTACGTGTATATGTGACCAGACTAGGCCTACCTTACTTACTTACTGACTTACTTACTTATGGCTTTTAAGGAACCCGGAGGTTCATTGCCGCCCTCACATAAGCCCTCCATCAGTCCCTATTCTGAGCAAGATTAATCCACCAGACTACCACGTGAATTAAATTCTTAAATAGTCTGTGTCATAAATTTTGAAGTTGGTTAATCTGTCCATGTCGGCTGGCTTTGTACTCAATGAGAGAACGCCACTGGTCAATTATAAACAACATCAGAATGCGTAATATCGACATTACATATCGTTATTGACATACATATCGATATGCAAAGTCGTTTCCATTCTCTGCTTATTGCCAATAAAAAAATCTTCACGTTCACGTCCTCCGCTTCCCGTTCTCTTTCTGGTTCTCGTTCCCGGTTTATTATAGACCAGCCTTAACCCGAATCTAAGCCCTATTTTGCAACTCTCTAGTGAGTGGATGGGTAGATAGATGGACGGACGGGTTAAGGCTAGTTCACAATAAACCGGGAACGGAAACGACAACGAGAACGAAAATATTAAAATATATTTATTTAAATGTGAGTATTCACAATTAACGAGAAGCTTGCCGGAGCCCGGGAACGGGAACGTGAAAGATAGTTGTGAATGCTCACATTTAAATCCATTTATTTTAACATTTCCGTTCTCGTTCTCGTTTCCGTTCTCGGTTTATTGTGAACCAGCCTTTAATGAACAGACTGACAGGTTGAGAGTAGGCTGGAGTATGAGAATACGCGTAAACCGGATGGATACATATGTAGATGGATAGATGAAATTACCATCATCTACATCTAGGATCAGGCCTCGTGACCTATTCATACTATAAAACAGAGTAAAGGCTGGTTCACAATAAACCGGGAACAAGAACCAGAATGAAAACGAGAAGCAGAGGACGTGAATATGAAAAATTTTTATTCACAATAAACCGAGAACGTAGACGACTATACATATCGATATGTATGTCAATAACGATATGTAAAGTCGATATTACGCATTCGGATGTTATTTGTGTATAATTGACCAATGGCGTTCTCTTATGAGTACAAGGCAGCCAACTTCGAAATTTCAACTGAAACATTTCCTTAGGTACGGCACTATAAATATGCCCATGCATCTTTATTATTACAACATATTTTAAGTCTACCATAACGTAAAATAATAGAGAAGAAACATTTGTAATAGAACAAAAATGAGCACAACAGTAGTTATTGAATTGAAGCGTGAATATGTAGTGTGTAATACAACCAATACAGTAATAAAATATGATTCGCTTCCGATCGGTGTTCAAAGATGCAGCTATTGAAAGCCACATATTCTCCTTCATTTTCTCATCTTTATACGAGGCGCGCCGCTTATCGTAAATTTGAGGATTTCAATATTAGAATCTCATCAAATAAAACTTGATCCATGACGCACAGCACAGAACAAAATAATGCATAGGTTGTCACGGTCTTCTTGTTACAAAATATACGACGACAAAATAGCTTTTAGATGGCAATAGTATGAATCTAGTGGGCTGTGATCGGAAACGTGAACGCCAAAGTTGAAACTTGGCCAACTCTCCGTTCCCGATCTCGGGCTCCGGCAAGCTTTTCGTTAATTGTGAATGCTCACATTTAAAAGCATACATTTTAACAATTTTACCGTTTTCGTTTTCGTTCCGATTCTCGTTTCCAGTTTATTGTGAACCAGCCTTAACTTCCCTGATCTTTTCGGTCTTCCGATACGTCGTTTTCTGTAGGCAGAATATTTCCGCCGGTCTAATCCCTGTTCGTACCAGGACATTTTGTTTTGTGGAATTGATCGAAAAATTGTAGAAAGAAGACACGGGAAACGGGGATAACCTGAGAAAACCTAACCTATCATATTGTAAATCAAATTCCACTTGAATTCCCCTCCAGCGTGAAAGGCCGATATTTCGTGTGCAAGAAAGAGACTGCGGTTTGAAGGTAGTGGATTCGATACCCCCGCATGATGTGGCCGGGTGCAGGCGATGTGGATGCGCACGCCAGAGATAAACAAGCGCGGCGGAAGAGTGGCCCCTCATCTTAGCTGCACGTCGTTAGGGCGATCTGTGACCACGGTGCGTGACCCGCCGACCGCATGAGAATGGGTTCGACTCCCGACTGCGTCGCATTCTAATGACACAGAGATCAATGTTCAGTCGGACGCTTCCCAATTAACATGAACTGGAACCGCCGCGCCGCGGGCAATCCTCGAGAAAGAAACCAACGTGACAACTGAGACGCGTTCGCTTCAGCTGGCCACAATTTGGTGCATAAACAATAACAACGTAACCACTGCAAATAGCATACAATTTAATTGCTCGCTCCCTCTTCCTCTCAATCTGTTTTCAATTCAACTGGCTGGTCAGATACGAAGTTCCTCTTCGCTACATAATATGTTTAATGTTTGCAAACAAGAGTGGACAATTCAATGGGCTGTGACATTTAAATGAAGAATTTATGAAATGACAGGAAAATCACGGCGAAAAACTGTTCCAACCTTATACAGGGTGTCCGGGAAAGACCTGACGAGAAAGAAATAATTGTATATCTGAAACTGTTACAGTTATTACCTCAATATTTTCACAGTATAAAGAGAAACTACCTAGCAGCATGTTACACGCGTGCGCATACCATAGGAGAAAACGAGAAAAAGCTCGTTCTGCGCAGCGTATATAGACAGCCTTTGCTCTCAGAGCTGGGAATGCAAGTTGTGCGTGTACCAAGTGAACAGCCGAACAATGTTTAGCACAGTAGAAAAAGCAGAATGCGTTTTGTGACTGACTGAATTTAAGTCGAAATTACGCTGTCCCACAATTACCACCAGAAACTGTGTTTCAACAGGACGGAGCCTCCCACACTATGCTAACCATGTGCGCGCTTTCCTCGATTACACATTTCCTGGCCGTTGAATTGGAAGAGGATGACGTACACCATGGCCATCACGGTCGCCGGACACGACCCCACTGGATTTCTTTCTGTGGGGTTTGTGAAGGACGTGGGTTACGTGACCGAATCTACGAAGCAATAGGACTAGTCACACCGGAGATGCTTTCGTGTGTGTGGCAGGAGATTGAGTATCGCCTGGACATAGCCCTGGTCACAAATGGTGCTCATATAGAGGTACATTAAAACGTATTGTGTCTCTCTTTGTAAGTGTGAAAACATCACGACAATAAATGCAATAGTTTCAGAGATATAGTTATTTATTTTTCGTCAGGTCTTTCCCAGACACCCTGTATTACTGAAATGACGGGAGGAGGGAGGGAGGTACGTCGAAAATACTGTGATAAAATTCTGATTGCACATTCCATGAGTTTTAAAGAAGAAGAGTTTTTTTTTTTTTTTTTTTTTTTGTAGGATAGTATAGAGTAAACAGGCTAATTATACCATGTTTAGTAGTACGTCATTCATAAAATATACGAGTTTCGATTAATAGCACAAAAAATATCGCTCGTGGCCGAGTGATTAGCCTCTCTGTCTTCCACTACGGCGAGCCGGGTTTTATTCGCGTCTAGGTCACGAAGGAACTTGGGGTGGACAAAACAGGAGCGAGGGGTTTTCTTGGGGTTCTCCGGTTTCCCCTCACCATTATCATCATTCCACCAGGACTTCACAATCACCCTCACTCTACGAGGTCCCGAGCCATGCCCCCAGAACAAATAAGAAATGGCTGAAAACTGTACAATTCGTGTTTAATACAGCCATTATTAGCAGCAACAGCAGTATCATTGCTATTATTAATCAAATAACAAGGAATTGCAAGATTCACTTAACTGTAGTAGGCCTAACGTAGCTGTGAAAAGCCGGAAATACTACGGCCAGAATATCTCGGGTAGAAATTACATCTGCTATCCTGCAAGTGGGTAAATTGAAGTATGTACTCTACATTTTATGCTTTGCAGTGTTGCTACATGTTGCACTTAATTTTCTCAAAAAATTCAAAATCTTCAACAGATTACTGGTTGTATCAAAAATATTCCGTGGTAAAATTTGCTCCTAACGTCGTAATCTATAATTCGTGTAAATTAATGTAACATGTGTCCTTCCATCCTATATAAGCACTGCACATTTTAATGCATTTCCACCCCATATAAGCACTGCTCATTTTAATGCATTTCCACTCTATATCAGCACTGTTCATTTTAATGCATTTCCACCCCATATAAGCACTGCTCATTTTAATGCATTTCCACCTCATATAAGCACTGCTCATTTTAATGCATTTCCACTCTACATAAGCACTGTTCATTTTAATGCATTTCCACCCCATATAAGCACTGCTCATTTTAATGCATTTCCACTCTATATAAGCACTGTTCATTTTAATGCATTTCCACCCCATATAAGCACTGCTTATTTTAATGCATTTCCACCTCATATAAGCACTGCTCATTTTAATGCATTTCCACTCTATATAAGCACTGTTCATTTTAATGCATTTCCACCCCATATAAGCACTGCTCATTTTAATGCATTTCCACCTCATATAAGCACTCCTCATTTTAATGCATTTCCACTCTATATAAGCACTGTTCATTTTAATGCATTTCCACCCCACATAAGCACTGCTCATTTTAATGCATTTCCACCTCATATAAGCACTCCTCATTTTAATGCATTTCCACCCCATATAAGCACTGCTCATTTTAATGCATTTCCACCTCATATAAGCACTCCTCATTTTAATGCATTTCCACCTCATATAAGCACTCCTCATTTTAATGCATTTCCACCCCATATAAGCACTGCTCATTTTAATGCATTTCCACCCCATATAAGCACTGCTCATTTTAATGCATTTCCACCTCATATAAGCACTGCTCATTTTAATGCATTTCCACTCTATATAAGCACTGTTCATTTTAATGCATTTCCACCCCATATAAGCACTGCTCATTTTAATGCATTTCCACCTCATATAAGCACTCCTCATTTTAATGCATTTCCACCTCATATAAGCACTGTTCATTTTAATGCATTTCCACCCCATATAAGCACTGCTCATTTTAATGCATTTCCACCCTATATAACCACTGCTCATTTTAATGCATTTCCACCCCATATAAGCACTGTTCATTTTAATGCATTTCCACCCCATATAAGCACTGCTCATTTTAATGCATTTCCACCTCATATAAGCACTGCTCATTTTAATGCATTTCCAACCTATATATGCACCGCTCATTTTAATGCATACATATTTCCAGTTACGCTACGTGTTTATAGAGGGGTGAAAGTTGCATCGGAAGCGACACATCAAAGGAAGGTAAGAGCATAAGCAGGCAGGATAGAACGTGGGCGGGTGTAGCACGAAGTGGAATAGGTGCATCAGCCAGCATTCCTTCTCTCTACTACTCATGCTAACACTCGTAGTTACTCTTTTCTAACATGTCTTTCGAGAAGAAAGGCTAATCTGAGAAGAAATTACGGCAAAATGACTATACTGAAGAATCAAATTAAACTTGAACAGCTTCAAACAACAGGAGTCGTCTTCAGTGATCAGGAGCTGACTATGTTTGCAATTATTAGTCTACATCCGAGGTTCGCATACTTCGATCTCACCGAGGACGATGGCGATGACTTCCTCCGGAAGGAAAGAGAATGTACGGCACATATAAATCATGTTTCAAGGCTCCAGGCAAAATTTTCCACGTATTCCTCGCCCACGCCAAAATTCAACTTCACTACAGTCAACATCCTTGCCAATGAAGTTATAATAGGTAAACACAACGAGAGAATTTATCTAGGAAGCTCAGATCCTCGAGTAGCAGATCCCGAATGGCACGGGAACACTAGAATGTAGATAAAATGCATAAAATACGTTTAATAAAAATGACACATAATTTTTATACGCAATTAAAATTATAATGGCGCATGAATTGTCTCATACTGGATAATAGCGGAATTTTGATATTTGTTTGTATATAAAGTAGTTTATTGATACAAACTTCCCTTATTAAAGGGTTGCCACAAGGACAAAATGTTATAAACAATTAATTTTAGTGAATGTAAAATTTTTGTTTACCCTACACACTGAAATATGAAGTTAACAGTTTTTAAATTATACATACCACAATCTTCAATCTCAAATAAAACACATTAATTGTTAAATACATAAAGATGATTTCTCAAAATTGAAACAGACCGCTTAATAGCGATAATGGTCAATCGGAGGAGAAGTGCTTTATCTAATCACACTGATGTCCAGAAATTAGCAAAATATTTTGGAATTGTTCCCCATGTTCCAACCATCAACTCCGTTACTATCAAATTGTCTAGATTGTATTTTAATTTGTAATAATCGATTATGGGGTCATATATAGCTTTCTTCTCAAAATTGACCTCTTCTGCAACTTCTGAAAACTAAAAACAATGTTCATATAAAGTAGCGATCTATTTGATCGACACATTGTTACATAAAGTTATATAGCCTATTCGTGATCATTTATTGAAAATATAGAGCCGTATTCATAGACATTTTTAGCGCGGGCTTCCGGTGGATGATCAGCGTTTTTCGTATTCATAAACCAGTGTTAGCGATAGGATATGATTTGAATTCTGTACTAGTAACCAGTGGATAGCCGGGGCTAGCTTAGTACGCTCGTAGCGCGTGCTGCGAAATGTCTATGAATAGCACCCATAAAGTTTTGGTTATTAGTTAAACGCACAACTGACCTTACTTTTCTCTGGCATGTTCTGTAATTTTATTGTTTCCTTTTTTAGCTCTTACTTACTTACAAATGGCTTTTAAGGAATCCGCAGGTTCATTGCCGCCCTCACATAAGCCAGCCATCGGTCCCTATCCTGAGCAAGATTAACCCAGTCCTTAACGTCATATCCCAGCTCCCTCAAATCTATTTTAATATTATCCTCCCATCTACGCCTTGGTCTCCCCAAAGCTTTTTTTTTCTCCCTAGCATATTTAATTTCTTGATCTACAAACGGGTTGAAATTTCGTTGATATTCTCCTGAATTATTTATCTCTGAACATCAAACTATTGGACTGATAGGATATTATGACGGGGATGCGCAATAGATCTTTCAAGTCGCACGGCTGTTAAAGCCCTCCCCCCCCTTAAATTCAATTCAATTCAATTCAATTCAATTCAAATTATTTATCTTGTATCACTTTTGCCGCCACATTCCACATGGTTTTCACAGCATACTCTTTATATTCCTCACCATTTGATTTTCTCATGTTAATACTTCAATCTTTTAAAATGTTTTCAGCCTGTTGAGTTTGCGTTTCCCTTTTCAGTTCATAACCACTCACTTCACTAAACTGTTGAAAGTGACTCCACAAATATTTTCTACTTTTTTCTATATTTTGTAGTTTTGCATTCAAATTACTTAATTTTATCCTTTGACGCATGACCAAAATGATTTAAAATGCCCGCCATTGTCGCCATCCACAGTACATATTTAAACTTTTTTTTATCATTTTATTGGGTTATTTTACGACACTGTATCAACATCTAGGTTATTTAGCGTCTGAATGATATGAAAGTGATAATGCCGGTGAAATGAGTCCGGGGTCCAGCACCGAAGGTTACCCAGCATTTGCTCTATTGGGCTGAGGGAAAACCCCGGAAAAAACCTCAACCAGGTAACTTGCCCCGACCGGGATTCGAACCCGGGCCACCTGGTTTCACAGCCAGACGCGCTGACCGTTACTCCACAGGTGTGGACTATTTAAACTTAGTAATGCTTATTCAATGAACAGGAGATGATAACGCTCAAAACGATCAAGATGAACTGAGGTTGCGATAATTTTCTGAAGAATCACGACTGTGGTTGGATTTTTTACCGTTACTGGTAGAAAGTAGAGTGACGTAGTGACGAAATATAAGTGAAACAGTCAAGTAATTAATCTTTCGCACTGTCCTCTCCTCAGCAGTGAATATTAAGGGCTCGATGCAAAATAATGGTAAGCCACGAACTGCTAGTTTCATAGAAAAAAAAACTTTTTCAAAGAATTCCATAAACAAAATTTCGCTTTCAACATATTTCAGATCCTCTAAAATCTAAACCAGGCCTGCAGAACTGTAGCTCTTGAGAGCGACTGCTTTCCTCCCCTCTTTTACCCCACCCACCTTTTCTACCTGTGCGGTCACGACGTTCTAGTTACGCTCGGCTGCATCAACATTCATTCTCGGGGCGGAAGTCGATCATCCCCAATAGAAGTGGAGTGAGGCTGAAGTCATAGTTCCCCTACTTTGCGAGTTCTGCAGGCCTGATCTAAACGAAATAATTTGAAATTTAATAATATGTATTTTTAAGTACCAATATTACAGACATAATCCCAATATTAAACCCACTGATGCAGTTCTTTTCAGACAGGTTTACTACAATATATTTACAGTGGAATTTCAACTTCGATAAATATGTGGCTTATAATCTTGCATTAAGCCCTTCATTCAATTCTAGAAAGCTATCAGAATTCCAAAGAGAACTTATTTAAACATAATATACTGAGGCACTGAACAACTTTAAAAGTTAGTCCTAATGAGAGTATTATTAGTTCTACATTAGAGTCAGCACTAATTGTTATTCAAATATGTTTGCAATATTAAGAACTTCACAGTCATTATCTGTCGCTCAAGCGGTAATGTACTCAGTACATATCCAGTGGAACTGGGTTAGAATTTCTGCGAGAAATCACTTCTTTCTCCTCCTCCTTGTTTCATATGAAAGAATTTCTACCACTTAGTCTAAAAAAGAATCTTATTTAGACGCTTGCAATGCACCATTTTGATTATTGCGATTCCTTGCTAACTAATGTACTGTATGCTCACTCTTTGCTGAGGGGCTACAACGTGTTCATAACGTGTGCATACGATTGATCTGCAATACTCGTAAATTTGACCATATAACACCTTCCCTCCAGTTACTTTCATGGGTGCGTCTGAAGGAACGAAGAACAATACATTCACTGTCTCTTTTGTTTAGAATCATGCATACTTTTACTCCGAATTTTCTGTTATCGCGCTTTCAATTTCTTACAACTCTTCGAAACCGACACCAAGCACTTCTTTCTATCCCTCATCATAGAACGTCTTTATACTTATCCTCCTATACTTTAGAAATACCTCGCCTCTGGAATTCGTTATAATGACATCAGGGACTGCCGGACTTTATCACAATTCAAAATCAAATTGGACAATTTTGTCTTATTTAATGGTTTTTAGGTATTGCTAGAAGTGTTGATTTGTAATTTTTTTTTACTCTAGATTAAAATTGCAAGTTTCTTGTTTATGTTAGTTAATTAGGACACAATTAATTACGATACTTGATCACTCATTTAAAGTTTGTGTGACTGCAACCTGTGTATATTTTTGTGTGGCTTGATTTGTTTATAGTATGATTTCCTTTCTTTTTATTTCTGTTATTGTGTTTGTATTTCTGGTGGTGTGGAAGAGAAGGCCTGACTTGAGTACAGGTGTCTTGCCTTGTATTTTTGTTCTAAATTGTCTAAAGCGGTAACCCTGTTTCATACTGACCAGATGACAAGGAATTTTTAGTCGGTTATTTAACGACTATGTATCAATTGCGCGGTTTATTTAGCACTGGTCCAATTGGTAATAGACAGATATTTGACAAGAGGAGTCCAAGAAATGGTTACAGAAGTACCTGACATTCGACTTACAGTTAGGAAAACTAGGAAAAAACCAAATCTGGTATTAGCCCAGCGGGATTCAAACCAGGGTGAGAGCCTTCGGAACCAAAGATATTTCCACTCCCCCCCCCCCCCCGCTATCCTAATTCCAAAATTGCTCAACTATCGCCGTTAAATACACTTACGACACTCAGATAATATAGAAGACCCCTCAATACTCTACAACATACATGGGCACAATTTTCGGTTACGTGAGGCACTCGATTTGAAATAGTTTGTTTACTAGGAGAGGAGACTGCAGAGTAGGATGGAAAATATAAACTGCTGTGACCTGCGTCACCTTATCGTAATCGCTAAGGCGGTCAGTGGCAAATTATTAGGAAAGCGCTTGGTTAACGTGAGACACTTGAAAACTTCTATTCAATTTGGCAAATTAATTCGGCAGTTTTAATCATAAACCTCTTTACTGTTTCTCCATCGCTGAATTGATATAAATCACAGGCGAGAAATTGCGTAACTAGCCAATAATATTCCATCACGTTGTCTACGTTTATTTTCTTTAATATTCTGGCGTTTCTCAAGATTACTTAATAGATTTGCACGTTCTCGACCTAAAATAATTTCAGAAAATCATATTTCCTTTTCTACGCACATTTGATTTTTTTTTTTTATATAAATTTATTTTGGAAATAATACGTACAAACAACATGTAATTCCTCGTAGGCTAACTTTTAATGCAGCGTGTTTAAGGTGTAATGTCGTATTTAGTATACTATGCAAATGTTAAGATCATAAATTTTCTTCGGAATAGTACGAGAGATAACATTTAATTTGTCTTACCTTCTAATTCAGCATGTTCTTTATGACATAAGGAGTAATGTCGTTGTATATTAAATTTATTAATGCCTAATAGGATTTTCGAGCATAACATACATCGTATGTTCTCCCCTTCTAAACAGCAAAAAATCTCTTCCTCCCATTTCTCATGAAAGAATAGTTTTCTAACGCGTACACACTGCTTTGATAATGTCATTATGCCACCACTGATATTGCTTATGAAACTGATACAGAACCTGCCCACGCCTAGGAGCTACGTGAGGGAGGAACGGGGACTGTGAAGATGTCACTCAGAGCGATAAGCTCTGTGAAGGTCAGTGAGGCAGAAATTCTCAAGTGAGGCACGATGCCCATCTCTGCTCTACAATGATGTTTTGTTTTTCCCGTCATTATTTTTCCAAAACTGCTAAACTAAAGCCTGTGTAGTTGCAAAGGGGCAATCCCAACCATACAAGAACTCTCAATGCTCTACAATGACGTGACCCCGGGGACACGACAGCATTTGTGCGGGTCGGGTGTTGTGAACTTCAGCATTGCATCGGTTTTGATTTAGGATGAGCAAGGCAGCGTGCTGCAATATCGACTACGACTACCGAGGCGGGCGGATCGTTAGGACCGGAACGTGTGCTGTTAGCAGGTGCATTAATAATGGCGGGAGACAAATGACTGCAGTCGCGGTGACGGAGGCCATCAACAACAGCTAATTAAACAGAGGCATGTGTGTGAGGGAATACTAACACCAAGACTCTGCCGCCACCCGCCACACACGTCACGGCCGCCTTGTCCTCTGGCCGGGAGACCAATGGGGGCACAAAAACCTAAGCATTTTCCCAGTATTTCAAGTGACGCACGATTAGCTAAGCGGGGACCCGAGTTTGTACCTCGGCGAATTCAAGTGGAATTTTACGTATACAAAGACTGTTTGACCCCATTATCGCAGTCATACGAAGGTCAAACCCCTCCAACCTACCATTTAAACATACTGTATCACCCAGGCTTCTATATCTGACCTTCCACAGAATTATAAAACAGATATCCAGCCGGTTTCATCAATGTTATATTATGCTTGAGAAAGTCCAATTAACAACTGGGATGTTCCAAATTCAGGTCATAATCGAAACTTTTTTTTTAATTTATTTATTTTATGTCGCTTTAACTTAGGAAGTCATATCGCGACAATACATAAACAATTCTTACAGTTTACATAGAGTTTACTGTAGTACAATAATCATTTTAGATACATTTGTAAATGTTGATAGCTTTCAGAAATTTAATTAAGTTTTAACTGAATGATGGGTTGTTTAGAACTGTTGATAAGTCTGTTGGTATATGGAATTGATCTCGATGAAGGTGATATAGTGGACATTCAGAAATTAAATGGCGTACAGAGATCCTACTGTGGCAATTGGTGCATGTTGGAGGAGGAGTTCTGTCTAGAAGATAAGAATGTGTAATTTTGGTGTGGCCAACTCGCAATCTGGTGATTATTACTTGATCTTGACGTTTAAAATTCTGTAGTAGATATTTCATTCTGGAATGCTGTACTATTTCGTGAAGTTTGCTGCATGAAGACTCTGTCCATGATGTTTGCCAATGGTTGTGCAGTTTTCTGGTTAATGTATTTAATGGCGTCTGTATGAGGAATAGACGTTAAAAAATGCAATGGAAGTCGTGTAGCTTCTTTTGCTGCGGCACCTACAGTTTCATTTCCAGGAATGCCCTGATGAGAAGGGATCCATATTAGAGTTATTTTTCGTCCATGTTTCATCAAGTCAGTGAGCAGCTGGTGTATTTCTTGAATTAGTGCGTTGGTAGAGAATATATCTTGAAGAGCTTGTAAACTTGATTGAGAATCAGTGTGAAGAAGATAAGATTTATCAGTCTCTGTTTCCAGAATATATTCTAAAGCTTTTTTGATGGCGTATAACTCACGTGTGAAGACTGAATAAAGAGATGGCACGGTATAATTGGAACTGTTTCATCAATACTACAGATTAAAAAATTATCCCATAAAAGTGATACATACTTCCTCATTATACTTTTGTGTTTTTCACAACAATTCAGTTCTTTTGTCATGCTGCGGATTAACTATTATTAAAAATACATTAATGACATCATTTCACATGCATATAATTAAGTCGAACTTTCGTTTTCTAGACTGCACGCAAAAATGTCATCTACAATATCAATATAATAAAATATAATATAACATAATATAATATATGAGACGCTCAAAGTACAAATGGCCCAACCCACAATATTTGCATATTTATTTCACTGCTTTAAAGAGCTCCTCATATTATTCTCTTCAAAGTGTAAATCGACCTAATCATCATTCTCAATTTTTTCACGATATTTCAGCACAATTTTCGTATGTATATCGCATTTTGCGCAATTTTACAAAGAGTTAAAGTCGAAATATAATATTGTGGGCTGGGCCATTTGTGCGCTGAGTGCCTTATAATGTCAGACTTCATTTATAAGCCTACATTGTATAGTTCAGGTACATGCATGTAATAATTAAATTTACATACGTATATAATCATTAGAGATCCTGTTTTACAATGAATAAAAATTTTAAGTTTTGATATCAAAATTTGGTTAATTTCGGTATTATTTCACACATAAAAACATCAAATTCGGTGATATTTCACAATTAAAAATGACAAGTATTTACTTTCGACGTGCAAAATACATTACTACAATACTACACAGAATAGAGGTCTGTATGATCAAGGAAATCTGAAAGGTCTTTATACATTTTAAACTATGGTATTCACTTAACTTAAATCCTTGTTTTCTCCATTTTTAATAAATGGCGCTTGGCCCACTGTGGCTCTGAACCCTTCTTTTAACCTTTCAAATCCGATTTAGAAAACCAAACATTCCTCACACACAACCGAAAAAAGAACATTACAAAAGTGTCTTGAGGTTCACCACTTCCTAGTATTCACGCGCGTGATCATGCACGTACACATAATGTATACCTATTCGTATATGCATTTATGTATCTAGGTAATTAGCAGTTCTTTATTCTACGAGCCCTTCTAATTATACCGGGTGACTCTGTGACTTGTTACAAACTTTTAGGGGTGATAGAAATCATTCTGAACAATTTTTGTATAGT
This sequence comes from Periplaneta americana, assembly GCF_040183065.1. Taxonomy (NCBI): domain Eukaryota; kingdom Metazoa; phylum Arthropoda; class Insecta; order Blattodea; family Blattidae; genus Periplaneta; species Periplaneta americana. Next base: position 105,931,713 of record NC_091133.1, on the reverse strand, counting down.
AATTCGTGTCCGGAAACATTACGTTTGGTAATCTGATTCGGTTATTTAACGACGTACGAGATCACATGCCGTCAGTGGTATTGGTAATAGTGAGATGGTATTTGGCGAGATAAATCTGAGGATTTGCAGTGGGATTACCTGATATTCGCCTAATAGTCATGGAAACCTCCAAAAATAAGGTTACCAGATATTTTTCATAATTTCAGGGGACAGATATCTGTATATGAAAAATTACTTTGAACATTTCTGTTAGTTTGCCATTTACTTACATTGTTCTTATACTAAAGAGTTAAAATAATCGTTCTACGTAACTACTACTTAAACTACTGATGCTTTTAGAAGAGTGATTTTTTTTAAGTAGTTGTTCTCTGGATCCAAATTTTGTAGCAAATTTGTGATAGCAACCATGGCTCGAACAGTTTCTAATCTCTGGATTTTTTCGATCTCCACATCATGTTCTTACGAGTAAAAGAAAAAATGCTCTTCACTGAAGCATTATTACTTCCAGAAAGACACGGAGATATTTCAATTAACTTCTGGAGTTGTGCATAGAAAATACTTTTTGGAGGAAATTTAAAAAATAATCATTCCACTTTGAGCAAAAATCAGCATTTTCCTCATTACATTTTGCTATTTTCTCTGAGTCACATATTTCTTCAAACAAGAAATTTCATTAAACACTCGTTTTTTTTTTTTTTTTTTTTTTTTTTTTTCCATTCAGGTCAAGTCCATCTACTCGTATATAGGAAGAAAAATAACGGACTATATTTTCAAATTTTTACCTTTCTGGATGACATGTCAACAATACATATTCCATATACCTTATACAAAATACTAGAGCATCCGATAAGTAATGGCAACAATGCTGTAAATCAGTGCTCCTAGCTCTGACCACTGAAATCTTGTACTACGTAATTGAGCATAGATTGTTTCATAAATTTGCAATATTGAAAGTCTCTAAGTAGTCATATTTTGTAAATACAGTGGCTGTTTATGATTTGTGGTAAACAATACAGCCTAAAGGTACGAACAAAGGTACTTCATAAAAATCCAAGTTCCAAGAGAAAAACATGCAACTCACTGCTTTAGGCGTTACAAGAGCCTGTGGGAAAGAAGGCCTACCATACTGAACTATTGCAAATTGGGTGGAAGAGAGACATTCGCTTTCAATCAAGAGCCGACATCCGAAGAGCTTTAGATCAATCAGTGAGATATATATATATATAATTTAATTTATTGGTCTGACCCAATATTTTGGGTTTGCCCTGCGACACAGAATAGCTCACAATAAAATTTAAAATGAAAAATTATATAAACAGGTTTCAGACAAAATTGATTAAGACATAAGAAAAAAAAAAAGAACCAAATATAATTTAAATTGAATGTACACCATAAAGATGCTGACGAAATATCGCTACAGAAAATTTTATTATGGTGGTGACGATGGCATCTTGAAGATCTCTCGTCAGCTTGTATTTTTCCTTCCACTTTACAAAGGCGTTCGGAATGGTGCCTCTCACTCCGAAGAAGAGACCGGTAACTGTGATTTTTTCTATGTTGTATTTTGCCGATAGGTACTGAATCGTGGGCTCGTAGATTTTCTTTTTCTCTTCGTTCACTTCAGATAGTTGAGTGGCTGAGATTTTAAATCTGATTGTAGGATCAATTATTTCGGCTGTCTGTTTATTTCTACTTATAGCTATGATATCGATCCTACGATTGCTTCCACCATCAGCAATACAATGAACTTCCTCGTGAACGTCTAGATTTTTGGATCGAAGTGCATCTGCGATCATAGAACGTATGATGTTGTGACGTTTTATTCTGAATACTTCTCCCTGTGGGCAACTCCCAAGCACATGTGGTAAGGTTTCATACTCACTGCAGTGTCTACAATGGGTTGTGCCTGTAGAGCGACCAGGGAGAGAACGTATATATATACTGCTCCAGATGAAGTCCGTCGTCTTCCAAGAATTTGGCAACATATTGTTGACTTGACAGGAGATTATATTTGAAATAAGTAATGTCAAAAGTAACATAAATAAATTTAGTGTGATACAGTAACTATGTTGCCATTACTTTTCGAATGCCCTAGTAATATATCTTATTTTGTGAATGAATATCCCAGGCACTGAGATATTCACAGCATTTTCATAAAATTAAAATAATCAACACTTCAAATCGGAGGATATCTGGGGAAAAATTATTAAATTCGGGGGCATTCCGGAGACGAATTTTCTTCGGGGACTGTCCTCGGGAAACGGGGACGTCTAATAACCTTATCCAAAAATCCAACCTGGTAATTGGCCCAAGCGGGATTCAAACCCATGCCCGAACGCAATCTTGGATCATGCATGAGTCTCATTTGTTATACACAGTCTACGCTGGTGGTGGTGGTGGTGGTGGTGGTGGTGGTGGTGGTGGTGGTGGTGGTGGTGGTGGTGGTGGTGGTGGTGGTGAGACTGGATGCGATCCTGGGAACTGTCTGAGCGCGGAATTCGGTACAAGGGACTAGGGCAGTTGCAGAGGGAGGGAAAGGGACTTCCACCCGGCCTGCGTGTCGACCTATTCACCCAAGTGGCAAGGGAAAATAAAAATCTGAGATTATCAGAGTGTAATTATATGTTTCACCCCAACGATTGACACGACATAGAGCAACCGCGAGACACGGCGGCGCCATCTGTCCGCTTGTACACGAACTACGGGGACGATGTACCATCGACTGTCGATGTCGGCGTGGAAGCATAGACTCAAACCCAAATACAAATGACCTTCGAACTCTACTCTTGAGAGACATTTTATGGAACACACTAGTTTCAAGTATGTATACATCGTTGGAAAAACAGCTACAGTATCGAGCTTCTCTGCTGTAAACCTACGTTCAAATCACGGATAGTTTTGTTCAGTTTTTGGGGCAAACATGATGCTGTCAGAGGTTTAATCAAGACACTCTAGTTTCCCTGTCACCATTACAATTCTCTAATATAATTGAATCAGACGGAGCTAAAAGGAATTAAGTCACTTTTGACAACTTTTCAGGAGAAGCAAAAAATATTCCACTATTAACACAAATATTATATTTTTATGTTATAGAAGACAAAAGAATATTTAAAAGTCTTAGTTCCTTCTTCCACCGTTCGATGCGCATGACATCAGTTGTTCAAATTGTTGCATGACCCAAAAATTCATATTTTGACTTAATTCCTTTTAGCTCCGACCGATTCAATTATTATCGTCTTAGGAGGAAGTGTCGGGTCTTCTTAGCCGACTTAGTGACTGTAACATGTTCTTTAGCACATGCATTAGGGTTTAACATTTGACATACCGCTTGAACAGAAAATAGATTAATTCAGAAAAGAATTTTGAACAATTTCTAGTCTTTTTTAAGGATACACCAAGGTGAAATTTTGTCATTTTTTTAATTCGATTTTTCATTTTTAACACAAAACCTTATATATGGTTCATAGAGCCCCTCCACAAATTTCAATGCGAATAGATCCCTCCAATCAGCTGTCGCGGCCAACATTTAATTAAAAGGTTGCAAGCTTTGGCTGGCTCTTTAAACTTTTAAACTTAATTTTCTCCATTTGCATTTTTCTTACTGTTTTACTAAAAACGCTAACCCTTCTCCAAATTTTATACTATCATTCATTCATTCATAGTGTTCTGCATAAGAGCTGGTCTCTCACTGCAAACCCAGCATTCTCCAGTCTTCCCTATTTTTTGCCTTCCTCTTAGTCTCCGCGTATGGTCCATATATCTTAATGTCGTCTATCATCTGATATCTTCTTCTGCCCCGAACTCTTCTCCCGTTCATCATTCCTTCCATTGCATCCTTTAGAAGGCAGTTTCTTCTCAGTCAGTGACCCAGCCAATTTCTTTTCCTCTTCCTGATCAGTTTCAGCATAATTCTTTCTTCACCCACTCTTTCCAACACAGCTTCATTTCTTATTCTGTCTGTCCATTTCATACACTCCATCCTTCCTCATATTCGCATTTGAAATTGTTCTAGTCGCTTCTCTTCATTTCGTCGTAATGTCCAAGTTTCTGCCCCCATACAATGCTACACTTCACACAAAGCATTTCACTAGTCTTTCTTAGTTCATTTTTTCTACCAGTTATCACAATTTTTACCTGTCTTTATATTTCACTACATAAAATATATTGTCTTTGCTCTTGAAGAATAATTTGAAAAATGTAAATAGCAAGTTATGGTTCTGAAGTTTGAATGGTATGTAGAGCAAATTGTAAGAAAAATGTTGAAACTTGCAGTAGTACTTATTTTTTCAAAATAAATTTAGATTTACAAAAATGTTAATAATTCATATAATTTTAGATCAATGAGACGAAATGTTCTACACAGACTATTTATATGTAGCATGATGTACGTACAAATTTTCAAAGACCTAGCTCAAACGGTTAAGAAAATTCAAATTTCACCTTATCAAGTCTGGTTGGTACAAGTCAAACATTCTTTTATATCCTTATTTCTTCAAGAATTCAGGCAGACGGGACGTTCAAAATTCTACAGAGCGAAAAAATAAATTAAAAAAAAAAAAAAGGAATACAAATTTGTTTCCCTTCTTTTCCTCGCTCTCCCTCTTTCCCATCTCACTTTTCCTCTCTCAATATGAATAACTGTGCTGTTAAGCCTATTGTAATAAATCAGATGTAAATGTGGTACTGGAATTACAATTGATGGCGTTTGGTGTTCACTGCTTCCAGATACTGTAAGCTGGTAAGCTAAGACTTCACTTCCCTTTAAAGAAACCAGCTTTCACCCTACGAATCTCGAATTTAAGGGAGATCATGAAAATCCTCGACAACAGCGAACAAAATATGCTGAAGAATTAGCGAAAGGATCGCGAGGCCAACTGGAGTGACATGAGAAATATTACTCAGTACCTTTCAAGTCTACCAAAAACTTCACTTTCGACCTGTTAGATCTGTGCTTGGAGTATTTGGCACTACTAGAATGCATACGGTTAAGTATGAATGTTTTATACAAACTGGGTGAAATAAACGCTCTCTTCTTTCAATCAAATATCGAATCCATTGTACTTCTCGTGTACATGGAGATGCGCTTCGAATATATAGCAATCAACTTTTTAAGTAGGTAACATTAATCAGTTGCGAGAACTCTGAGAACTGCTATACAAAACTGAATTACAGTAACTACGTATATTTCTCGATCGCACATTGGCATATTGCGGAAATGGTAAAAATGTGTTCAGAGCTGTCCACAACATTACGACTGAACGTGGAAATCGGACAAACACACCTAACAAAACACATGGAAGGGAATAGAGACCAAAGGTTCGCCTCTAATCTTCAACAACGCTGCCGACTTTCATGCAACATCTCAAACAGTAGGATACAAGAATACAAAACTATTCACTACACAAATGTGTGGTTTCAGACGATCCTTCACAACCTGCAGGTAAGTAATAATGTACACTAGGTCCTTCGTTACCTCGTGAAACCAAATGCTTGCGTTCGCCGTAGCATATAGTAAGAACCTTAGAGTGGGGGTAAGTCTCCCTTGTTATGAGTAGAAGCGTAGTGGAGGAGGGAAGCTTCTCAGTCCACTTTCTTTGATGCGCAGGTAGGTTTCACGAGATACCGAATGGCCTATACGGGAATTATAAAGTCAAGAGTATCTACATATTCCTCAACTCACCCTATCGAGCCAGCGCGGCGTTTCTGGATGACCTTGCTGGGGTCAGTCCCTGAAAATAGAAATAAACTGGGATCAAAATCTGCATACCTGTCAAAATAAATGCAGTTATTCCTCCATCTGTGAGGATAATACATGGTAACATGCAGGTATCAATATGTTACAGTGCCTGCAATTAACCACACGTTCCTACAGTTAGGATAACAAAACAATAAATATGATTACAAACAGGATGTTTCAAAAGTGATGGTAAAAATTTAAAACTCAAAATTACACACTAAAACAAGCAAAAAAAATTAGTCAACATGGGTCAACAAACGAGCCGTTTGCAAGATAACGCAAAATTTCTCTATAATATCCGTCCATAATTTGACTGTTGACCCGCGCCGTGGCGTCGTGGTCTAAGGCATCCTGCCTAGGACCAAGCCCCTACAGTCTCGGCTGCGCGAAACGAGGAAACCGGGGCAAATTGAACGCTGCGCTTGCCGCCATATTGTTGGAGAGCAGACAAATAATAGCAGTACGTAAATCACGCAATTTAACGCTGTGATGATCTAAAATTGACATATTATGGCCATTTTCGACGTTTAACGTAAAATTAGGACGAAATAAACATATTCAAGTTTCATTGATATGTGTTAGAACATTAAAGAAAAGAAAATACGTACGCAGCAATTTATAGAAAACATACTGATACATCCATAAATAGGCCTACACAATACACATTATAGATTGTATAATTTTACGATAATCAGCAAATTGTTAGGTTTCAGAGAATCTAAAATTATATTACCATACTAACTCTTAGATCACAAGACATAAATATATGCACCTTGATTACACAAGTTCTTGTTATAATCAAATTCCTAAGTGAAATAAATATGCGATAATCAGTATAGACTTGTTGTTAAATTTTAGAGAAACAAAAATAAATTATATTACCGGTACTTTTAGACCACAGGACATAGGTAATCTGGCAAAATATAATATGCTAAGGTAGCCAAATTACATTGAATTCATTCTTCAATTAATAAAGGGAATGCTATCAATTATAAAAAGTATCGGTACGTAATACATTGCAAACAATAGGTAACGTGAAGACCTAAAAACTAAACAATCACTTTATGCAAGATAAAAAAAAACACATACTTTTAATGTGTGGATTTTTTACATATTGTATTTTTATTTTAAATAAATAAAATAGATATATTATCATTGCTTGCGGAGTGATGGTACATAATTTTTATGCACATATGCAATATCAATGAGATGCCATTCCTTGCTTTTGTTAATAAAATATATCCGGCAAAATGTAAAATAGTTATTTATAGGTGAACTCTGAATCATAAATTCACAAAGGAGGCTTAGCTATTATAGCTATTTCTTTATTTATTATCTGTATATTTATTTATCCATATATGGATCTTGAATGAAAGTTTATTATCTTGCAGATAAATTCATTTACATAATAAAAACAAAAAGTTATCTTTCCACTAATGTTTTAACATCTGATGTGTAAGTCTAAATAATTCACTCAGTGGGATTTCTCTAGTCTGATATACCTGTACTAACAATTAAGTATTCTTTATTGTCGTAAACTACTGATTGATTTTTAATGATATTGATATTGTAACAACAGAGATAATATTATATCGTACCTTTTGCAAATAGCTTGGAAAATTAAACAGGGATGGTATTATCGCCGGGCTCTCAGGGTTAACATTCGGCAGGTCTTTGAGCGGCCTCATGCGTTCGGCAGGTCTTTGAAATTTAATTGTATTATTGTTTTCAATTTCTTGTGTCGCCGCTCCAATCACTCGCCTCAATTTCAATAATGCAACCAATAAGCTGCTTCAATTATTATTAAATGACACTTACTTGTCTAATCCACGTAGACTAAACCCGAGGTTGCAATGTCTTGTGCTGAGGACGAACATTAAGGTATGTGATTAAAAATTATTATTAAAGAGTTATTATTAAGAGTTAAGAAAGCCAACGTACTCGTATATGAAATAATAATAATAATAATAATAATAATAATAATAATAATAATAATAATAATAATAATAATAATAGCCATTTAACAATATAACAAACTAGTGCTTATTCTTATCGAGAAAGTAGACGTGACAACGTGACGCTTAGAGTGAAACCTACAGAGCAACAATCGGTCGGCAAAATTATTTTTTTAAACCACACCGCACGTTATTGTATGATGCCGACATGTTAAGCATGAGTCCGCGGCGATAATATATCATCTTTCAAAATTATATTGCCATTACTTTCACACTATTCACTAAAAACACCCGAGATAAAACAAAGGACAAGTATGACAATCGTGTTTACCGCTCTATTTCTACCAGTAGCATGGCGGCGTAAACATGCGCAGACTGGTTTCAATTTTGGACAGCACACCAGCGCTCTGTGTGAGTCTAGTATACTATTATAACGTCTTTGCCTAGGACTCGCGTTACGGAATGCGCGCTGGTTCGAGTACTCATGGGGGAAGAAATTTTCTCATGAGATTTCGGCCAGTGTATGGGACCGGTGCCCACCCAGCATCGTGATTCACTTGGGGAGCTACGATAGGTAGCGAAATCCGGTTGCGAATGCCTGCTATAACGGCTGGGGGGATCATCGTGCTAACCACACGATACCTCCATTCTGGTTGGATGATCGTCCACCTCTGCTTCTACATGTGGGCGTGAGGCCATCAGCCGGCTGGTCGGCCTAGGCCCTTCACAGGCTGTAGCGCCAGGGATTATGTATTATTATTATTATTATTATTATTATTATTATTAATAATTTGATTGTTTATACGCATGATTTCTTCCTTTTCCCCTCGAACTAACAGCAGCAGGCACGGTGCCTATAAGAACATCAAAATGGAAAGACGTAGAGGCAACGAAAAGCATGCGGACATGCATGCACTTCATATATGGTGGCGTCAACGGTAATGCATTCGAGGCAGCCCGCTTATACCAAGAAGTTTTTCTCCAAAAAATGAAGGCAGACAGACGCACATTCACAAGGGTACATCAGCGCCTTTGGAGAATATGGGAGCTTCTCACATGGAGTATGACTAGAATCTTAACAGATACCTGCACTGCTCATTTGTGGACCGATACTGAGTGATACTTTTAAACTTAATAAGTATAAGCACGACAGCGAAATGAATATGTTACCGGTAAGGAAATTTCAACATATGACGTCACTTGCTTAGCAACGGTAATGAGTTACGTAACACTATTCTGACGCGTGGCTAACGAGAAAGACAGGCTACGGCGCGACGTCACATTCTTAGCCAACATTGAACAAGTTTATATATAAATGCACGCTTAACAGGAGTTTAATACAGCAATTCCTTTGTTTTTTATAATTTTGAATATGTACTTATATTAGGCAATTGTCACCATGGCCACGACTAGACCGAGATAATCATGTGACTCTGATTTGCGCCTTAGCCTGTCTTCCTCGTTAGCTACTTATTTATCAACAGATCAGACTCTTTTGATATGACATTTCGTAAACGGCAGACTTACATTTTGCATGAATTATATTTCTTATTTCTCTTATCATAGATCCATACTAACGGCTCCCCAACAAACCAATTCATATGAAATACAGTAATTCCATTGTAATTACTTGTACAGATATATTGCATACAGGATGAGTCAGGAGGAAAGGTGTGGTGTGAGGGGTGATAATATTGGTGGTTCTGAACAAAAAAAAATTCTATGAACATATGCCCTATTCTTAACAAAATCTGACATACAGCTGTTTGAAAATCACGGGCGTCATACTCATGTCCTTTATCAGCACTCATATGTGAACACAATCAAAACGACATTATGTTGTAGTAGGATCAATGAAACGTATCCTGGGCGTTGGATCGGTCACGGTGGAGTCATTCCTTGGCCACCGAGGTCACCCGACATTACTACATTGTATTAATGTGCGCGGAGTTTACTTAAGACCGAAGTATACAAGGGCAAAGTGGAAACTTCTCGTTCACATTTTACATGCTTTTGCTCAAAGAAAAGAATGTCCGAATCAGCTCAGATCAGCAACACAGCAACAAACATCATTAAAATCAATTTAATAAATATGAAAAAAATTTTGTTGTGTCAAGTTTTTGGTGGTTAGAAAGGGATAATATGTCGATGAAAATTAGCATAAATTAATTGGTGATATTGGATTGAAGAAACTAACATGCTACAAAATTTCATTAATCCAGTGACAGATAATTAATAAAATTAAATTATTTGTCAATATGCCAGACCATTTTCGTTCAGAATTAATACTCTTTAAGATTACGCCATACTTAATTATTAATATTTCTGTAAGTTAAACGTATGAACTTCAAAAATTGGAAAGGTATTTACGAGTACATTAGTTGGGACCGAATGCTCGTCTTATAGAAAAAGAATTTACCAGGCTGCGGTCTCTCAAACATCGTGAAAAACTCGGTTTAGAATATGAAATTTCATATTTTGCGTGTCACTAGTTAGATCTATCACTAAAAATGCAATTCCTAATTTCCAAAATGTTGAATTCTCCCATTTCATAGTAATAGGTGTGGCAATTACTGTAAAATTTCCACCTGTATCTTAAGTTAATTCTTTCCTGACTTCACACACTTTAAAAAGTTCCTTGTGCATATCTCTCTGATAATATTCTAATCCTGACTGCTGTGAACATCACTGGTAGAAGTTAAAGCATGCAGACTCGAAGACTTGGTAAAAAGTGAGTCCGATATACAATGCTTTTAAGTACACATAACCCCAGCCATGTCAGTTAACATGATGGTGTGTTTATGGTCCTGGAGATTACCGCTACAATAGGTCACAGCACAACAATGCGCACGTTGCGCAGTTATGGGTCTTATTTTTTTACTTGTCCAGCTACTGGTTGTTTGTTCTATTCCTTCTAACCATTCATCATGTTTACAAACTGTTGTCAGGATTTGAATACAACCATAAATGAAGAACAAAAGAATTTACTCATATTTTAACAAGGACTTCAGATAAAGCTACCTTTGTAAGAGCACCTGTAATACTCGAGGGCTACACTACACAACTTTAAAAAGATCACAATATTAGGGATGGGAGGTTATTCGAAAATAACCGGTTATTTAAAAATTAATTTAACCTGAAGGAAATTAACCGATCAAAAATAACCGGTTAACCGGCTTTTAACCTGAAGGAAATTAACCGATAAAAAATTCCCGGTTGTTTTCCGATTATTAATTTTTTAACATTTTAAAGTCAGCAAATTAGTCTGGAAAACAAAATGAGAGGTTATTTACAATAAAAATCAAATAAAAATTAGCAATCAACTGTAAACCAACCGGAATATAGTTGAAAGAACGTCATTAAATGCTGAAGATCATCCATGAAATCCTTAAACAAAGCACAAAAAAATAATAAGAGGCTATGAAATTGCATTTAGTTAATTATTTCACTTACATTAGTGTCATAGGTAAGATAAATAAAAAATAACACAAATTCCATAATTGTTACGATAATAATCTTGATTAAAGACACATTCCGACGGGAAATCTATTCTCCTACGAGTATAACTAATAAATACTGAAGTCAAAATTTCTCGCCGTTTCAAATGCTCCAATACCCGCAGATATTATATTATAAATCAATAAGAAAAAATCTCCGATTAAGATAGACATATGTTATTACATTAAATCAAAGTCGAATTTCATTTTGCCATCTGTGGACAGATGAAGTAAGTCAGTAACCCATATCCATCTAGGAATGGCCTACGGGACATTTTTTACATAGAGTAAATTACATAGAGTGCATAATAATAAAAAGAAACTATATTCGACTGATGTTAAATTTGAGATAAGCTTAAAATATTTTTGAGTCAGTGTTTATTTTTTAAAATAACCAGTCATTCGGTAATTGATGAAAATAACCGGTTATCAGGTTAAACCGGCAAGCAAAGATAACCGGTTATCGAAATAACACAATATTTGGTTCTTTCGTTTATTGAGATACATGCGGAAAGCAGCTGCATTATCACGCACTTCCGTCAGTATAAAACAAATCAGCTCGAGAACAGAATTTTAGGAAATATGTTTTAAGCCATTATTTTTGCTACATACAATGAACAATCTCAGAAAGACGAGAAGCCAATTATTTCTCCTATTTGTCATTAAAAATATACATTAATTTTATTACTTTCAGTATAATATGCTATTTCTTGACAATTTCGTCATAGTACTGGGTTGATGCAAAAGATCGTTGCGTTTTTTCGCTGTGACAAAAGTGTTTATTTGATATGAATATAAGAAGAAATTAATCAGTAATATACTCTCTTCCGTTTTCTATGACTCTGGCAACGCTAGGCTAGTTTTTCGATTCTGCAACAGAAGAAATCATCTGCTTTGAGTTAAAAAAAGACGTCAAGCCAAGTTTATAAAAATATCTTCGTTATTAAAAGAGTTTGCTTGAAGATTGTTGGATAGAGAACGGAAAAGGTAGAAATCTGAGGGTGCAAGAACGGAAGAATTTGGGAGATGTGGAATCACCATCTAACCAAGCTCCTGGATAGCTGTTTTCGTCACGTTAGCGGAGTGCATTATCGTGTTGCAGCAGAACGTGATGCAGTCTTCCCGGTCGTTTTTCTTCAATTGCGGCCGAAAGTCATCTGAGTTAATGACAATAAAATCAGCAGTTATGGTTACATTCCAGGGAAGCAATTCGTAATACACGACGCCTTCTTTATCCCACCAGTCGCATAACATAAGGCCTCCCCAAACAGACGCGATACGGAATGCGTTACGATAGCGTTAAGATTTTGCGATAAATGTTTTCATTGTGTTCAATGTTTGTGTTCACACACGCGCGATTATCGCAATATGCGTTATTATCGCAGCAAGTAGAACGCGACGATTTTGCGATCTATTCTCCCGGGAATGTAGATCGCGCGAACGCCACGCGTTTATTTTGATGCTGGGTTGAAGTGTGTCTGTCTGTCATGGATTCATCTTCAGGGGAGGAGGAGCTTCTGCTTCTAGTCGCGCTAGCTGAGGATGAGGAAGAGAATCGTCGCAGACGCAGGTAAGTCCATGGTAGTCATGTATGGTTAAGATAAACGATATAAAAAGTATAAAGTGATGATTTGAGCATTTTTTGGCAAGAACTTGAAAAAAATTAGTCCATTATAAACTTTTTTTTTAATTTGCTCATTTCATTGCAGGAGGTTGTGGATTCACAACATAAATACCACAAGGGAAGAACAAGGCGAATTCTATACCTTAGTTCCACAATTAATTAGAGATGAAAAACGTTTTATATATACTTCCGGATGACAATTCAGTGCTTTGACGAGATTCTGGGTAAAGTAAGGGGAGACATAACGAAGCAGCATACCGATAATCACAAAGGCACGGATTTTCCTTTATGAAATCAATCAGAAGTTCCACGTTCATTTTCAAGCAAAAGAAATCAATCTGTAAGCACAAGTGATGTACGCCTGCTAAAGATAACTGTTCTCTGCGGCTGTGGTTGGAAAACAACAATCCGCGGATGTGTCACCCTCTATGGCAATCTGATTGGCTGGGGGCGTTACGATATCGTACATCGCGGACGCGCCAGTTTGGGTACCTCTTCGCGATAGTGCGATAGTGCGATATTGCGTTATCGCAAAATCGTAACGCTATCGTAACGCATTCCATATCGCGTCTGTTTGGGGGAGCCGTCTAGTTTTTAAATGTCTATGTTTTTATTGTTTTACTGTCTATTTCCTGAATTTTACGTGCCTATTTGCCTGCCTATTTTAGTAAAAATAAATGCCTGAACTTCTGAACTCTAATCATGACAATGATCTTCTGTCCATATGTGAGGAACAAACCACTGAAACTTCCTTCTACATAAATATTGGATTAAAACCTTGTCTCAAGTCAACATGAAATTTACACCCTTTTTCTCATTTAACTTACTTATAAATGGCTTTTAAGGAATCCGGAGGTTTATTGTCACCCTCACATAAGCCCGCCATTGGTCCCTACCATCATACCCCACCTCCCTCAAATCTATTTTAATATGTTCCTCATTTTACTGGTTAATTCATTTGGGCTGAAACTGGATGCTCTGATCTTGAGTTATATTCCAGACATTCTTCGCCTTTCTTAATGGAAGCAAATTTAGTAAAAAAAAATACATATCTGTCCCATATAATGCCACACTCCACTCAAAGCACTTCACTAGTCATGAACATACTACATCAAAATACCAACTCAAATGCAATTTCACCAATTTTTACACGGAATTTATTATTGGATCTTTGCACAATTTTCGATTTAATAGCAACAGTTTACACAGGTAATACTGTTGTCCGTACACAAAGGATGAGTGAAATGTAATACAGTCGACTCCCGATAATTCGCTTGCAGTTAATTTTCGCTTTGCAGGTAAATCGCGATCCTTTTGGGGGGAGGGGGGAGGAATGAAGTAACATTGTCATTTCCGTTTTTACTCGATTTACACTCTCCCTCTCTCTTAAGAAACCTGCAATCTAAAATCAGAAAAAATTAACAATCCTCTAAGAAACAAATATAGATTATTTTTGTTAAACTAGTCTCTTATGATATTTTGTAAAACTTGTGTTTCTTGTTTTAAGATTCCATCGCACTGCAGTATTGCATGATATTTCCCAATGCAGTACTGTATAATATTATTATGTTTCACATTTTGCACTTGACTGGACTTTAAATATAAAAAAATGTTCGGATAATTCGCGATATTTTGCGAAAGTTAGTGCATTAATTACTGCAAATTATTGAGAAACGAATGTAAATGATAATTATGTGTTTAAATAAGATTTATTGCTATCATATTTATAACAATTAAAGTTATGGTCATACTGAGAAAGAAAAAAATTCAGTCTCATTGTTTATTCACTAGACTGACTAGAATTGAAAGAATAAATTATGTGGTTTGGATGGATAATAATGAAATGTCGAAACATATTCTAAATCAGCGTTTTTCAACCTTTTTCAACATGTGGCACACTAAACATGTAATTTGAAATCTCGTGGCACACAACATAATTTAAACCAGTAGTTACCAACTAGGAAGGAATTTTGAGAGTTTTAGGAGGGAATGTGTTTACTGAATGTTGACTTGTGTCACGTTCGCTGAATATTGACTCTTGTGGACTCATGTTTTACTACTCTTTTCACTTTCATTTTTTTCAATTGACAACGACAACCATTACTATTTTCATTTTCTTGTGGCACTTCAGTTGAAAATGGCTATTTTATATGACAAACCTAGTATTGTCAGGAAGACCTCATGAATGATGAAATGAGATCATAATACGAGGCGCATCCAGAAAGTAAGTTTCCCTATTTTTTTTTAAAAAAGAACATACATTTTCAGGAAAACATTTATTGGCAACAGGTACAGCTATGTTTCAGCTATTTTTCAACATAGCCACCATCAGAATTGAGACACTTGTATCGTGGGATCAACTTTTGTATCCCTGTCGTAGAACTCTGCCGCCTGTGAATGGAACCAGCGTGTCACAGACATCTTCAGCTCTTTGTCGTTGCCAAAATGCTCACCAGAGGACAGGAATTTCTTGAGGTGCAAGAAAACGTGAAAATCGCTGGAAGCAAGATCAGGACTGTAGGGTGGATGATCAAACAATTCCCAGCCAAATTCCATCAAAACAGCTGCTGTGTGCTGAGCCGTATGTGGACGAGCATTGTCATGGAGGAGCACAACACCTGCAATAAGCATTCCACGCCTCTTGTTTTGAATAGCACATCGCAATTTTCCCAGTGTTTCACAGTAATGGTCAGCGTTCACTGTTTCACCTCTTGGAAGGAAGTCAATGAGCAGAATGCCCTTCCTGTCCCAGTACTTTCCGTACCGACAGCGTCTGTTTGAATTTCGTCCTGACCGGAGATCCACTATGCCGCCAATGCATTGACTGCTGCTTGGTTTCTGGGGTGAAATGCGAAATCCAAGTCTCATCGCCCGTGGCGATCCTGTCGAGGAACTCGTCGCCGTCATCGTGATACCGTTGCAGAAATGTCAGTGCTGCTCCTAAACATTGCATTTTGTGTTCGGGTGTCAGGATTTTCGGCACCCACCTGGCACACACTTTTTTGAACAGCAGGTGCTTAGTGACAATCTCATGCAACAAGGATCGCGATATCTGCGGAAAATGGCTGCTCAGCTCCGTAATCGTGAAGCAACGGTTCTCCATGATGCACTGCCGCACCAGCTCAACACGATCATCATTGATGAGGGACGGTCACCCACTGTGCTCTTCATCATGGACACTTTGACGACCTTCGGAAAACTGCCTACACCAGCGACGCACCATCTGCTTACTCATGATGTTCGGTCCATAGACCTGACAGAGCTGCCGATGAATTTCAATTGGCGCAATGCTTTGTGCATTAAAGAACTTTATCACCGACCGAACCTCGCAGGCGGCTGGAGAAGGAATAAGAGCTTCCATTTCGGACCACTGCTGCCACGCTACTGGCACCAGGCGGGACCTGTCCGGCTGGCATATGATTGATGTCATAGATCTGTTACGCATGCGCAATTGACACGGCTAATTACGTTTACTTGCAAGGGGAAAAAATCGGGAAACTTATTTTCTGGATGCTCCTCGTATTAGAATGAAAAAGATCATTTGGATACTGGTATACATGAAAATTTTTCTATGGTAATTCAAGTATCTATTTCTGAACACCCATTTGTGATTCCCAGCAGAGTAGGTACTTCACTCCTCCCCACTGGGATTGGGCATGTGTATTTTCTGTGTTATTTTAAGATATGGCCTTGTGACCTGATGTACACTTCTGAATATATAACGTATCACATATCTCACAAAGAGAAGCCAAAAGGTACAATGGTATAAAAATAATGATGTACAATTAAATATATTTTCATTTGAAAGACATGATGTCTGAGGAGTTGAAAATAAAATGGCGAGTTGTCGAAATATTTATTTTGAGGTTAAGTTTAAAAAAAGTAGTCATACGCATTTAATATACGACATTAAAATCATTGTATATGACGGTTCATAAATATACAGAAAATTCTGTTACACATAACAAACAACAAACCATTCAGACTGAGGTCATACAAAGTACTGCAGAAAGGCACATTAAGAAAAGAAAAAATAGAAAATAAAACGTTTACTTTTACTGTATACTATTCACAATTGGAAAATGAAAATCAGAATTCAGCAGTTGTAAGTTCAGTTTTAATTTATTACTTAAAGATTCTGTATTAACTTTAGTGTTAAGTAAAATTTAAGAAACAGATGATATGTTTTTATTCGGCAAGATTCACGTTTGGGGAAAACCCAGAAAAAAACACACCTAATCAGCTAAAACATGATTCAAACTCACGTCCTACTGCAGTCTGAAAACAGAGTACCACTCACTACTCGTAGTCCATGCCAGTTGCTAGAGTTATGCTACAACTACTTTGTGAAATAACAAAACTGATATTGAAACATGGATGCTCTTCATATTGTAATATACTGTACTAATATGTATCATTTAAAATTTTATTCGCCATCTTGTTTTAACCTCTCGATGAATCAATTAAGATACTGGAAAAATGCTAAGAATTAAATTGACAAAAGAAGAGGATTCTTAGAATTGGGATTGAGATTTTTTGTATCATATTAACTGTAACAAGCAGACGAAATTCGTTTTTATATTTTACAATAAAAAATTCACCAATCAACCAACAGAAATTATAATAAAATTAACATAAACATGTCTAAATTTTAAGTATATTTCTAATGGTTATCACTCCTGTCTTGTATTCGGGAGGTCTGAGGTTCTATCCCAAGAGCTGGCTACCTTGATTTGGGATTTTTGTGGTTTCCTAAGCCACTCCAGGCAAATGTTGGTCCATGAGCCATCTCTTTCCCAAATCTAATTAGCCCTTTATCATTACTTCTTACACATCATCATAGCATCTACAATGATAGACCTGCCTTCTATCTGAAAAGTAGGCCTATCACACCTAGGATCCCCGGCAAACTGTGCCCTCCTCTTTGGGCATGATGGAGAATCACAACATTGTGGAAAAACCCAGAAACAAATAGCCTATTCCTCTACGGAAAATAATTTACATGTTAACAGCTTGTATTTTGTGTTTGCAATTTTTGTGTTTCGGAGAAAACTATCTCAGAAAAAATACAATGACAAATACAAGCTAAGAAATAAGAACCATACAAATTCATAATTATTCATGCTTACCATAGTGTTCTTGTACAAGGCGAGGTATTTTCACTTAATTATTTTTAAAGTGTGATAAAACTTTACAGAGGGAATCAAATTTATATCTAAACTACCTAATAGCTTATTATACATTTGGATTTTTCTCATTAACAAGTATCTACGTGATGGCTATAAAAAGTCATTGATTACACATTATTCAATATAGAGGACTGCAAGGTCCTCTAATAGGAATTATATATATATTTTTTTTTATTTACACAATTTAATTTATTTCTTTAAAACCACATCCTTCATGTGACCTCTTTCACTTGCAATGCACAGTTGAAGTCGCTTCTACAAACTTGTCATGACACGAACACATAACTCCTGGCAAATGTGTTCAATTACATTTCGAATCTGGCTGCAAAAGGGTATCTGTCGGATACAGGGGGGAGAGCCATTAATCCTTCCCATTGAAGGCTTTAAGGAACCAACCTGGACAAATACCCAATGTCCCATCCCTACCTCCCCGTGGTGCAGCTGTTAGTAAGCATAATTTTACAAGCTGAACTAAAGGGAGGGGCTACTCATCAATTAGCACTGGTCAGCTTGATGAGTTAATGACTGAATTTGGTATAATTTTCCTCTATGCAATACCTAATTCCCTCTTTACCCTTTCCTATCCAGTCCTCTGACTGAACTCTTACTTTCTTCGACCCCGACGGCATTAGAGCATTCGAGGCCTAGGGGTTCATTTCACTTTCCTTCCTCCTCTTCCTACTTTTCTGTTCCTAGTGCTCACCTGCTATTGTACTAAAATCGTCCTCCAGTGGCTTAAGGAGGGAAAGCTGGTGATCAACAAGATCTCCCAGCTAGGTCCAGTGGACCCGTCGACCAACAGCAGGTGTAGTCCTCCAGACATTCTGGGGGTTGTGTGTGAATGAAGTAGCCACCAAAACGTTAAAATATGGTGTTCACTAAAATCGGCTACAACTTGCCATTTTCACTGGCCTTGATTGTTTGGCCAAACACCTGCATAGAATTGGAATATATCAGTCCCCTAACTGCCCATTGTGCAACTCAAACCAAGAAATGGATTCGGAACACCTCAAAATCTGTGCTTCAGTGGCTGACCATGATAATGTCTTTGAAAAATATTGGAGTGCAAGAGGTCAAATGACTTTATTGTCAAATGCCTGGCATTAGAAAACAACAACATTTCGAATCTTGTTCTTCAGCTCTTGAATAACATATAATTCTTGGGAGAATACTCTGTTTCAAATACACTGGCAGACTTTGCAGAGGTTCTTCCCCTAAGTCTCATCTCCCAATCTAGTGATATGCTATACAGCCTTCGAGATCAAATAATTTTACAGCTTCACATTTTTTCATATGGGAGTATTTGAAACAGAGGGTAGATTACATGATTTTCAAGAGTTGAAGAACAGGATTTGATATGAAATTGGACATAATGATCAGAAGTTACATCTTCGTGTAATGACAAGTTCCCAGTTTCTAGAAGAGACTTTAACAGAAGATTGCAAGTGAAGGAAATCACTTGAAGATGTGGTTTAAAAAAAAAGAGAGAGAGAAAGAGAAAGACAGACAGATTCCACTGTGTAAATGAACAAAATTCAAAAGTATAAATACGCTATTAGGTTGAAAATGCCCCGCCTTGTACAATAAAAAATTGTAATGAAAGCAATATTAAGTAAGCTTCTGCATTCATGCAAATAAAATTACAAAATCAATTATTATCATGATACATTTACACTTGATGAAGACTACCAATATGCTTTTAAATGTTATGTAGGATGTCTTCTTCATGTCCTTTACAAAACTCAGAACTTAATGTGAAAATTAACCATTACATAATATAATTTTATAAATTCAGAAACATGCATGACCATGTAAGGGACCCACCTCGGAACATTTATCAGCTGAAACAGAAGCTGTATGTTTTCTTCTAGCACAATGTTAACAATCTGATCAAGTTTTCACATTTTCACCTTATACGGCAATTATTCAAGACAGGTGCAACAGGAAATATTTCTAAGAGGGTTCAAATCTGTCACATCGATTCATATGATTTCACCTAGAAAGGACACAGGTTATGAGTCTAACCTGATTAAGATAAATACACCAGTAGCTGACACTTTAATGAAAATGATTGTTAATTTAAAAAAAAAAAAACATTATTCAGGTTCTTCAGTGTTCTGTGAAGTGAATTTTCGCATGAATTTGAAAAATTATTATATAAAATATCTTTACTGAACAATCAAATTGGCAACATACAATGGATGAGCAGTAAAAAATCAGCATAAATACAATTTTAGTACTAGATGACATATACTCTAAGTAAATCAACAGTGGACATTGTCTACAAATTACATTTCTGTGTTTCTTTACACACACACACACACACACAGACTTAAAACTTGGATGCATATAATTCAATCATCAGAATAAACAGGATTTTATAATCACATTTTATTTAACTGCATGAGTTTATAATTATGATAATTATATTATTCAATTTATTGTTTGTAATGCCTCTTTAATGCTCATCTGACAGAAATCTGATTCTGATTCTTTGAAAAATTGGCCTCACACCACTGGAAATTTTGACAGTATTTTTTTTTAATTAATGACAGTAATACTGACCACGTACAGAGCATAATGGTGGACAGATAGTATGAAAAATTTATACTGATAACTGATGAGAAAATTGGGTATCAAATGTCAGTATTAGCGATATTGATGGCAATACTAATAGTGCGAGCACACTGATTGTATTTTGTTATTATGCATAACTGAGAAGATGGAAGCATGAGCTGAGAAAGGCAGCAAAACTTTAAAAGCTTAAATTTCAATATATAAAGAAGTCCCTGAATTATAAGATGTAAAGAGCAAAGAATATCTAAAAAATAAACTCAATTGTTCATACGAGACACTATGTAGCCTATTTCGAAAACAACAGATGCTTATGTAGACAATATAATTACTCTTCGAAGTAACTTCAGAAAATAAGTGCAGTCTCTTATCCACAGGTAAGAGACGCTAGCCCAAGGGTGCACTGTGCTGATGACCACTGATTTAGCCTATATGTTAACACATAAATTTTTGTTTTAAATGTAACCTACAAAGCGAATACCAGTAATTATTTTACTCATTTCATTTTTCTTTATATTTTGATGCTTTGAATTCCAGATCCCAGTGATCAATAAATCTTAGTAATAGTGGATTTTGATTTTGAATTCAGTCACGAACCAAAAGTGCACGCCAGCTAAACGGTTACAAGGTCGGCAAATACATTCAAAGCCAAAGGAAGGCAGTGGGGAGAGATCCTCACAGTCTTTGCCTTCGAACCAGGGATGAGGATATCACTCCAGCAACACTTCCAGGCAGTGGGGAGAAGTCCAGACGGTGCCTACCCTCGAACAAGGGGGCGAGGACATCACTCTAGCAAAGATGAAGGCAATGAGATGAAGCCCAAACAGTCTTTACTTCCAAGGAAAATGAAGGTAGAAGATGAGGAGCAGTTTGGATCATTACTTAGTACAATTCCTTCCTCTTAATCAAACGTGACTTCAGTCAAGTCACAACTATAGCTGTGCTAGAGACTGAACGCAACGCATGCTCCAACCATCACTGTAGCCTACAGAGTCTAGATATAAATGATTATTTGCAGTCTATTGAGACTATACCAACACCAAGAACTTCCAATCAAACACCTTAATATCAAATGAATACTATTAGGTTAGATAAACATTGTAGAGGAGACAGAACAATATGAGAAGAAATGGAAGGAGCATGTACTGAGGATGTTACTTTCAAGATATCAAAGACAAGCAGTAAAATATCAACCCAGGGGATGAAGAGACTGGGACGACCTCGCAGAAGATGAAGAAACCAATAATTATTACTGTTAACCTCAAAACAGATCAGAAGGCAAACCTTGTCCCATTTTCATAATAGGTCTAGTTAAACATTTCCACCCTTCGGCATACACTTAAAGTTAAGCAAAGAAAAACTCATCTTTTATAATAAATTCTCACTGTTCCTTTGGTCAGTTTGCTAACACGTCCTAACTTTTGACCCGTATTTTTGGTGTGAAATTAGCGTGGCACTTTTTTTTACTATACGTACTATGACTCAACTAAAGTCAAGGATGTAGGCCTAAATAGGCCTACATTTCTACCTTAACGTGGTAACGCAATAGTACAGAAATACCACGGTTTTATATTATATGACTATAAAAATATGTAGGTACCTACCCGCTTCACACAGAAGTAGGCCTACTGTTTATCTGCTCCTTTATGCAGTACTGCCTAGTTCAGATGTACAATGTTCTAGCCTATGTCCTCAACTAAACATCTACATCCTGTTACTACTATTACATACAAGAACGCTACTTACATATGTATTAAATAACCGATAATAAATAAGTGACAATATACCAAGCCCCAACTAATGACTCTAAAAATCACAGACGAAAATATTGAAGTGTAACACGATATGCCCGAACATTATGCCAATCTGAATGCACTTAAGTAATTTGGAGAATCCCTAAAAGTTTTACGCATTAACTTATTCATTATTCCAAGACAGTCATTCTCGTTACACATATAACCTGACAGACGTTTCATCTCTGTTGACTTTGTTTTCATAAACATAAAAATTAAGTAGGTATGCTTCTCCGAAGATAAATTTGTACCACCAAGATATCGAATTTATGATTATGCAAAGTTTCCGTACACATACGACATAACTGAAAAATAATCACTGTATAAACACCAAAAGGCAATATAAGGTTCAAAACAAAGCATTTGATATTTCAATTCAGTGAAAATAGCACCCAAGGACGATATCACATGATTTACCTGGTACAGTTTGAGTAGTTACAGCAGACATCAGAGTTGAAATTCATGCGTTATAACTTATTTTGTCCTTCTACACAGACACTTAAAATACTTTTATGCAAGTAATGAAATCTTGTCAACTTTCAAGCACTTTTTTCCTACAACACACAGATATTTCTGTTTACAGAAACATGGAAGCCATATTCACGTTCTCGTCGATAACGTGAAGAAACGAGAGCATCAGGGCATTTGTCACAGATCACTCTATGATGTATGCCGTAAACACTGGCACTGCTGAATTTGGTTGCATTCTGTCCCCTGTAAAGAGATTGGAGTTATTGTCGTCTGTTCGTTCGCTCTAATTTTTGGAAGATATGCAAATTGTAATGTTTTATCTATTAATATTTAATGTGGAACGTTTAAATGGTCACATATTCGGGAAAAAGTTCCTTACTATTTCTGTAATACTACGCACATCTTGCGAGGAGCGGGAGCGCGCCGATGCAACCCGCAATATATATTGCTCCTAAGCGACAGCGGAAGGACATAACACACAATACAACATAAGAGTTACAAATAAAATAACTCTTAATAAAGTAACATGCATAGTGATCTCTGATTTATTTAATAAATCATGTCAGAAGGAAGTGAAACAAGAAGAGAAATACCTACGACAAGGATGCCCTTTATCACATGAATGGATAAACCTTACCCTCGGCTCTTTTCACTGCGCATGCGCGGTATGAGATAAGGTTAGTGGGTTAGTTGAGGGAATATCTAAGTGACGTGAAGCCGAGGATTTTAAATCATTGAAATCTTTTCACAGGAAGCTGATGTTTTAAAAAGCTATGACATGAAAGTTACTTTTCCTTCAGTTCATAATTTTTTGGCTATATGTGGAATTTTTGGCTGCAGTACAGCAGTCTGTGAAAGTTCCTTTTCAGTCCTTACCAAAATGGACATACTAAAATGACAGAATGTGAAAAGTCAACGTGAAGTGAATTTGGTGTTGTTGCGCTTCGAGAAAAATGAGAAAGTACTTGAATATTTCTAAGTTTCTGAAAAATTGTAACAGTGAGACGAACACAATACCATTTTAGATCCATTAAGTTTTACTTATATCCTTTCAAGTGCCTTTTAAAATATTAAAAATTAATTATTTCATTACTATTGTACTAATAATGATTAGTAGATAAATATTAAATTAGTAATTTTATTTAGGATTCAATTATATCCAATGTCAAAGAAAAACATTCAAACTCAAAATCTAGTTCAGTTGCAACCTGAGGGTTCGAAGTTCAGTGCTGTCTGCTGGTTACGGCCCTGCAGACAACCGTATGTAGTCTTGTAGTGTTCAGCCTTGTGAAGGATCCAAATGATCGTTAAAAAAAAAAGAAAAGAAAAAAAACTGAGCGAGGCCAATACAGTGATAATGTACGGTAGCCCTACCGATACCGGTACCTACATGCAAAATAACATTGTTTATAAATAAATAGTATTTTAAGGAGGCAACAGCGCAATGGCATTCGCTTCATCCTTGGTCACAAAAAAATTTACTCCAGGTAATAACTTTTTAATAAGTAGGCCTAGCTTTAGCTTTAGCTATTGCCGTAATACAATATTGTGCTGAATAGTTAATCCTACTTTAAAGTAAATAAATGCGACTCTGGTGTGAAGATCATCAACTATGAAATCTCCGTACTACAGATTTATCTTCCCCACTTTCATCCAACACCTAGGTGGCAGAATCCTTCCGTGTGAAGACAGCAGTGCTACCAAGTTAGTAATTTCCCAACTAAATCCATTTCTGTATTCCTTCGTTTCTAAAAATACAATACTATCATTAACGTTAGACGTTAGTAGTTTTACACTTCTGGTCTAATTATTTTATTACAACATATACTTTATTAATGTAGGACCACATTATAATCGCTCTCATTTACTCATCACGAGTGTTGCCATTACTGGAAAGCAGTATTCTCTGTGACGTCATGTATTCAGTAATGGTATCGTGATTCTTGAACATCTATATCTTTCATCTATGTATACGTAGTATGTTCGTTATGTTCTGTTTCAAATATTTTATAACATAAGATTTGAATCTTAAATTATTATTACGTTATTGAAATTTTAATGAATACACGTGAATTTTCTATAAATAAAATTTGGCATATGTCCGTAAATGTTGGCAGTACTGGTGCTAAAAAAAAAAGACCAGTTGTCTCGACTCTCGCGTGTATAAACACACATGGTGTATGGTGTGAGATTTATGTGTTGTTAATGTATTATAGGTACGATGGAAAACCGATTAGAAGACTTGTTCAATTCTTTTCAACTGTTAACGAAGAAGCCTGAAGATTATTTAAGGTACTTTGCATATAATTGGAACGTAGTAAACAAATATGTAGGCCTATTTACAAGTTGTGTTTATACAACCTTGATATTTAGATATTTATTCTGCATTGAGTATTATTGCTCATATAAAAATGAGAATTACACTTCAACACAGATGCGGACAAATTTTCAACAGAAATTAAATAATGTTTATAATATAGCATAATAGTGAAACTTTTTCATAGTTCTACCTTGCGTAGTGTGTTCAACAACAATTCTCTGTTTTTCATTATTACTTTTGTTTCTTGATTCTAGAGTACAAACAAATATCGCTACAGATGCAAAGCAACTTGTGAAAGATCTGTACGACTTCACTAAGTGTGCGGAAAATGGCCTGTCAGCCGGGGACGCTCTCCCCGAGCTCATCATAGAAGATTTCGACGAGGAACAGATCTGGCAAGAACTTGAGCTACAGAATGAAGGAAGAAGCCAGAATCTCATTACAGATGTAGCGTCCCTTGTCTCTCGTAAAGACCGACTGAAGTTCCCTGTCAGACTGAAGAATGAAGAGATAGACGTTGAAGAGGATAAATGTGCAGAACAGGAAGAAGAGAATGATGGTAGCAACGAGAACCAAGCAGAAAGTGAAATAGATGCTTCTGATAGTGACAGTCCGACAGCGGAGAAACGTACAGGTGCTAAACATGCTCATCTTTAACAGAATAGCCTGAAAATAAATGTTAAATCAGTATCATGTTAATCAACTTTAAGAGTCGTTCGTACCTTTCGTCATTGTTATGTGATATCAATAACCTGCGTTGTTACTTTGCCTTCTGTTTCTGTCACTAGAAAACGTATTTTTTCATAGTTCTTATCTCATTGACCCAAGTCTGATGATTCAGACTGGTGATAACTGATAGGTTGAGTATGAGAAATGGTAAAAGATGATAGTGTAGACCTTTGTCTCCTTACATTCTTATATACTGGGTGTTCATTTCAAAGTGTGTCATGACGTCACTGTTGTTGGGTCACCGATTTGAAGCGAGTTTCAGCTTATACGTTAGAGAAGTTGCCTATTATTTAAGGCGTTCTTCAATCTGAACTTGAGAACGTGTACGGTATAACTTGAACGTCGTAGCAACAGATGGCGGTCTGTACGGTCTGTGTGCTACCATAACCTCTTTCGAACTGTGTTTTGCGCCGGCAAGTCGTACGCAGGGAATTTGTTATCATAGGTTGCGTACGGTAACATTCCACGGGAACAAATCAAATGCTCCGTGTCCATGTTGACCGTCGAAATTAATATCAACAAATACGTAAGTAATCGTCTTAACCCTCTCCCCATATCCCGACAGTACGTATTTCCAAACAGTTCACATTCCTGCCACTATTGGCGTTATGTACGTATCGGTACGTACTCTTCAGAATGAACGCCGTACTTGCTAGGCAACTTCTCTGCCTCTTAGGTTATATACCTCTGCGGAAGTGTAGGAAGATTGAATTCTCTAGGCTCATCGGCTAGCCACATAACGGCACACAGCGAGCCATGACACACTTTGAACTGAACACCCAGTAGATAGAGAATACTACTTAAACTTCATCTCCACAAAAAGAAATATATATATATATATATATATATATATATATATCGTTATTCTGTAGAAGTGCAGAAACATTGGATATGCAGTATCCTGTATGCCTTCTTTTTGTTGTTATAGATCACATTCGTCCCTCACAAGTGGACGACAAATTCTTCAAGCTGAGTGAAATGGAGCGCTTCTTAGAGCTTGAGGAGAAGCGTGAATCTGGCCGACATGACAGCAGTGACGAGTCTATAGACTTATTTCAGCCCTCAGACGAAGATAGTGATGATGTATGTCTCCACTCCTCTCTCATTAACAATGCTTGTCACTCGACCATACTCCTGCAATCTGTATTAAAATCAAAACAGGGAGAATTGTCTCTTATAGCTTAGAAATATAGCATTCCTACCTATGAATTTGATTTCCATCATGGTAGTACATAATCATTATTATTCTTATCATCATGTCGGTTTCACAGTGATTTTTGCCGTCTCCTGACACTCGATCTCCAGCTTTCCCTGTCCCTCCATTGATCTTCCTCAAGACATCACCTTCTCATCTCTTAGTTTACTCCTTCCATCTAGCTCTTCCTTGGCCTCTATTTCTTCTCCCTGCTGGACCCCATTGTAGCCTAGAGATGGTTTCATGACCATGTTAATGATGGCCATAGATTTGTTGTATTTAAGAATTTTATCTGGAATATCAAGATTATTATTATTATTATTATTATTATTATTATTATTATTATTATTATTATTATAGATGATGTGCAGTAACTATTATCTTTAAAAATGCTCAGTTCAGAAAAGTGAATGATTGTCAAAATCCTCTTTTCTATTTTTCATTTTCGCTTAAAAACATATGTTTCATTAAAAAAATATATCTTTCGGTCTATGTACATAATATTCCTTCCTTTACTTAGGAGTTCAAAATATGTCATTTTGCTTATCCCATAAAGTGTTCAGATTTATATTAAAAAAGTTCTACCTCAAAATGTTGATCCATACATATGTAGCTGCTTGGATGACTGTAACCAGTTAAAATAGAAATACATCACTTTGTGAATGTTTTGTAATATATGGCAGTTAGCGAAGAGATCAATCAAACTGCAGTAGGTAAGGAAATTCTAATGCTTCAAGAGCATCCACTCATATTTCAGACAATACATTTATTTGCAGGAGCTGCGCTATGACGACTTCTTTGATGCACCACATCAATCCACAGGCAAAGATAGATACAAGCAGAAAGAGGAGGAGGAGGAGGAGAAGGTGGAAGAGGAGGAAGATGATGAGGATGAGAATGAAGAAGGGAATGATCTAGGCGCTGATGAAGAGGATGTATCTCATGACGAGGACAAAGACACTAAGAAAGTGAGGTAAGTGTTCTGTATTCTTGATGTAATTAAAACAAGTTATTTGTTTGTTTAGCAATGCTTTTACTGTTAAAAGTCAGTTCCGATTCGTTGACGTAAGACAATAGTAAATAAATGGCAGAATACAGATGGCAGGAAATATAAGAGTTCTGATGAAACTTGTCCCAGTGCATGTCATGTAATTACAGTAAAAATATCATTGTCTTAAAGATGACACATGCTTTCTTATACATTCTGTGTTATGTAGCAATTGAGTTCCTGTATCACCTTGTAAATTATATTCCGTTTCAAGTTTATTTGAAACTGTCATTGAAAAGACATACAGATAAGGTATGCACACAAATAAGGTAAACTCTCTTTTTCTAGATTGCCAACGAAAGATACTCTCTCTGCATTTATAAATTCATAAATAGTATGGTATAAATACATGCTTTTTTATTAATTTTACAAAATAGCAGTTAATGTGTTACAGTAATTTCTAATATGTTTTTCAACTTGACTTTGTAAGAATATTATTTATTATTGTCAAAAAACCAGCAGTATTATGAAATCAGACTGTTTAAGGACGAGCAGTAGGTGTAATTACTTCCAAGAACATTTGTCTATACATAATGAAAGGGTTCAAAATTATAGACCACTAATCCTTCCTTGCATATTTTGTGGTGTTTCTTTTGTGTTTTTAAGCAATAAAACATACTGAAATTCCAATATTTCTTCTCAATTCTTGTAGACAGTGTAACGAGATGATTATTGCAGGTTTCTAGAAGAGAGTTCTAGTGATGAAGACGAGGAAGGGCACGAGAAACTGCAAGTAAAATCAAGTCTAGAGAGACGACAAGAACGCATTCAGTCACGGATAAAGGAGCTGGAGGAACAAGCCTTAGCTGAAAAACCTTGGCAACTCAAGGGGGAGGTGTCGGCATCTGTTCGGCCTCAGAACTCTCTGCTGGAGGAAGTGGTGGATTTTGACCTCACTGTCAGACCAGGTGGGTGATAACAATCTGTGACAGTGACGGTGAAGAAAGGAGTCTTTTCCAAGTATTTCTACATCACAGATCTCAAGTTTCATACACACTGACATGTTGCAAAGAGCCTTGTGCTCCTCACCCTCTTCCTTCTTTGGTTCTATTATCCAAGATCGATTTTGGTCTCCACACAATCTCTTCCCACTGTCTAACGACTCATGGATCTCTCTCAAGTTGTCTCCTTTTAACTAATGTGGTCACCTCTTCTTTAGTCTCCTACGCCTTCTCTTTTCTTCCATTCTACTGCAAAGCAGGTCCTTATATATTATTTCTTTACCTTTTATTCTATGTGTTGCAGCTATGCCACCCTTGAGTTTTGACGTAGAGTACATCTTTCCCTGCACTGAGTATGGGCACCCGTTCTGGGATCCCTGGTGCATAAAAATGGTAGAATTTCAAATGTTTACCATAACAAGACCACAGCCGAATACTAATGTTATTATACTTAGACTATGAACCAATGATGCTATCTCCTCTCACTAATGTCTTGGGATCAATCACTTATCTTATTATATTTAAAATGTTCACTTTTAACTACAATATTAATTATTAACTACAAAAATTGCATTGCATTGCATTGCATGTGTGTGTGTGGCTCAGTCGGTTAAGATGCTTGCTTGCCGTTCTGAATTTGCGCTCGGGCACGGGTTCGATCCCCGGTTGGGTTGTTTCCGAGGCTTTTCCCAACTGTGAGGTGAATGTCAGGTAATCTATGGCGAATCCTCGGCCTCATCTCGCCAAATACCATCTCATCGACGCTAAATAACCTAGTAGTTGATACAGCGTCGTTAAATAACCAACTAAATATACATACATACATATAAAGTTAAGGTGACGAAGACAATATAATGATATAAATATAAAAATATAAGAGGTTGAAACAAAGTCAAAATAAAGTAAATGTAAATCTTAAAACAAAAGTTAATATCATATATTTTATTATTTATTAATTTATATAAAAACAGTAAAGCACTGCAATATCTTATATATGATAAGGTTGAAACGTTAAAAAATTGAATAATAAAATATTTTCATATTGTGGATAATAATTAAAACTTTTAAAATACAGGCATTTTTAGAAATTTATTTTGAACTTATTCAAACAAATTTATATGTTTAATTGTTATTGGATTCCAAATTATCGAACAGCATTGTAATTTTGACCGAACAAATGCATAAAAAAAGCTTCTGTAAGATAGATAATTGATTTGTAATTCCGAGTCCTGCAGTACGAAATTGATAATAGACACTATGATACAGTTTGGGTGAACAGTAGTGAAAAATTTGCTTAATATCACATTGGTGTTGTAGCTCCTGTCATGACAGAGAAGACCACACTGCAACTTGAAGACATAATCCTACAGCGTGTGAAGGACAGAGCATGGGATGACGTGGAGAGAAAAGTCAAACCTGTAGAAACACCCAACGAGTATAAGAAGAAGCTCGTGTTGGACCATGAGAAGAGTAAACTTAGCCTGGCGCAGGTTTATGAGCAGGTTCGTACTATTACAGTATGTGTTAGGAACAAATATAAGTCAGTATTATTAGAAATACAGCTGCAATATAATTCCTCTGTCAACAGGAATACCTGAAGCAACAGGAGGCACAGGAGGCAGATGATGGAGAGGGCCGCACCCAAGAGGAGCCACCTGAACACCAGGAAGTGCGCACCATGATGAAGTCACTTTTCAGAATGTTAGATGCCCTATCAAACTTCCACTTCACACCCAAGCAGGTAACTACGTGCAAAACATGTTCTCACAAATATACTATACCTGTCAATTAACTAGGTTTACACCATTCGCCAAAGATTTCTCATACTAGAGATCTGCATTCAAATCTCAAAGTGTCCAAACTGAAGGACAAAGATTATAGCACAGACTTCGGTGTACAACTCTTTCTTCTACAACCACTGCTATTGTTTCAATGGTCTTGCCAGTAAATGCTATAAATAGGAACACTGTAAAACGGTGAATAAATCCATCAAAGTCGGTAAATAAAACTACTGTTAATTTGCGAAAAAAAAGCCGTTGAAAAAAGTCGTTATTTAAATATGTAAATCGTGAAAAAAAAAATGTTGGTATACTATATATATATATATGTGTGTGTGTGTGTGTGTGTGTGTGTGTGTGTGTGTGTGTGTGTGTGTGTACAGTAGAACTTGGTTATAACGACATCCAAGGGATCTTGAAAATTATGTTGTTATAAACGAGTGTCGTAATAACCGAGATTCATATTATCAGTCTAGTAAGGTGGAAAATGAAAAATAATAAACATAATTAGGCTTATTTTAGATTTATGTGTTCACTTTTAAGCATAGCACGAACACAATAAAATACACGTACAATTATAAATACAGTATCCTGTATTAAAACAGTTTGTTCATTACTCACAAACTTATTTACTGAGGAGTGAGTAATCAGTCATTTTACTCTGTTGTCTCCTACTTGCCCAATATACACTTTCTAAATTAAATTCTATGTTCAATATTTCAGTTGCAATTTCACTGCTCCTTCTCCTAGCTTCATAGAAATGTTCACAATTCTAATGGCTTCTAAAGTGTCACTCACTTCTTTTAGTGGCCATACTGCGTTAAAATGCGTGCATTTAGTGAAAACTTCCTGTCGAAACTGACCGCATGCAGGTACCATTAATACCGCATGAATTAGGGCAGGTTACAATGAGATGGGGAATCTGCCTGCATTCCAGAGGTCTGTGATAGAAGGGAACAGTAAAGGATTTGCTAGATTTCAGCAAAATATTTCTTTAAATACTTTGGTTCTTAGAAAATTGTATTCCAAACTGAGGTTGAAAATGACGTTATATGCGAGGTAGACGCATATACATTTGTCGTATTAAGCAAGGTAGAAAAGCACATGTCTTATGGAGAATTTGTTGGGACCACAGAATATTTGACGTTATAGGCGAGGAGTTGCACAAAACGAGGTCACTACAACCAAGTTCTACTGTATATATTAAGCTTCCCTTATGAAAAGTTTGCCAGATTTGACAAAGTATATAATTTGGAAACACACCTAAAAGGTAAAATGATTTATACATTTGAAAGAGTTATGGAATCGAATATACAAAATGTCAGAAAAATTTACATCTAAGTAGTGTATATGCTCATTTGCAATTAAGCAAGGGATAGTAGTATCATCAGATATGTTAGAATGATCAGGGTCGATAAAATCCTTAGCATGTCTTTCTCCAAAAGTGATGTAAATCTCAGAGGTCCATGTTGCAAATATATGGCATATAAAAGAATTCATTCCTTTAAAGACCATTCACCATAGGATCCCATTAAGGACGTCTTCAAGAAGATGTGTAGCAGTTTGTCACTTTGTTGTGAAGTGAGAAGAATGAATGTAAGTTGTATAGGAATTTTGGAATGATGACAAGAGATTCCGGGATATCCTCACACTGTCCACCATGAGTTTCACCTGGACTGATATCTAGTACAACAGTCAATCCTCGTAAATGTGAGGAGACGAGTTTTTAAATCCATATCTCATGAATAACTTATTAAGTCATACTGTGCTGTTGTATTGTTTTAGCCTGATCCTGAAGTGAAGATTGTGAGCAATTTACCAGCCATCAGCTTGGAGGAAGTTGCGCCTGTGGCTACCAGTGATGCTGCTCTTCTTGCACCAGAGGAAATAAAAGGTAAGATTCTGTTAGTAATGTCATTTTGTAACTAATATTTCCCATCATAAGTAGGTCTAGTTGCTAATTTACTATTAATTGACATAAGAGACCAGTACAGTATTTACTTTCAGTCATCTACCTTTTACATTTATGAGCTGTTCCTGCAAGACTAGTTGCTTATAACTATGTGATTTGGTATCATGGAGCTCTCATAAGCATATATAGAAATTTCCACGCTAACACAATGTAACTTAACTATTTCCATGAAACAGTTTCAGAAAATATATAATTCGTTTTTCAATCACATGTACCTGTTATGAAATTGATTCCAGAAATGGAAATACTCAATGTTGTATAATTTTAATTTATTAGAATGCAATTTTACTCAAATTGTACATAGCCTTGTAATTTTTGAAGATCATATATCTTCATTTAAATTTTTTTTACAAAATAGGGATGTATTAAAATGATATTGCAACTACTGGGCTGTACGAATGTGTAATACTCAACATGCATCCGATTGTATGAGATCAATTTATATGACTGATTTCATTCAGCTTTTCGCACTAGTCCGAAAGCTGCCTTACAATGCAAATATTTTGTGTTATTTTTATTCTGGTGGGAAAAATCTTTAACATAAAAGCAGAAAATCAGTCACTTTCCTGCCTAAGCAACATCTCTCTCATAACTAAGGGGTGAGGACATTACACTGTGTCTTTCAAACTATGACGGGGTTTTAAATGCAATGAAACACGATAGAAATATGAAACAGCCACTAAATGAAAGCGTAACTCCACATTTTTATCATATAGTTGCGCTGATTATTTACTGATCAAATGTTATCAGTTATTACAGTCAGCAAGATGGATATAAGAAGAAATCTGAATTAGTTACTCATGTCCGATGTAAATACCCATTATGACTTGATATTTTGGAGGACAAGTTGCTTTCATAAGACACTCAGCACGGCCTAGAACTATCACAACAAATGAAAAAGTATTCTTAAAAATATCAAACTGTGTTATTCCAGAGCGACCCAAAGGGGATGTGGTTGGCAAGGCTGAGCGTACCTCTACAGACAAGAAACGTGAACGCCGCCAAAAGAAGATGAAGCAGAGGGAGCGACAGAGAGAGCGAGACAAGAGAGAACGGGCAATTGAAAAACTGAAGCCAGGTCTAGGAAACAAGTATAGCAAAGAACGGGCATTGCGGGACTTGGAGAGAGTTACCAAAGATAGCAATGTAACACAGGTATGGACTGAAATTGTCTTATGTGCACATTATTGTATCACTTTCAGCAAATGCTGAAAGCTAATTTTCATCTTACCATGTAACAAAGACAAAATTACAAGTTAATATTCATTCCTAAATATCCTTTGACTTTGACAAACATTTCAACTATGTAAAATACGGATGGAATATTGTATATTAAAACCTGTATGCATGTTTCTTTTTTTCTCTTTCAGATAATTGAGAAAGACAATGCAAAATCTGTAAAGTCTTCTGCAGCATTTTTCAATCGTCTTCAAGATGAGGTGAAGAGTCACATCAAAAGGAAATCCTCAACCATTACATCTGACCAGAAACAGAAAATCAAGAGTGCCAAAAAACTAAAATTATAACGAAATTTGTTATTTGTATTGTTTTGTTCTTATAAATATACAATGGAAACAGTTGCATATTATGCTTTTCCATATTTTTGTACCCATTGCTGGTATTTGTAATATAGTAACCCGAATGAGCAACTACTTTGTCTTCAGAGAATTTTACATTCAAGGCCTCCATAAATCTTCAGGATACAGTAAGACTGGTTGGTGTTATTGTAGCTTCTGTAGACATCTCTTAGTTCTTTGACAAATAAAAAAACTTTGTTTCCAAAATAAAATATTTCAGTGGATACCTAGGCACTTGTATACCTGGAAATAAAGTTGTGAAACAAGCCTTTCCATCAGTCGACTCAAATTACAATTGGATCAACACAACTGCATCTTTTCTGACATAGGCAACATTTTAGAATCCATACAAAATAAACCAAAAGAAAATGCACAAAAACATTCTAAAGCTTACTCAAACATTTTAAATGAAAATCAGAACAGGTCACATTGTCACACAGTTATCTCTACACTGATTTCACCTACAGATAATTCTGTTTCTCTATGATGATCTGTAATACTTACTTTATACTGCACATACTTTCGTAAATGACTGAATTAATTTGGATTTAATTTAATGTTGCATGTAAAATGTATGTTGCTAGTCAGCGATGTATGCAAGGGAGGGGAAAACGAACTGGCCACCCTATCCCATTATATCATGACTTAGTTGCCTCATGAGTGACGTCTTACTGGTATCATTTCTAAGGTTCCAACCAGTTTCCAGACTGCTGACTAAAACATGCATAAATACATATAAAATGTAATTTTAGGTTTTTATTTTTTTAGAATCAGAATGAGTAGAAAATTTAATGAAAATCTTGAAAGCAAAGCTACAGAGAAGGAATACAAAGCATTTTGTGTAACTTGCAAACTATAAATATTGCTCATAAAGGCATCTGGAAACCGATCACTATTAGACGAATATTTTATCAGCTGGTTGCAGTTCGAAAATGTATAAATTTATTGTACCACTCACGTCAAACTTAAAAGACTACATTGCGGCTGCCAAACTTTGCAATAAGGTTCTATAAATATTGCAAGAGTTTCTTTCTCTCCAAACAGCAGAAAATTACAGACATGGGAAATCGCATCACCCGCTATAACTGCAATCATAAGTTTACTGAAATTCAGCATAATGTAATCAATCAGTTAATACATACAAAGCACTTCACTGGTCTCTTCCTTAGTTCTTTTTCCTGAGGTCCGTAGAAAATGCTCTTTTTCTATTACCGTAAAAGCTTTCTTGGCCATTGCTATCATGTTACTGCCTATAGTATACCCCAAGTATTTGAAGCTATCCACTTGCTCTACTACCTCATTTAGAATTCGCAAGTTTATCTCCTGTATTTTATAATGCAAGTAAGCCAAAAACATTTCTAGCGATTAGTTAATTTAGAGCACATCACAACAAATGTTGCACTGTCTTCTGCGTCTTTTATTCAGTGAAAGCTTTACGAAGCCAACTAGAAACCACAGCAATATGGCTAAAATGGTAGGATTTTCTCCAACAGAAGTGCAGTGGAAGGAGTTGCATATTAAATTACCGCTTCATGAAAATAATGTACTTCATCGCAATTGTTGCTACAGAGGGAAAGAACTACAGCACTCTTCGATGGGTCGTAGAATGGATAGTGCCTTACAAAAACATTTTCTCAGTGAAGCTGAAAAATGGAAGCTTTATTGAAAAGACTGCTTGACGTGCCATTATTTCTTGCATTCAGAGGTTTTCTACGTATTTTAGAACTTCTTGGCCATTATGATCCAGTAATACAAAAACATTTAGGCCTAACTACAGTACAAAACAGTCAACTGGAAGAAAATGGGATGAAAGGGAAAGCCCACTATTTATCATGGAATTAAACCAAACCCTTTAACTCTATTATATATAGAATATAATCTAAATTTAACAGAAGAAATACTGAAATCAGAAGTAAACACTGAAATACTGAAACAATTGTCTTTAGAGACAATTAATATTAGATATCCTCCACAAAACTGGCTTCATTTATAAACTGACGGATCCTTGATCTCCAGAGAACAAGGTGCCGGTGCAGGTGTTACGTGCTGTCTCTTCTCACTTTATAGATCTCTTGGATATGGAACAACGAGTTTTGATGGTGAAATCATTGCAACAAATGAATGTCTCAGGAATCTTCTATGCCACATCAATAAATTTAGGAATGCAGTTATATTGTCAGACTCCAAAGCAGCTATTCTATCAATCGTCTCTAAACACACACCTTCATCTCAAATAGCAGAAATAACTAAAATGCTCTCTCAATTATTATCACTCAATAAAAGAATTGTATTCCAATGGATACCATCCCATTGTGGAATCCTGGGAAACGAGAATGCGGATGCTTTAGCAAAGAAGGGCAGCACTGCTACTTACAGACCTGTTACTAAATCTACATATTACTCTGTGAAGAGATTTATTAAATCTACATACTTAGACTTCAACAAACAAAATTTGATAACTCAATCCCAAGGGAAAAAATGGAACTCTGCATCAAAATCCACAGTTAATTCCTGATTTACCACGAAAATCGTCTCTAGCTGCATTTGGATTGGCAACAGGCCATGATTGTTTGGCCAAACACCTGCATAGAATTGGAATATATCAGTCCCCTAACTGCCCATTGTGCAACTCAAACCAAGAAATGGATTCGGAACACCTCAAAATCTGTGCTTCAGTGGCTAGTCATGATAATATCTTTGAAAAATATTGGAGTGCAAGAGGTCAAATGACTTTATTGTCAAACGCCTGGCATTAGAAAACAACAACAACTATTTATCATGGATGAGTCAAAATGGAATTATTTGCTTGTGTTATGACAAAGTGTTAAAATACATTCTCGAGGAACGAGAAGCAGCAACTTACTATAATATTATTTTTGACGTTACATCTGCATGAGGAGGGAAATGTTTTTATTTTGAGATATTTGTTACAGAACAAAGAAACTGGAAAATTCCAAATTAAGGAGAGGTTTGTTCAATTCTTGAACTTTAACTCTTAGGAGCCTTGCGGCCATTATAGTGGCCAGCTAGTATTATGGTCATGACGTGATATAATGTTATAAATTTATGTTATATATAAAATACGTTGATATTCTTTAATTTCATATAACATTAAGGACATTGCACTTGACTAAAACAACAATTTTTTTTTGTAATTATTTTTTTCTTAAAATCACAAAAAAAAAAAACATTTCAACTGAAACCCCGTCAGCTTCCATGTGTACCATTACACCGATTGTTTTACATGGGCCTTCCCCATTCCTTTACCACAGGCTCAATTGACTGCAGTGACCGGGACCGAAATCTGCGATCTTAGGCACGATATGCTGGCCGGACATATCTCGTGCCTCTCAAACTGCTCGGCTAACGAATCCAACACGAATTTACCCGATTATGCAGGTATACGAATACCTGGTTAAGAGTTAGACATTTGCGTGCAATAGTGGTAAAGTCTGCCGGCTTCTGACGGTTAATGAGAAAACTGGTAATGGTATTGCTTCTGAACTGCTTTCAGCCTTAGAACATCATAAAATCCCCATGACTGACTGCTGTGGCCAAGGATATGATAATGGTTCTAATATGAGTGGGAAAATAAAGGGTGTAAAATCGAGAATACTAGAGAAAAATAGTCTTGCATTGTATTCTCCATGCACTGCACATTCGCTTGATCCTACTAGTGTAAATGCTGCAAGATGAATCGTGTGGTCACATTTTTTGGCTGTGGTCAGAGAATGTGCTTTTCAGTAGCAGTCCTGCAAAGTGGGCTATTTTAAGGAAAGAGATTGGTATTTAAATCATATCCCAGTCTGAAACACGAAATTCTCGAATAGAAGCCCTTTGGTCCAATGTCCACAATCTGCCTGGTATTTTGAAGTTTCTTAAACATATTATGGCAGAAATAAATTTGCCAGAAAAAAATCACAGTAAAGTAAATTCTTTAAGAAGATATTTCTCTTCATTTGAGTGCATAGTTATGGCTGCATTTTGGCACAAAGTCCTGTCTTCCATAAATTAACGAAATGTAACAATATAATTTAGGGGCATATTACTTGATGTTGAGAAAAATTTAATGGATGACTCAATATTTAAATAAATGCAGAATTTACGATATAATTGGCATCACATTTTTAATGAAGCATAATTAGTTGCTGAAAATATGAACATAGAACCAAGTTTTCCTGGAGATGGAAGAAGAGGAGGAGGTTTCATGATGAGACTAATTCAGAAGACCCTGAAAAAAAAAGTTGCAGTAGAAGATATCTTTAAAAGAGAAATAATACT
This sequence comes from Periplaneta americana, assembly GCF_040183065.1. NCBI lineage: Eukaryota > Metazoa > Arthropoda > Insecta > Blattodea > Blattidae > Periplaneta > Periplaneta americana. Next base: position 105,893,032 of record NC_091133.1, on the reverse strand, counting down.
TACTACTTTGGACTTTGTGATAAATGACCTACAAAATCTCCTTGAAGCACATAAAGAAATTCTTAGTTTATTTTCTTCATTTTTTAATTATATTTCACTATCTACAACAGATATTGAAGAAAAGTCAAAAGAGCTTGTTGCAAAATACCATAATGATCTCTCATTTCATTTAAAAGGTGAATTACTGCATTTGAGAAAAATTCATAATTCAGTATTTCGAAAGGACAAGGATTATTTTTTACTCTATTACTTAACGATGCTGTATCAACTACTAGATTATTTAGCGTCGATGGAATTGGTGATAGCGAGATAGTATTTGGCAAGATGAGGCCGAGGATTCGCAATAGATTACCTGACATTCGCCTTATGGTTGGGGAAAACCTTGGAAAAACTCCAACCAGGTAATCAGCCTAACCAGGAATCTAACCAGTGCCCGAGCACAATTCCGGATCAGCAGGCAAGTGCCTTAACCAACTGAACTACACCGATGGCACAAGGAAATTCCTCCACTGATGCTTATAAATGAAATTTATTCTAAAAACTGCAAGCTATTTTTGTGAATATTGCTCTGCCTATATTCTGTGCACTTCCAGTGATTGTTTCAGAGACAGAAAGAGCTTTTAATAGCCTAAGCTGAGAAATCAACTGATCTACCAGAGGACAAGAACACCTTAACACTCTTTCTCGTTTAGCTACTGAACGTAAAATAGCTTCAGATTGATTTCAGTGATGTAATAAATTATTTTGCTTCAATGAAAGCCAGGACAAGAAACTTAAGTTAGAAAAACGAGTTTCTATGCCCAAGGTTGCGGGTTCGATCCCGGGCCAGGTCGATGGCATTTAAGTGTGCTTAAATGTGACAGGCTCATGTCAGTAGATTTACTGGCATGTAAAAGAACTCCTGCGGGACAAAATTCCGGCACATCCGGCGACGCTGATATAACCTCTGCAGTTGCGAGCGTCGTTAAATAAAACATAACATTTAACGAGTTATACAAAATGAGCTATACTTTGTATAGCTAACATATAGGCTAGGTCATTATAAATAATAGGCTACTCATAAGTACTGTATATCGTTTCTTGGCTTATTATGTTTAAAGTGTAAATAATGCAAAATGTTACAGTTTATATTCTACATAATATTATTAAGTGCATAGTTTTTATTTTCTGTGAAACATGAATAGCAGTAGACCTATTGAAAAGGAGCAACCAAGGAAGGAAAAAACTCGAGCTAATATTAGGTAAGTGAAAACTATTTCTAGTTACAGACCTGTTTATGCTACTTTTGTTCTAAAAAAACCGATTTTGACATTTTTAACATTGAAGGGAGCCCGCTATTGTCTTTGGTACCTGGGCCCAGAGTTTAATGTGGGGCAGCCAGTAATCAAGGCAGTATGGAATAGGCATGTAATTCTGCTACTGACAGTACTGACTTCACTAGGTAAATGATACTAGCATTATTCGTACACTACCGGTACTTTCGGAATTGCCCATCTTTACGACATGTTATCCATAAGGTTATGCAATGTTATGAAACCTCGCGGATGCGATTAAATAAAAGCATGTCCGATTTGCAGTGCAAGTCTAGTCAGTTCGTTGCCTTCTACCATGACGACGGAATCAGCATCGTGTTCGGAATACTATTGGCCTTATAACGCCGTGTTCTGTTGCATGAAATTTCATGCCGAGCAGTACTTCTCCACCGATATACGTAAGTTTGCAGCCTACTTTAATTTTAATAAATTTCTGGGAACACATTCGCGTACGCTTAGGAAATAAACAATCTGATCACATAATCTAACCTAAAAACGAAAAGCAGGAAGCTTACATTTTCTGTATGCATGTCACAACTATGAACTATTTGGTAAAATTCCGTGATCTTCATTCTAACAAAGCAAACTAACATTTACATAGGTTAGATCACTTTTGCTCGAGAGATATCAGCTTTTAGCCTACGTGGCGCCAAGTACAGACAACGAACTAAAGTACTCGTCTTTTTATTCATTGATTCATAATGCAATTTTTTTGTCCTGGGCCCTATTTCATAAAGGTAATAATTTAATACCATTACTAAAATGGTAATAGCATTAAGTAATATTATTACTGTTCTGTTTCATAAAAGTAATAGTTAATAATATTATTTATTGCTGTAAACGCTCATAATATTACTAAAATAAATAATAAAATTACTAAAGTGTTTCATAAAGCAGCAAAGATAATTAAATTTATTAATAATATGAACGTTAGTTCCATGACTGTATTTTAAGTAATAGTTTAATAATTTGTAAAAAGTAAATGCCAATGTAGGGTTAGATTTTGAAGATAAAACCGTGAAAACATTTGATATAGATAATTCTGACTCAAATAGTGATGAAGAGGGAGTGTTTGTCAGATGTCCAAGAAATTTTAGACAACGAATAACCTACAACCATGCAAGAAAGTTACGAATATAATGAATAATGAAAGGTTTCGCTTAAATTTTGAAACATTTGGATATGTCCTTCAAAGAATTGATAACTTGTTAGAACATCCCACAGAAAGGAATAAATCGTTAACTTCTCAGCAACAGCTACAAATTGCTCTGCATTGGTTGGGTAGTGGTGGACAATATCATTGTGTATCAGACATGCATGGAATTAAATTAAAACAGACTAAAATACAATTGCAGACAAAGAAAAATATTACGTACTTAACACAGTTCTGGTTCTCATGTTTGGCCATGTTGCGTTACGTACATAAATATAATCTTTATCACTCGTTACCAAGCCAATTGATACAGCAAAATCCCGCAATTCCATCCAAGCTTCTTTCTTAGAGTTTTTTTGTTACTGTTGGTAAAAACCCTCAAATAGTTGACCTTTCAATTCGTGAACTTTTCGCAAAAACTCTGTTTCTTCAAGTTATTTTCACGTCTTTTCCCCATTTTAAAAAGCATCAGAGACAAAATGAATGACTAACCAAGTCCCTCTCCATTCTTACAAATTGTCATAGACGCCAATGTAGATGGACAATGCTGAAATTGAAAGCTATCTTATCTAATTGAAAAAGAGGAACAATTGGAAAGGGTCAAACCTAAATTAAATTATAGCATAGAACTGTTAGAAAGTAATTACTGTATATTTTTCATTTTTTTTATGTTATTTGAATGATTGAACTTAACGTTTTTCCCCTCCTTTCTTGTCATTTTTTAAATTATAATAATTGTTCAGAAATATATGTCTATAGGACATTTACATCACAAAATACAGTAATATTAACTTTTGCTGTACCTATTGAAATGTTTTTTCAATGTATACTTGTGACAACCTGAATCTATATAGGTACTCTTGACTAATTAACATTGTGAAGATCTTGGTGAGCCAAGATCTTGTGCAGACATATATCAACAAGTGGATGTATTACAAAACATATGGACTACTTTAACCACCCCTATTGATAAACTAAAATTAACTTACGAGATTTATAAGTACCGTATCTACAATTCCACATCACAATCTCTAATAATTAGAACATATTTGCATTTTGTATAGTCGGGTAAATTCTTGAAAATACTACTTACAACATAATCAGCAATAAAAGCCCATTAAGACAATTTCAATATTTTTATTAATTTCGTCATAACATTAATCTTCTACAACATCCACACATTCAAACTCAAATACGAGTTATTGCATTTGTATTTATTTACTCTTGCACCAATAATTTTTTAAGCTTTTTTATGTAAGTAGGCCTACTTGCGCAGTATTCCGAACTATAACGGAACTTGAAATATCTTGCATAAGAAGCTTTATAGGGTCCACTAACCCTGTCGTTAACACTGTCCGTAAGGCTGCTACAATATTATCATCAAAAGTTTACACTGCTTAATATTTTCATACGGTACTTCTTTAGACAACGAGGTGCAAGTTTTACACACACACACACACGCTTCTGTCACTGATACACTGTTTTTGGAGTTGCAAACTTTACAACAGCAGAGACGTGAACAATTAGGAATGATAAATATCTGTTCACAATATTTTAGATTTATCAAATTGTTTCTTTTACTCGTAAATCAACTGAATCAAATAACAAACAATAACTTCGAGTTGCAATGATTTACAATCTTATCTGAAATAAATGTCTCCCAAACCTTTACACATACTACGATTTACTCTGTTGTTGCTATTAAACATAGCACTTCAAAACTTATTTCATTCAACAACTGTTTAACAGAGGATAATATAAATAGCTGTAGAGTGCAGACCAACTAGGTTATGTTTGTCAGCCTTAACCTCAAATCATCTGGCTGCAAACGATACAAACACACTATAACCACTGTTTACCATACATGACCATTCGCAACCAAAGTCTGATAGAATGCGCTATTAAGAAATTAATAATATTACTGTACGTATTTTATGACTCGTGCAAAACGTTTATGAAACAGAATTTAGTCGGTTAATAAAATTATTTTCATGACTGTAATGCTATTACTTAATATTATTACTGTGTTTATGAAACAGGCCCCTGGGGAAGGTATTGATTTTTAACTAAGAAAAACCTATAGCACAGTGAAGGTAAACGAAATTTTACGAATTCTACTGACCAGTGACCATGATCATATTTTGTATTGCCTATAGACGTCGAATGACGCATTAACTAACTGCCTGCTTGATTGGATCCTATGGCTATGCAGCAACGAGTTAGAGATATGCTATGCAGCCATAATATGGTATCCAGCAGGCAGTGGACACATTACACCAGCTACAGTGTTGTCAACTCTCGCAGGTATTGTACATTTGTAACCAGCGAGCACAGAAGTCTTCAAATCGGTTACAATCCCGCCAGATTTAAATAGTCAACGTGTATGAATAATATGATAATATATTCATCTATGGTAATTAGTAATACATTTCTGTGAAAATCTTCTCACCATTTGTGAGCTGGCAAAAAAGACAAACACTGCAACTACACAGCTCAATTTTCCATGCGCATACACATGCAATCTGGGGAGAATATTGGAAGAATAAGTTGAAAACGCACATTCAGTTAAGATGCATGCAGATTTTGTCTCTACATGGTGCGCTGTGTTGAACGTAATCTTGACTTAGTATATATATATATATATATATATATATTAATGAATCAATATTAAGTATCAATCCAATACTTATGCCTACTTGATTCTCAAAATTGTGGTTTCACATTCCATACACACTCATATTTGCGATAATTTTCAACAAAGCTAATTGCACTTGTCACCATTTTCAGCTTAAAAGGTCCACCATCATCAAACAAAGCAATTTTCAGCTTGTTCATGGCCAATTAAAACAATCAACTGCTTGCTACATCCTACTATTGAACGAAATAATGCACAAGAGACACACCGACAATGGATAGCTTTCAATTGCTGCATGCACTCTCCTTTTTAGTGGGAAAAGGCATGCATAATTGAATAAGTTTCGTTAACTCTTATAACCCTTGCATGCATCACTTGAATTACGTAAAGTTAAAAGAAAAGTTGAGCCATGTAGGTGCACCTAAAGTGTACTTTAAGAATATACATAAATATGATTACAACTTCATTGAATCATTGATTTCACAAAAGTCTTGCGTTACTAATTATAAATGACCGAAACTATGGCAGAATGCATTTTTAAATGTGTTATATTTAAAAATAAATCTGTACGAATTACATTTTTACGTAATCGTGGGTAATATTGCTTTATATTTTAAACCATTTTCTTTTCTTGGTTTGATGCTTTTATTTTTTTACTGGTGACATGTCTGCGATAAATGCAACCCTTTTATCTTGAATACCAAGTCCCCAGTATCCTAAGAAAATATTTCTTTCTAATATCAATTTTCAGAACAAGAATGCTGGTTTCATTTTCCTAGCATGTATTTCCTTTCCATTAACATTAACGTTTGATTGCCCAGTATCTGAAAGATATTGCGAAAAACTGGCTTCAGCATTGGAGCTCAACTTCATATTTCGAAGACATGTCCACTACAGTTTGGGGAAACAGTTTTCAAAAGGTGCTCTTGTTGCAAATCTGAACCATTATGGGAGACTTCAGTAATAGATGTAGAATAACTCTTCTAGGGTTCTCAGCCAGGTGAGTTGGAGATTAGCTTCCAAGCTTTCGACGGCTAGCTCTGTCATCTTCTTCAGGTACGTCCCTGAAGAAGATGGCAGAGCTAGCCGTCGAAAGCTGGGAAGCTAATCTCCAACTCACCTGACTGAGAACCCGAGAAGAGTTATTCTACATCAAACGCCGGGAAAGCCTCAAGTCATACATTCAGTAACAGATGTTTTTTTTTTCTTGTCTCATATATTAATTCCTCCAGACTGTTTTCACTTTCTGATCCTGGGTTATATGTTTTGTCTTGGTCGCTGTCATTATTGTAATCTGTAAGATCTGGCAGTAAAGATCTTGAGATTTTTTGTGATAATACATTATTGGGCAATTTTTCCTAGTTCGACTAGTGGTGATGAAAGGACCCAATTATCATCACAGTATTCATGTATAACAAATTTAAGTTCTGTAAGAATTCAGTGCATTCAATATCCTTCATGTAGGCTTATGCATTGTTATTATTATTATTATTATTATTATTATTATTATGAGAAGTGAAATTCGAAGAAAACTTTATTGTAGTAGACAAAAAATAACCCATCCAGAACCATTTATAGGCCTATATAGTAAATAAATCTCAATCAGTAAAATCATGATTTTAATTACATTCTACTACCTTTGTCAATGTGAACTTGTTATTGTACTAGAAGAACCATTTTCTTTCTACGAGAAAACATCTTAGAACACTTTCAATGCAATTCTTTCATATTCTAGAATGTAACAAGAGTGGAAATACAAAATAATCTTACAAGCTCCCTCATTGATACAGTGTTGGCACCTGTTAGTTTAAGTACAGGGGCATAAAAATCTGAAGTGATCAACATTTCTCCAGTACATCATATAGTGATGATACTAAGGGCATATGTCGACATAAACCTTTAATACCGACAAAATGTTAGAAAATGAGCGTTAAGGCAAATTGAACATTTTACTTTATTATGACTTCAATTCCATCCAGACACAAGTCCATAACACCAAATAAAAACTGAAGTTTTTCTTTTTAATAGCTTATCAGAAACTAAAAATTGTAAAAAAGAAAAAAAATCACCCCATTGACCATACACCGAAGGATTATGAAACTAAAAAAATCCATACAAATTTTACTTTACATACAAATCACTATATAAAAGGATAATAATTATATTTCTGCAACATGCAGAGTGGAAGTGAACTAACCCTGCAGATTCAAAGGGACAATAGGATACACTTAAATGTATAGGAAACCTATAATATGTTTTGTGATTAAATGCACAGTTAATTAGAAAATTAAGTTGAACTTTCAGCAGTCCAGCAACATCGCCGCTAAAACACCCCTTCTCTCTTCATATAAGAGGTCAACGGATTCGGGTTGTCTAACTGCCTCCACCTGCCTCTCTGGCTAGAGAGTGGCAATCTTGTCGCGTTGTTCAGTGGCTTCAAATTATGTGATTTATAAATTAAATTTACACGAAAACGATCCACGCTATTGAAATACACCAGAAGGATAAATGATTCTTTATTCGATTTTCTATCGATATGAACAAAAATGACGATCCTACTCGCAACAGTTACCGAATAAGAAGGTGTTAAACATTTTTTTTTTCTGAAAAAACTATCTTCCCACCAATATGGTATTACACTTTTTTTGTTAGGTACATACAACATGAGCTATTTGCTCAGAAAATCTGCTGGATTATTTCACTTCCACCCTGTATAATGTTATATTATAATCGTAATGTAATATATACACAATATGAAGAAAATCGGTCAATTTAATTTAGAGTAGTTTGCTTCGCCTGATTAATATCTCAAATTATGCCAACCTAACAGTCACAAAATGAATAACTACCGCATATCAATAATAACATGTGTGTATTTGAGAAGTTACCATAGGTGAAGTAAGCTTAACAGAAAATCGCTCAGTTTAAGCAGATGGCAAAGTAATACTGAAGTTTCAAATCGGCACCTCAAATTATATTGTAGTGACTTTATCATTATTCTCAGAACACAGACTTTATGAAACTCACGGACAAACATCAGACAGAATTAACCATAAGCAGTCTGTACCAGTGTCTAAATATTTGGATATAAGTACATAAGCAGTCTGTACCAGTGTCTAAATATTTGGATATAAGTACACGAGGTAGTTTAGGTTAATAATGTTCCTACCTTATACAATGGAACTGGTTTTTGGAAATATTCTTCTGTATTGCAGCACTCCTGGAGGGTGATGGAGGTGTTAAGGCATCCGAGTTGGATGCACGACTGTGGAAGGCCGCAGACCTGGGAGACTTGGATGATCTGACCCTGGCACTGGAGGCGGGTGCTGATGTCAACTTCCAACACAGCTCTGGAACGCCATTGGGACGCGCAGCACGTAGAGGCCATGTGGAATGTGTCCGCAGACTGCTCGCCCACAATGCTGATGTGGGAATGAAAGGACGCTTCAACTGTAAGAGCTGCACACCACTCTGTGCTGCAGCACGCAACGGCCACCTTGAAGTGATGAGGACTCTGTTGCGTAGTGGTGCTGATCCCAAAGACGGAGCCCTACTTGATGCTGCAGAGTATGGCCAGCTGGATGCCGTGATATTACTATTGCAAGAAGGTGCAGAGGTGAACTCTCGCACTGCTAGAGGGGAGACGCCTCTAATGCTAGCCGTGCAGAAGGGACGTCTGGACCACATTCGCTGGGTGCTAGAGGGCGTGGTGGACTATTACTACTATCGTGGATACTGTTATAATGCTGTGCACTATCCATATGACGCTGTTGAATTCCTTCTCAATGAGCACAAGGCTGTGGACGTGCTGGACTTGCCAGAGTTAGAGAAGCTGCGTGACGCTCTGTGCCGCGACGATCTTCCGGCTGTAAAAGAGTTGGTGCAGAATGCCGGAAAGGGAGATCCAGCAGCAGAGAGGCGCCTGCAGTTAGTGAGGCTGCTGTTAGAGTGGGAAGCTGATCCCAATCTCCAGGACTGTGATGGTGCATGCGCGCTTCATGCGGCAACATTTGACAAAGACATATCCTGCATTGAGCTGCTGCTGACTCGCAATGCAGCTGTCGATATATTGGGCAGCGTGTATGGCAATCGCTTGGCACCATTACACCTGGCAGCAGGATTCTATGGCTCCAAGGCTGTGGTGAGGACTCTGCTGCTAGCAGGTGCAGACCCAAATCAGCTTGATGAAAATTCTCGCACTCCACTTCACCAAGCTGTCTCAGAAGGTGATGCTACAAGAGTACAACTGCTACTGGATGCTGGAGCTAACGTGCAGATAACAGACAAAGAGGGAAAGACGCCGTTGCACTATACCCGCACCTTAGACAAGGCACAGCTCCTTGTGAACGCTGGAGCAGATGTCAGAGCGCAAGACTTTCATGGTAGGACAGTTCTTTTTGCTGCTGCAGACAGGCAAGGCGAGGGTGCATGCATGGACTTCCTCATATCCCAGGGTGCAGATCCCCATGCCCGTGATAAAAATGGGATATCAGCTCTGGATTTGGCATTAAAGCGCTGGCACTTCGAGGATGATGATGGAGGCATCGAGAGTGTCAGAGCATTGATATCACATGGTGTAGTCCCCGACAAATCAGACATCAAAATATCGTTCCACAATGCCATAAAGCGCAGATACCTTGGCTGTGCTGTGGCACTTATACATCTCGGGACTTCTGTGGAGGAACTGTTGGGGGGAAACACGCCATTGATGACGGCCGTGTTTTGCAATTGCAGTCTTGCCGTAAAACTTTTGTTGCAGGAAGGCGCCAATCCCAATGTGGAATGCAAAGGCAAGACACTCCTAGATATCGCACTTCTACGGGGGTTCAAGGACTCTGCAAAAGTGCTGCTGGAGGCAGGTGTACTCCCTAGGGCAAATGTTGCTTTTGAGCTGCAGTCAAAGAAGACATGGACCTCTTACATTGACCTGCACAAAGGGTTGATGATCCAAGACAAGGATGGCATAACTGCTACGCACTTCCTGTGCCACAGCCTGCAGCCATTGTCCCTTCTGGAGCGACTGCTGGAAGACCCCACGTATGCGCACGTCGCAGATGTGGATGGAGCAACGGGTCTGCATGTGCTGGCACTGGGAGGTGCTAATTGTGGCTGTAACTATGCAAGACTGCTGCTGCAAAAGGGTGCAGACGTCAATGCAAAGGACCGTGATGGACTCACGCCATTGCACTGCACAGCTTTCAAAGGTGTGGATTATGAACAAAATATTGAGCAATACCATAATGCAGATAAATCAGACAGGTATTTACGTTTAGGGATGAGTTTTTAGTACAACTTTATTCATTGTTTACATAAATAACATGCTCAAAGTCATGGAAAATACTAGAATGAAAACTGCATTGTTGCTGATGACTTAGTAGACTCTAACTCAATATATCTACTAAATGCCCAGTTTCAAATTACTATCACAACTAGAAACAGTGTGTTCTGAAAATACTGTCTGTTTTCTCACTGTACAGAAGTTGGAATGACAGTATTATTGCTTTGGAGAAAAGAGAAATGTTTAGTTTTTCATTATAAACCACTACTAATATATTTTAAAACTCTTATCCCTTTTACATGCCGATCTTGGTAAACAGTAAAATATTAGAGTAAGCAGTAGGCCTATTAATATATATTTTATTGAATGTGTGAACAATTAATTACCGGCACGTCTAGATAAACCAAACAATTGGATCAGTCATTTTAAAAAGGGCTTTATTCCGAAATGACAACATCAATCAGATCTCCACAAAAAAGGCCTTATTCTAGGAATGAGGTCTTTACAAATGCACTGTAAAATTGTGCAGCTTCTGTACACCTTAATGAATCCACAGAATAATCCCATTTCTTAACAGAGAGTGTATTGAAATATGACAAATAAAGTAACGTTAGTAAATGACTTTTTATTGAGAAATAAAATGGAATAAAGCTCTTTCTGAAATGACTGATTGAATTAATAAATGAGTAATAACTGATTTGGGAGCATCAGAAATTATTTTATTTATTCTCACGTTAGTTTAACGACAGTTTTAGGACAAGTAATAACATCTGTGGCAATATTTTAAAATTGCTTGGGTATTTTTCTTTCATACTTGGCGATCCATAACTTACGGATTTCATTCAATAGCCACAAGATATCTCTAGTTTCACCATATGGAGGAACAATGCAACATGTCACACGAAAGTGTAACAACAGCTGTTCAAAATGGTGGATGTTCTCTATTATAGTCATACAACACAAAGGGTTGTGACTGAATTCCCAGTGGTGTATTTCTAAACAAAAATTTGCTCTGACTCTGGGATTTCAGTAGTACTGATAGTAGTTGTCTTCAACGTCGTCGTCGTCGTCGTCGTCATCGTCATCGTCATCGTCATCGTCATCATCATCATCATCATCATCATCATCATCATCATCATCATCACTATTTCCGCAGGAATTCTTATGGAATTTCAGACGAAAATACATGGGTTCGAATAAAGATATAGAAGCCGTTAGGATTGCGGAGTAGACCTGTTACACACAAGAAAAATATTACTTTTTATAAATGTAAAATTTGACGATAATATGAAAATCATTAAAGTACCCTGGCGTCCACCTCAAGAAGTAGTACCCTGACACTGCCAGAGCCTGCCAGGCCTAGAATATACTCCTGGGCATTTCTCACCTTGGAGAAAATTAGTCCAATTCATCTAAAAAATGTATATTGTGGTAGTATTGTATATATCAATATAGTTGGGCACTGGGTTAGACACTTAAAAGAGCGGAGAAACGAACACTGTTGATAAGCCTAGAAGCAGCTGGCTAGCAACGGCAGTGACAGAATGCAACAAGAGTCGAATCAATGTTGTTGTTGTTGTTTTCTAATGCCAGGCGTTTGACAATAAAGTCATTTGACCTCTTGCACTCCAATATTTTTCAAAGATATTATCATGACTAGCCACTGAAGCACAGATTTTGAGGTGTTCCGAATCCATTTCTTGGTTTGAGTTGCACAATGGGCAGTTAGGGGACTGATATATTCCAATTCTATGCAGGTGTATGGCCAAACAATCATGGCCTGTTGTCAATCTAAATGCAGCTAGAGACGATTTTCGTGGTAAATCGGGAATTAACTGTGGATTTTGATACAGAGAGTTCCATTTTTTCCCTTGGGATTGAGTTATCAAATTTTGTTTGTTGAAGTCTAAGTATGTAGATTTAATAAATCTCTTCACAGAGTAATACGTAGATTTAGTAACAGGTCTGTAAGTAGCAGTGCTGCCCTTCTTTGCTAAAGCATCCGCATTCTCGTTTCCCAGGATTCCACAATGGGACGGTATCCATTGGAATGCAATTCTTTTATTGAGTGATAATAATTGAGAGAGCATTTTAGTTATTTCTGCTGTTTGAGATGAAGGTGTGTGTTTAGAGATGATTGATAGAATAGCTGCTTTGGAGTCTGACAATATAACTGCAATGTAGTCATCAAAATAGACCGCTGTATCACAACACTTGAACTGTGTAATGCAGTAAGCATCGAAGAACCAGCTTTGATAGCTATCATTAAGGACATTCTTTAGAGATAGATTTTTAGTGGTAAGTAGAAGAATTGCAAACGAGAAAAAAAGACACATATTCATTTGGAACTTCTGGAGCATTATACAAATTAGGTCATTTTTTCTGTGACACATCGTAGAAGACGAAATCTGAGTTCATCATTATGAGCTGGAAAAAAGTGTTCATGATGACCATCGCAATAAGGATTTTTATCGTGGTAGAATACAACATCTCATTCATAAATGGCTCAGGCTCGTAGAAAAAATGGCAACTTCCTAGAAAAATAACAAGATGTTTATGAAAGATGCACTAATATTTCACTAGCAATTAAATGTTTTTCATTGGGGTTTTTCTACAATATAGCAGTTATCATCCACGCAAAGAAATTTTCCTCCTCCACAAATTTCTATCTTAAGCATCTTCTTCAGTAAGATCTCTTCTTGTCATACTTTATCATATGCCATCCATCGATTGCTGTCTTGAAAGTTTCTGAGAAGAATGTTAAGAGGCAAAATTTTCCTACTGATGTAATAAGTTCTTGCAGAACATGTAGAATATATACAGTAGAACCCTTAAACATTTTCGTAAATTAAGTGAACACTGAACTTTCGTCATTTTCTCTGTGGTCTTGTGTTTAATATGCTTGGTAGTGAATCAGAAGTTCGTTAATTTAGTTCGGCTGTCAACGACGTGTTTTTAAGGGGTAAGAAAACTATTCTTCATCTGACATAATTAGGAACTTAAAATCCAGACGTTTGAGATGGACAGGGCATGTAGCACGTATGGGCGAATCCAGAAATGCATATAGAGTGTTAGTTGGGAGACCGGAGGGAAAAAGACCTTTAGGGAGGCCGAGACGTAGATGGGAGGATAATATTAAAATGGATTTGACGGAGGTGGGGTATGATGATAGAGACTGGATTAATCTTGCACAGGATAGGGACCGATGGCGGGCTTATGTGAGGGCGGCAATGAACCTTCGGGTTCCTTAAAGGCCATTTGTAAGTAAGTAAGTAAGAAAACTCCTTTTAATGGCTGTCAGCAGAAAGATAGGGATAGTGAAGGTCTCCTGTTGGAGATTTACATACTGTATACACTTTATCCTTGATTTTTATTAAATCGCGCACAGTTGTAAGATCAGTCTCGTATCGTGATGCGAGAGGACCCACAATTTCTCTTTCCCGAAACCATTTAATTATTTGCATTTTGTTCGATACTCAGCACAACGCGTTTTCTTTTGACATTCGTGGAATACATTTTATATAGAAGTAGTCGAGTACGGCAACTTGAACAGTAGGCCAAAACTGTTTAAGTGTAAATCCTTGTAATAACATTCTCTAGAAAAAATACGTATACTAATACAACATACAATAGTATTTACTCTATATGTTTCTGTAAGAAATAAAAAAAAAGGGGCGAGAGAAAGACAGTTAGATAATCTGCCAATTGGATAATAGGGTGACGGGTAATAGGGGTTCTACTGTAATGAGAAAGTATGTATCATTTTCGTCACTCCCATTTACTTTATCTAAACTTTAAATTCCATTACCAAATTTAAAAACATCATCTACCTCGACTAGACTTTTTCTTTTACCTCTATTGTATTAACGTACAGATATTTCTTACAGGGTACTTTGAAATGGCCAGTCTCTTGCTGGAGCGTGGTGCTGACCCCAACCTGCGAGATGACAATGGGAGGACAGCCCTGCACATTGCTGCCCAGTACCTTCCACACCATCCGACGTTTGTGGACCTGCTCTTGCAAAACAGTGCCAATGTGGAGGCAGCGACCCAAGAAGGATGGACAGCCCTGCATAGCTCTACATTCAGTGGGAACCTTGTATGTGCACAGATGTTGGTGCAACACGGGGCTGATGTCAATGCTCTCACACACGAGGGTGCCACACCTCTCAGCCTGGCCAAGCAGGAGGGATACACAGCATGTCTGGAATGGCTGCTAGAAGTAGGTGCACAGCCGACCGATGTCATTCACACTCCCACATGGGACCTGTCCAAACTGTTCAGAAATGAAGCACAGTATGAATTGCGGCAGGAGTGGAAATCTGAGGACTTAAATCCATCTGACGAAGACTCTGATGAAGATGACTTTGGTTTTGGCTTGTTTGACTAGTGTGTGCTTTAAAAAAATACAGGGAGGGCCAACATTAAGGCCTTTTTTGTACTGCTCTCTCTTGTTACTACAGTGAAGTGGTAAGTGAAATACAGATGAACTTGGTTATAGCATCATTGAAGGGACTAAAATATGTCATGATAAACTAGAGCTACTACAATAAAAATAAATAAGTATAAGTAAATATGGTAAATAAAAGAATCAAAGTATAAATACATTCACAATATTACGTATTTTGTGCACTATTATAATGTAATTTGTAATTTTATGTAGGTCTACAGTATTACAACTTTTTTAAATACCATACACTGTTCTGGTTTTCTTATTTTTAGGAATAAATATGGTAAGTAAAAATAAATGCAGTACTGACACACTTACAGAAGTGTGTAGAAGAAATCTATTTTTTTTCTGCTTCTGTTTTGCTAATACTGCATGTATACCTCATTCCCTTCCTTAACCAAACCAAATTCACAGCATACATCAGCTTTCTTTTTACCATTTTTGATTGGTTTTGTAATTTTAACTTCCACATTTAAAACTATTCTTTGCTCCTCGCATTGTGCTGTATACTACATCAGTTTGCAAATTGACTGTCTGGATTGCAGTACTGTACACAACTTGACCTGCTATGTTTGTAAAGTGTTGTAGATACAAAAGAGAAAGTTTGTTAAGTTTGGCCCATCTCACATTCCATCAACTTTCTTAGAATTCGAGTTTTGTCCCGTAAAATGCTTTTGTTCCAGTAACTTAATACAGTTTTTTAATGACAAACAGTAAACTCCTCTCAACAAAGTCTGTTTTTAATGTGATAGAACATGAATTTGTAAAGAATTTTTAACTAATTGCGGGCACTTGATTTGCATCATTCACCCAGCTGTCCCCATCTATTGGGTGATGTGCCGAAGCTAGTTCTTTCAGCCGCCATCAAGACTTTGTCCTCAGTGGACCAAAGAAAGCGAACTGCATAACACCATTTGATTATAATGTTGTATGGACGATGGTGGAATGCCAGTAAGGAAAACGGGAGTAGGCCATGAAAACATACCATCAAACACCGTCTTTGTCCACTACAAATTTCAGTTGGACCCACTGGGGTGATTGTAGCAGAGGTGTCACACTAATCCTGGTTACTAGAACCAATTAAACTGTAATCCCAACTATACATAGGGATATAAGAAAAATAAGGTACAATATAGTAAAAACATTACAACCAAAGGAAACATTAAGAGTAAATTCCATTTTATTTGATTTTGGACTCTTCATTCTTAGTCATAACATCACATAGATGGCTTAGTGCACACATGTGTTAAGTACATTTTCCGGTCAAATTGAATTAAGTACAAAATCGAAGTCCTGTCAGGTGTATCTTTACTGTGCACAAATGTGGGAAGTGAATACTAAGATTTTCCTACGTTATGTTTACTTTGTGAGAATAGATGTTAATAGAAGTGTAATTAAGTATCGAATATTAAAACTTGTTTTTTTCAAAATTAAGGGCCGTATTCATAGACATTTTAGCGCGGGCTTCCGGTGTATGATCAGCGTTTTTCGCATTCATAAACCAGTGTTAGCGATAGGATATGATTTGAATTCTGTACTAGTAACCAGTGGATAGCCAGGGCTAGCTTAGTAAGCTCGTAGCTCGTGCTGCGAAATGTCTATGAACAGCACCCTAAGAAATTAGCACTTACCACATGTGTGCACTAAGCCATCTGTCATTACCTCTCCAAATAATATTTATGTCTAAATTCGTTAAATTGAAGCATTTGGATTTCACGCTAATAATCAAGGACGTACGGACTATGCATGCAATTCCACCACCGACTTCACTAGGTATAACATACCAACATTGCTGGTACAGTACAAAATATCTGAAAGCCTGGTTGACGTCACTTGGAAGGGGGAGAGAACTGAGCGAAAACAATAATTCCGAACTTAAAATCTAGTAGTAAACGTTGACCTCTTATCTTGAGGTGGAGATAGAACGATTTCCTTGGGGGAGAGGAAGGGACAGCAGAATAGGACGATAAAATAAGGTAAGCTAAATCATAGATAGTTACATACAGGCCAGGACCAAACGAACTTCTTACATAGGACCACTTACAATATTGGCGCCCTGCTTCAAGGTTTTGGGTCTCTTAAACACTGAAACCGAAATAATCACAATAATTAGACCTATGTTAAGTGACTTTCCACACTTAAACAATCAAGTAATGATACAGAGAAAATTTGTGGTTGTGATTTGATTTATTTTCGAGATTTTTCGGAGCATCGAATAGAAGGTGTGAATTAGCGTCAACTACTGTATTTTTTGTGGTACATACGCGATAAACTTGGTCTCGAATTTGAGGTGTGAGGCTGGGCTATAGACCTAACTTATGTCATTCAAAATAATCTGCCTGAAAATTATGTCATTGAAGCAGATTTTAATGTGTTTCCAGTGTTTTCTGTTGCAGTAGGATTATCGGTATATTCTTGTTCATTAAAATGTGTTTTCGTGTCATCATTGTCATCATCACAAAATAACTACACGAGTTTAGTGCAGCCAGTATTAAGCTATGGTAGTGAAGAGTGGACTGTGAAGAATAAAGATGTCAGCAGAATAACAGCAAGTGAGATGAGGTTCATGAGAACAACAGCTGGATATACTCACTGGGATCATAAAAAAAATGAGGACATAATGCAAGAACTTCAAATAGAATCCATTATGCAGTTCGTCAGCAAATATCAACTTCAGTGGAAGGGTCATCTCGAACGAATGGATCGATGCAGAATTCCAAAAGCACTGTTTCATTACCATCCGCATGGCAAAAGATCTCTGGGTCGTCCAAAGAAAAAATGGACTGAAAATTCTAGTTTGAGACCGTAACAGGCCACTCAGCCTAATACTTGTTAGGAAGACGACGACGAGTTTAGTGCTAGCTCTCAAGTAAAGATTTTGCTTTCTCTTTTGTGCTCCAGACGGCTTAGAAGTCATTTTCTACTCAGATATTAACAAATATAAAAAACAACTAAAACTAGAAGTCAGAATTCACAGTTTACCACAATATTATTAGATGCACCCACATCGATACACTGAATATAGCAAACCAAGTTCCAGCTTCGCAATAACTGTAAAATCGCATTGGAAACTTGCACATTGTTACGTCATTATTTAAACTGCTACTCGTAGAATGTGAAAATACATTGGAATTTCATCAGTCCTAAAATATTCGTGTTGACTAATTAACACTTTAAAGATATTATAAGTTATAACATATTAATTAGTTACCATATTGTAACTTTTTTTTGTAAATTCTATTTCAAACTATGTAGGAGCTTAGGTTTAATTACAAAATACTTAAACCTTACAGCAGTCGCCTATAAGAATTTAGAATAAGAAGATTAACAATTCATTGTTGGTCACATATGCGATGCGACTTAAGCTCGATCTGTATAATGCAGAAGGTGTAATGGCAAATATACGAATATGATACAATAAATTAATTATGGTATTTAATTTACAAGTGTGAAATAACTTAATAAGGGGGCGTAACTATGGAAATAATTGTTGCTATAAAATATGAATTTTTCATTAAATGCTTAATACGAATATGATTTTTCGTTATTTTGGCGCCCCTCTCAATTCGGCGCCCGGGCCATGGCCCGCCTTCTCCGCCCCTTGTTACATACTGTATTCTAATCAGCATATAAATGCGCCCACACTCATATAAAAGGCAAATGCATACTTTTTTTTTTTAAGGGCGAAGAGCTCGAAGTCTTAAAGCTTATTGTGCTTACCGCTTCTTTTCTGTGAACGATTTTTGTTGTCAAACGAACGCGCTTTTGTACAAATATAGCACACTGTACTGTGAATTTAACCGGGGCTGTGGTAATGATGACAACGCATTTGAATAAATGATGGCGAAATGAGTCCGAGGTCCAACCCCGAAAGTTACCCAGCAATTCTGCTTCAATTGGTTGGGACAGTAGCCTACACCACCCTGACCTCGGGGGCATTGCCTCTATATGCTTCCCAGTATCTCCGCCTATGCCTTGAGCCACTAGTCGGAGCCTCAAGCTTTGCCACCCCTGCACGTCCATTTCATCGTCACCATCATCGAGGCTTATGACGTCACCAAACAAAACTCGCGTTCCATTTAATCCTTTTCAATTTTTTTTTTTAACTTAGAAGACGCCAATTTTATTGCTTTTAGAATGGTAATCCCCAGATCTCTTCTGAGCCTTAAAATTATTAGGGCATTAGAAACGAACTGTTTATCAATATTAGGCGTTGACCTTTCATATCGGCAGTAGAAGTCCATGTGCTGAATTGTCGCTCAAAGACTTGCTTTGCAGGTAGGATGACAGAATGTATGACTCATTGAAATTCACAATATTTCTTCTTTCAGCTCAAAAATTTAAAATTCCCTTCAGGTAGTTTATCTTTTTTTTTTTTTTTTATCTAAAATCGTATTTTTCAACTAATAACGATCTGTTTGTTTTCGTTTTCTTCGAAGAAAAGGCCAGTTCTTTTCAGCAGAGTTCTACACTAGCACTGTCTCTATTAAAGCCAATAATTTCATCTTTCAGTTTGATTATTAACACAGACTTGGAATGCGTTTCTCGGTGATGTAAAAGTCTTGCACTACCCTTCGTAATACACTTTCATCAAATGCGTTTAGTTCCATGACATTCTTTTTAATTATTCTCTTCTTACCCCACTTCTCGAAAAACGTACCACTGCCACACTTCCTCACTTCTGCCACAAATCTTTCCTTTTAATTTTGAAATGGTTACTTCAGGTATTTCGTTAACAGTTGTAATTTTTAAACACTAAACTTAACTCAATTATATACACAATAAAAATATAAGCTTACACTTAAAAATGCTACCACTTAAACTAACTCTATTTTTTTTTTCTCTTGTACGGAGGAAGAACCCGAAGGCTTATACTGTAGCCAGAGCCTTGTTGTGCTCACCAATCCTATTCTGAGAATGATTGGGTAGCCAAACGGCCGCGCTTTTTTACAAGTACAGCACACCGCACCGTGAACTTCACCCAGGCTGTTGTATGGATGATGAGATGTGAATTAGGGGGACACTCAACTATATTTTGGAACTTTTTTCCTATTTGACCAATCTTTTTCAAATTTGGAGAAAAAGTTTAATATACACATGGAAAGTAACATGCAAAATCTCAGCTCATTAAATCAAATACTTTTCAAAATAAAACATATTTCAATTTTTAATCGATCATTAATTGAAATATCACTTTTAATTATCATTTTTTATTTTTTGGCTTTGTGCATTTGACTGTGACTTCTCAATGAATAGGGGAAGAATTCTGCGTATTGATTTAGTTCTATCACGTAAATTAGTGTAGAAATTTAATTTTTCAATTCTATGACACTTTTTCTCCAATTTTTAAGTTGAGTGTCCCCTTAATGACGGCAAAATGAATCCGAGGTCAAACGCCGAAAGTTACCCAGCTTCAAGTGATTGAGGGAAAACCCGGAAAAACCCCAACCAGATAACTTGTCCCAAGCAGGATTTGAACCCGGACCCGCTCGTTTCACGGTCAGACGTACTAACCGTTACTCCACAGCGGTGGACTAAATTAACTCTATTACTCTATACAAACAATTTAAATACACACTACTTCAAAAATGCTACCACTGAATATTTTTAAAACTTCCGGAATGTAACACAAAGACATTCACTACAGGTAGGCGAAATACGTATGCAAGCGAGCTAAAGACTTACAAAAAGAGAGATGTTTTGCAAGTGGACTTTACGTCCAGCTAGTAGCCGACAGCTAGTCGTTAGGATTTCTGATCTTTCGCGGAAGCTGTACTTCGGGAATATGCCATCTTTGCGACATGTTACCCCATAAAGTTACGCAATGTCATGAAACCGCGGATGCGATTGAATAAAAGTATATTCGACTTTCAGTGGAAGTCTAGGAAGTTCGTTGCCTTCAACCATGACGACGGAATCGGCATCTTGTTCGAGAAATTGGCCGTATAACGGGCATTTCTGTTGCGTGGGAGCTTATTTCGAGCAGTACTATTCCATAGAGATACGTAAGTTTACACTCTGCAATAATTTTGACAAGTTTCTGGGAACACATTCATGTCGTTCCAAAATAAACTATCCGATCACAACCTAGCCTAAAAATGAAAAGTAGGAAACTCGTTCGTATGCTCTGTATGTATGTTACAAGTATTAGGTAAAACTCGACGACCTTCACCATAACTAAAGAAGCGAATCAACATATGTCACTTTTGTTCTAAAGTTAACAGCAACACAGTCTTCGGAAATGGAGCCTTCATGCCGCCAATTATAGCCTGAGGAAATACTCCATTTTCATAATTTTGGTCAACGATAAAGAATCGTAAGTAATTTATAATAAACATTTTTTAGTCGGAGAAGATAGTGTTCTTATCTTTAACGCAGAAAAAAAAGTTTACATTTCGAAATAATAACTTCACTACTGTTACTAGTAACAATGTAGTGACATACTATCCAGTGTTTGAGACCCGCATTCCGGAGGTCACGGGTTCAAACTCTGTGACCGAACAATCTGACTGGGTTTTTTTTATGGTTTCCCTTAGTCATAAAGGCAAATGCCAGATTGGAAATTTACATGTCATGATTCATCACCGCCTCAATTACCAATATGATAAACATTAATCAAAATCTATAATCAGTTACATGAACACAAGCCATCCACAACACACTATAGAAACAGGAACTCAAGAAGAGTAAAAACAGTCTACTGGTATACCCACACATTCTAAACACGCGACATGACCACAGATGTTAAAGCGTGTCTAAATAAACTTAACAAAGAAAGAAAAGATGCAGAGTCAGGCCAACATAAAAAATTATCTTCGTACACAATCCACTCTATATTGACATTAATTTGGAGTGATTTATTAAAGGATGCATTCAAGACTAATTTAGAAAAATGCTAAATTAATTATTCTTGCACCAAAAACGGATGTTCTCTGAACCAAATGATCCTATTTTAATTATTTGCATATAATAACAATTATGAAACATGCTAAAGGAATTATCCTTGCACCAAATGAGTGCTCTCTGGACCAAAATGGTCGTATTTTAATTATTTAATTTTGAGAATTTGCATTACTTTTTCCCCTATTCCGTCTTTACATTTTACCAAGGCTATTGACTGTTCATCATTAATAAGTCTGTGATATTCCTCATGTAATGCAACTTTTATTTCCAGTGTCTGCATTTTTCCGGGCCACACACCTGAGCCCGAGAATAAAATAATACATGGTATTCTATTAAAATTCCAAATAATGAACTTTAAAATAACTATTAATAAAATAGGGTTAGGTTATGTCTATGTAGCCTACATACTTCTGATCCATTATATTAAAATTATGATCCTTTCATAGTATGTTCAATATTAGTCATAATACTTGAAAAGAACATAAAAATAGCACATAAATTTACAGGAACCTGAATATCATAAACAGCAATCAGGCGACCAGAAATGTTGTGTACTGCAGTAGGAATAACACTATACAGCATTGTTCCACTCATCTTATTTGGAGGGATTCTTCCAGGCACTTCTTTGCCTCTCTGGCTTTTGTTTATGGCTTTCCAGAGTCCCGTAGCTTCTTCCGTTTTATATCATTCCACTCAGACACGTTAATTTTGCATTTTATCGACTTACTGAGACGTTTTAGATCGCTTTGTGAAACATATACTGCCTGCATCTGCCATCTTCTTTGCTATACATCACTGTTCCACTGAAGTGGTTCAAATGTCTATTATTGCCACTTGGGGATGGATATTCGATATTCCAGTGTTTTTTTCCATATGTAGGGTGTGGTATACATCGATGTTCCATTAAAAACTCAACTCCATAAAAAAATATGCTATACAGCGTTGTTCAGGGGCGTACTTCAATTTAAGTTTGCATTTCAAGATTTAACTCAGTTTTTCACAAAACATGACTTCAACCCCCTCGGCTGTTTCGTTGTTTTTCTTTTAATTTAGTAACTTATGTTTCTCTTTTTCTCTGAGGTTTTCCCCAATAGTAAGGGAAATGTAATGTAATCCCATGTCGAATCCTCGGATCCTTCCTGCCAATGCAAAGTTTCCTCTAGAATTTCTTGGGAACACGTAAATCTTTAAACACAAATAATTAGTTGACGAAGACAGTGTTAGGGCAGATTTGGCATATATCCATTTCTCCTGTCATAATTCTATCATTTCTACATATGGTACTCCACAATTATTCCTGACACTAATGTAATAGCAACAGGATAACTAATCGTATACTCAAGCTTGGGTTAGATTTCCGCTTGTCCTCATTACCTGGTTGGGCTTTTTTCTGAGCTTTTACCCAACTGTAGGCAAATGTCAGGAAATGTATGGCGAATCCTCGTCCTTACATCATCTCGCCCAAAAATTGTATTACTCTTGACTTGTTCCACATCTTAAAGGTTCAATGCCATTATAAGATCTATGGAATACAACAAATAAAATGTAATGAAAATTATACTTAAAATCACTGATAACTGATGCGTAAGTGTAAAAGAATACAAAATCAACAGAGAATGAAACACGAAACATATTAAGAGCTGATATCGTATGCACAACAAATGGCGCCAACAGAGCTACTGAGCACTCATAACGTAGGAATTGTACATTTGGCAACTCAACTGTTGTTACCATAGCAACAGGCCTCCCACGTTCTGTGATATTCAGTTGTTTTTCCGATCACAGCACTAATGTCATGGCCCATCTTCACAAAAAAAATAATACTAATAAAAAAGAAAGAAAACCGTGAAGTACCTTAATGTTACATCGTACCAACTTTACCATTATTCTCGAAACACAAACTAATGGAAACCCAGGATAACTATCAGAGAGAACCACAAGCAATGTCTAAGTATTTGGATGTAAATACACAAGGTAATTTAGGTTAATAATTAATGTCCCTACCTTATACAGTGGAACTGATTTTTGAAAATATTCTTTTGTACTGCAGCACTCCTGGAGGGTGATGGAGGTGTTAAGGCATCGGAGTTAGATGCACGGCTGTGGAGGGCTGCAGACCTGGGAGACTTAGATGATCTAATCCTGGCACTGGAGGCGGGTGCTGATGTCAACTTCCAGCACATCTCTGGAACGCCATTGGGACGCGCGGCACGTAGAGGCCATGTGGAATGTGTCCGCAGACTGCTCGCCCACAATGCTGATGTGGGAATGGAAGGACGCTTCAACTGCAAGAGCTGCACACCACTCCGTGCTGCAGCACGCAACGGCCACCTTGAAGTGATGAGGACTCTGCTGCGTAGTGGTGCCGATCCCAATGATGGAGCCCTACATGATGCTGCAGAGTATGGCCAGCTGGATGCCGTGATATTACTACTGCAGGAAGGTGCAGAGGTGAACTCTCGTACTGCTAGGGAGGAGACGCCCCTAATGTTAGCTGTGAAAAAGGGACGTCTGGACCAACTTCGCTGGGTGCTAGAGGGCGTGGTGGACTACTACCACTATCGTGGATACTGTTATAATGCTGCACACTATCCATATCGCACCATTCAATTCCTGTTCTGTGAGCAAAAAGCTGTGGACGCGCTGGACTTCCCGGAGTTAGAGAAGTTGCGTAATGCTCTGTGTCGCAATGATGTTCCGGTCCTTGAACAGTTGGTGCAGAGTGCCAGAAAGGGAGATCCAGCAGCAGAGAGGTGCCTGCAGCTGATGAGGCTGCTGCTGGAATGGAAAGCTGATCCCAATCTCCAGAATGAGGACGGTGCATGTGCACTTCATTTAGCAATTATAGACGAGGACATAGCCTGCATTGAGCTGCTTCTGAGTCGCAACGCTGCTGTCGATATCTTGAGCAACATATGGGGCTATTGCTCGGCTCCGTTACACCTGGCAGCACAAATCTGCTCTGAGGCCGTGGTGAGAATGCTGTTGCTTGCAGGTGCAGACCCAAACCAGCTTGATGAGAATGGTTGCACCCCACTTCACTCTGCCGCAAGATGGGGCAATGCTACAAGTGTACAACTGCTACTAGATGCTGGAGCCAATGTTCAGCTAACTAACAATGAGGGAATGACGCCTTTACACTACACCAGTACTTTAGAAAATGCACAGCTCCTTGTGAATGCTGGAGCAGATGTTAGAGCTCGTGACATTCATGGTTGTACGGTTCTTTTTGCTGCTGCAGACTTGGAAGGCGAGGGTGCATGTGTGGACTTCCTCATATCCCAGGGTGCAGATCCCCATGCTCGTAGTAACAATGGAGCATCGGCTCTGAATGTGGCATTAGAGCGCTGGCCCTCTGAAGGTGATGACGGAGGTATTGAGTGTGTCAGAGTACTGATATCGCATGGTGTAGTCCCAAACAAATCAGACATCAAAATGTCACTTCATGACGCCATAAAGCGGAGACGCTTGGGCTGTGCTCTGGCACTTATCCACCTCGGCACATCTGTGGAGGAACTGTTGGGGGAAAATACGCCATTGATGACGGCTGTGATGTGCTGCAGCAGCCTCGCCACTAAACTCTTGTTACAGGAAGGCGCCAATCCCAATGTGGAATGCAATGGCAAGACACTCCTAGATATGGCCCTTCTTCGGGGATGCTATGACTGTGCAAAAGTGCTGCTAGATGCAGGTGTACTTCTTAGAGTAAATGTCACTTTGGAGCTGAAATCAAAGAAGACATGGACCTGTTACATCGACTTGCACAAGGGGCTAATGATTCAAGACAAGGATGGCATAACAGCTACGCACATCCTGTGCCATAGCCTGAAGAGACTGTCCCTTTTGGAGCAACTGCTGGAAGATCCCATGTATGCACGCATCGCAGATGTGGATGGAGCAACAGGTCTCCACGTGCTGGCACTGGGAGGTGCTGATCGTGGCTGTGACTATGCAAAGCTGCTGTTGCAAAAGGGTGCAGATGTCAATGCGAAGGACCGTGATGGACTCACAACATTGCACTGCACAGCTTTCAAAGGTGTGGATTATGTACAAAATATAGTGCAATACCATAATACACATGTGTGGGGCAGGTATTTATGTTTGTCACAGGGATCAATTCTTAGTACAATTTTATTCAGTATTTACATCAATAACCTCAAGAACCTGGAAAAAGCTGTAATGAAACTGCATTGTTTTCTGATGATTTAGTCATGTATATCTCTAAACCAATAAAACTAAATGCCCAGTTACAAATTACTGCCAACAATTTACTTACACACTAGAAATTTGGTGTGTTGAAAACAATGTCTGTTGCCTCACTACACAAAAATTCGAATAATAGCTTTACTGTTTCGGAGAAGAAAGATATATATTTAGTTCATTATAAACCACTACTAACATATTCGAACAATCTTCTCGTTTTTAAATAACGATTTTGGTGAACAGTAAAAGTAATACGTACAAATGATTAAGCCTACAGTATACTAATAGATATTTTACACGAGTCTGTGAACAATTAATTACGTCTATATAAATCAAACAATTAATAAATTAAGTTAAATGTTTCACTCTGTGGGTAATAAAGAATTGACTTGGGAGCATCATAAATGATTTTATTTATTCTCATGTCTTTTGAACGATAGTTCCAGAAAAAGAAATAACATCTTAGGCAACATTACAGAACTACGTGGGTTAATACGAAAGTGATACTTCTTCCTCTTTTTTTTTCTTTCATACCTGGCGACCCATAATATTCCACATTTCATTTAATGACCTTTAGTTTCACTATATGGAGGGACAATGCAATAATATGTTACATGAAAGCGAAACATCACTTGTTCAAAATGGTGGATGCTTCCGATACCCATATGAAACAAAGGACTGTGATGAAATTCGTGACTGTGAACAAAATTAATTCAATTGAGATTTAAGTTCGTCTCTAAGAAATGTGTACCGTGACAGTATTGGATATATCAGTACAGTTAAACACTGGGTGAGACACTTAAAGAGCAGAGAACTAACACTCGAAATGACAGGTCAGTAACGACAGTGACAGAATGAAACAAGGTTCGAATCAACAGTCATCAACAAGATCGCTGTATCATAGAACGTGAACTGTGTGATATAGTAAGCATAGGAAAACCAGCTTTGACAGACATCATTAAGGACCTTGGAAGGAAGGTTTGCTCCCAAGAGGTACCAGAATTACTGACAAACGAGCAAAAACAAGCCCAGAAATACATTCGTTTTGAGTTTTTGGAGCTTCATGCCAATGAGGATGATATTTTTCTGTCAGGAGACGAAACCTGCGTCCACCATTACACACTGAAACAAAGTGTTCATGTTTACCTCCAGAATCACATTAAGAATTTTTACTGGGATACAATACAGCATCTCATTCACAAATGACTACTTCGTAGAAAAAAACAGGATGTTCGTGAAAGATGTAGGAATACTTCACTAGCAATTAAAGTTTTTACAATACAATAGTTATCATTCACCCAAATAAATCTTGCTGCTCCACAAATTTCTATCTTCAGCATCTTCTTCAGTAAGATCTCTTCTCGTAATACTTCTGATGGCATCCATCCATTGCACTCTTGAAAGTTTCTGAGAAAAAATTAGAAGGAAAAACATTCGTACTGATGTAATAAGTTGCGGAATACGTAAAATATATATGAGAAAGTATGTATCATTTTCGTCACACTCATTTCTATATTTAAAAGTTTAAATTTCACCACCAAATTTAAAAACTTCGACTCGACCTTTTCTCTTATCTCCATTCTATTAATGTACTGCTATTTCTTACAGGGTACTTTGAAATGGCCAGTCTCTTGCTGGAGTGTGGTGCTGACCCCAACCTGCGAGATGACAATGGGAGAACAGCCCTGCACATTGCTGCCCAGTACCTTCCACACCACCCGACGTTTGTGGACCTGCTCTTGCAAAACAGTGCCAATGTGGAGACAACGACCCAAGAAGGATGGACAGCCTTGCATAGCTCTACATTCAGTGGGAACCTTGTATGTGCACAGATGTTGGTGCGACACGGGGCTGATGTCAATGCTCTCACACATGAGGGTGCCACACCTCTCAGCCTGGCCAAGCAGGAGGGACACATAGCATGTGTAGAATGGCTGCTAGAAGTAGGTGCACAGCTGACTGAAGTCGATGTCATTCACACTCCCACATGGGACCTGTCCAAACTGTTCAGAAATGAAGCGCAGTATGAATTGCGGCAGGCGTGGAAATCTGAGGACTTAAAACCATCTGACGAAGACTCTGACAGCGACTTGGGTTTTGGCTTGTTTGACTAGTCTGTAGTTTAAAAAAAGATATACAGGAAGGGCCAACATCAAGGCTTTTTCTGTACTGCTCTGTCTTGTTACTACAGTGAAGGAGTAAGTGAAATACGGTTGAACTTGGTTATAGCGTCATTGAAGGGACTTACTTACTTACTTACAAATGGCTTTTAAGGAACCCGAAGGTTCATTGCCGCCCTCACATAAGCCCGCCAGCGGTCCCTATCCTGAGCAAGATTAATCCAGTCTCTATCATCATACCCCACCTCCCTCAAATCCATTTTAATATTATCCTCCCATCTACGTCTCGGCCTCCCTAAAGGTCTTTTTCCCTCCGGTCTCCCAACTAACACTCTATATGCATTTCTGGATTCGCCCATACGTGCTACATGCCCTGCCCACCTCAAACGTCTGGATTTAATGTTCCTAATTATGTCAGGTGAAGAATACAATGCGTGCAGTTCTGTGTTGTGTCATTGAAGGGACTAAAGAAATTATGTCTTAATAAACGAGGACTGCCTGTAAATCTCAGGGGTGTTTATGTTGAGAAATAAAGATTGTTTCAGAATAATCCTAGTTCAATTTCTATGTCAGGCTTTGAACTTTTCAATGTTGATATGTCAGCATTACAAATAGTGTATTTTACTATACTGCATTTAATTTTTAACTTACTGTACCCGAATCACTTATCTACTATATATATACTGTAAATGCTCACTTCATTGTTCTACTTTTCTGACAGTATACCGGCACAGTAGCTATAGTGTTTATAATGCAGGCTCTCTCTCCATTCTCACTCTTAACGTCACATCATCTCTCCAGAAGCTTATTTAATTTACAGTTCAATTAAAACATTAGGATTTCATGCTAGTAATGAAGGATGTACGGACTACACATTGGTATAAGATACCAGCATTGCTAGTACAGTACAGAAGATCTGGTTGACGTCAATTGGAACAGGGAGAGAAATGAATGAAAACAACAATGGAAAACATTGACCTCTCTACCTTGAGCCGGTAATCCATTTTGCTATCATCAGATACAGATATAGTTGGACCATCGGATCTGTGCCCCCGTAAGATATGCGAACTGAACTCTAATTCCTTCTCAGCCTCGGTAATTCATTTCTCTCCCTGCATTCCTATCTCTCTCCCTTTCTGTCCCCCACTACTCACAATTTTGGCCTTCTTGTGGGACAGTTTACAATATTTGCACTTGCAGTCCAGTGTTGTCAACTCAACATGAATACCGTAGCACGGAGTGGCGAAAGAAATATTATTAAGCAAGTACGTAATAGCATTTTGCGATGAAGAGAAACAAACAGGTCAATATCTGTTTCCTATAAATCAGGCAACGAAAAGAGCAACTGATATCACAGGCAAGGCTTATTTTATTTCAATTGATTATGTATTAAAATTACTTACTTAACTAATACTAATAATACAACATTTTATGTAATTTATATAGACAGGTCAGAACTCCTAATAAAGAAAATCAGGAGAGAGGGAGTCTATGCAGGAGATGAAAAGCTAGAATCACCAGAGAAGAACAGACCAAGGGAACTTTTAATTATTGTAGATGATATGAACCGATGTATTTTAAGAAGAAAGATACAAGAATATTATGCCGTTCAGAAAGAAGTTTCAACATTGAAGAAATTACTGAAGCTTGCAAGAGAAGTAATAATTTCCAAGGTTGGAGAGAAAAAGTACGGAAAATGATGCGAGACATGGGATTTAGGTTCAAAAAATGTAGAAATACAAGATGTATTTTGATTGAAAGAAATAATATTGTAGCATGGAGGACCAGTTATTTATGACACCGTTTGACAGAAGTTTGGCAAAATCCCTATTCGACAAGGTTCATGGCTTGCTGTATAACGTGATGGGAGGAAAGCGGGTGGAATGGAGTGAGTACAGGCGTTAACTTTTCCAAGAATGACGACAGTGCTGAAGGGGCACAAATCCGATGGTCCGACAATACCATCGAGATTTTTGATGATGGAATATATATGGCGTCATCAAACAACTCGCAATCCATTTAATCCTTTCCAATTTTTTTTTTTTACTTACATATAGGACGCTAATTTGCTTTTAGATTGATAATCCCGAGATCTCTGCTAAGCTTTCCAAATTATTTGGGATCGGGGACGAACCTTTCCTCATCTCCATCGCGTATCATTATAAGGCTCTGTCACGCACAAGATGTGCAGCTCAATGCTTAAATGATGCCAACATAGAATGCCAGACGACCAATAGAGCCATCTGTGGGCGTTTCCATATCTAATTTCCGTAACATCATTTACTATGGTATCTTACTACTTAACTCACTTACTGTGTAGATACCATTCACTACTCTACCAGGATATTTTATGCAGTACTGCAATGTGCAGTCTTAGAAACAATTGATGGCGTGACTCTTGGTGGTGAAAAAGTTGAAGTATTGAAGAGTGATTCACATAAGTAAATTTGTGTGTGTGCTGTCTTCTTTGAGTTCAAGTAGGATGTCAGCCTCTCTTCGTGCTGTCTCTGTACCTTTCACCCCGATGACGCAGTCAGTAACATGCTGGCTTGCGAATCTCCTATGTTCTTTCAAATCCTCCAGGGAAAACTTGCTTGTCATTTCTGGTCCACATCTAAATTCAATTATATATGAAATAATATGTGTACATAGTCCATCAGGGTGATTTAAAAGTGCGTAGAATTGTCTCACTTGTCATTTGTAAGATATAATTCATGTGCAAATTAAACATTAAGTAAAAAAAAATATATATATATATTTATCCTGCATTTGTACTTGTGTCTTTGTATTCTGTTTCTGAGTTCCACAGCACAGCCGAAAGCCATGATCCTTGTCATACCTTGCCTACTTTAGCTAGTGTGATGCGTCAGTCATTGTCTATACCAGGGATGGGCATCGTGCCTCACTTGAGAAATAATGCCTCACTGACCTTCACAGAGCTTATCGCTCTGAGTGACATCACCTTCACAGATCCCTTTTCTCCCTCATGCAGCTCCTAGGCGTGGGCAAGTTCTATATCAGTTTCATAAGCAATATCAGTGGTGGCATAATGGCATTATCAAAGCAGCGTGTACACGTTAGAAAACGATTATTTCATGAGAAATGGGAGGAAGAGTTTCTTTGCTGTTTAGAAGGGGAGAACATACGATGTATGTTATGCTCGAAAATCCTATTAGGCATTAATAAATTTAATATACAACGACATTAATCCTTAGGTCATAAAGAACATGCTGAATTAGAAGGTAAGACAAATTACATGTTGTTTTTCGTACTATTCCGAAGAAAATTTATGATCTTAACATTTGCATAGTATACTAAATACGACATTATACCTTAAACACGCTTCATTAAAAGGTACGAGGAATTAAATGTTGTTTGTACTTATTATTTCCAAAAGAAATTTATAAAAAAAAAAATCAGATGTGCGTAGAAAACGAAATATGATTTTCTGAAATTAGTTTAGGTCGAGACCGTGCAAATCTATTAAGTAATCTTGATAAACGCCAGAATATTCAAGAAAATAAACGTAGACAACGTGATGGAATATTATTGGCTAGTTACGCAATTTCTCGCCTGTGATTTAAATCAATTCAGCGACGGAGAAACAGTAAAGAGGTTTATGATTAAAGCTGCCAAATTAATTTGCCCAATTGAATAAAAGTTTTCGAGAGTCTCACGTTAACCAAGCGCTTTCCTAATAATTCGCCACTAACCGCCTTAGCGATTACGATAAGGTGATGCAGGTCACAGCAGTTCATATTTCCCATCCCAAGCTACAGTCCGCTCTCCTAGTAAACAAACTATTTCAAATCGAGTGCCTCACGTAACCGAAAATTCTGCCCATGTATGGTCTATACACATGTAGAATGTAGACAAGTACAGAACCCGAACCAAGTTGTGGAATTTAACCACTATGCAGAGCAGACCTAGGTACTAATAACTCAATCAAGTCACTGCATATTTCCCTTTAACTCCCCAAATCCATCTTACCCAGCTGTAACTTAAATCTACATACAAACTTAAAAATGCTACCAGTGAATATTTTTAAAACTTCAGTGAAACTAGTGTTGAGGTAATTCCGGTGATTTCTTTGAATTTACAAGAGATTTGGGAGAAACGAGTGTTGAGTGACTTCCGCTGATTTTGGAATAGACACCAACGCACATGAACTGCCAACATAGAAAACAAAAAATCACTATCTGTTCAAGAGCGCCACACTCAATCGCTTTCACTTTCATCTTGACGATAATAAAAGCCTAAACTAACCTAACATAACCTAACCTGTCACTAAAATCCTAAACTAACCTAATCTAACTTCTCACAGATACGCCTCTACAAGGCATAACACAAGCTTAAATTGTCCTAACCTAACGTGTCACAGTTTCGTATATGCAAAGCATAATAAAAGCCTAAACTAACTTAACCTAACTTAATCTGTCACTAAAATCCTAAACTAACCTAATCTGTCACTAAAATCCTAACCTAACCTGTCACAGGTAAGTATGTAAGACATAGTAAAAGTCTGAACTAACCTAACCTGTCATAACACTCCATTTTCTTACTTCTACACACTTCCCTGAGGTATGAAAAAGGCCGAATTTCTATCCCGCTGGAACATTGCAAACTAGCATAAAACGTTCGTATTGTCTCGTAAGTTATGTTGGTACGACATGTAAGACGGCTGAAGATGCATATCCGCAATAGGAAAAAAAGTAGTCACTCAACGCTCATTTAACCAAGATTTGTTTTATCAAGATGCAATTGATCGTATATACAAGCCATAACAGGAGCCTAAACTAACCAAACCTAACCTGTCACAGATTCGTATATGCAAGGTTATAAGCGGAGTATGAAGGGAACTACCTCAGTGCTAGTTTAGCCAAAACTTCCGTTGTAACACAAAGACATTCACTACAGGCACGTAAGCGAATGTTTTGCAAGTGAACTTTACGTCCGACCAGGAACTGATATCCACCAGTAAGTATAAACATTCTCAATGGTCGCGAAGCTTTCAGATCTTTCCTTCGCGGGAGCTATAGCCTACTTCAGGAATTTCCCATCTTTGCAACAAGGTTACGAAATGTTATGACACCGTGGATGCGATTATATATCCGATTTCCAGTGCAAGTCTAGTCAGTACCGGTACGTTCTTCGTTACCTTCAACCATGACGACGGAACCGGCATCGTGTTCGAACTATAGACGTTATGATGAGAAGATATTTATGGCGCTGTGGCGTTCCAAAGATATACGTAAGTTTGCAGTCTGTAATAATTTTAACAAGTTTCTGGGAACACAATCACGTGTGTTCCCGAAATAAAATATCTGACCACATGGTAACCTAGCCTAAAAATGAAAAGTAGGATATTTGCTTATTCTGTATGCATGTTACTAGAAATTCGTTGACCTTGACAAAAACTATGGAAGCGAATAAACATATGTCACTTTTGTTTTAAAGTTATCAGCACAATAACCTTCGGAAATGGAGTCTAGGCTACATGCCGCAAAAGCGTGGGGAAATAGCCTACTCCATTTTCATCATTTTGGTCAACGGTAAAGTAATCGTCTTTTATTCAATGAGTTATAATATCATTTTTTGGTACAGCGGGGGAAAAAAAAACTCATCTTTAACGCAAATAAGACCTACAGATCGCTTCGGATTGTACACTTAAACTTCAGCGCAGTGAAAGTAATGCTTTAATAATTTTTTTCTACCAAACACATCATCATCATCATCATCATCATCATCATCATCACATGCACTACAGCCCTGTTCGGGCCTCGGCCTCCTTAAGGATTTTCCTCCACGACTCTCTATTCCTTGCCACCATTCACTCCAAGCTTCCTCACATCTTCAATTATTCCATACATCCAACGTAATTTGGGTCTCCCAACACTTCTTCCTTCCGGTTTATACTGCATGACTTGCTTGGGATTTCACTATTATCTATTCTGTATACATGTCCAGCCCAAGGCAATCTTGCGACTTTTATGGCACCAAACACATTACTACATTACATAGAAATCTCTACATCAGAATAAGGAACTCAGAAAGTCCCGCCCAAGTCCTTTTCGCTTACACTGCCTTATAAACAAACGCACTGTAGGCACTGCATCAGTAATGGATTTCAGGCGACCAGCAAGAGCCGAAAGTTTGTAAAAGCTATGAAACCTACTTTATACAATCCGTCACTGAACAACGTTTATCTCCCTACTCATCTCAACCGGGTAAGGTAGATTGGGAAGTTAAGACGAAATCTGCAGGACTCGAATGAGTTATTAGTGCCTAGGCCCGCTATACATAGTGATCAAATTCCCCAACTTGGTTCGGGTTTTGTACTTGTCTACATTCTACATGTGTATAGACTACGCCAGACATATCACATGCATAACTATTATATTACGCTGGCCTTTCGAAACAACAGGAACATAGAGACCTTTAGCCTAGCCGTCCACTGGCACCGTGAACGGCCGAATATTTGTTAGGCCGTATACGGCCGAATACCGGACGACCGGCAGAAGAGCCGATCGATCGTCCACTGGAGCCGACGCTTCGGCCGTCAATTACCAGTTGTATGCTCCTTGCTACATGCTTATACTTAATTCATACATACATACATACATACATACATACATACATACATACATACATACATACAGCCACCGGCGTGGATCAGTCGGTTAAGGCGCTTGCCTGCCGATCTGAAGTTGCGCTAGGGCGCGGTTCGATCCTCGCTTGGGCTGACTACCTGGTTGGGCTTTTCCGAGGTTTTCCCCAACCGTAACTTGAATGCCAGGTAATCTATGGCGAATCCTCGGCTTATCTTGCCAAATATCATCTCGCTATCACCAATCTCATCGACGCTAAATAACCTCGTAGTTGATACAGCGTCGTTAAATAACCAACTGAAAAATTACATACATACATACTTACATAAATACTTACATAAATACATACATACATACATACATACATACATACATACAAATGGCTTTTAAGGAACGACGAAAATATAGGGTATATCCGATGCTTAGGGAAAGTGTCGCCTGGGAAATTTTCATCATCTACGCCTACACAATTAACTTCTAGAGGATAGTGCTATGTTTTTCGATTACTATCGGATGAATGTTGATACATTTCAATAGCTATATTTTAAATGTAATTCGTCCATCAATCTCAAAATGGTCAAATTTCAGAGAAGTTGTACCACCTGAGAAACGTTTGCCAGTGATCTTAAGGTAAGTAGTACATGTATAATAATTTGTTAAGCCTTAAAAATTTTATTTCACTTGTTTAACGAAAAAAAAAAAAAACACAATAACTAATTATTTTTTCGGCGTTCATGGCGAAATTTATGGAAACAGTCACCACGTGTTGCCCTGTTCGGCCGAATGAGACCGGAAAATCCCATCTGAATTGGATCGAACCGGCATTCGGCTGTCTTCGGCCGAATAGGACGAGTGTAATGGACGCGCGCCAATGCATTCTCTTGTTGTGGGATCATTCGGTCGTGTACGACCGTAAACGGCCGAGTTGTTATTCGGCCGAATTCGGTTCCAGTGGACGGCCAGCCTTATTCTCATATTCCACGCATGAAACTTCGTATGCGAGAAATTAATATATCTACTCTCATTTGTGTAAACAGAGTGCCCTTGCTGCCTGTAAATAACTTGGGAGATAGTTCATTATCTGAAGACGAATGACATTTTTCAATATTTTATTAATAGTGGGATATGATGGTAGAGACTGGATTAATCTTGCTCAGGATAGGGACCAATGGCGGGCTTATGTGAGGACGGCAAGGAACCTACGGGTTCCTTAAAAGCCTTAAAAATACACTTCTATTGCTCACACTTTAACTAAAGCGTGAGTAGTTTATGTGCGCAAGCTTCCTGTAAAATGTATTTTATTTTTTAACACTGATAAAGACTTCGTGTCGGTCGTTTTCCAATTGTTAAATCAGCTCGTTTATTGTTCTCCATACGACACACATACAGAATTCGTCAATATTTGTTTTCGTTTTCTTCTTTAGACTATTTTTTTTCTGGGAGTTTAGAAAGGAGTCCCCGTATTGGCGTTTTGTTGTCCCTTTTTCACTATTCGTTTCAAACTACTGCTCGACACTCCTATAGCTTGCTATCGAACTAGTACAATTGAAGTAATAGATAAATCTTGAAGCAACTTTAATCAGATTACTCGTAGTCTATGTTTTCATGCTAAATAGTAGCATCAGAACCGCTCCCGCCAGTCTCCGTGCCTATCACTTCTTCCGGCTCTCGCGCATCTCAGGGTTCTCGTCCACTGTACAGTGTTGTCTTGTCAACTGGGGGCCCGCGACGTGGTATATTGCGGTCCGAAGAGCCACAGGTGTACTTTTCAAAACCATAGCTTTATTATTGCTATAGTTGTAGTACTGTAGCGACATAGTAGTCAGTTTCTATCTGGGTACTTCACGAGTTTAGTGTTTTACAGTAGACTTTCTCAATATGTTGGATATTCGCTTTTGAAGCTTCAATCTGTCTTCTAATCAGTGGCGGCTGATTGGTTGAGGCAAGTGAGGCCGGGCCTCAGTCACTTTGCTTCCTTAAACTCAAAATTTTAGTTCTGAGTGTGGGTGTTATTAATTAAGGGGAGCGGTGGCATGATGTAATTGAGTTCATACGAATTATATGTATATTTACATTAGCAGTTAGTATAGCCCCCCCCCCCTTCACCTTCCCTTGCTAGAGATTGGGATTATTTTAGGATTTTATTTTACTATGTTGAGTTGTTATCCATCTCTTACCAGGGAAGGGGGAACAGAATGGAGTTTGTGTGTTGGGGCGCTTGTGCCATGTGTGCATATGTTTTTTTTTATATTAATATGTTCAAGATAATATGTTAGTACCGTATTAAAGTAGTTGATAACATCTATTTTTTTTATTCACAAGACAACCCAACAGTTTCCCATCTGGGTTTCTCCCTACTCTCTATATACAATCGATCCTTGGATGGTTGCGTGGTTTTACCTAAGCAAGGCACAGTGGTAGCTTGGAGCGTGCTTGTGAAGGTATGGGTAGGCAGCACGTGTTACAAATGTTAGGGAAGATTTGGCATAAATCCATTTCTCCTGCCATAATTCTGTCATTTCTACATACTCCACAATCCTAACACTAATGTAGTATCGTAGCAGCAGGATATACTCAGGCAATGAGGCTTGGGTTAGATTCCTGCTTGCCTTCATTATCTGGTTTGATTTTTTCTGAGGTTTTACGTAACTGTAGGCAAATGTCATAATGTAGGGCGAATCCTCAGCCTCCCCTCACCTCGTTAAATAGTTGTTTAACTCTTGACTTGTTCCACATCTTAAAGCTTCAATCCCCATATAAGGTCTATGGAATACAACATGAAATGTATTGAGAAAATGTTAAAACATTCATTCATAATTGACGCAAAAGTACAAAAGAATAAAAATCAACAAAGAATGAAACACGAAATTTATTAAGAGTTGACATTGTAAACACAACAAATGATGCCAACGGAACTACTGAGTACTGCGATGTGGGAACTATAAATTTGGCAACTCAACCGTTGTTACCAAAGCAACAGGCCTCCAATACTAGATGATATTCAGTTGTTTTCCCGATCATAGTGGAAATGTCATGTCCAGAGCCCGGGTTTTATGTAATATGAAAATGAGAAATATGTGCATATTAAGTAAGCACTGAGCATGTACAGTATGTTATAACTGGAACTTGGAAAATTCAGATGGCACAAACTTTGTTTCTGGGTATGTACATAAATAATAAATAAAAAATATGAAACTTAAAATCCAACACTTATTAGATGAATTTTTAAGCACTGGCAAGAAAAGAGAACTTGAAAAAAAATTACAGGCGCACATGTGATTCAACCTCATTTAATTATTGTTTGGAGGCGCAAGTCATAATTAAATATTTTTCTATATTTTCTGCGGTCATTGATTGCTTTCTGTCTGTTAGAATGTTCTTATAAATAGAAAATGAGCTCTAAATTTCACACAGAGTAACTGGACATATTTCAGATGAGGAACGATACTCGGAACAACGTTTTCGAGGAGCTGCATACACTCACCTTGAAGTATTTTGCATACAGTGAAAAAAGTTGTCTATTCTGGGTTCTTTTTCAATACGTCATTAAATTTTGCTGAAACACAGTCACCGACTACTCCCTTGCTGGTTAACAACACTGCTACAAATTCTGATGTGTTTGAGAACAAAATAGGAAAATGTTTGAAACGAGTCATTGTTGGCGGCATTGAAATCTTGCAATTGAGCTTTGAATATAATGACAGTGTACAAGTAGGTCAATAGCATTCAAATTATTTGTCTTTTCATGCTATGGTATTGGATAATTCAATATAAATGCAAAATAAACCGAGAAATTATTATTATAAAGTATCATTTATTATATACTCTGTAATGATGTTAAAATATATAAAATTATGTATTATGGTGTGAAATATCTAATTTTTTACCAAATATGTAAAAAAATGTAAAATAAAATTTATGGACAACATTCCTACATGTTTATCTCGTAAACATTTAGCTTTTATTCGTGCATAAACATACTATATAGCATTAAAATATGTAATTATGTAATGTCTGGGCAATAGTCATGTCCCATCTTCAGTAGAAAAAATATATATATACTATCTCATGTTGCACTATACCAACTTTATAATTATTCTCAAAACAGACTTATAGAACTCCAAGATAACAATCAGAACAATTAACCACAAGCAGTCCACACCAATGTCTAAGTACTGGATATAAGTACACGAGGTAAGTTAGGTTAATAATGTTCCTACCTTATAAATGACAATGGCACTGACTTTTGGAAATATTCT
Source organism: Periplaneta americana (assembly GCF_040183065.1). Lineage (NCBI taxonomy): Eukaryota > Metazoa > Arthropoda > Insecta > Blattodea > Blattidae > Periplaneta > Periplaneta americana. The sequence goes on along the minus strand of NC_091133.1, from coordinate 105,854,110 downwards.
TCTGTACTGCAGCACTCCTGGAAGGCGATGGAGGTGTTCAGGCATCAGAGTTGGATGCACGGCTGTGGAAGGCCGCAGACCTGGGAGACTTGGACGACCTGACCCTGGCCCTGGAGGTGGGTGCTGATGTCAACTTCCAGCACAGCTCTGGAACGCCATTGGGACGTGCAGCCCGTAGAGGCCATGTGGAATGTGTCTGCAGACTGCTCGCCCACAATGCTGATGTGGGACTGAAAGGATGGTTCAACACCGACAGCCTCACACCACTCTGTGCCGCAGCACGCAATGGCCATGTTGAAGTGATGAGGACTCTGCTGCGTAGTGGTGCCGATCCCAATGATGGAGCCCTACTTGATGCTGCAGAGTATGGCCAGCTGAATGCCGTGGTATTACTACTGCAGGAAGGTGCAGAGGTGAACTCTCGCTCTGCAACAGGGATGACGCCCCTAATGCTAGCCGTGTGGAAGGGACGTATGAAACATATTCGCTGGGTGCTAGAGGGCGTGGTGGACTATTACTTCTACGTTGGATACTGTTATAATGATGCATACTTTCCACGTTATGCAGTTGAATTTGTGCTCCAACAGCGCAAGGCTGTGGACGCGCTCGACTTACCAGAGTTAGAGAAGCTGCATAATGCTCTGTGTCGCAACGATGTTCTGGCCCTTGAAGAGTTGGTGCAGAGTCCTGGAAACGGAGATCCAGCAGCAGAGAGGCGCCTGCAGCTGGTGAGGCTGCTGCTGGAGTGGAAAGCCGATCCCAATCTCCAGAGTGAGGACGGTGCATGTGCACTTCATTTAGCAATTATAGACAAAGACATAGCCTGCATTGAGCTGCTGCTGAGTTACAATGCTGCTGTCGATATCTTGGGCAAGACGTGGGCCAAATACTCAGCTCCATTACATCTGGCAGCAGAGTTCTGCTCCGAGGCCGTGGTGAGAATGCTGCTGCTTGCAGGTGCAGACCCAAACCAGCTTGACGAGAATGGTTGCACCCCACTTCACTCTGCTGCAAGTCAGGGTGATCTTATATGCGTACAACTGCTGCTGGATGCTGGAGCCAATGTGCAACTAACAGACAAAGAGGGAAAGACGCCATTACACTACACCGGTACTTTAGAAAAGGCGAAGCTCCTTGTGAATGCTGGAGCAGATGTTAGAGCTCGTGACATTCAAGGTAGAACAGTTCTTTTTGGTGCTGCAGACTTGGAAGGCGAGGGTGCATGTGTGGACTTTCTCATATCCCAGGGTGCAGATCCCCATGCCCGTGATAACAGTGGGAAATCGGCTCTGGATGTGGCATTACAACGCTACACTTACAATGATGACGATGGAGGCATCGGAAGTGTCAGAACACTGATATCGCATGGTGTAGTCCCCGACAAAGCAAAGATCAAAATGTCGCTTCATGACGCCATAAAGCGGAGACGCTTGGGCTGTGCTCTGGCACTTATCCACCTTGGCACATCTGTGGAGGAACTGTTGGGGGAAAATACGCCATTGATGACGGCTGTGATGTGCCGCAGCAGCCTCGCCACTAAACTCTTGTTGCAGGAAGGCGCCAATCCCAATGTGGAATGCAATGGCAAGACACCCCTAGATATGGCCCTTCTTCAGGGGTGCTATGACTGTGCAAAAGTGCTGCTAGATGCAGGTGTACTTCTTAGGGTAAATGTCACTTTGGAGCTGAAATCAAAGAAGACATGGACCTGTTACATCGACTTGCACAATGGGCTAATGATCCAAGACAAGGATGGCATAACAGCTACGCACATCCTGTGCCATAGCCTGAAGAGACTGTCCCTTTTGGAGCAACTGCTGGAAGATCCCATGTATGCACGCATCGCAGATGTGGATGGAGCAACAGGTCTCCACGTGCTGGCACTGGGAGGTGCTGATCGTGGCTGTGACTATGCAAAGCTGGTGTTGCAAAAGGGTGCAGATGTCAATGCGCAGGACCGTGATGGACTCACAACATTGCACTGCACAGTTTTCAAAGGTGTGGATTATGTACAAAATATAGTGCAATACCATAAGACAGATATGTGTGGCAGGTATTTACGTTTATCACAGGGCTCAATTCTTACTATAACTTTATTCAATGTTTACATCAATAACCTCCCCAAAATCCTGCACAAAACTTGAATCAAAACTGCATTGTTTGTTGATGATTTAGTCACGTGTATTTCTAAACCAAGAAAACTAAATGTCCAGTTACAAATTACTAACAAAAATTAACTTGCACAACTAGAAATTTTTTGTGCTGAAAACGTTGTCTACTACCCCATTATACATTTCGGATAACAGCTTTACTGCTTCAGAGAAGGGAAAAAAAAAAAAAAAAAGACATGTTTAGTTCATTATAAACCACTACTAACATTTTCTAACACTCTTCACACTTTTAAATAAGAATCTTGGTAGACATTAAAAATAATAACAGAATTTGGATCTCTGACTATAATACATACAGTAACAAAACTATTATCCTAATGTACTGATATTTCTTACAGCGTACTTCGAAATGGCCAGTCTCCTGCTGGAGTGTGGTGCTGACCCCAACCTGCGAGATGACAATGGGAGGACAGCCCTGCACATTGCTGCCCAGTACCTTCCACACCATCCGATGTTTATAGACTTGCTCTTGCAAAACAGTGCCAATGTGGAGACAACGACCCAAGAAGGATGGACAGCCTTGCATAGCTCTACATTCAGTGGGAACCTTGTATGTGCACAGATGTTGGTGCAACACGGGGCAGATGTCAATGCTCTCACACATGAGGGTGCCACACCTCTCAGCCTGGCCAAGCAGGAGGGACACACAGCATGTGTGGAATGGCTGCTAGAAGTAGGTGCACAGCCGACTGAAGTCGATGTCATTCACACTCCCACATGGGACCTGTCCAAACTGTTCAGAAATGAAGCGCAGTATGAATTGCGGCAGGCATGGAAATCTGAGGACTTAAAACCATCTGACGAAGACTCTGACAGCGACTTGGGTTTTGGCTTGTTTGACTAGTCTGTAGTTTAAAAAAAGAAATACAGGAAGGGCCAACATCAAGGCTTTTTCTGTACTGCTCTGTCTTGTTACTACAGTGAAGGAGTAAGTGAAATACGGTTGAACTTGGTTATAGCGTCATTGAAGGGACTAAAGAAATTATGTCTTAATAAACGAGGACTGCCTGTAAATCTCAGGGGTGTTTATGTTGAGAAATAAAGATTGTTTCAGAATAATCATAGTACAATTCCTATGTCAGGCTTTGAACTTTTCAATCCTGATATATCAGCATTACAAATAGTGTATTTTACTATACTGCATTTAATTTTTAACCTACTGTAGCCGAATCACTTATCTAGTATATCTAAATGCTTACCTACTTCATTGTTCTGCTTTTCTGACAGCATACCGGCACAGTAGCTACGGTGTTTATAATGCACACTCTCTCTATTCTCACTCTTAACATCACATCATCTCTACAGAAGCTTATTTAATTTACAGTTAAATTAAAACATTAGGATTTCATGCTAGTAATGAAGGATGTACGGACTACACATAGGTATAAGATACCGGCATTGCTAGTACAGTACAGAAGATCTGGAAGCCTGGTTGACGTCAATTGGAAGAGGGAGAGAAATGAGTGAAAACAACAAATGCAGCCTAATTTCTAATGGAAAACATTGACCTCTCTACCTTGAACCGGTAATCCATTTTGATATCGTCAGATACAGATACCACCGAGATTTTTGATAATGGAATATATATGGCGTCATCAAACACCTGGCATTTCATTTAATCCTTTTCAATTTTTGTTTTTTTTTTTTTTTTTTTTTAACATATAGGACGCCAATTTGATTGCTTTTAGATTGATAATCCCGAGATCTCTGCTGAGCTTTCCAAATTATTAGGGATTGGAGACGAACCTTTCCTCATCTCCATCAGGTATCATCATAAGGCTCTGCCATACATACCAAAATGTGCACCTCAGTGGTTATACAATGTCAACATAGAATGCCAGGATGACCAATAGACCCATCTGTGGACGTTTCCATATCTGAATTCGGTAACATCATTTACTATCTTACTACCTATCTCTCTTACAGTGTAGATAACATTCATTACTATATCAGGCTATTTTATGCAGTACTGCAATGTGCACTTTTCCAAACAATTAATGACACGACTTTTGGTGGTGAAAAAGTTTGAGTATTGAAGAGTGATTCACATAAGTAAATTTGTGTGTGTGCTGTCTTTTTTGAATTCAGGTAGGGTGTCAGCCTCTCTTTGTGCTGTCTTTGTACCGTTCGCCCTGATGGAGCAGTCACTAAAATGCTGGCTTGCGAATCTCCTATGTACTTTCAAATCCTAGGGAAAAACTTTCTTGTCATTTCTGGTCCACATCTAAATTCAATTATACATGAAATAATATTGGTACATAGTCCATCAGAGTAATTTAAAAGTGTGTAGAATTGTCTCACTTGTCATTTGTAAGATATAATTCATGTGAAAATTAAACATTAAGTAAAAAAAATATATATATTTATCCTGCAGTTGAACTTGTGTCTTTGTATTCTGTCTCTGAGTTCCACAGCGCAGCCGAAAGCCATGATCCTTGTCATACCTTGCCTACTGTAACTAGTGTGATGCGTCTGTCATTGTCTGTATACATGTAGAATGTAGACAAGTACAGAACCCGAACCAAGTTGTGGAATTTAACCACTATGCAGAACACACCTAGGCACTAATAACTCAATCGAGTTGCTGAATATTTCCCTTTAACTCCCCAAATCCATCTTACCCGGCTGTAACTTAACTCTGTATACACACTTAAAAATGCTACCAGTGAATATTTTTAAAACTTCAGTGAAACTAGTGTTGAGGTAATTCCAGTGATTTCAGAAGTGAACATCGTTGAATTTATAAGAGATTTGGGAGAAACGAGCGTTGAGTGACTTCCGCTGATTTTGGAATAGACACTGACGCACTTGAACTGCCAACATAGAATACAAAAACTCACTACCTGGTCAAGAGCGCCACACTCAATCGCTTTCACTTTCATCTTGACGATAATTAAAACCTAAACTAACCTAACCTGTCATTAAAATCTTAAACTAACCTACCTTGTCACAGTTTCGCCTATACAAGGCATAACAAAAGCCTAAACTATCCTAACCTAAGGTGTCACAGTTTCGTATATGCAAAGCATAATAAAAGCCTAAAATAACCTAACCTAACCTGTCACTAAAATCCTAAACTAACCTAACCTAACCTGTCACAGGTAAGTACGTAAGACATAATAAAAGTCTGACTAACCTAACCTGTCATAACACTCCATTTTCTTACTTCTACACACTTCCCTGAGGTATGAAAATGGCCGAATTTCTATCCCGCTGGAACATTGCAAACTAGAATGAAACCTTCGTATTGTCTCGTAAGTTATGTTGGTACGACATGCAAGACGGCTGAAGATGGAAGATAAGGATAAAAAGTCGTCACTCAACGTTCGTTTAACCAAGATTTGTTTTATCAAGATGCAGTTGATCGTATATACAAGCCTTACAAACCTAACCTGTCACAGATTCGTATATGCAAGGTTATAAGCAGAGTATGAAGTAAACTACCTCAGTGCTAGTTTAGCCAAAACTTCCGTTGTAACACAGACATTCACTACAGGCACGTAAGCGAATGTTTTGCAAGTGAACTTTACGTCCGACCAGGAACTGATATCCACCAGTAAGTATAAACATTCTCAATGGTCGCGAGGCTTTCAGCTCTTTCCTTCGCGGGAGCTGTAGCCTACTTCAGGAATTTCCCATCTTTGCAACAAGGTTATGAAATATTATGACACCGTGGTTGCGATTATATATCCGATTTCCAGTGCAAGTCTAGTCAGTACCGGTACGTTCTTCGTTACCTTCAACCATGACGACGGAATCTGCATCGTGTTCGAAATATAGACGTTATAATGAGGAGATACTTATGGAGCTGTGGCGTTCCAAAGAGATACGTAAGTTTGCAGCCTGCAATAATTTTAACAAGTTTCTGGGAACACATTCACGTGTGTTCCCGAAATAAACTATCTGACCACATACACAACCTAGCCTAAAAATGAAAAGTAGGAAATTTGCTTATTCTGTATGCATGTTACTAGAAATTCATTGACCTTGACAAACTATGGAAGCGAATTAACATATGTCGCTTTTGTTTTAAAGTTATCAGCACAATAACCTTCGGAAATGGAGCCTAGGCTACATGCCGCAAAATCGTGCGGAAATAGCCTACTCAATTTTCACCATTTTGGTCAACGGTAAAGTAATCGTCTTATCTTTTATTCACTGAGTTATAATATTTTTTGGTACACCGGAAAAAAAAAACTCATCTTTAACGCAAATAAGACCTACATATCGCTTCGGATTGTACACTTAAACTTCAGCGCAGTGAAAGTAATGCTTTAATAATTTTTTTTTCTACCAAACACATCATCATCATCATCATATGCACTACAGCCCTGTTCGGGCCTCGGCCTCCTTAAGGATTTTCCTCCACGACTCTCTATTCCTTGCCACCATTCACCAGCTCTTGACTTCAAGCTTCCTCACATCTTCAATTATTCCATCCATCCAACGTAATTTGGGTCTGCCAACACTTCTTCCTTCCGGTTTATACTCCATGACTCGCTTGGGATTTCACTATTATCTATTCTGTATACACGTCCTGCCCAACGCAATCTTGCGACTTTTATGGCACCAAACACATTACTGCATTACACAGACATCTCTACATCAGCCCTGGGCACAACGCAAAAGTGATAAGGAACTCAGAAAGTCCCGCCCAAGTCCTTTTAGCTTACACTGCCTTATAAACAAACGCACTGTAGGCACTGCATCAGTGATGAATTTCAGGCGACCAGCAAGAGCCGAAAGTTTGTAAAAGCTATGAAACCTACTTTATACAATCCGTCACTGAACAACGTTTATCTCCCTATTCATTTCCACCGGATAAGGTAGATTGGGAAGTTAAGGCGAAATCTGCAGGACTCGATCGAGTTATTAGTGCCTAGGCCTGATATACACAGTGATCAAATTCCCCAACTTGGTTCGGGTTTTGTACTTGTCTACATTCTACACGTGTATAGACTACGACTGACATATAACATGCATAACTATTATGTACGCTGGCCTTTCGAAACAACAGGAACATAGAGACCTTTATTCTCATATTCCACGCATGAAATTTCGTACGCGAGAAATTAATATATCTACTCTCATCTGTGTAAACAGAGTGCCCTTGCTGCCTGTAAGTAACTTGGGAGATAGTTCATTATCTGAAGACGAATGTCATTTTTCAATATTTTATTAATAGTGGGATATGATGGCAGTGGCGTGGCGTCAATGTAAGCTAAAAAGCTTAGCTCACCCAGTTAATAATAATTTCATAATAAACCTGCAGTTTATGGACAAAATTATTTATTAATTTTAATAGAATTTATATTTACGCGTTAAATATTGTGATGCGGCAGCTCAGGATGATTTGTGATGCAGCAGTAAACAAGAAGCCTGCACACACCAGCTTCCAAGCAGACTGGTTTCTTCTGTGTAATCCAGCCCGCAGATTTTCCATCCCTTTCTAACTGGACTACCGTAGTCGCAAGGCTCGCGAGAAGCTAGCTTTAACATTTAAAATAAGTAGTTTCCGAGTTATCCCTTTTCGTCAGTTGTGTTCAGTTGAAGTGTTAGTGTGCATTGTGGCTGATGTAATAAATAATGAGCGAAATAACAGTTCCTGACACTAATTTACTTGATTTTTTTAAGACAATTGTATTATCAAGACTGACTTACGAACAAAAGTGTGATTTAAAAAACAAATAACAGACTCCCTTGCTGTCAATGAAGGACACAACCAAAACACAGACGCATATTTACGTAATGATACTAATATTGTGATTTCTCTAAGTATGACAGGGAGTGAGCTAATGTTATACGTATACGTGTCTATTTGTTAAGAGATATGTGTAAACCGTGAAATCATATTTTGTGCGAGATAAGTGCGTATTTGCTTGGTTTCCGCACAAAACCAATCCGCAGTAAATCTAAAATTCCACATTCAGTATTCCCAACCTAACACACATAACAATTTCCCTCTTCTTACCGCTTAAGTGACATATTGATTTTACTGCTTTAGGCTTCTAACATATTATTTTTAGAGACGTTCAATATAATAATAATTATAAATTGGAAACTTACCACTACAATTTCACCTAAATTGCACTGTTAATTGTTGTTTTTAAATATTTGCAAAAATTAAGTAAACTCTACAACTCCATTAAAGTTACTGCATTCGTGATGCAAGTAACATTAAGGAAGCCGTGAAAAAATCAACAAGATTCCAGATGCCGATGTTATTACTGCAATATGTTATATAAATAATATTGTTAAAATATTAAAATGAAAAATAAATCATTACATAACCTTTGTTTATTTTAAGTTCGCATTTATGGACTGGGAAAAAAAAACAGACGTAAATCACGGCCCGCTGGAGTAGAGTAAACACAGAAAACATTTTAAAGCAACAATGTTGAAGATAGATATTTTTGTTTTGCAAATTTGCCGTCATTGAACAGAAACCAAGTTGGAGATTTCATTGCAACTAATTAGAAATTCCTCTTTCAGGTATGTAATAAATGATCTTCGCACAAAATAATGTACGATACACGAGCGGTATGTTTTCTTTCAATTCTCGGAAATTAAAAAAGCTCAACTACGTTTCGCTTTTTCAAACTTTTCCTCGAACATGAAAATTTCAACATACCGCTCTTGTAACGCATATTACTATTACTACGTATCATTTGAGGTCATGCCTTATTGGTGTTACTTACGATGTTCCAACCAATCTTCGACTGCTGACTTGACATTGACTACTATTTATTTTAAGATTGTATTTTTGTAATACGTTTTCTCATATTGCATGAAAGACAACTTGAGTTAGCTTCCCCTGCTCAAAATTTCATGCTACGCCACTGTATGATGGTAGAGACTGGATTAATCTTGCTCAGGATAGGGACCAATGGCGGGTTTATGTGAGGTCGGCAAGGAACCTCCGGGTTCCTTAAAAGCCAGTAAGTACACTTCTATTGCTCACAGTTTAACTAAAGCCTGAGTCGTTTATGTGCGCAAGCTTCCTGTAAAATGTATTTTATTTTATAACACTGATAAAGACTGTCGTGTCGGTCGTTTTCCAGTTGTTAAATCAGCTCGTTTATTGTTCTCCATACGACACACTTACAAAATTCGTCAATATTTGTTTTTGTTTTCTTCTTTAGACTATTTTTTTTTTCTGGGAGTTTAGAAAGGAGTCCCCGTATTGGCGTTTTGTTGTCCCTTTTTCACTATTCGCTTCAAACTGCTGCTCGACACTCCTATAGCTTGCTATCGAACTAGTACAATTGAATTAATAGATAAATCTTGAAGCAACTTTAATCAGATTACTCGTAGACTATGTTTTCATGCTAAATAGTAGTATCAGAACCGCTCCCGACAGACTCCGTGCCTTTCAGCGCTTCCGGCTCTCGCGCATCTCAGGGTTGCCATACCTCGTCCACTGTACAGTGTTGTCTTGTCAACTGGGGGCCCGCGACGTGGTATATTGCGGTCCGAAGAGCCACAGGTGTACTTTTCAAAACCATAGCTTTAATATTGCTATAGTTGTAGTACTGTAGCGACATAGTAGTCAGTTTCTATCTGGGCACTTCACGAGTTCAGGGTTTTATAGTAGACTTGGCCTCACAGCTGCTCATACCGCTTTAATTGACATCTGTAGTACGTGTAATTCCTTTGCTGAAGGTCTGTCATTATTTTTTTTTATAATATGTGACATTTTGCCTGTCGTTTTGTACTTGTAAGCATTTCAGTTGTGTTGAAGACTTAATACTGCAATCCTGTGTACATTCTGTCGTCTTCACAAATGGATACATCTCCACGAAAACGGTCTAAAATTATAACATTAGCAGAGCATTCTTCTATGACACAGAGGCAAATTGCTGCAGAATGTCACAACGGTTTGGCTACTGTTAATTCGATCATAAAACGATACAAGGAGACTGGATCCATCACACCCCAGAAAAAAGGAAACTGTGGCTGGAAAAGGAAGACTTCACCTGCAGATGATCGTTTGTCAGGAAAAGTAAATTAAATCCTAGACTAACTGCTGTCGATTTAACCCGCGAGTTAATGGCTACCTCTGGGGCGAATATTCACGTCACAACAGTGCGGCGTAGGCTTTTGGAAGCTGGACGAAGGGCTCGTAAGCCTATTAAGAAGCAACTGCTAACCCCTGTTATATGCAAAAAACGCTTAATGTGGGCAAAATTACATCAACACTGGACAGTGAATGACTGGAAGAATGTACTTTTTTCCGATGAGTCTCATTTCGAGGTCCACGGCCACCGTGTTTCTTACGTACGGAAAGGATCCGAAAAAGTAACAGCAGCTCATCTCCAACAAGCACCCAGATACCCCCCTAAAGTAATGTTTTGGGGTTTTACACATGAAGGGCCTGGAGCATTAATACCTATCAAGGGAATGATGAATTCTGACAAATATATTCACTTATTGGAAACCAGAATCGTACCCCAGCTGCAAAAATCATTTCCGGATGGCAGAGGTGTGTTCCAACAAGACCTGGCACCATGCCATACGTCTCGAAAAACTACAGAATTCTTCAACAAGAAGAATATTCAGGTACTCCCCTGGCCAGGCAACTCACCCGACATCAACCCCATTGAGAACTTGTGGTCAATTTGCAAATGAAGAATGCAAAAAATGGATTGTTCTACAAAGGAGAAGATGATTTCTGCCCTCATTGGTGTATGGTTTCGCGATGAAGAAATGAAGAATATTTGTGGGAAATTAGTGGAATTCATGCCAAATCGTGTCAGAGCTGTTATTAGGAACAAGGGAGGCCACATAGATTACTGAGGTATGTCTTAGATCCTTCTTTTATCCCGTTTGAGTGTTTTTGCATAAGTTACTACGTTCGGATTAATTTGCATGCTACTGTACATAAATAATAAATAAAAAATATGTAACTTAAAATCTAACATTTATTGGATGAATTTTTAAGCACTGGCAAGAAAACAGAACTTGAAAAAAAATTACAGGTGCACATGTGATTCAACCTCATTTAATTATTCCTTGGAGGCGCAATTCATAATTAAATATTTTTCCATATTTTCTGCGGTCATTGATTGCTTTCTGTCTGTTAGAATGTTCAATTTCACACAGAGTAACTGGACATATTTCAGATGAGGAACGATACTCGGAACAATGTTTTCGAGGAGCTGCATACACTCACCTTGAAGTATTTTGCATACAGTGAAAAAAGTTGTCTATCCTGGGTTCTTTTTCAATACATCATTAAATTTTGCTGAAACACAGTCACCGACTACTCCCTTGCTGGTTAACAACACTGCTACAAATTCTGATGTGTTTGAGAACAAGAAAGGAAAATGTTTGAAACAAGTCATTGTTGGCGGCATTGAAATCTTGCAATTGAGCTTTCAATATAATGACATTGTACAAGTAGCTCAATAGCATTCGAATTATTTGTCTTTTCATGCTACGGTATTGGATAATTCAATATAAATGCAAAATAAACCCAGAAATTATTATTTATTATTAATGATTATCATTTATTATATATTCTGCAATGATGTTAAAATATATAAAATTATGTATTATGTTGTGAAATATCTAATATTATACCAAATATGTAAAATAAAATTTATGGACAACATTCTTACATGTTTATCTCGTAAACATATGCCTTTTATTCGTGCATAAAAATGTAGCATTAAAATATGTAATTACGTAAAATCCGGGCAATAGTCATGTCCCATTTTTAGAAGAAAAAATATATATATATATATATATATATATATATATATATATTACCTCATGTTGCATTGTACCAACTTTATACTTATTCTCAAAACAGACTTATAGAACTCCAAGATAAGAATCAGATGGAACAATTAACCACAAGCAGTCTGTACCAATGTCCAAGTACTGGATATAAGTACAAGAGATAAGTTAGGTTAATAATGTTCCTACCTTATAAATGACAATGGAACCGACGTTTGGAAATATTCTTCTGTATTGCAGCACTCCTGGAGGGTGATGGAGGTGTTAAGGCATCGGAGTTGAATGCACGGCTGTGGAAGGCCGCAGACCTGGGAGACTTAGACGACCTGACCCTGGCACTGGAGGCGGGTGCTGATGTCAACTTCCAGCACTGTTCTGGAACGCCATTGGGACGTGCAGCCCGTAGAGGCCATGTGGAATGTGTCCGCAGACTGCTCGCCCACAATGCTGATGTGGGAATGAAAGGATGGTTCAACTGCGACAGCCGCACACCACTCTGTGCCGCAGCACGCAATGGCCATGTTGAAGTGATGAAGACACTGCTGCATAGTGGTGCCGATCCCAATGATGGAGCGTTACATGATGCTGCAGAGTACGGCCAGCTGGATGCCGTGACATTACTACTGCAGGAAGGTGCAAAGGTGAACTCTCGCAATGCTACGGAGGAGACGCCCCTAATGCTAGCCGTGTGGAAGGGACGTATGAAACATATCCGCTGGGTGCTAGAGGGCGTGGTGGACTATTACTTCTACTGTGGATACTGTTATAATGATGCATACTTTCCATGTTATGCAGTTGAATTTGTGTTTCAAAAGCGCAAGGCTGTGGATGCACTCGACTTCCCGGAGTTAGAGAAGCTGCGTGATGCTCTGTGTCGCAACGATATTCCGGCCCTTGAAGAGTTGGTTCAGAGTGCCGGAAAGGGAGATCCAGCAGCAGACAGGCGCCTGCAGCTGGTGAGGCTGCTGCTGGAGTGGAAAGCCGATCCCAATCTCCAGAGTGAGGACGGTGCATGTGCACTTCATTTAGCAATTATAGACAAAGACATAGCCTGCATTGAGCTGCTGCTGAGTTACAATGCTGCTGTCGATATCTTGGGCAAGACGTGGGCCAAATACTCAGCTCCATTACATCTGGCAGCAGAATTCTGCTCCGAGGCCGTGGTGAGAATGCTGCTGCTTGCAGGTGCAGACCCAAACCAGTTTGACGAGAATGGTTGCACCCCACTTCACTCTGCTGCAAGACAGGGCGATCCTACATGCGTACAACTGCTGCTGGATGCTGGAGCCAATGTGGAGCTAACAGACAAAGAGGGAAAGACGCCATTACACTACACCTGTACTTTACAAAAGGCGAAGCTCCTTGTGAATGCTGGAGCAGATGTTAGAGCTCGTGACATTCATGGTAGAACAGTTCTTTTTGGTGCTGCAGGCTTGGGAGGCGAGGGTGCATGTGTGGACTTCCTCATATCCCAGGGTGCAGATCCCCATGCCCATGATAACAGTGGGAAATCGGCTCTGGATGTGGCATTACAACGCTACCCCTACAAGGGTGACGATGGAGGCATCGGAAGTGTCAGAACAATGATATCGCATGGTGTAGTCCCTGTCAAAGCAAAGATCAAAATGTCACTTCATGATGCCATAAAGTGGACACGCTTGGGCCAAGTTCTGGCACTTATCCACCTCGGCACATCTGTGGAGGAACTGTTGGGGGAAAACACGCCATTGATGATGGCTGTGATGTGCTCCAGCAACCTTGCCACTAAACTCTTGTTGCAGGAAGGTGCCAATCCCAATGTGGAATGCAATGGAAAGACTCCCCTAGATATGGCCCTTGTTAAGGGGTACAAGGATTGCGCAAAAGTGCTGCTGGAGGAAGGTGTACTCCCTAGGGCAAATGTCGCTCTGGACCTGCAGTCGAAGAAGTGGAACTATTATATCGACTTGCACAAAGAGCTGATGATCCAAGACAAAGATGGCATAACTGCTACACACATCCTGTGCCACAGCCTGCATCGGTTGTCGCTTCTGGAGCGACTGTTGGAAAACCCCAAATATGCGAATATTGCAGATGTGGATGGAGCAACGGGTCTCCACGTGCTGGCACTGGGATGTGCTGATCGTGGCTGTGACTATGCAAAGCTGCTGCTGCAAAAGGGTGCAGACATCAATGTGCAAGACCGTGATGGACTCACACCACTACACTGCACAGCTTTCAAAGGTGTGGATTTATGTACAAAATACTGAGATAATAATACAGATAAGTGTGGCAGGTATTCACGTTTACTACAGGGATCTATTCTTAGTATAACTTCATTCAATGTTTACATCAATAACCTCCCCAAAATCCTGGACAACACTTGAATTACAACTGCATTGTTTGTTGATGATTTAGTCACGTGTATTTCTATACCAAGAAAACTAAATGTCCAGTTACAAAATACTGACAAAGATTAACTTGCACAACTAGAAATTTTCTGTGTTGAAAACGTTGTTTCGGATAACAGCTTTACTGCTTCAGAGAAGAAAAAGAAAGATGAATGTTTAGTTCTTCATTATAAACCACTACTAACATCTTCTAATACTCTTCATACTTTTAAATAACAATCTTGGTAGACATTAAAAATAATAGAATTTGGATCTGGGTAGGTATGAAATTTAAAAAAAGAAAACCGACTATAATACAAACCATAACAAAACTTTAATGTGCTATTACTCTATAATTACAGTTTGACTAAAACAGAACTTATCATTGGACTAAATAGGTCCCCAACTGAAGCAAACAGAAATGAATTTGCTTTTGAGCCCACATGGACATAAATGCAGCACGTTTTGGTGGCAATTATACATTCCTGCACATGTGCAATGCGTTTGTCACAACATGCCAGTACCATAAAAAAAAAAATTGAATTTATTTTTCATGCTACATATTGCTTATTGTGCTGATGCATAGACATGTGATGTACATTTTCCTTGCTGCAGCTCATTTCATCGCATTTTACCCTCAGGTCATAGGTTTCATTTCATCACTTCTAATGTAGGCATGTTCAGAATTCAACATAATGCTGCTGTACATTTATTGTACAGCTACCATAGCCTCTCTCATAGGCAAATACACTAGTTAGTGATAGTGTATAGCAGCACTTTTGTTTTTTTTTTTTTTATAGTGGTTATGGAATTAACGTGGCTTCAAAATAGACCCAAAGCATTCTAAGGAATTTATTTTAAACAAATGCTCGTTAAGAGATATAACCACAGTCTACTATATACAGTCGCGAAGCTCAATACGTAGTAAAAATGCAAACATGGGTAGTTGCCCACCACTAGGATCGCTACTATCGCCTCATCATCGCAGATCTCTCTCCTAGTAGATGACAAAATATGTTACACTTTCGTTGTGTTCTTTTGTTAAAATTAACACCTTCCTTCCATTATTGAAATATTAAATGCATAAAGTTAATTTATTATTTTAATGAAGTATATTAAATTCCACCATAAACTCTAAGATACCTGCAAGAAATAGGTTAATATTATTTTTGTTTGTGCAAAACGAACTGAAATTGACTGTAATCGCTTCACTCATTCAAGATTATAGCGATAATTAACTATGAAACCAATAAATATTAATTTGCATTTCCCTTTACAACAATAATAATGAAAATATGAATTAATGGAGTAACTTATGTGTACCGGTACTTGTAGTGTAGGCTTACGTAGTTAACAAAGTGGGATGAGGTTAAGCAAAAATAATCACACCAGAATTGGAAATAAAACGTGATCAATAAATTTTATTGTAACAGACTTTTTCTACGTCTCTAGTAAAGTAACAAATAAAAATAACAACAAAATTAACAGCTATAATTAAAAACATATCCTTTGAAAAAAAAAGTAGGCCTAAGCAATAATAATCCCACCAGAATTGAAAATAAAACGTGATCAATAAATTTCATTAAAACAAATTTAATTTTTCTACGTCTCTAGTAAAATATTATTATTCCAGTTATTGTATTCTAGTCATTAACATTTTCATTACAACCAATAACGAACATTTCACAAGCATCAATGTGAAATACGCAACGAGCTAGCACTCGAAGGAAATACGACACAGTCCAAAGTCGACCGTGGACAGTCTATTGTTTCTAGTTGCTAACCGCCTGGAGCGCTTTATCACGAGATTTGCAAAAAATCACCTCAAGCTTCGCGACTGTATATAGTAGACTGTGATAATTATGTAAACATGTTAATATTTTATAAACAAATGTTCTTTCAGAGTTGTACACAAGTGTGTGTATTTTAACGTGTTATGATTTTATAAACATGGACTTTGAAATAATCAAAAGTAACTGAGGACAAGGCATTGAAGTTTATAGTGAAACACATCATGAGAAATACAAAGTTTTAAGTGTTGATAAAACTGAGTACTGATGTAATAAGTTGCAGAATGCGTAAAAAAATATATGTAAGAAAGTATGTGTCATTTTCGTCACACACATTTCTATACACTGAGTCAAATAACCAAAAGCTATCATTTAAAAATATCACACACTAAAACAAAAACAATGGCTTTCATAGGGACCCAGCATAAAAGGTCGAAAATAGTTATTGACTCCAAAATTATTGAACAAGTTAGCAATTTTAAATATTTAGGATGCAACATTTCTTATGTGGAAAAGATATGGAAGAAAAGATGCATAGATTTCAAGGTATATGTGGAACAATTAGACGGAGCTTAGGAAAAAGAACGAAACAAACACAGTTAAAACTCTACAAAACAGTAGCCCTTCCAGTACTACTTTACGGAGCAGAGACATGAACCTTAACAGAAAGAGACAAAAGACGACTAGAAGCCTCAGAAATGAAATTCCTAAGATCAGTGGCGGGATATTCTTTATTATAACACAAGAGGAATGAAGATATCAGAAAAGAATTAGGGATAGAGGGAATAACACAAAAGTTAAAAAATCAACGAAATAGGTGGATGGAACATCTGGAAAGGATGGAGGATCACCGAATTCCCAAGAAAGCTTTCCAGTATGCTCCAAGAGGAAGGAGAAATGTTGGTCGTCCTAGGTTTCGTTGGAGAGAACAATTCTAATGGGGATGGAACGGGCCTACCGGCTCAACCCGTGATGTTGATGATGATATTTCTATACCTAAAAGTTTAAATTCTACAACCAAATTTAAAAACCTCATCTACCTCGACTCGACTTTTCCTTTATCTCTATTCTATTAATATACAGATATTTCTTACAGGATACTTTGAAATGGCCAGTCTGTTGCTGGAGCGTGGTGCTGACCCCAACCTGAGAGATGACAATGGGAGGACAGCCCTGCACATTGCTGCCCAGTACCTTCCACACCATCCGATGTTTATAGACTTGCTCTTGCAAAACAGTGCCAATGTGGAGGCAACGACCCAAGAAGGATGGACAGCCCTGCATAGCTCTACATTCAGTGGGAACCTTGTATGTGCACAGATGTTGGTGCAACACGGGGCTGATGTCAATGCTCTCACACACGAGGGTGCCACACCTCTCAGCCTGGCCAAGCAGGAGGGACATACAGCATGTGTAAAATGGCTGCTAGAAGTAGGTGCACAGCCGACTGAAGTCGATGTCATTCACACTCCCACATGGGAGCTGTCCAAACTGTTCAGAAATGAAGCGCAGTATGAATTGCGGCAGGCGTGGAAATCTGAGGACTTAAAACCATCTGACGAAGACTCTGACGACGACTTGGGTTTTGGTTTGTTTGACTAGTGTATGATTTTTATTTATTTATATATATATATATATATATATATATATATATATATATATATATATATATATATATGGTGGGAGAGGGCTCAACATTAAGGAGTTGAATTTGGTTACAGCATCATCGAAGGGAATAAAGAATTGAAGTCACAATAAATGAGTGCTCCTGTAATAAAAATAAATATGATAAATGAAATTCAAAGAAGAATACATTCACAATATTACATATTTTGTGCATAATGTAATTTGTAATTTTATGTAGGTCTACAGTATTACAATTTTTTTTAAATATCTTACACGGTTCTTGTTTTCTTATTTTGAAGGATGAAAGTACTGAACTGGATTGTACGGAAAGTAAAGTACATGCAGTATTCACACACTTACAGATATGTGTAGATGAAATCTATATTTTTTCTCCTTTTGTTTTCATGAATACTGCGTCTGTACCTCATTCTTTTGCATTCTTCCTTAACCAAACCAATTTCACAGCATACATAAGCTTTGTTTTTACCATTTTTGATTTGTTTCGTAATTTTAACTTCCATATTTAAAACTATTCTTCGCTCCTCGTATATAACACCTGTTTGCAAATAGACTGTCTGGATTGCAGTACTGTACACAACTTGACCTGCTATAATTTGATGTAAGAGTAATGGAACGGAGAAAAACTCTCATCCGGTGCCGGGATTTGAACCCGGGTTTTCAGCTCTACGTGCTGATGCTTTATCCACTAAGCCACACCGGATACCACCCAGCGTCGGACAGAATCGTCTCACATTAAGCTCCAACTCTTGGGTTCCCTCTAGTGGCCGCCCTCTGCACTACGTCATAGATGTCTATGAACGTAGGACTGAAGTCCACACATGTGCTGAGGTGCACTAGTTATGAGTGACTAGTTGGCCGGGATCCGACGGAATAAGCGCTGTCTTAAATCACGAAGTGATTTACACATATCATATATATTATTTTAATGTACCGAAGTACATACGATATTTCCATGCAGATATTCTGCATCATCATACGATGTAAGAGTAATGGAACGGAGAAAAACTCTCATCCGGTGCCGGGATTTGAACCCGGGTTTTCAGCTCTACGTGCTGATGCTTTATCCACTAAGCCACACCGGATACCACCCAGCGTCGGACAGAATCGTCTCACATTAAGCTCCAACTCTTGGGTTCCCTCTAGTGGCCGCCCTCTGCACTACGTCATAGATGTCTATGAATGTAGGACCGAAGTCCACACATGTGCTGAGGTGCACTCGTTATGAGTGACTAGTTGGCCGGGATCTGATGGAATAAGCGCTGTCTTAAATCACGAAGTGATTTACGCATATCATATATATTATTTTAATGTACCGAAGTACATATGATATTTCCATAATTTGTGAAGTGTTGTAAGTTTGTGAAGTTTGACCTACCTCACACTCCATTCTCTTTTCTTAGAGTTCTAATTTTTCCCTGTAAAATGCAATATTGGTCTTTAATAACACAGCTATGTGTAAACTCCTCCCAACAAGTCTGTTTTTAACATGTATAGAACATGAATGTGTAAAGAATTTACATAATGTTGCTTATTAAAAATTTGTTATAAACTCTAACTAATTACGGGCACTTGACTTACATTATTCACCCAGCTGTCTCATCTACTGGATGATGTGCCAAAGCTTGTTCTTTCAGCCACCAAGAAGGCTTGTCCTCGGCGAACCAAAGAGAACAAACTATGTAACACCGTCTGATGATGAATGATGTATGGAGCAATGGTGGAATGCCAGAAGAGGAAATGGAGTACACCTTGAAAACCTACCATCAAACACAGTCTTTGTCCACTACAAATTCCAGTTGGACCCACCGAGGTGATTGTAGCAAAGGTGTCACACTAATGCTGGTTACTATAACCAATTCAACTGTAATCCCAACTATACATAGGGAAATAAAAAGAGTAAGGTACAATATAGTAAAAACATTACAACCAAAGGAGTATTAGGCGTAAATTCTATTTTATTTGATATTGGACTCAAGAATTTCAAATACACTAATTTTATTTTACGAGTGATAGTAACTATGATAACAGGCAGGATTAGGAATTGAACAGGTTACATCAGCTTCTTGTCTATGCGGATGACGTGAATATGTTAGGAGAAAATACACAAACGATTAGGGAAAACACGGAAATTTTACTTGAAGCAAGTAAAGTGATCGGTTTGGAAGTAAATCCCGAAAAGACAAAGTATATGATTATGTCTCGTGACCAGAATATTGTACGAAATGGAAATATAAAAATTGGAGATTTATCCTTCGAAGAGGTGGAAAAATTCAAATACCTTGGAGCAACAGTAACAAATATAAATGACACTCGGGAGGAAATTAAACGCAGAATAAACATGGGAAATGTGTGTTATTATTCGGTTGAGAAGCTCTTATCATCCAATCTGCTGTCAAAAAATCTGAAAGTTAGAATTTATAAAACTGTTATGTTACTGGTTCTTCTGTATGGTTGTGAAACTTGGACTCTCACTCTGAGAGAGGAACATAGGTTAAGGGTGTTTGAGAATAAGGTGCTTAGGAAAATATTTGGAGCTAAGCGGGATGAAGTTACAGGAGAATGGAGAAAGTTACACAACACAGAACTGCACGCATTGTATTCTTCACCTGACATAATTAGGAACATTAAATCCATATGTTTGAGATGGGCAGGGCATGTAGCACGTATGGGCGAATCCAGAAATGCATATAGTGTTAGTTGGGAGACCGGAGGGAAAAAGACCTTTAGGGAGGCCGAGACGTAGATGGGAGGATAATATTAAAATGGATTTGAGGGAGGTGGGTTATGATGATAGAGACTGGATTAATCTTGCACAGGATAGGGACCGATGGCGGGCTTATGTGAGGGCGGCAATGAACCTTCGGGTTCCTTAAAAGCCATTTGTAAGTAAGTGATAGTAACTATTTATTTTATATACATATTTATCAGTGGCGGCTCCTGCATATTTTTTAAGAAGAGGAAAGAAGTTAACAGTACAAAATGACACTTTCTTGAAATAAACATGCTATAAATTAGCATAAATGCATACATGTAAGACCAGATAGTTTTGAGGTTGGCCTTCCCTTTTACATAGCAATAGTGAGTTCTTGTAAACTGAGTTTCCTAAATTGTCCAAAATATGTTTTCACTTCCATTCATTGTTGAATAATTGCACACATTAACAATTACAGGGAAATTCACAACCTCGCAGAATTTTCGCACACACTACAGCATCACACGTGTTGGAAGAAGCTAGCTACTAACACGCAATATTGCTGTTTTCATTTATTGCTTGTAATTTAATAAGTTCATGCTGCTGTAATACCTATATTTGTGATGTAGGCCTATATGAAGGAATGTATTAAACACTTAAATGCACATTTATGCTGTAATATTAAATGAGGTTTTTGTACATTTCTATGTTGACTGACAATAATGTTCTGAAATATACGAATATGCTTTTGAAGTTTCTTTTCTTTAAATTAAAAATATCTGAGTTTTACTTTAGATATTCCTATCCCACGCATGTTCAAAAGGAATAACAGTGGCAGCCGACTCTGTGATTGCGCTACTCTGCTACAGCCACGGACTCTGGCTTTATGCACGACCAGTCGGTTTCTGTCTGCTATTTCCCGCCCATGTGCAGAATCAGAGGAGGATCTCCTCCCTATCAGTTCATTTACTTACTTTAAAACTCTGCTTCTTTCTCTGGCCGCTAGTGCGCTGTTGTCTATGTGTGTTAACTGCAGTAAAAGAGGAAAGGATTCACTTTCCTCCTCACAAACAATCTTGTATTCTTCTTACAGTTTTCGCGCAGCACATGAGCACGCGTCGTTTAAAACTCGATCAACCGAAGTTTTCTGATAGCTGTGAACTTAGAAATTATCGAATCTTCCTCGAATTTCAAGGCACATATTTTATTTGTTATTTAATCTCAAAAGAAAAATGTGAGGACGTTCCTCCCTACCCTTCCCCGAGGAACTGCCACTGATATTTATCCATATAAATTTACCCTTTTCTCCTATTAGATCATGACTTTTCTACATTTCCGTCCAATAGTAATTCTGTTCGTAATTATTTCTCTAGGCCATAACCTAATCATTGTTCTTGTATATGGCAAAGATGAAGGGCATTGCCGTTTTAAATCCAACAGAAATATTTATAGAAGATTTTTTCACTAAAGAACTTGAACAAGCAATGTTTCCAAAGAAACCGAAAACAAAGAAGACCAGATAGTTCATATCTTGATATAGAAATTAAACTATGATTATTCTGCAACACTCTTTCTTTCTCAACAAAATCACACACTTAGTCCATTGGTGCTGCAATGCTGCTATGCCCTTCTTGAGGTCTGCAAAAAAAGCTGCGACAACATCTTCATCTGACGAAAATTTCTTCCCAACCAAGTGAGTTTTGGTCTTTGGGAAAGGAACAATTTCATCCGTAGTTCATGTAGTACAGCAAATGCTATTGCAGACATGAGCAAGTGCACTGTTGTGATGAAACAACACTTTCTTCTTGGCTATACCTGGCCTCTTCTCGCGAATTTTTCTCTTTAGCTGCAGGACATTTGAATATTTTACTGTATTTCCATTTCCTAGACAGTCAATCAAGATTATCCTCTTACAATCCTAGAACATGCACAACATTACTTTCCCAGCCAATTGAACAGTTTTGCTTCCTTTTGAGGCAAAGAATCACTGTGCTTCCATTGTTTTGACTGCTGTTTTGTCTCTTAATAGTGGATCCAGGTTTCATCAGTGGTCACAAACTGCCTCAAAAAATCGGCCGCATTTTTCTCGAATCGAGCCAATGAAGCGAAATTTGACATCAGATGCGGAATGCGTCTTGAGGAGACTTTGGATACACCCATTCAGTTGAGATATGTATAACCTTGCTTTGTGGATATTTTCTCATGTCAGGTAAACAATAATGTCATCATTATCATTGTTAGCATTATAAATATTATTATTGTTCATGTGTCCACGAATCACATTCTATATATAATTTACCCAGTGACAAAAAAAGTGAGTCATTTCGATTTCAGTACAATGTATACCAGTGCTCAGCAACCTTTTTGTAGGAATGTGCCACACTGTTAAGAGAAGGAAAGTGGGTCAGATAGAATTTATATCTAAATGAAAAATACAAACCATTCAACAATCATAAACAGGCCATGATTGTTTGGCCAAACACCTGCATAGAATTGGAATATATCAGTCCCCTAACTGCCCATTGTGCAACTCAAACCAAGAAATGGATTCGGAACACCTCAAAATCTGTGCTTCAGTGGCTAGTCATGATAATATCTTTGAAAAATATTGGAGTGCAAGAGGTCAAATGACTTTATTGTCAAACGCCTGGCATTAGAAAACAACAACAATCATAAAAAATGAGTATTTTGTATTACAGAGTCACATTGATGAGAAGACTGTGGCTGAATCTTAGATGCAAGAAAATTTACATCCATAATAAAATTGGCAACAATAAGAAAACAGTGGTGCAAATGCTCATCTGTCATTCCTGAACAAAATTGTGATTTTACATATTTCATTCTTGAACATTTTTGCTCATAAATGTAAGTACTTTCAAAAACAGTCAATATTTTAGTTGCAAGTTCTCTTAATGTAAAACTTCAGGCTTTCTCAGCATTGATTCATAATGATGGATTCACAGGCTATCAGCCGAGTTAAAGTTGTGAATACTCCAAGCTTTCGGCTACCGACTCTGTAGCCATCGGCAGGGAACTGAAGATGTTGATGTCTGAATGTCGTCAATAAATTGTTTGATCAGCTGATGTGGATTGGTGAGCGGTGGGACCAATTCGGGGCCAGAAATTGTGTTGATAAGCTCCGCTCTTGTGATGTTGGCGGACAGCAAGCTTGGATCAGCCGGCTGAGCTAGGTTGGGAAATTTTGATTCTGGGAGACACATGTAAAAATTTGCATGAGAAGCTTTCTTCTATTCGCCATTAGTCTGCAAGTCAATGATTTCAAGCTGATACATTTCTGGTACCGTATTTCAACGTCAAAAGAGTTCTAAACCAACCTTATATCTTTTGAACATTTATAAAAATCCCGATATTCTTTTTGATATACTTCTTTATCTTTTTTTTTTTTTTTTTTTTTTTTTGAGTTATTTCAAGATTCAAAAGTGCATTTTTTGAGTTAATGGGAAGAAGTATAAAGAAATGTTTCTAAAAAATTGGCAAAATGAGAACAATTCACATTATCGCATCTTACAAATTTCATGGATCTCTAACCATAGCTAATACAAGGAATAAAACGAAAGAAAACTATAAAATGCAAACATAAATATATGTATTAATTACTTACAGTCATGCAGTTAAGAGATTAGTCATTGCTAAGAGGCGATGCCATTGTTGTGTTACATGAACAATCTTACCAGTTTTTATTTAATTTTTTGTTAGCCATTTCCACTTTTCAACAGCAGATCTAATGCTCCACTCAGCCAGTAGCAAAAACTTCTCAGACAGATGGCCAGATTCCCACAGAAGACGAGATGAATTCAGTAAAAATATATCAGGCCACTGTGAATAATGTGCATTTCATAACACAGTAACATCACAAATCCATTTCATTCTTGAAGGCTATATATACAGGGTGAATATTAAGTGCAGTTTTCGAATACCTGAGTGTGATAGTGAATATTGCGGCATTGTAATTCAAGATAGGAACCGTCATGGTATGATGATTTGCTATCGAGATATTAGAGGCAATACCTAGAACTCAAATGAGATCGTAGTTACTGTTGATCCCTATCGTGTAGTAATTGGAGTTAAATGACAAGAACACAACAATGATGTATGTGTGCGACATATTATCTGTCCCTGAAATGGTCGAATTTCTTGGTTTCAATACAAAAACTGTGAATAAAGTAACTGCAGCTGGTTTGTTTTCAAGTACTGTAAGTTCTCTGTGCAATGTCGCAGTTTAAACTGATGTTACAATGTGTACCTATTTCGCATTGTAAAGTAAGGTAAGCACATGATGTTTACATTTTTTTTTTTTTCCTCGCTGTTATTTATACTCGCTTTAACATCTTTGCTCATATCGCGAGTTAATCTTTGGTTGAAATCCGAAGACCTGTGTACTACTGTTGAGACTGGTTCTATTGTTGTGAACTAGATGGCGACTGTATATGTATGACTGATTTGTTATGAATATGATTTCGGTGATGAATGAGGCCGGTGATTTTCAGGGATGTTGTGGCCCGAATTTCCTGGCATTTGCCTTACGGTTGAGGAAAAACCCTTAAAAACCTCAACCAGGAAATTCAACCCGACCAGGAATCGAACCCGGGCCCAATGCGTAAGAGACCAGTATGCTGACCCCTACACCACAGAGGTGGTCAAATATGTTTACAATGCGTACATCAAGCAGGGCAGATTTTCAAAGTGTGCTGAACAACCCACCTATTGTCCAGCATTGAACTAAATCCAAATTAGCAAACCTGTGTGACAAAAGTGCAATTTAGAAATGTGGGATGTTTGATGAGGACGTGTAGGAGTTATAGTCCGAGCTTAAACCCGAGCATACAGAAGCATTTCCCATGAAAATAATACTTGCCCCATTAGACATCTGGACAAAACTGCAAGATAAGAGTAGGCCTATTAGGCCCTGGTCTTCGAAGACAACATTTAGTATTCACCCTGTATATTATACATACATACAGACGTGTGCAAATTATTAGACTCAGCACCACATTTTTTACATTTTCATAATTATCATGAATTACTGGCCACAAAATATTCTATGCGACAGGATCAGTACAAAGAACTCCTAAACCCGAATTTTTCGACAAATGAGAGACTGGTTCCCTGATGCTGGTGAATGTCTTCATGCAAGATGGAGCACCCTGTCATAAAGCCAGATCAGTAACGAATTTTCTGGCTAAAATAATGTAGATGTCCTTCCCTGGCCAGGTAACAGCCCAGACGCAAATCCAATTGAAAATCTTCGGTCTATCATAAATCAATCAATCTTCTTAATGTATCCAGCTGTTTGCTGACAACATAAAGTCTACTATAGTCCACTGTAGTCTATTCAGTTGTTTTTCACGAGAAATGAGGGGTATTTTGATCGGAGTTTATTATAATGCCTGTTGCTAGTAGCCAGAGGTGGGATGTAGTCAGTGGCGTCTCGTGCCTTTCTTGAATGGGTGTTCACAAAAAAATATGATATATTCTCGTATAGCTGAATCACACGTCAGATATAAACGAGTTCTAATATTCATGCACCAAATCTATGCATATGAAACCAAAATTAAAACCATTAAACAAGAGTAGAGTAAAATTAATTCATAGGATTCATCTTCATTGCTGTTGTATATGGTGTTGAAGATCTGGATTTATTTGTAGAGAAATTCCATGCGCCTAGTTTTGAGAGATGCAAACTTATCAATAACTTTATTATTGAAGTCCCTAAACACACTCACAATTTCACACACGTCGTTTCCAAACTTGAAATGTTATATACCGTTTCAACTCTCAATACGCACCAATGCAGCTTGTATTTTCCTTACTTTACTGAACAAAAGACAACAGAATCAGCCCCCGCGCATAATGGTATTTTGAAAAGAAAAAGTGAAGAGAGAAAATGAGGAAAGAGGGAGAAAGGAACAGGATGCCAGACCCAAGAGAGATAGAGCATCTCTCTTTGTCTGTCACTAGCATGTTAAGACGTGTGCGAGCCAGAGCTATTGTAACCATTGTAACAAACCAGAAAATATTCTCGCCTCAGGCTATTTCACCCTGCTACAGAAAAATTGTGCGATCTACTGTCAACCTCAACCTGTCCAATGGAGATTTAAAGACACACGACACACGAACGGGACATTCTCTCAAAACAAAAAATGTAGGAACGTCATTGGGCATTGGAAAGTAATAGATGTACCGGTAATAATATTAATACAGTAATACGTATGATTATTGTTGGTTTTTAAGGTGTTCACGTGCTCCTGTGCTCATATAGAGGAACCGCCGCTGGGTGTAGCCAATATATACTGCAGGGCTGTGTCTTCTGCAACTGGTACTGATGATTTTAATTTACTTCTTTTGTGGTTTATGTTTATGGACAGTATAGAATAATGTGTTCCAGATCTTCATCATGGTTATTACACTATCATAAAGGGAAAACTAAAAGAAACGACGATAACCACTAAGGTGGACCTCATAGAAGACTTATCCAAATATGGCACAGGGATGAAGACATCAAGAAACTATGTGAAAAATCTCATGAACAGCATGCCAAACCGCATAAAATTGATGATAAAGAATAAAGGGTTTCACACTAAATATTAATTGTTGCAAACAGTGTGTAATAAATGAGTTTTGTAGAATAAATGTTACTTGAATCATATATATTACCGTTTGAGTCTAATAATTTGCACATGTCTGTACATACATACTGCACTGCTGCATTCTTTTTACTTGACAATATTACGTACCGCGTACTATTTCACAAGTACCTGTCTACAGCGTATTAGAGATAAGAAGTAAATTTATGCTTCTGCTGAGTCATGCTGCTTTGCAAATGCTGGGATAGGTAGCAGGCAATCTTCACAACTTGGAAGTTATGCCCTTCAGGCGAAAGAGAAATAACTCCTCTCCAACAGTTGGTAGTGTTCACAACATTTATTCTTCTGCACAAATAACAATGGACAAAGATTAAAAAAAGTTAACTCATTTCCCTTTTTGAAGACCACACATACAAATGTTCATGTTTCTTTTCATTACACTTATACTATAACAAGTGACAAGATACATTTAGAAAGTAAGATATCTAAAAAAAACTCTCATGCCCATTTCCAGAAATACATTACAAACATTCAACACTTCTCCTTCACTGCATCATCCACTTCGCTCATCACACTTTTAAGTTTCTGCCACTGTGCTGTCGACAGGCTGATTCCTGAAAACAGAACAAGCATGGTCTCAGTCTGCTTCTATTACATCACAGGAAGACTAAAATACAAACCGACATTGATTCAAAACAGAATATGTAATATACCAGACAGTACACATAATCTTCATTCCATACCACAATAAAACTACAATGAATTAAAATTTCATCCTCACGAATACCATACCAGACAAAATTACAGTTTCTTTCTAAATATTCCGAAATGCCACACAACTGCCGGATTAAAACACAGCAGAAGTTTTGGACCCAAAATATATAATGAATTAATTAGAGCTTACCCTGAGCTAAGTACACTTAACTCTCATAGATTTAAGAAACAAATCAGATTAATTATTTAATTGTTTAAGCTAATTGAGTTAAAAATTGATACTCTAATATTTATGTACTTTTGTATTTTCTATTTGTATATAGACCCTATTATTACATGCTGTATTATTTTACCACTTATTAATGTTATTTTCCACAATGAACTCTCTTAATTTTGTGATATATTTTGTATAACTGATCTGAACTGCGCCCGAGCACGAGCTTTTCCTCTTTCGGGCTGCAATGCCTAATGTAGCTCAAGTGTAAAGTATTAAATAAATTATTATTATACAAAAAGACCCCACATGTACACAAACGCACAGGATAAAGAATCACTTTATGGCACGTAGAACATGACAATTAGTTCCCTGTCTAAAAGCACAATCTGTACAGTACTGGCAAAAAAACTGGACAGACCCTTGTAGTTGATTTCAGAGCCTTGTTCACTCCAGAGCACAATAGACTGGTAGAGCTGAGACGAGATGTTATGGCACCAACATGCGCTAAGTTTTAAATTGCTGGCCAGCAGGGTAGAGGAGTGGGGGTTGTTTGGGTTACGGTTCTCAAGCTCAGAGCGGCAGGCATATCCGTTTCATCTCTTTCCAAAAACATTCGTCTTACCTTAGTATCACCACTTGCCTACTCAAGAGTCCGAAGGTACCTAATGGAATTACGCTCGCTATTCCATCTTTATATTTTTATTCTCCGTCCGAATCAGACGACTGATCTGTGCTGGAATCCGATGTCCCTAAGTCTATGGAAATGTTCTCAAAAATACTGTCCACCACGTGCTCAATTTCAATGTAATTATTCTCTACTTTCTTCACATAATCATACACTGATATCCATTTTTGGAAGAAGCGATTGCAGAGTCGGCCTCTGCTTATGCGTAGCATAGAAATTATAGACAAGTCTTCTTATGACTTCCTTATCAAAACTGTCTACAGCTGCAACAATCTTCTTCTTCGGCTGTGATTTTTCCGGACTGGAGAAAGAATCTGCTGTTCCTGCCTCAATATTTTTCCCTTCTTTCCTGATTCTTGCCAAGGTTCGCTTTGAAATACCAGTGGGAGCCAGTACTCTTGCACACACGCTTTTCAATGGAATTGGTATTCCATTTACAGCCTCTTCTGACATGAATTTCCACACATTGTATGCTATTTCATGTCCTTGACTATGAACTACTCTATGATTTCACACCTTAGACAATGCCATAATGAGGGAGGTCAGAAGGACAATGTTTTCAGTATTAGCAATAGCGGTAGTAGCAGAACGATCTGAACACTCGGAATGCTAGTAACCAACTAACCCAACACCCCTCCACTTGAGTGTGAGGGCAAGTCCAAGCAAACGAACTAAAATGCGTTCCTCGCGCCGGTGCCATAACTTCTCGTCGGGCTCTAACTAATCAATCAATCAATCAATCAATCAATCAATCAATGTATCCAGCTGTTTGCTGACAACATAAAGTCCACTATAGTATATTCAGTTGTTGTTTTTCACGAGAAATGAGGGGTATTTTGATTGGTGTTCATTATAGATGCCTGTTGCTAGTAGCCAGACTTGGGGTGTAGTCAATATATACTGCAGGGCTGTGTCTTCTGCAACTGGTACTTATGATTTTAATTGAGGGGTTGGGTGCAAGAAAGGCACTTCTCTCAAATGGAAGTTTTGAGAAAACTGATGTCGAAAATTCAAACCGTAATATGTTACCTGTGCATGCCTTTACATTTTGGGTACTCCTGACCTCTATGATCACAGTATTGAACTATAACTTGGTGATCACATGCATAACAGATCAGAGAACA
Source organism: Periplaneta americana (assembly GCF_040183065.1). Taxonomy (NCBI): domain Eukaryota; kingdom Metazoa; phylum Arthropoda; class Insecta; order Blattodea; family Blattidae; genus Periplaneta; species Periplaneta americana. The sequence continues at coordinate 105,824,355 of NC_091133.1, read as the reverse complement.
CAATAAAGTGTTTTACTAAAAAAGGGCACATCCTCTAAAATGCCATTCTTGCACCCAGCCCCTCAATTTACTTCTTTTGTGGTTTATGGGTGGACAGTATAGAAGAACGTGTTCCAGATCTTCATCATGATTATTACACCACAGACAAGTAGGATTATCAGAAATGTGAAATCGGTGTAGGTACAATTGAGTGACAATGTGACCTGTTCTGGCTCTTGTTAAAAATGTTTGAACATGTCTGGGCAAGTTTTTGTACATTTCCAGGTCATTTGGTTTCTTTTGTACAGACTGTAAAATTTTTCCTTTGTCAGAAGAGAGCCAATTGTTGATCCATAGGTTTGTAAAATCAGACTTTACTGAAGCAAAAGCACTGGATAGAGATATCACTTGAAGAGGTCTTGGTTGCAAATATGTTGCCTGTTTTGCAATATTATCGACTTTCTCGTTTCCAGGTATACCACAATGACTAGGTATCCATTGAAATGTTATTTCCCTTTGGAGTCCGTTTAGTTTATGTAGTTGTTTCTGAATTGGAATAATTCTATGTGCATATAGGTTTGGTACATATTTAATTATATTATTATTATTATTGTAGTATATTAATACGTTTCCATTGCAGCGATATTTTACTACTTAATTAACTTATTTCCAGAACATGAATTTTACCAGCAATCGAAAAGTATTGGGAATAAATTTGAATAAGGAACAAAAAAAAGTTCCCTTCCCAGGCAGGATTCGAACCACGAAAGTCTTAGTTACCAGTCTATCGTGCTCTGGAGTGAACAAGGATCTGAAATCAAGCTATAAGGATCGGTACAGTTTTTTTTGTCACTACTGTACATATAGGGCTGCCATATGTCCTCGTTTATCCTGGACTGTTACATGATTTTACATTGTGTCTGGGGGTGGATGGAAATACTTATCATTTGTCCTCTATTTTTTTTGATAACTGAGGGTACTTCTAAGTGAAATGTTTGGATATCCCTAGTCAGAGGGTACTTCTAAGTGAAATGTTTGGATATCCCTAGTCAGATACGTTGAGCTGTTGATGCGAAGTATGAATCGCTGATTGCATCATATGTGGATCACACATGTTACATACAGTTACAATTACCGTGCTTTTATTTCATCACTGCACACTGGTACAAATCAATATACTCACAAAACCTGTACTGGCATCTAGCTCAGTTCATATTACCTTACGTGCCTATATCGTTATTTGGCTCATGTGTGATTCCAGACAGTTGTAGTGCATTGAAATGTAGTTGTTGCTGTTTAAAATGTCGAGAAGAAAGTGTTTTTTCAACAAAGATGTGAAAGAAGAATTTCCATATTTGAAACGTATTATAAAGCGAGGTATCTAAAATGCCGAGGAGAATAAACAACTTTCAGTGCAACATCAAGGACATGAAAATATTCAACAGCATTTGAATTATAAAAAACATAAAACAGCAGAAAAATCAGCAAATCTAAAGCTTTAAATGGACTTCAAAAAATGAACTGAAAAGTGCTGATAAATTGTGTGTTGTTAACTTTCGCATATCACACTTCTAAACATGATTTTAAGTTTCAAATCTTCTGTCTGTACTTCAAAATTAGTAAAAAAGAAAATGTTGTTGTTGTTTTCTAATGCCAGGCATTTGACAAAGTCATTTGACCTCTTGCACTCCAATATTTTTCAAAGATATTATCATGGCCAGCCACTGAAGCACAGATTTTGAGGTGTTCCGAATCCATTTCTTGGTTTGAGTTGCACAATGGACAGTTAGGGGACTGATATATTCCAATTCTATGCAGGTGTTTGGCCAAACAATCACGGCCTGTTGCCAATCTAAATGCAGCTACAGAAGATTTTCGTGGTAAATCGGGAATTAACTGTGGATTATGATGCAGAGTTTTCCATTTTTTCCCTTCAGATTGTGTTATCAAATTTTGTTTGTTGAAGTCTAAGTATGTAGATTTAATAAATCTTTTCACAGAGGAATACGTAGATTTAGTAACAGGTCTGTAAGTAGCGGTGCTGCCCTTCTTTGCTAAAGCATCCGCATTCTCGTTTCCCAGGATTCCACAGAGGATGATATCCATTGGAATACAATTCTTTTATGGAGTGATATTAATTGAGAGAGCATTTTAGTTATTTCTGCTGTTTGAGAGGAAAGTGTGTGTTTAGAGACTATTGATAGAATAGCTGCTTTGGAGTCTGACAATATAACTGCATTCTTAAATTTATTGATGTGGCATAGAAGATTCCTGAGACTTTCACTTATTGCAATGATTTCTCCATCAAAACTTGTTGTTCCATATCCAAGAGCTCTATAAAGTGAGAAGAGACAGCACGTAACACCTGCACCGACACCTTGTTCTCTCGAGATCAAGGATCCGTCAGTATATAAATGAAGCCAGTTTTGTGGAGGGTACCTAATATTAATTGTCTCTAAAGACAATTGTTTTAGTATTTCAGTGTTTACTTCTGATTTCAGTATTTCTTCTGTTAAATTTAGATTATATTCTATATTTAATAGAGTTAAAGGGTTTGGTTTAATCTGTAAGTTTTCTTTTAAATTCGGGATATTGATTTTCTGTTTCAATTCTTGAACAATGGATATGAAACTTTTTTGAGTTTTCAATCTACAGAGAGGACTGTATGAATGAAAGAAAATGTATGACCCTAAGTTTATGTCAGCTAGAACGAAAACGGAAGCATTGATTACCGGTATGAGTTATTGAACCCTTTCACAACTCAGTGACAAATAAACAGGTTTCCGAGACTCAATTTGTGTCTGTTTCTACAGGTTGTTTTAATATGAATTAAGTAAAGCTTGTTCTTGTAACAATAAGATTATTTCAGACCAAGGGCTGGGATTCACGTGAAATTGATAGAATATGGTAGAAATGACTGGTAAAACATCAGAATCTCTTAGTAAATACGTAGTGGACGTAATTATAAAAAAAAAAAAAAAAAAAAAAAAAAAAAAAAAAAAAAAAAAAAAAACTTATCAAAGAAGTTTGTGTGTTACTGTACAGGCAACACAAATTCCAACTTTGGCAGTGTTCACAGCAGAGGAAAAAATAATATACTTACAAAGCTGCAATCAGAATTAAATAGGGAACTTGCTGGATTTGGCTGTGAAGTTCACATTGCGAACAACTGCTTACAGACATCTTCGGATAAGCTACCTATTTTGGTTTTGGGTTAATTTTAGTAAGTTACGTAATTACTTCCACATATACACACAGAAGTTGCACAATTGATAGAATTTTGTGAATTCGCTGCTGAACAGTACGAGAAAGTGCTTTCCCACAATGAAATCAGATTCCTGAGTATGCAATCAGCAAAGGAAAGAATTCTGGATTTTTTTAATGAACTCAAATCTTACTTCTTGTCACAAGAACAATGTCCTATAGCTCTGAAAAATTTCTTTGAAGATGCTACTCCACCAGTATACATGTTTCTGTATGCAACAGCTCAGTTGTTCCATCAGATAATGTTAAATATTGAAGAAAATAATATCAGTGCAATTGAAGTGATTCATCACATAACTAACCTGAAAGAAAAATTACAGGAAAGGAAAATGCAGTGCCACATTCCTGGAAAAGCTAAATCATTAAAGAGTGAGGTCATTTACATGGGTCAGCTTAGTGAAAATAAGTTCTACAATACTACAATTTCATATATGGAATTTTCGCTAGAAAACACCTTTTGTGCAAGATCGTGCGTATTTGCTTGGTTTCCGCACAAAATCAATCTGCAGAAAGTCTAAAATTCCACATTCAGTATTCCCAACCTAACACACACAACAATTTCCCTCTTCTTACCGCTTAAGTGACATATTGATTTTACTGCTTTAGGCTTTTAACATATTATTTTAGAGACATTCAATATAGTAATAATTATAAATTGGAAACTTACCATTGCAATTTCACCTAAATTGCACTATTAATTATTGTTTTTAAATATTTGCAAAAATTAAGTAAACTCTACAACTCCATTAAAGTTACTGCATTCGTGATGCAAGTAACATTAAGGAAGCCGTGAAAAAAATCAACAAACTTGCCGATGTTATTACTGCAATATGTTATATAAATAATATTGTTAAAATATTAAAATGAAAAATAAATCATTACATAACCTTACCGTTTGTTTTAAGTTCGCATTTATAGACTGGGGGAAAAAAAAAAGACAGACACGTATCACGGCCTGCTGGAGTATAGTAAACACAGAAAACATTTTAAAGCAACAATGTTGAAGATAGATATTTTTGTTTTACAAATTTGCCGTCATTGAACAGAAACAAAGATGGAGATTTCATTGCAACTAATTAGAAATTCCTCTTTCAAGAATGTAATAAACTATCTTCGCACAAAATAATGTACAATACACGAGCGGTATGTTTTCTTTCAATTCTAGGAAATTAAAAAAGCTCAACTATATTTCGCTTTTTGAAACTTTTCCTCGAACATGAAAACTTCAACATACCGCTTTTGTAACGCATATTACTATTCTGGCTCTAGAGTGTAGTACGTTACTAGTCAGTAAAGTATGCAATGGAGAGGGAAAGGAACTGGCTGCCCTACCCTATTATCTCTTGGCTTGGTTGTTTCACGAGCGATGCCCTATTGATGTCACTTTTGAGGTTCAAACCTGTCTTCGGACAGATGACTAAACAACAACAGTCCAATTAGTTAACACTGCCAAACAACAGCTCATTGTCGTCGGAAATTGAAACTTCAGCCAATAACATCAATTCGAAAGTTCATTCTAATTTCAAATCCGACATAATTACATAAACTTGTTCTCTGATGAAGCGACTTCAGTAAACAAGATTCTTAATTTAAAATCTGACAAATTGGATGAACTGAAATTCTTGAAATTGTCACAAAAATGGGTCAGAATTTTCAGTTTCCTCAGAGATTGTGATTTTAATACTCCATAATAACTAAAAATAGAGAAATACGTATTATATTTGTCTAGAACATCAGCTTATGTAGAAAGAGTCTTCTCACTAATGAAGTGCTGGAGAACAGGAAAAGATAGCACGATGATGGAAAAGTGTGAAATCTTTGCCAAAAATTCAATTCAACTGTGACTTCAGCTGTTTAGGTTCTTCCTTTACCTCAATCCATTGACAAACTGAGGGTTTGCAATGAAGCCATCCAAATCATTACTAATGGCATACTCTGGCATGTATGGCAAGAATTTGATTATCGGATAGATATCTACAGAATGACAGGAGGGAGCATAATGAACATTTGTAACTTAGTGAAAGAAACTTTGTGAGTGTAGTGATAAAAATGAAATAAATGTTAGTTTCTATCATGTAACTGTAAGTCACAATGATTTTTGATAAATCTAATAAACATTTAGGATACTGCATTTGTCGAAAATACATGCACCAAGTTGAACTACATCACGCATACACTAAGGCCGTGTCTCAAAACTCAAGTCCATACTACACACTAGTGACTAGCAACTAGGTGACTTGTAAACTACACACTAGGGAGCTTTGGAAATGTATGCTTGAAACATGGCCTTCTTCATAGATTATTTTTCTAAAAACCATGACATCACGGTGCAGCACTTAATTAAGAAGGCAGTGTCCTAATGCAGTTTCATTACGAATTATGGGAAAAGATAAGGGCTTAATATATTACAATAATGTTTAAAACATTGTACAGAAGGTACTAACAATGTCAGTGTTCAAAGTTAACGTGTTATTCTACATTATATTTACATTATTTCACTTCCAAAGCAATTTCAGATTTCATAACCCCAATTGCTGATGAGGTATCCATGTTTGTTTAGTGATCAAGTCAACAATCAAGCAAGCATTTTCGTTTACTAGCTACTACGGACTTGACTGCTATGCACTATGTAGCTTTGGATCATAACTTCTGACGTCACATCCGGCTATTTAGTCAACAATCTAGTTCACTTCAGCTGAAAATGTAGCTTTGAGACACGGCCTAAGTATAGATTTCAATGTGTATACCGGGATGGGGGTAGAGGAAAGAAAAAAAGGCAGGGGGGAGGAGACCATTTGACATATAATCTATGAATGTGGTTCATCAAGCCTCAGACGGTAACAACATTTTGATATCATAAATCTGCAACAATGAATATTATTGGAAAGGAGTGTGAATAAGCTTGATACCGGTACTGGTAAGGTTTCAGGATCTTTAATGAACTTTCTCCTTTCTTTGTAAAAGACGATACAAAATGGTCCTTTAAGGACATAACTAACTACTAAATCTATTCTAAACTTCGGCTCACCTTTCTTGCCAGGTTTCAGGTCTCCATCAGACTCGTAGTATTCCCGGATGTCTATGTATACTTTCCCTCGAAACTCTCGCACTTTCACAAACCGATTCTTCTCTAGGAGCCATGATGGCTCATCATCATCCTTTCTCGAGCTCGAAGTGTTTGGTTTTGACTTCTTGGATGGCGGGGGAGTTGCCTGAGACAAAGAAACACAATTCACTGGCAGCAAATCCACATCCAGGCAATTAACATTATTTATCATTATAAATGACGAAATAATCAATTAATAATCAAGGATTATCCTTGTGCTGTTCTAGTCTCACTTTTGAGAAGATTAGTTATATATCAAGACTAAGGCCGTGTCTGAAACTTCAAGTCTATACTACGCACTAGTGACTAGCAACTAGGCGACTTGTAAACTACACACTAGGGAGCTTTGGAAATGTTTGCTTGAAACATGGCCTTCTTCATAAACTATTTTTCTAGAAACCATGACATCACGGTGCAGCACTGAATTAAGAAGGCAGTATCCTAATGCAGTTTCATTACGAGAGCTAGTGATAGCAATTGCTACTGAAGTCTTATTCAGTTCTTAGTTTGTTCTTTTATTTTTTTTTTCAGTTGGTTATTTAGCGTCGATGGTATTTGGCGAAATGAGGGCAGAGGATTCGCCACAGATTACCTGGCATTCACCTTACGGTGAACCTCGGAAAAAATCCAACCAGGTAATCAGCCCAACCGGGGATCGAACCCGCGCCCGAGCCCAACTTCAGACCAGCAGGCAAGCGCCTTAACGACTGAGCCACGCCGGTGGCCGTGTTCTTTTCTTAATTGGTTAAGGACTTATTAAAATGACGTTATATGAACTACGGGATTTTCAAGTGTCGGTGGAATCGATAGTGAAATAATATTTGACTAAATCAGTTGCAAGGATTGGCTATGGATTTTTCCGACATTCGCCTTTAGCTGGGGAAAACTTCAGTAACAGCCAAAGAGATGATCGTCTCAAATGGGATTCCAATTAATACCATGGGACGTTACAGGCAGAAAAGTCGAGTCCTGATTTGCTGACGCCACGTGTAAACAAAATAGACTTCTTAAAATTATATAGGTTAGGTTAATACGTACTGATTAGTTAATTTATATTACACATTTTTCTGCATGCAAATTAAAAACACTTAAAGAACATTAGTCTGTAACACTACGGCCCAACCAAATATTCATTGCATTCGACTGTCTTCCGGAACTTATAGATAAGCCTGTAATAACGGTCATTTAATTTGAACTTACAATTTATTAATTGAAAAAGACTCGATATTCTGGTTTCAGTAATAAAATTTATTGCAATATTCATCTTCTGTGGTTTTTTATAGTGCCATACCACCACTGCATGTTAAATTAATGTTTTTGGGGTAAAATACGATAACTCTATTGTAAAAATCAAAACTTAGATTCTGTATTTTTATGCATCGATTATTAGTACAAGTACATACAATGTATATATTTACTCACATCATCCGGTCCCGAATCTGAAGAACTGTCGGATTCCTTCTTTTTCTTCTCTTTTTTGTCTTTACCCATTATGAAAGTAAACTACAAACGTCTCACTGACTAGAAGATTGGACCTGGAAAGCAGGCAGTGTGCTAAAGAATGATATTGGCGCGGTTTCTACCAATACCACGCCATTTGGGGTATCACGCTTTTTTTAGCTATTGCTGGGTGCATTCAGAAAACTGCATCCTCCTATACATATATCGCATATATCATATCGTTACCGCCTGTAGGAAAAGATACATTAAAATTATAATTGTACCTAATTTATAAGCAAAATGATTAATAAATACATGTATAAATCCCTATTAATTTCATTAATTTAGATCCGGAGCTGCCAATAGTAGCGTATTGATGAGCAAAGAGTACTGTGCTCGTTAATAAGCTCTATACCACTGATGAATAATTATATCCCTGAATCCGTTGGGAAGTTGGCAACATTAATAAAAACAATGGGTAGCTTCGTATAGGCTAAACTACGTACAGGAAGCAACAAAATTATAATAGTAGATAATGTGATACTGAAATAAAAGCGGACGTCCAATGACACACCAGTAACAGCTATTAACGGAATAAAAATAAGAAAAAATGTCGCAGTGCACAGAGGGTGAGTGCAACAAATTAAATACACCTATTCGATATATTGTTTATGTAAATATCGATGTCATAGCAAACACCTTAAGCACATCCACGTTGAGATCTTCAGTGAGAATTGCGTGACAACTGCCGTGACTGATCCCTGTTGCAGCAGCAATATCATCAATAGTTTGGAGACGGTCTTCACACAGCACACGTTGGACCTCGAGAATCGTGTTTTTCGTTCTTACTGTTCTTGAGCGACCTGTACGTGCATCATCATCCAGACTATCCCTGCCTTCCGCAAAACGTTTGTGCCACTTGAACACTGCGCTACGGCCCATGGCTTCTTCACCGTACACTACTTTAAGCATTTTCAGAGTTTCGGCAACCGTTTTACCTAACATTTGACAAAATTTAATATTTGCACGCTGCTCATGTACGGACATAGACTTTTCTGCTACACACATTTAACGTAACCTAACGTTGTTCACACAACTATGCTCGTTAGCTAATCGTATGGCCATAAACTGTGCAAAGGTGGCAGTACTTACGCATACAAACTGTTATAATGTATAGTAGCGCCACACGGCCACAAATCCACGAAATTATTGACCGTTGATTATTATTTATTATTGCAATGGCTTTGCACCCTAATTGGAAAGCTCTTGCGACTGTAGACTTTCCGTGGAAGCAATTTGTACGGGAGGGGTCTTCAGATACCAGAGAAAGTACTAATACAAAAAAGATAATCAATAATTTGCTAAATGGAGAAGAGGCGAAACGCATTTATGAAGAAGAGGTTGGCTCAGACCTTTCTTACAGAGATAACCCAGTCACTTCCACAGCACAAGATAAACACACAAATACACATGGATCGAGATCCAGAAATAATTCTCAAATATTAAGTAAGAACCACAATCAGACTAAGTGGATAAATTCTGTAATGGCTGAGGCTCAGAAGAATAACGTGATTGCTTTAACTGCATTGTTTGCAGACAGTTGCAATGTAGACGTAAGAGATCAGTATGGATGGACGCCACTGATGTCAGCTGCTTGTGCTGGGGCTTTGGACGTTGTCAAATTTCTGATTGAACATAGAGCAGATGTAAATCTGAAAGACAAAAGTGGCAACACTTGTTTATCGTTGGCAAGGAGGAATGGTCACTTGGAAGTGGTACAGGCCATCACAGAAAGCAAATCAGGACGGAGGAAGGAGGATACTGGGACGAAACACATGAATAAGGATGCTGGAGAATTCTACTGTGACATCTGCAAACAGAACTTTCATAGGAGCTGGCGGAAACATGTCACCTCTACAGTGCATCTCCTAAGCTCCCACCCAAAATCATCCATACCAACTGTGTACGGTATCCCAGCCACCAATAAAGGCTACCAGATGCTTGTCAAGAGGGGTTGGGACAGGGAGAAGGGACTTGGCCCCACAGGATCAGGTAATAAGTTCCCTCTCAAGACTGTGTTGAAGCAAGATCGGGAAGGTTTGGGAGGACAGCAGAAAAACAAGGCCCGTGTAACTCACTCTCAGCCTGTGGAGACTTCAAAGCGGACTCTTGGCAGACGCAATAGAGAGGCAGCACAGCAGAGGGAAAGAAGAAGGGAACGGGCACTGAGACGGGAGCTGGGGGATATGAGCTGACTTCTCAGAACTATATTAAGATTAAAATTAACTTAGGATTGTGGTTTTTACACTAAACACCAATCCTAAAGTAATTTATCTTATTCTAATAAATAATTCACACATTAGACAATATTAAAAGTGACGTATATGCGTGAATAAAGACGAAAGGTGACTGAACCAAAAGGCTAGTGAAAAGTCTTGTCCAGTTTGCGTTTGATATTATGTAGGGAAATTTATTGACTTAGAAAAATCAAGGTGTTTGTGAAAAATAAATTACCTCATATCCTTCAAAGAGTAATTGTTACTGTGTATCTGCAGTAGTTCTATACTGATACAGTAATACAAAAATATTCTTGACAAGTCTTGGCATATGGTTAATTAAAAATAAAAAACTCTCATAAATAGAGTAATGAAATGAACCATTAAAAAGAGGGCCACAGAAAGTGATGTAATAGTACCGGTAATTTATTTTAAATTGACTTCCTGTTTTGCGATTACAGTCATCAAAATAACCTAAATTGTTAATTACTTTGCTTAAGTGATGTGTATGTTACAAGAATCAACTAATACACGTTGCCATAAAACGTGACTGAAAATGTAAAACTGACTAATCTAATGAAAGAAAACAACTGCTAAATATTCCCAATCCTTCAAAATTAATTATTCATAAAACTGTTCAGTGTAAAATGTGATACACAAATTGCAATTGTTAATCATGATAAAGCAATGGAATGTTACACTTATACAACAAGAAATTGATTCCTGGTGATAAAAGAAGAAAGCAGCAATCACTCTTCACAGGACAGATCTGGCTGAATGTAGACTTCCACAGGCCTTGCTTTTCTACATTGCACACTCTGCAACTGCTCATCTTCTGCAACATAAAGCATAAAGATAAAAAGAACCTTTGCAGATGGGATACAAGAAGGTGTGTGGAGATTATTCCCAGAAGCGGAGGATTACTAAAGCACCAATGAATCCAGTCTTTGAAGGTAGGTATTTTTTTTAGCCCTTTCGAAAGGTTGTAGTTGTGTAAAGACTGAGCTGATATAATGGTAATGCAGAAATACAGGAATGAGAGCAACAGAGGAAACCGAAATGTTCGGAGAACCCACCTACTGCACAGCCTCAGTGTCCACCATAAACTTTATATGATGTACAGGAATCAAACCCCAGTCTTTTGTTGAGAAATTCATCACTGTTTTTTTTTTATTACTGACAAGGGAAGTATCATACCCCACATGCCGAAACTTACCTCGAAACTTTGGTGACATAACCGATGTGCTGCGAGATGATCACGTGCAAAACATTAGCTGCCTGTTTCCACTGTAAGGCCCCGAAATCGAAGCTGGAATCCTTCTGTGGCCAGACGATAACGCGGTGCAGCTGGACATCCCTGCCTCACTGGCGAGCGGAGTGGAGTGCGTGTGTGAAATGGAGTAAACTCTCTCGCGTCCCATCTTCTCAATGAAGTATAAACAAGAGACAGAAGTGACTGGCAACGATTGAAGTTTAAAACACAATTCTTTTCGGCACCATGCACAACGAATAAACACTTCATTGTCACACTGATCTTGAATATCATTAAAGTTATCTCGTGACCTTTCCTGTCGCCCGCTCTTCCTTATCGCAGTGTTTGATTCGCATTCCTTCTGTCGGTATTCCATACTTGCGAGACCTATAACCCTGTAGTCGTCCACTTGTATTACTGACCTTGACTCACGTACGTCTGTTCACTGCTTATTGCCACCCACCGCTCCACTGGCTTGCACACAGGAAGGGCTGTCCATTCCAACTAGTAGCCAATAGTATCCACTTCCCTATTACTTACATGCAAAATTTCGGGGCCTTGCAGTGGAAACAGGCGACTAATATTTTTCACGTGGCCTTCTCATAGTACATCGGTTATGTCACCAAAGTTTCGAGGTAAGTTTCGGCATGTGGGGTGTGATACTTCCCTTGTGAGGAAGGCTCAAAGGCTTGCAGCACAGCCTAGGACTCTTATTGTGCAACCTTCTTATTATGGGGATGATTGCTGAAGTCCTCAGGACGGTCCTGTATTGTGATTCATTGTTTGGTACCATCTATCAATTCAGCTGCAAACACACACGTCCAATGGAGTTCATGTGGTTGATCAGAAACGCTCCATTGTCCCCCTGGAAATTCTGCAACCTCCTCAGATCAACGGCATCTGTTCGCAAATCACGTTACTACATCCTGCTGCATCCTATATTGACCTGAAGACGCATTTATGTAGGTACTCATATCGTGATTTACTATGGTTCCATAATGGCAGCACCCAGGTCTGCTGTAGAAGCCTCTCCTTCTGCCTGGGACTTGTGCAGCTTCCTCAGATACCATCTGCATGCAAATCGTAATCTGCTGCATTTCCGGTTGACCTGAAACTATTGAAAGATGATAGATGAAGTTGAAATTAGTTCGAGGTTCATTGCCAAAAGTTACCAAGCAATTCTCCTTCAGTTGGTTGAGGGGGGAGGGGAACCTAGAAAAAAAAAATCCCAAGCAGAATTTGAATCCAGGCCCTCCTATTTCACGTTCAGACATTCTAATCATTACTCTACAGCGGTGGAGATTTGTCACCTTACTGATTGATTAATGGCTGGCTTCTGCATGAGAGATATCTATTCAAAGCAAATTTAGTTAAGAAAGAAGACGTGTGAACCTGTAAGTGATCGCAGGTCTATACTCAAACCATTTTTAACTGTGAAACAAACAACACAGCAATACTCTGCAGCGCAGCAGAAACAGCTGATAGGAAATGCTGTGTCATGATTGGTTCAGAAGACTACTGCGCAGCATTTTTTTTTCATGGGAAGAGTTGCTAACACAACTGTCAAGTGCATAGTTACAACAGCTTGGATATAGTCACAAGTGACGGATAGAAAGGACACACAATCATCAATGAAAGACATTTATTTCTAATGATTCGTTTTCGATATTTTGTTATTTGCTGATATTGTAACATCATTAAATGTATGTGACAGTCAGATGCACAAAATTGTACACAAAAAATCTGGTGAGATAGGAATACATCCTACAGTCTGCACCAACGTGGCACTGCTTGGAATGTGATTCATGATCTGCTTTTCCTGACTATATGGAAAAAGGGAAAGTATAGTCCCGTCGCTCTAGTTTTCGGCAGCCAATCGCATTGCAGATTGGCTACATTTAAATGTGTGCGTCTTGTGATTCGCCGAGGAAGACGTTATTCATTTCTTAAGGCTCGATAAATACTTAATATAATCGCCCGCCATTTTGGCTCTTTCGTTGGCATTCACAGAAAGCACACGAAGATGTTATTTACCGCTCAATTATTTGTTGAATTACAGTGCGTTTGATTTATCATCATAGGAGCTACGACATGATAATGTTCAACGGTGTGGCAAATAGATTCCTCGTATGGTAGCTCGGCAACGAAAGAACAAAAATGGCGAACGATACTACCTACCTGACTTTATAGAGCCTTCACTTCCTAAGACGTAAGCAGAGAGGAGGAGTCATGCTGGGAATAACAGCGTCGCGACTTTAGTTATTGTTGGGGGGCAGGGGGAGTACAAAACTTGACACAGTGACTAAAATGTAGAAAGTATATGTCACTTCTAGCTAGCCCTACTTTAGTGTAAACACTGGAAGAAAATACTGTGTGTTTTTGCATATAAGAAAATTCTTTCAGCTGTTATGTCTGCTTTAACTTGGTGATATTTTGTCATCCAACTCTTGGCATTTTGCAGAATTGGGGCTTCTGGAGAATCCCCAGAGAAGCCTGGAGTATTTGGAACAAATGGAACAGATGGGCGAGGAGATCATATGTGACCGACAAGAGATTGTAGATCTGGACCGACGGCGTAACCAGACACGGGAAGCGCTCAGAGCTCTGCATGGAATTCCAGCAGAGAGCAAGACATGGTTGACGCTTGGCTCCCTGCTCATCAAGATGCCCACTGATAAGGCACAGAACCTGCTGCAGAGAGGCAAGTAGTACTGGTATTGTTGTGTGTGCACACCCAGGCTCGACCACAGCTTATATGACATATTCTCAAGCAAGGGTCGAGAGTTTCATTCTTGACAGAGCAGTGGAGCAGGTCTTCTCTTAAGTCATTCTTCTGTCATTTTCATTCCACTGTTCCATTACTACCGCTTTATCTTCTCATCAACTTTGAGCATTTTCTGGAATGTAAAGAAATGACTTATCACCATATTTATAATCCCTTTACTTCGCAATAGAATCAATTCATTGAAGTGATGCCATGAACCCTCATTGAGAAATTTCACTGCCCTGAATCCAGAATTAAGGAAGAGCTGTTAAAGGGCTTTGTCCGAAAAGGGCAGTTGAAGCTCTCTTCTTAGCCAAAACATCAGTCTTTTCTTTGTAGGTTCCAGAGAGTTTCACCTGCCCTTTTCAGACAGATTTTATCAGTCCTTCCTTAAATGGATATTAATCGTTATCACTACTCTCTTGGTCATCTGTCCACAGATCAACAACAGCTAGACACACAAATCAACATGTTGCGCAGTGATCTCAAGGTGAAAGTGAACAAACTGCGTGAGATGGAGTACCAGCCTCCAGTGCCCGGGATCATGCTGACACCGCTGTCACGGTCTGAGATGGATGCTGTGGGACAGGTTCTGGGTCGACATACATAAGAAAATATTATCTCATTCATTACTCTGAGAATGTTTTAAGACTTATCCCTTGTGTATGTACGTACATACTTGTACTAATTTATATTTTGTAATAAAAGCAAAATTTATTTAAGCTCTTCTTTCTTATCATTATATTCTAGGATTGTATTCTGAAGTCCATTGTAACTCCATTTGTTCAAGTCATTTTAGGTTCTTTCTTGAATTTATCCACCAAGATGATATGTTTGGCTGGTACTTTACTATCCTGTTTTCAAGAACTGCAGCACTGTATTTACAATATGGTGCAAACGTAGTGATTAACTTTAATGTTTTTGTCAGTCAGTATTATTATTATTATTATTATTATTATTATTATTATTATTATTATTATTATTATTAGCTTGTTTCACACTTTAGAGTTTCAATGCTGATGTAAGATCCATGGCATACAATAAATGAAATGAAAAAAATAAATAAATAAAATTATTATAGTGAAAACTGGTTAATCTGACATTAGAGAATTTGAACCAACCATCATTCCTCTTCAAATTTCCTTTTAAATCCAATTAAAATGTAATAATTCATTTAAATTTTAAAAGGGATCATTTGGATAATTTTAAATTTAACTTGACAGAATAATAATAATAATAATAATAATAATAATAATAATAATAATAATAATAATGTTTATAATATGATAAATAAGCAATGGACAGAAGATTGGTTAAATGGACAAACAGGAAGAGCACTACGGAAAATTTTGGAACAACCCAACAATATTAAAATCTACTGTGATATTCCCAGACAAATACAAACTTTTGTGCGAGATCGTGCGTATTTGCTTGGTTTCTGCACAAAACCAATCCGCGGAAAGTCTAAAATTCCACATTCAGTATTCCCAACCTAACACACATAACAATTTCCCTCTTCTTACTGCTTAAGTGACATATTGATTTTACTACTTTAGGCTTTTAACATATTTTTAGAGACGTTCAGTATAGTAATAATTATAAATTGGAAACTTACCACTGCAATTTCACCTAAATTGCACTGTTAATTATTGTTTTTAAATATTTGCAAAAATTAAGTAAACTCTACAACTCCACTAAAGTTACTGCATTCGTGATGCAAGTAACATTAAGGAAGCCGTGAAAAAATCAACAAGATTCCAGACTCATCATAGACTGGGGGAAAAAAAAAGACAACTACGTTTCGCTTTTTCAAACTTTTCCTCGAACATGAAAACTTCAACAAACCGCTCTTGTAACGCATATTACTATTGCAGCACGAGATAGAATTGCAGACCTTGTTACGGAATCTTATCTGCATCTCTTTAAATTATCAGAGTCACACTGTAAAAAAATGTTTAACAGAAGAAGAAACAATATAACACATCCTACTTTAATGTTATAACACCAATCATAAACTGCACGAAAGAATGAAAAACCACTCGTTACATAAAATTCGCACCAATCTACACCTCTGGACAATTGCATATTTGATCTACAATGGACATCGTGTAATCAGCTCATAGCAGGGCACACGTATTAAGAAATAAGTATGGTAGCTAGTAAAAAAAAATCGACATCAATGGCCTTTCTTACAAGTTTTCTTTAGTAAGGCTAAGAATTAAGTCCTAGATTTGTGCAGGTAAAAAGAAACTGGCCATGTAGGAACTGCCTACTGAAACAGATTTGTACAGTACTGGGTGTTCATTTCAAAGTGTGTCATGAAGTCACTGTTGTTGGGTCACCGATTTGAAGCGAGTTTCAGCTGATATGTTAGAGAAGTTGCCTATTATTTAAGGCGTTCTTCAATCTGAACTTGAGAATGTGTACGGTATAACTTGAACGTCGTAGCAACAGATGGCGGTCTGTACGGTCTGTGTGCTACCATAACCTCTTTCGAACTGTGTTTTGCGCCGGCAAGTCGTACGCAGGGTATTTGTTATCATCGGTTGCGTACGGCAACATTCCAAAACACAAATCAAATGCTCCGTGTCCATGTTGACCATCGAAGTTAATGTCAACAAATACGTAAGTAATCGTCTTAACCCTCTCCCCATATCCCGACAGTACGTATTTCCAAACAGTTCACATTCCTGCCACTACCGGCGTTACCGTACGTATCGGTACGTACTCTTCAGAATGAACGCCGTACTTGCTAGCCATCTTCTCTGCCTCTTAGGTTATATACCTGAGCTGCGGAAGTGTAGGAAGATTTAATTCTCTAGGCTCATCAACTAGCCACATGACGGCATACAGCGAGCCAAGACACATTTTGAACTGAACACCCAGTATACATGGGATCCTTATTGTGGTTTTAAGAATTTTTCTTCGTATTTCAGTGACTGACAGGTACATAGAAAAGGACAGAAGAGTCGAGCTTTATTGTTTAGACATTCCTGACTTAGACCTCTACCACCTCCAAGCCCTTGGTATAGTGCAAAAACAAATCAACTAAATTTATCAACTTCTTCAAATGAGTGGTTTAGATCACATATTATAAAATATGGTATACTGTGATACTGGTGTATATGTGTATATATCTGTTATGCATGTTTAGTCAGAAGTCCAAAGACTGTTATAAGTGACACCAATAAGATATCACTCATGAGGTAACTAAGCCAGGAGATAATGGGGTAGGGTGACCATTTCCTTTACCCTTCATTGCCTACATCGCTGACTATAAGTCAGTGCATTTCGAACTGGCAGATCAAGGTCACGCACGAGTCACTGATCTGAAAACTGTGAACCGAAGCACTGGTAATTGCGGCTGTCTCAGCTGACTTTAGTTGAGGAGAATGGCCCAGGAATGGAGTAAACACACGTGGAAAATGTAGTCCATTGCTTGACCTTAAGCTTCCAGTTTGAAATGTGCTGACAATAGTAACACAGTTTACCAATCAGACTTGAAATGTATGGTATACTGTGATACTGGTGTATATATGTTTAGTCAGCAGTCCAAAGGCTGGTTGAACCTTACAAGTAACACCAATAAGGTATCACTCATGAGGTAACTAAGCCAGGAGATAATGGGGTATGGTAACCATTTCCTTTCCCCCTTCATTGCCTACATCGCTGACTATAAGTCAGTGAATTTCGAACTGGTGGATCAAGGTCACGTACAAAAGTTCGAACCACGCACAAGTCACTGAACTGAAAACTGTAAACCGAAGCATTGGTAACTGCGGCTGTCTCAGCTGACTTTAGTTGAGGAGAATGGTCCAGGAATGGGGTAAATCCACGTGGAAAATGTAGTCCATTACTTGACCTTAAGCCACCAGTTTGAAATGTGCTGACAATAGTAACACAGTTTACCAATCAGACTTGAAATGTATGCAACAACTGATCTTCCTCTGACACATATCGTCAAGTGAGATGTACTGCCTGATAACATATGTACACATCAGCCAGAACCTCAATCAGAGGTACAATGTCGAGATAATATAGATTAATTTCATGTCAATTATGCAAGTGGTTCTCCTGAAAATTAATTTATGGTTAATACAAATTTTGAATAATTCGAATCTTTTCAGATTCTTCTCGGAGTTCGAATTAAAAAAGATTCTGCTGTATTATTATTATCATTATTATTAGCCACAGTTTTAAAAAAACTCGACTCCATACAGCTCTTAAAAAACGTAAGTTTAAAAATGATCTTATAAAATTTATTTGGTTCCACACATTATCCCATTCATCTTTTTTTTTTTTTAATAGATGATATTATAGATCGAAATAATTATTTATAATTTGTAATGTCCACAAATCAGCAAGACCCAATTATGGAGATGTGAACCAAGCTGGCAGAAAAGTGAATTCTGAGGGCCCCACTATTTTGGTGGCTATCACGTCTTCGTGTGGCTTCCACTCGAACTTCCACACTGTCTGCCAATCTTCTTCCACAACCACGGACTTCACGAAGCTAAGGAAGTGATCGCAGAAGTTCATGCAGACATTGGGATTCCAGAAATTCTAGAAACAGAATCGATTTCTAAAAGTCATGTTGCAACCTACCGAAAATCAGATTCATTTAGATTTTTGTGTAGTGTGTGTAAACTCACCACTGCCATTTTGGGAAGTTTGGACACTTCGAAGGGTTCCAGTCTGTGTACTATGCCCCTGTCATCCCGAAATCCGCATATGACTTCCTTTATGCCCACCAGGAAGCTCTGCCCCCACCATTTGATGAGCTTGAACCTGGAGAATATGCTTGATGTTAAGTTTTGCCATGTATGTTAGTCAATTTCGCAATTTGTTACCAGAAGTAAGAATGGTCAGACTATAATTAACAGACTGCAGACACATGGTGCTTCCTCAATAATGCAAAATAATCCTCAAACCGAGGCATAACCCCCAGTACAACAACAAAAAGGTACTTCAATGCCAAACATTTGTGATGTACTATATCAGATACATGTCTAATTCTTTCTTCACTCTTTGAAAGTTTTAACAAATATCACAAATACATTATATGAAATAATCGCCACAATTTCTCAGTGCTAGCGTGTTGGTCTATAAGCTAGGGGGCTCAGGCTCAAGTCCCGGTCAACCCACCATGAATTTATAACATGTTCAGCAAGCTCATGGTCCAGATAACATACAGGTTTTCTCCGGGCATCCCAAATACTCAGTGACTTCCCAACAACTCTCCATAACCATCATTCATTATAAGTGTAATGTAGACACCACCTGTGTGGTAAGCTCTGAATAGTCCCTGACGAAATACAGTCAACTTCTGTTACAGTGAACCTCTGCAGACCAGCGTATTTCGTTCACTATATCTGAGGTTCACTAAAACCGAAGTGTCTGTTTTTATACTATTGACGTTGCTATATATACAATATTAATGCCCGTTTGGGACAGACCACGTTCAATATCAATACTAATGTTCGTTGTATCTTCCAACTTAAACACTTTACACTTCGACATCCTGATGTTCACAGTTTGAAACTTGTATCTAATCTGGCCATGTAGGTAGTAGGCACTGACCGATTTCGCACATCTTTCCACTAGAGGTATGCTACTGTGTACTCGGCCTTGTAATTTTCCCTGAGTTCACTTTTACAAAAATGCGGGAGGAAGAGTTGTATTTACTCTTTGATCACTCTGCTCCCTTTTACAAAAGGAAACACTTTCTCTTCCTATTCTTCTAATAACCTCTTTTAAAGGAGTCAGAACTAATCCTTCCTCTATCCCTCACTGCATACACTATTCTCTTTTAACATGCTTCAAGCTGTCCAGGAAGTTTAACAAATTCTTTGTCTTTCAGTGCACTTAAGGAGAAGAAGGTTTGAGATTTTGTTCTGAACATATTCTTGGAAGTTTATAGGAGAAAGAGTTTCCTAAATTACCATTTTGACCATTTTATAATTACATTTTCTTGGGAAAGTTATAGTTTTAGGTTCACTATAACCGAAGTGAGGGTTTACTATAAACGGAAATGTTAATGTACTTTTTAATGTATGCGGGTCGGGACCAATGATTTAGGTTTACTATAGCCGAATGTTCACTATAACAGAGTTCACTATATCCAGAGGTGACTGTAAGTGGTCTACACTTCTCAGCACTAGCAGAGTCACATAGTCAGCATGAATAACAGCAAGTTAAAGTCCTGCCACTGTATATATATATATTTGATGGAAGTAATATAACGTTAAGTCCATTTTCGGTTTCTCCTTCAAAATTTTCTAGAGCTCCTTCAGTGGAGCAGCAAAACCTGAACTGAGACAAGTGGCCAACAGGCTTGGAGCTCGCATATTCAGTTTTTCACAGCCTCAACTCCCTTGTAAGGACATTTCACATACTTTTAAAGTTTCTTCTCCCATTTCCCTCTTATTCTTATTCTTAGTAATAAAACTGTGCAGATTTTAACAGTTTATTCCTTGGATAGAGTACAAAAAAAATTCTAATATATTACTGGATATCCTATTCTGATAAATAGATAAATGTTCAATATTCCAATATGTATTCATTGCAAAACAATACCCAGTTTCCTACCATTTAATGGGTTGCCCTGTATTAAACATCATCAAATTTTGGAATGCTCTCCTGAAAAATTCGTAGAATGCTCCGGCTCACGAGAATGGAAAGACTAACTAGCAGTTTGCTTCATATTTAGATGTCAGATGGTCAACACTCTCAAATCACACACCTCATGCTATTCATAAAACAACAGCAGTAACCCTTTTAACATAAAAAAATTTTCTTATGGAAGACATTTTGGTACACTTGAACATTTACGAAACAGATCTCAAAATCTCTCTCTCTTTCTTGGCCCCTCCGAGGGTAAACTTTACCTTCTGAAGTTGTCATCTTGCCTGCGGGTCTCAATCTGTCGGCTAGTCTTCAGTTCAATGAACTCAGCCTGTGCGAGCTCTGCACAGCTATTTATTGCAGTTTTGCTGTTCACACCATCCATCTCTGCCCCGAACAGCAGCCGGTGGGAATTCAGTTTCGTCCTGAACATCACACAGAGTTCCTCCCTCTCGTTTACTGGCTGCGATGAGTCTGGCTCTCTCCCTGGCTTGTCTACAAAATAGGTCATCATACCTTTAACCGGATGACTTTCTATGCCATAAATTTCTGATAGAAATGATAAGTTTTCATGTGATACACTTGCTTCTGTCAATATTCCAATAATTCCTCATTATTTACCATCACTGCTACTCTCACCACAATAATTTCCTTCTTCTTCATTATAATTTTTACCACTATTATAAACCTCCCCACTAAAAAGGAGTAGTGGTCAGTGATCGAAATCCTCGGTGAGGCCAGATGCAACTAGTTTAAATGCCCCAATAGGAAATGTTTATTTAAGATATTAATTACTATTGTTACTATATTATTACTATCATTATTACTGTACTATTATTATTATTATTATTATTATTATTATTAGTCTATTATTATTACTATTAATGAAAAATAATAATTTCACTCACCAAATAAGCTGTTATGCTGTGAGTTTCAGTGATTGTTTCAGTGTGATGAAGCAACCCATATTATGTGTTGAAATTCCCTTTCTTTCTTTTCTTTTTATTTTTTTTTTCCTTTGACAGCAACAAACAAGGCCAAGAGAAGTTTATTTTGCACCACATTACCACTTAACCATCTATGTTGCCCATACCAGGATGCAATAGAAACTCGCGCTTTAAGATTATCTGTCAGAAAAATTGTCAGCGATGTCGTAGGTATCTCGGTAGGCTCTCTCTTTATTTAAAACTTCCTTTCTTTCAATATTATTTCTTCTCGAAAAAGGACATTCTAACAATGAATTAACTACATCAGCATTATTTCTTGCATTTGTTTCTGTTTATATTTTCCCGAAATACATAACATTGGCCCAGATTCACTACTGTACTGCGAAGTACAATAGTACAACACCCTCGCTTAAGTCATAAACTAAGACATAAGGGGAGAGAATAGTGTGGGTCTTTGCCTGACAAAGAGCTGGAATTTTTGTTATTTATGGCCTATTTAGGAAGACAAGTCACCATTGCTATTCCCACCCCACTCTACCCTTGAGGCTGGCCCATGGATGGGAGGAGTGAAACCTGACCAAAGAACGAGGCCAGACGAATTGTGCCTCAGCTACAACGTTTTAAGGGCAACCTCAAAGCCCGCGAAAATACACGAAATGCAGAAGCCAGACCCAGCACAAGCGATCCTGGCCTCAAGAACAAATTTTACTGCAAAACAGGTCTATATACATCACAAAGTTTTCAAATGCTTCTACAGTAATATATGCGTCATTCAAATAACCAATACATTATATAAAAACACAAAATTCGATTTCAGTTAAGCCAAGTGACTGAGGCCCGGCCTCACTTGCCGCAGTCAATCAGCCGCCACTGCTAAAAAGACATACAAACGCTAACCTTACGCTCTTTAGACTTTACAGTCTCGATTCAGGTTAAATTTTAAAGAATTAAGTGAAAATGGCTAGTAATCAGTGGCGGCTGATTGACTGAGGCAAGTGAGGCTGGGCCTCAGTCACTTGGCTTAACTGAAATCAAATTTTGTGTTTCTATATAATGTATTAATTATTTGAATGAAGCATACATCGCTGTAGAAGCTTTTGAAATCTTTGTGATGTATATAGACCTGTTTTGCAGTAAAATTTGTTCCTGAGGCCGGGATTGCTGTGCCGGGTCTGGCTTGTGATGTATATAGACCTGTTTTGCAGTAAAATTTGTTCCTGAGGCCGGGATTGCTGTGCCGGGTCTGGCTTGTGATGTATATAGACCTGTTTTGCAGTAAAATTTGTTCCTGAGGCCGGGATTGCTGTGCCGGGTCTGGCTTGTGATGTATATAGACCTGTTTTGCAGTAAAATTTGTTCCTGAGGCCGGGATTGCTGTGCCGGGTCTGGCTTGTGATGTATATAGACCTGTTTTGCAGTAAAATTTGTTCCTGAGGCCGGGATTGCTGTGCCGGGTCTGGCTTGTGATGTATATAGACCTGTTTTGCAGTAAAATTTGTTCCTGAGGCCGGGATTGCTGTGCCGGGTCTGGCTTGTGATGTATATAGACCTGTTTTGCAGTAAAATTTGTTCCTGAGGCCGGGATTGCTGTGCCGGGTCTGGCTTGTGATGTATATAGACCTGTTTTGCAGTAAAATTTGTTCCTGAGGCCGGGATTGCTGTGCCGGGTCTGGCTTGTGATGTATATAGACCTGTTTTGCAGTAAAATTTGTTCCCGAGGCCGGGATTGCTGTGCCGGGTCTGGCTTGTGATGTATATAGACCTGTTTTGCAGTAAAATTTGTTGCTGAGGCCAGGATCGCTCGTGCCAGGTCTGGCTTAAGCATTTCCAGTCTTTTCGAGGGCTTTGAGTTTACGCTTAAAATGTTGTAGTTGAGGCACAATTCGTCTGGCCTCGTGGCCTGGTCAGGTTTCACTCCTCCCATCCATGGGCCGGCCTCAAGGGTAGAGTGGGGTGGGAATAGCAATGGTGACTTGTCTTCCTAAATAGGCCATAAATAACAAAATTGCAGCTCTTTGGCAGGCAGACACCCACTCTATTCTCTCCCCTTATGTCTTAATTTATGACTTAAGCGAGGATGTTGTACTATTGTACTTCGTAATACAGTAGTGAATGTGGGCCAGTGTTGTTATATATTTCGGGAAAATATAAACAGAAACAATTCAATTCAATTGAATTTATTTGGCCATTAGACATACAGTTTTAGGCTTCGTCAGAATACATTGAAAAAACACATAAATACATTAAAAAAAAAAAACACTAATAGTAGAAACAGTAAAATTTAAGTAATACAATGAAAACATGAAATAATTTGAAACTTTTAAATTGAAGAAAACTAACTAAATTGCAATTAAACTTAATAACAATGAAAGAAATAATGCTGGTGCAGTTAATTCATTGTTAGAGTGTCCTTTTTCGAAAAGAAATAATACTGAAAGAAAGAAAGTTTTAAATAAAGAGAGACACTATCGAGATACCTACGACAACTCTGACAATTTTTCTGACAGATAATCTTAAAACGCGAGTTTCTATTGCATCCTGGTATGGTTATGTGGTAATGTGGTGCAAAATAAACTTCTCTTGGCCTTGTTTGTTGCTGTCAAAGGAAACAAATAAAAAGAAAAGAAAGAAAGGGGAATTTCAACACATAATATGGGTTGCTTCATCACACTGAAACAATCATTGAAACTCACAGCATAACAGCTTATTTGGCGAGTGAAATTATTTTTCATTAATTACTTACTTACAAATGGCTTTTAAGGAACCCGAAGGTTCATTGCCGCCCTCACATAAGCCCGCCAGTGGTCCCTATCCTGTGCAAGATTAATCCAGTCTCTATCATCATACCCCACCTCCCTCAAATCCATTTTAATATTATCCTCCCATCTACGTCTCGGCCTCCCTAAAGGTCTTTTTCCCTCCGGTCTCCCAACTAACACTCTATATGCATTTCTGGATTCGCCCATTATTCCGAGGCTTATTATAGGGATACGTAACAAGCTGTTTTTTACGGTGATGGGTTGTTAGCCCTTCGCCCAACCCCCAAGCTGGAGGACCACCCCTTATCGGCTGTCCACGACTGCTTATTCAATATATTCGCAGCTACCCTCCATATCTGGAGGCCGTCTCCTCTATCCGCAACCTGAGGACGCGCCATGCCGTGGTGATAGGGACCCAAAATACATGGAATTATTTTTCATTAATAATAATAATAATAATAATAATAATAATAATAATAATAATAATACAGTAATAATGATATTAATAATATAATAACAATAATAATTAATATCATAAACAAACATTTCCTATCGGAGGCACTTAAACTAGTTGCATCTGGCCTCAACG
This sequence comes from Periplaneta americana, assembly GCF_040183065.1. NCBI lineage: Eukaryota > Metazoa > Arthropoda > Insecta > Blattodea > Blattidae > Periplaneta > Periplaneta americana. Next base: position 105,799,355 of record NC_091133.1, on the reverse strand, counting down.
AGGATTTCGATCACCGGCCGCTACTGCTAGTAATACTACAATCCTTGCAAGAGTATCACTCTCTCCCTCCCTCTTCCTTTTATATCAGAATGATTACAATAGCACACTTCTCTTATTACTTATCTATGTGGCTTAATTTGGTAGTAAATCTGTGGCATCACAGACTGAACTGTGCTTACAGCATACCATTACAGGATATGCTTATGTACACACAAGTGTTGCAAATGGACTATTATACTGAGAGAATGCGGACTGTGGTATAAACCAGCCCCAGTCATTTGTGAACAACTGTAGCGTATTTTCCTGAAGATGGAAAAAATAAGAAGTTATAAAATGGTGAAGACATTCCATTTCAGCACATAGTTCAAACATCCAAAAATTAAACCACAGTTAAAAGTAAGAACCTTCCTCCACATTCATAACAGTTCTATATTTCACGAAAGCAACTGCATACAACTTAAAGGCATAATATTTTTGGATGCTCACACCTGACGTCATGTATTGCTCGAACTTGTAGCCCCAAGACATGAACTGGCGTTGTCGATCTGTCATCAGCTCACGCTGTTGATGCTTCTCTTCTGTCTCCTTCGCACAGAGGAATATGGTGCCCCCATGCTTGGATGCGAGGATGATCCAGCCCTCTTGCTGCTCAAATGGAGTGCACAGCAGCATTGTCAGGAGGCCGCGGAAGCATACAAAGTGAGGTGACTGCCTGTAGTTTTTAAAGCACTCTCAAGAGTAACCGAAATCCAACTATATTTGGGCAACAGATATGGTCAAATGGTTTCTGTAATAACAGGTGCAAAATGTTACTTCACACTAGGGTTGCCAGATTCATTAGGAATCTAGGACAGGTGCCTTAACGTAACTTCACACTTTAATTAATTCAATTTGCAACACAATTGATTTTATTCTTTTTATGTATTTCAACTAATTATATACATTTACACACTTCTATTTTTTGTTTACATTTTTACTAGATTATGACATTTCCTTTTAATTATTGATGACGGCTGGAAAAATAATGTCATATTACAGCGCCATGTAATACAGAAAAAATGAATGATACAGTGTTTAAATCATATCAATAATAAATCAATTTCCAAAGAGAGTGAAAAAATAAAGATACTGTATATTGCTTAGTAGGCCTACATATTACAGTATTATCGTTTTTGATTCAGTATTTCAGTACAGGAGACACCAGGCGGTGTTGATGGCATTGAATATAGGTTGAAGAGGGTGTTGAAAAAATAAACTCTCGGTAAGGAAATAATATAGATTCAGTCTCTTTATCATGCTGTAATAGTTCTGACTTAAAATGCGTTTACATTGGGAGTATTAGATTACAATGTAAGCCTCACTTAACCTAATATATTAGTGGTTTTCTTTTCATAAAAATAACTTGAATCATGAAAGTACGATACGAAAATAGGTACTTCAATCAGCGGAATAAAATCACACGTTACACAGCAATGTCCAAGAAAGGATCACTATCCCTTCAAGGAATGACCGAAATAAAACGTTTACGCTTATCTAGAGTCAGATAAGCTACGAGGAAAACAACGAACTTTCCTTGGAGATAACCTATTAAACTTACCAATTTCCTACTTTGGAATTTTGTATCAACCACTTTAATATATGATCTAATTTTTCGTCCAAATGTTCATCCTTTTTTATTGCATTTTTCCTGCCATGGTCCAGTTTGAAGTGCACGTTAAAATAGTTTGGCATATGAATATATTTTAACTGTCTCAAATCATCTCTATAATTACGCTTGGAATCAAGACTAAAATAACCCACTGCTAATGGTTTATTGTAAGAAGGAAAAGTTCCTGCACTCAAATTATCTTTTACATTAAATGTTTGACGATCCATGACACTATTGTGAATACAAATTAAAGCACATTTCATTCACTAACACTGTAACCAGTTGCATTCCAATCTATTTAACTGTCATATCATCATTATCAATTCAATAACTATACAATAAGGTTTCTTTCGTGATTTGTAATCTGCTACAAGCTATTCGGACATAATCCGCCATAACCTCAAATTGGCTGGCGGTAATTACGTTGACAGCTGACAAACTTTATCGATTAACAATCGACTGATCGCAATCGACTCAGAATTAAAGCAGTACTGAGCGCAGGGTTGCCAGATTAGGCTACTCAAAGTCAAGAGAGCTAGCCCTCTTGCTCGAAGTTCTTTTTGGCTACTCCGGATCCAGAACCTTGTTTGAGACTAATTTTTATTTCAAACGAATTGTGAATTTTTGGGCCACTAGAAATTTTTGACGGGTGAAATTTGGATGCATGGCAACTCCTTGTCATTTTTAAACATCTTATTTTTTTTCATTCGTTTTTCTTTTGAGTTTGTATTTGCTATAACATGGATTTTCGTTCCCTGAAGCAATGATTTCCTTGTGGAGTATATTAACTTACACATAATTTGAAACCCATGTGAAATACCTCATATATTAAACCTCCCACGTGTATTCAAAGGGGCTTCCCCATCCCACTCCGTTACTTAGGGAAAATATTAGTTATTTTTCTTTCTTGTTGTGAGTTTAATGACGGTTTTCATAATATACAATAGTTACTTTTAGCGATGCGAAGTTAAACTTTTATTTATTTTTAAATCCTGGTGACATTTAAGATGAAATCATCCAAGACCATACTTCGTTCCATAATGTCTGACAGGAGATGTAAACATTGCTGGCAGAGGAGAAGAGAAGTATAATAATTGCTATTCAACCAATGACACAGGTCTCATTCCATGCTTGTTCTGAAGTTGGGTGGTCTAAAGTGTTCTATCCCTGCCCAACTTCAAGACGAGTGGAATGAGACCTGTGCCATTGGTTGAATAGCAATTATACTTCTCTCCTCCTCTGCTGGCAATGTTTACTTCTGTCAGACTTTGTGGAATGAAGTACAGAGTAGATAATCGTTGCTCTGTAGCAGAAGAAGGTACCATTAACAGAATTTTGTATTGACATTATACTGTCTTTACCACTAAAAAGATAGTGTCAAATGTGAAATTAAAATATTGGGCGATTTCTTCCTCTAAAAGAAGACTTTCAAAGAAATTATTGCGAATTTCTGTTAAAACAATCTGGTAACCCTGTACAGAGGTGGTAAACTGGCCATGGAAAACCAAATCTCTCAAGGATAAGCCGTTGGAAGTTTGAAGCTTTATATTACATATAAAATTCAGGAATGTAATATAAAATGTCATCCAAAATGCTCAATTGAAGCAGCAATTGTAGCACATGTTTCAAATCATGTCTTTCTGTGGGCCTGTCTTTATACTGCCTAAAGGAAATACATGTTTTTCCCAGTCAAGCATCGTTACCTTATAAGGTGGAACCACAGTCTAGTATACACAGTCACGAAGCTCAATACATAGTAAATATGCATCCAAAGATAGTTGCTAACCACAGGATCACTAATATTGCCTCATTACAGTCAATGCCAAATAGTATCGGCACAGTCTATTGTTCCTAGCATCCTCACAACTCAAGCTTCGTGACTGTATTTACTAGACCGTGGTGGAACCTTATTAAATCGTTCCTTTAATGTATGCATTATTCATCTCATTGTCTGTTGTCGCTAATTCACACACACCTGACACCCACTATTTCCGAATACTTTAACTATGACCTCTTACATTCACCATGGCATAATATAGCCTACTGAAATCTGATTAAAATAATCATACCTAACCTTGAACACAATGCTACCCATCTATTGTAAGCAAAGAGCTGAATTGTGGAGCATGAGTCCAAAAGCTGACATATCCATGTTATAATTTTTTTCAGGAAACAAGAAAAAACTGAAAATGGCACTCACATTAAGAAAAAAATCGGGTGGGGGGGGGATGGAACATCTGGTTCATTCTTACTAATAGAATATGTTAATACATTTTTCTTCAGTATTTTAACGGTAAAAAAATTGATTAATCTGAATTTTCTCACTTTTGATTGAAATGTTTTTATTTTTTTATGCTCGACCATGCCGAAATGTAGTAATTATATACACCTGGTAGTAGCCCTTTAATGCACCTCATTAAAGTACACCTATTCATTAAAGTTCAGGTGTTCAGCCAATGACAAGTCACCTTTCTAACGTTATAAAACTGCAAGTATCGATTATTCTCAGATATGCAATCGAAAGACAATTAGCGAAAAGTCACGGAGGCTGGAAATCCAATACTGTCGCAGAAGGTTATGTTCTGTTACTATAATAATTAGCGTTAATTGTAAATAATATTCAAATAAATTCAATTTGTCATCTCGTTTTTCAATTCTAAATCAATTTCCAGGTTATATCAGACTAATGTTCATCTTATTCTCTATCAAGGTCAATGACATTCGGCCTCGGAAAAAATCAATACTTTCGCGTCTGCGCACATCTCACAATTCAGGTCAGTTCGCACATAACCATAACATGACCTAATTTTGAATAATTTCAAGTTAGAAATATGGTCGAGCATAAAAAGTCGTATCAAACTTGCCTATAATGGTAATTAAGACGCTTGTATGAAAATAATGAAACTCGCTTGCACTCGTTTCATAAACATACTTGCGTCTTAATTATTACCATTACAGACTCGTTGCATAATGTACTATTTTCGCTTTTTCATTAGAAATTCCATTAATAGTTCAGTTTTTATGATTTCAAAATAAATAATTGCTTTTAATGGGTTAGAATATATTTTCGTCCTCAACTTTAACATCTGGTACATGGATTACATTTCAATGCCATTTCTATGCTAATCAATAAATTTAAAAATGCAGTTATATTGTCAGACTCCAAAGCAGCTATTCTATCAGTAGTCTCTAGACAAACATCTTCATCTCAAACAGCAGAAATAACTAAACGCTCTCTCAATTAATAACACTCAATAAAAGAATTGTATTCCAATGGATACCATCCCACTGTGGAATCCTGGGAAACGAGAATGCAGATGCTTTAGCAAAGAAGGGCAGCACTGCTACTTACAGACCTGTTATTAAATCTACATATTACTCTGTGAAAAGATTTATTAAATCTACATACTTAGATGTCAACAAACAAAATTTGATAACACAATCTCAAGGGAAAAAATTAAACTCTCTGCATCATAATCTACAGTTGATTCCCGATTTACCACGCAAATCATCTGTAGCTGCATTTAGATTGGCAACAGGCCATGACTGTTTGGCCAAGCATTTGCATAGAATTTGAATATATCAGTCCCCTAACTGCCCATTGTGCAATTCAAATCAAGAAATGGATTCGGAACACCTCAAAATCTGTGCTTCAGTGGCTGAACATGACAATATCTTTGAAAAATATTGGAGTGCAAGAGGTCAAAAGACTTTATTGTCAAACGCCTGGCATTAGAAAACAACAACATTTCAATGAAACATTGCAAAATATAATATTCATAAATCAAACAAAATTATTTTTGACTGCATCAAGATCCTTTACATTTATTTGTACTAACTACTGGAAAAGTTTCAACTCTAAAGACAAATTTTTCTAAAGGCTCTTAAACTCACCTCAGTGTATTATTTTCTTCCCAAAAGCTTTCTCTTTCGAGGTCCCATATTTATTTGACCAACACAAGATTGCTGCATGTTGGTGCCTATCAGCTAATGCTACAGGTTGGAATAGAGAATAAATTTCACTCATTATCGAAAATATTGATTATACAGAATCATTGTACATTTGTCCGTGGGGGCTCACTCATTGGAAAAACCCCGTGCCATAAGGGAAAGTATAACTGATCGCACTGTACCTTACAAATGAGATCTGTACAATCCTTGTCAAGTGTTATACTGACAGCATATTAGAAGAGAAGATCTGAGAAATCAATGTAAAATAGAAGATATGATAGCCAAGTCCATAAATATCAACAGAAATGGAGAAGCATATTTTTAAGATTCTCTCCTATAGTGAGGTTAGTTGGGGACGCTTGAGTTTTCATTTGGAGCCGGCCCAGTTATCAATGTCCTGGTTACTGTGAGAAACGCGCGCGTCTGCAACACTTTTAGGCCTACAATCCTACTGTTACAATGCTTAAAAGTTACAGTATTAGCAAGCTCACATTCGTTGCTCAAAATGTCCTCCATTTACTGCAACACACATTTCACATCTTTTTATGAAATTTGCAGTCAATCTCGCAAGGTTTTCAGCACTGATAGAATTTATTTCATCTCTTATACCCTGTTTAAGTTCGTTTATGGAGTGTGGGTTTTTTGCATTCTGTAAGACCTTACTTTACGTAATTTTGTTGCTACACGAGCAGAACTTTTACTTATTCGTTTCCTGCGCTAAACGTCTGAGGGGTTTTTGAGGGGAGTTCCAATCTTTCACCAACAGAACACAGCATTATTTTTTCGGTTTCTCATCGTTTACCTAACCTATTCATATGAGCTTCATATAAAGTCTTATTGTAATGGCAGCTGGAACAGGTCTCTCTATAGAAACTTTTCCCGAAATTTGCGTCTTGTTGCTGCACAAGATTTTCGTTTCTGTATGTATGTTTTGTATAGATAAGTACGTTCCCGTAATGAGTAAGTCATTACAACAGTAGCCTACATGGAGTATTTTAAACTTAACTTAAACTTTTAAGATTACAACCAAAGCGAAACTGCAGTGCCACTCATTGGTTGCTTGTGCGCCGAGAATGAGGATGTACTATTTCGGTGATCATGCCATCTCTTGGCAGAAAATGGCTCCTGCAAAACTTGAGCATCCCCAACTAACCTCACTGTATATATCCGAGGAACAAAGAGAAAGGATGACCACATCACAGATCAAGAGAAGAACATGAATTTTTAAAGAATGTGTGTGTGCCTACCCACTTCATTTGCGTGATTCGGGTTTTGCATATTGCGGATAGACGGCAGGACTGTGGCCCATTTTCAATGTGTACACCACTTCGGCAGGCCACGCTGTACATGATGTTTATCTGTGAAGAGTTATGTCGTGTACTAGGGTAAGTGTATGTGTAAGGAATGGGTGAGGATGAAGATGAAGGTGAGGAAGGGAGAAGGGGAAACCCGGCGCCAGCATGTAGCCTCCTCCTGTTGAATAGCACCAAGGGGGCTGTCAGACTTAACGTCCCCATCTGACAGACGAATCACTACCAACATTGACATATGCACTGCGGAGGCATATTGGTGTACAATTTAGTGATTAGAAGTTGTGCATTGCCATCTCTCCTAGTCCTAGAATGTTCACTGCTGTTAATGTTGCTATAAGCGAGTTATTAAAAAAATAATAAATCACATTTGTCTAACAGATAAAAACCATACTCCTTAATGACTGATGCTGTAGTCACACTAACTGTACTTCCTACCGTTAAGTACAGTTTGGACCTGAAAACCAAAGCTTAGTTGTATTAGAAATATCAGGGAGCTGTGCTTTGCAGTTCACGAACAAGTATTTTGGTAATACAATTTTAAACCAATATTCTGCAATGTGATAATTGTGTATAAAGGTGGTGCCAGGAACTGTGAGAATGGAAAACGTTGTACTCTGACTATTATAATCATTTTATTTAATAATGCGTCATCAATTTTATAAGTTATATAGTGTCAGCTGGAGAAGAAGAATTGGCATAGGAAGTAATGATTAAAATCTATATTACAGAACAGTTGCTGCACTTGAGACCTGAAATTTCGCAAATAAATTATCACTACACCAACATTTGTTGATAATGTGTTCATTCACATTTCCTTATTTGTAGAAGATTGCAGTTTTGCAAAACTGTCCACCAAGAACTTGGCTGTACATAAATAAATATTCACCACAGCAACAGGTGCTGATGTATGATAAAAACGGATTTCACATTATTTTCAACAACAGCGATGTCTCTCGAGAACTTTCTGTATCAATGGCAGGTACTTGATATTATCATTGGCCCATGCATCCCTCTCTAAGAGTAATGCACTGTAACTGTACATCACTTTGTCGTCTTAGACGTTGTCCGAGGTGCTCCATGAGGATGATGATTGATGGAATAATGACAGAGGAAACAGGCGTATCCTGTGGAAAGTTATCCCAACACCGACTCTGATCACCACAAATTCCACTTGGGCTCACTGGGATTTGAACTCGGAGCTCTAGTATGGAAGGCTAATGTTCAAGACATTCAGCTAACGGTGCGCCCTGTTTCTCGGGAACTTTAAAAGCCTTTCAGAAAATGTAGTCTGCACACCTGATAATACTGTCGTCAGTCACCACAACACTTACATATCGGGCGCCCTTGCGCGAGGTAGAGGCGTGTTACAATTGACTGTGATGTATTGCACTGAGTAGAGAGGGCACCTGTCCCAGAGCAGCTCACAGTAGCGTGTCCGACGTGCTGGGAGGGTTGCCCACCAACATCGGGAAGTTGCCTTCAGTCCAGTGGATCAGATTGTGTTCCGCCATTTGTGATGCCTGGAAGTGGTCCTTGAGCAACATCTGTGAGAAGTTGCAGTGCATCTGAAATGCCTCATTCTCTCGGACTGGGTCTCCACACATGCGGTACAGATCTGCAAAAATTAAGTGCTCATAGTCATTAGCGACATCTTAATTGGAGGGAGAGGAGGAGGAATTAAGTTGACGAAATAAAATAAGGTAACATTTAACCTGGTGCCGGTTACATGGGCATAACTGACATTTCTAACTTCATGAACTAGAACAGAGATCTTAAAGAACATTGTGGTGATATTCAGATAAGTCAAAATATAATATTAGATTATTTTATTGAATATGTTTCAGTCAATATGACTTATCTAGATTTTAAAACAACAACAAATATTTATACAATTAAATAATTTATTGATGTTAATAATATATATTATAAACGTTTTCACCGACTGGCATCTTCAGACATGGGTTCAGTATCTCATATAGTAGATTGGAAACAAATGCATAGTGTGGCCCACGGAAGTGGTGTGCAACTTGAAAATGGGTCACAGTCTGCAATATGCCGAACCCGAATCACGGAAGTGAAGTGGTTAGGCACTGGATATACAAACATTGGAAACAACTGTGATAGTATTAACATATTCATTGAAATAGATATTTAAACAAACTTAAGATCAAACATATTAAAAGCACATTATAAAATTAAAATAATAGTTGTGTTAATTATTGTTATTCAATTATATTATGGTTAAAAACCAAATTATTAGTTAAAACCTAATTCAATTTTAGCACACAATAATTAAAACAACTCTGTACACGTAACATGACATTACTGTATACTCAATATAATATAAACATGTTTACTTTCTATTAATGTTTAACCTGCATTCTGAAAATTCATTTAGTTAAGAAATTGAGATATATCTATTAATACAATGTACTGTGATCATACAAATGTTTGTATGTTATTGCAGTTAAATGATTTGTTAACGTTGTATATATTACTGGTTCAATACATCAGATACAAGATTTTTCATGTGCAACGTTCCAGTAAAAATAATGTCTCAATAAATTTCTACAACAGATGACAAACAAACAATTGATGGAGGGGGGGGGGGGGAAAGGACCTAAGCACAGAAAAGATTAATTCAGCACGTCTATCTAAAGACACTCATTGTTTTGTGTTGTGATTTCAGATCAATGAAATGGGTTTTCGAATCATGTGATATGTTCTATATTTTTTTTAAATATTATCGCAATTCATTTGCATTTTGATCAAATAAGATTAAGTTCCTTAGCCTTGTAAATATACAGTATTTTGTGCGAGATCGTGCATATTTGCTTGGTTTCCGCACAAAACCAATCTGCGGAAAGTGTGAAATTCCACATTCAGTATTCCCAATCTAACACATATAACAATTTCCCTCTTCTTACCACTTAAGTGACATATTGATTTTACTGCTTTAGGCTTTTAACATATTATTTTTAGATACGTTCACTATAGTAATAATTATAAATTGGAAACTTATCACTGCAATTTCACCTAAATTGCACTGTTAATTATTGTTTTTAAATATTCGCAAAAATTAAGTAAACTCTACAACTCCACTAAAGTTATTGCATTCGTGATGCAAGTAACATTAAGGAAGCCGTGAAAAAATCAACAAGATTCCAGATGCCGATGTTATTACTGCAATATGTTATATAAATAATATTGTTAAAATATTAAAATGAAAAATAAATCATTACATAACCTTACCGTTTGTTTTAAGTTCGCATCTATAGACTGGGGGGGAAAAAAAAGACAGGCGTATATCAAGGCCTGCTGGAGTATAGTAAACACAGAAAACATTTTAAAGCAACAATGTTGAAGATAGATATTTTTGTTTTGCAAATTTGCCGTCATTGAACAGAAACCAAGATGGAGATTTCATTGCAACTAATTAGAAATTCCTCTTTCAGGTATGTAATAAACGATCTTCGCACAAAATAATGTACGATAAACGAGCGGTATGTTTTCTTTCAATTCTCGGAAATTAAAAAAGCTCAACTACGTTTCGCTTTTTCAAACTTTTCCTCGAACATGAAAACTTCAACATACCACTCTTGTAACGCATATTACTATTACAAGATTGTACCATATTTCCTCTTACAAGAGATAACTTTATATGGAAAATAAAATTCCCAGTTGAAGAAACGTGCACAGGCTTTGGCATCACACAATGAAAAGTTTCCAACCTCCTGCTTACATACTGCAGTACCCTGGCAGTACCTAAGTAGGTAAACCAAAAGTACCCATTCTTTAGTTTTATAAATCAGAGGCATAAATATTGAGACCACTCATAATACTAAGATTTCAAGGTTGTTATTTAATTATCTCCATCCTTTTGATGTAAAGCAGGCTTAATGCAAATGAATTGCACAGGGCTAACCTAATCATATTCTTCTAATAACAAAGTCTCCATGACCAAAACAGAGTCTTCACCTTTGAGGATGGCAGAAGCCCATAGCTGCACATGTACATCAGGTATCTTGCTGGCCAGCTGCATGGCAGGGGTCACCATGTTCATACTCTCACGGCTGTTGCCTAATGATAAGAAGATGTGGCCCAGGAGCACTAGAGAGCAGGATGTCAGACGATTCAGGTCCTCTGCATTCGCCATCTTCAGTGTTTCCCGCAAATACCTCCTGCATAAACAAATGAGGTTTCACTGTCATGTCACACATCAGCTAACAAATTTATGATAGAGATAGATTTAACTGCTTATTTAAATCCCATTTACTGGAATTTATTACAACAAAACAATGCAGTTGGTATGTCAAACATAACCTGTGCTTATTTTCGTTGTAGGAAATTTGAGTTCTTGTTAACTACTTCTATATACTTTAGAAACAGGTAAAATAAAATCCCTCGTATCCAGCACTTAAATAATCGGCAATATCAAAACAACAGCACTTTTGGCTAGGCCAAAAAAAAAAAGAAAATCAGTCATGCGAAACAGAAGAGTCGAAGATGTGAGTGGTTTTCGTGGCTCGCACATGCCGCATATTGTTTACTCTTTACATTGTTCACGTGTGAAAACATAGTCAGAAAACCCCATTATGTCCCTGGAGATCGGTAAGCTGTCACTTGGGCCTTGCAAACAATTCGCAGAGACGATATCTTTAAATTTACCACTTGAACTCGCTCGTTTGAAGGGGATGTTGGACGAGTTTAAATAGGAAAGTGTGAAATACTCTATTCCTACAGCGCGTAAAAATTTCATTCAAGTGATAGTATATATAAACAAGAAGACATTAGAGATATGTTATTTAAAATTGTCATAAGGTTACGAAAACGTCAAACATTTCTTACACTATTATGCATTACAATAAATTATGAACTGATGAATGTACATTACTGTATTCAGTACTAAAAATACATTGTACGTATTTCAAAACTTTATTTTTAAATATCTATATGAAAAATTACTAAATTTAAACATAGAAAAAATGTTTGTGCAGTACTGTATGTCTTTACATTACCTACAAATGTATTTTCCAATTATCTGGCAAAATCAGTTATCCAGCACTGACTTTGTCCCACAGTTGCCGGATATGAGGAATTCTACTGTAGTATCAAAAAAATACATCCAGGATGCCCAAGCTGTATCATCTGCATTTTTTCTTACGAGTTTAAAGGCAATGTACATGGCATGATGGCATTGACTTTCAACAACCCAAGTGGAGGGGCTTGTTCAGAGCAACACAATTTAATGTGTTACTCCCATTTGGTTGTAGGGTGCAGCGTTGCAAGTTCTTATAATTCATGTATTTTAAAATGCCCATTTTTCTGGAAAATTATTCAAAATATAGCAAAATGGTATTTGACTTTTTTGTTGCTCTTTACTCAAGGAATCACTCACCAAGATTATTGACATTATTAAATACTTAGAAGGTCGAAATACAACAGCGTTCATAAGTTAAGATTTAAAATAATGGAGATAATTATTACAGTTGTCTGAACACTATTTATTGATGAAATAATAAAATAAATAAAATTAGTTAGAAACCATACATGTTTCGGGGGCTGTGCTCCCCCATCATCAGTTGTTGTACCACGACTGCAACAAAAGAATGGAATGTATTAAAGATCTTGAATATTCTACAAAATTATAAAATTTATAAAATACAAAGTCTAAGATACCATCGTTAAAAAGTAAAATGATCCAATGTATTGAATTGAAATTTCATTATAAACTTAATTAAGAATGAATTTGAAGAATAGTTATTAAATATTTTTAAATGATATCTTATAGAAGAAATATATATAATATAATTCTGATAATACAATGCATAAATCTTAAGTAATACTGATGGTGACCCAAGAATAATGTTAAAAAATCAAAATATTATAGAATATGAATGACAAGATGTGAATGTTATTCATTCCAAAATATTTGAAATTAAAAATATTTAATAACTATTCTTCAAATTCATTCTTAATTAAGTTTATAATGAAATTTCAATTCAATACATTGGATCATTTTACTTTTTAACGATGTTATCTTAGACTTTGTATTTTATCAATTTTATAATTTTGTAGTAGGTATATTCAAGATCTTTATACATTCCATTCTCTTGTTGCAGTCGTGGTACAACCACTGATGATGGGGGAGCGCAGCCCCCGAAACATGTATGGTTTCTAACCAACTTTATTTATTTTATTATTTCATCAATAAATAGTGTTCAGACAACTGTAATAATTATCTCCATTATTTTAAATCTTAAATTATTGACATTACTTACTGTTCACCCTGTATAATATGTACAATCCTGTCTCTGAATGAGAAAGTTCTGGAGACATTTACTAGTTATTTTTTGTCTGCATAAAAATTGCACAATTCAGTTTTCCTGTAACCTAATGCCTGGAGTAATGAATGCCACCTCATAGGCACTCCCACCTCAGACACTGGCAGACTAAAAAGAAGGCAACAGAAAAAAACCATGATGTTTCTCCACTTACTTGGCTTCATTGTATCGGGCCTGGAAGAACGACTGCAGTCCCTGCACGTAGTACGCTGCAGCACGGAGGCTGTGTGAGTGAGAGGGGAGAGACTCGGGATTGATTCGCTCCAGTAAAGCTGCAAACTCTTGTTCACGTTTTGCTCTAAGGTAAACAATGGCCAGATTCAGATTCGCAAATGTCCACAGTTCTCGCTCCTGTGATGTCTGCAACACACAATAACTTTGCACTTTATCGACATGACAAGATTGTACGTCACTGACAGTTTTTGGTTTTTAGTAGTTGAGAATCATCCATGGCCTGCTGATTACTATGCTTCTTTCTGAATCATGGTTTCAATCCAGTTGGTGACGATTCTTAGGATAAAAAAAATGCAAAGTACAACTTTCTACAGGAAGGAAATGAAGTTCCACACCAAGCTTGCAGCTCATACACTGATTAATAATATTTATACCAGACGAAAAAAGTGACTGGTAATTCCAAGGTCCCTGTAATTGCGTGAAATGTTTATGGAGGTTATTGTGATGTTTAGATTTTTAAGGAATTGGTTCTATTATAAAGATTGTGAATATGATTGAGGTACAATAAATTTAATGCAATTTAATTCTTTTATTATTGATTATTTTTCCTTTATTTCTTTATTGACTATTATACCATACATCTGTACAATTATTTACAATGAAATTACTATCTTTCATTTGAATTACTTTGTTGGAGAGCTGTTAGTATGGATCTATAATACAGTACTTTTAGCTTTTAAAGAACCCAGAGGTTCATTGCCACCCTCACATAAGCCCGCCACCGCCCTTATCCTCAGCAAGATTAATGCAGTCCCTATCATCATATCCCAACTCCCTCAAATCCATTTTAATATTATCCTCTCATTCACGTCTCGGCCTCCCCAAAGGTCTTTTTCCCTCAGGTCCCCCAACTATAGTCCCGTCGCTCTAATTTCCGGCAGCCAATCACGTTGCAGGTCGGCTACATTTAAACGTGTGCGTCTTGTGATTCGCTTAGGAAGAAGTTATTCATTTCTTAAGGTTCGATAAATACTTAATATAATCGCTCGCCATTTTGGCTTTTTCATTGGCGTTCGCAGAAAGCACACGAAGACGTTATTTGCCGCTCAATTATTTGCTGAATTACAGTGCGTTAGATTTATTATCATAGGAGCTACGACATGATAATGTTTAACGGTGTGGCAAATAGATTCCTCGTATGGTAGCTCAGGAACGAAAGAACAAAAATGGCGAACGATACTACCTACCTAGACTTTATAGAGCCTTCACTTCCTAAGACGTAAGCAAAGAGGCGGAGTCACTCCGGAAACAACAGTGTCGCGACTATAACACTCAAACTCGACTGTTTCCTTGCAGCCACAATTCATTATTTTATATTTTTGTTAAAGCGTGTCGTAAATTTGCGTTTTGACACATTTGAACCCCTTCATTATTTCCTGTACCAAGAGCTTATGTTTTTACTTTGCTTCAATGACTTCAATTTTTTTCATTCATTAGCAGTCATGATGTCTGGTGGGGTTTGCTGTATCGTTTAAACCAGTAATAACTTTTCTCCATGAAATGAAGCTTTCATCTTCTTTCTCTCTCTCTCATACTCTTCCTCCTTAATTTCATTTGCCACAATGAATCTCAGCATAGCCAATGATGTGTACTTAACTAGCATGTTGCGGTTTTGTACTGTACCGTTTTCTAATCCTTTTTTCACAATTTTCTGAGAAAACTCGTGGCAAATAAATGCCCTTTGTTCGATAAAATAATACTCTACTGTACTCTATCTTGGTCAAGTTTTGTGCAGTATGAAGTTACCTGTCCGAATAATAACTAACTTATTGGTACAGTGAAACCTGTTCAAATCGGAACCTGAATAATCCGGAATCCTGTCTATTTCGGAACAATTTATTGGTCCCGGCGAAATTCGTATGTATTATGTGTAATTTTTCCTGAATAAAACGGAAACTGTCCAATGCGGAAATGGAAACTGCCTGCTACTGTTCAAAACGGAAATTATAATTTTGGACACACTATATTTTGTAGCTATATTTTGAAACAGCGTGTAATTTCAAGGAATATACGAAATATGTAGGTCACTAAGACAAAAACAAGTTTTCTTTGCAAAATTTTAGAGGGGTACAAGGGTGTGTTGGCCTGTAGGTCATAAATTTTATTACCCTGTTGACTAGGCAGACGAGTCCCTTCAAAGATTTGCAATGCTTCAAACCCGCATACTGTCGTAGCTAGACATAGTGCAAGTGTAGTGATTTCCTGGTAAAAAAAAGTTGCATAAAATGTGGCATTAACAATAAGTGATGAAGTAAAAGTTATCGAGTTAAAGGAAAATTAGAAACGAAGTGTATGTGAAATAATGTTGAAATTCAGTTGTGGAAAACTCAGGTGTGACACTAAAGATAAAGATGATAACAAGTGGCTTGGGGCCAATATTGATGACATAAAAGAAACCAGAAAATAACTGTTTATGTGGAAATAAATATACTGTTGTGGGAGTGGGTTCTTCATGACCTTCCAAAGAACATGCCAATTTCAGGATCTATTCTGCAAAGCAAGCCATTATACTGGGAAAGAAATTACATAAACCAGAATTCAAGGCTTCTAATGGATGGCTCCTAGTCCAATTACGGTAATTAATAATGTGCAGTGATATACAGTACAGTATTATAATATAGTGTTAGATATTAAATTGGATGAGATTAGTAAACTTTACCAGTGTTTAATGACTGATGAATGAGTTATGATAACATTTATACAGAAAATGAGATTTTAATCAAGATGATCCACCAACGGAATAAGCGACAGAAAGCTGATTTAACGATTAGTATTAAACGGAATATTTTGTACTTCTTGGAGTTTACGGCAGATCATTTTCTTTTTCATGTATACAAATGATAAAATATTTCATTTTAATGTCTCACCTGAATAATATGGAAACCTGTCCACAATGGAAAAAAAATTAGTACCATGTCACTTCCGTCTTGAACAGGTTTCACTGTATTAATAACAAGACAGTGATTAAAGATACGATCCACAAAAACAGTACCTATGTATTTTATCCACATTATAAAAGTAGTTTTTGATAAATTCCTGAATTATTGCCTTCCATTTCAACGTTGGGCAGAACCTGCATTATACAAAATAATGCCTATTCTATCCATTGAGACTAAGAAAAGTGATCACAATGGGCAAGTTTCCGCTTTGCAGAAGTTTTACTGTATAATAGTACTAACAAAAATTATGATAATGGTAATGTATGTGCTTACCCTGAGAGCTGCAGTGAACTGTGCCTCCGCTGCCTCCATGCAGTTCATACTCATGGCATACAAACCGAGCAGTGTATGCAGCTGAGGTCTGTGGGTGAGGAGGAGCCGTGGCTGCTGTTGACAGAGGCCACAGGCCTGCGAGATTTCACTCAGAGCTAGTGACTTGTTGCCCATTACCAGACGACACATGATGATGTGCTCCAGCAGCATCAGTTGAAACACTGACAGAATGGGACGGTTGTCCACAACTGAAAAAGTTTAACCCACTCATCAGTTATTAATTCACTATTTCATTTAACAATAAAAACTGATTATTGCACGTCATTTTATATATCTGTTACAATAACCTTATTAATAATGAGTAATTTATTTTTAGTAACTTTTTACTGTATTTATGCGATTATAATACTAACTTTTTTTTTTTTGTAAAATGTCATCTTGAAAACTGAATGCATATTATATTCATATGCAAACACTCAGACTTGAACAAATTCATATAAGTATCAAATTTACGCTATTAGATTAGATTTTATTAAAGTCATGAGTATTATACAAATACTATGGACATGGTCATAATAAAAACAAAACAATGAATAAGATTATATTAATAATTTCAAGGGAAAAATTGTTCCGGGGCCAGGTATCGATCCCGGGACCTCTGGTTGAACGTAGCAGCGCTCTACCAACTGAGCTACCCGGCTCTGGTTGAACATACCAGCGCTCTACCAACTGAGCTACCCAGGAACTCCACCCGACACCGTCTCAACTTTTCCCTTTATATCCACACAACTCGTGTGGGCTGACAAAACGCCAGAGACCCACATCGAGTGCACACAATCTCTGTGTGACTTGGAATTGTGGTTTTCTGTTAATGTACACAGTGACATATATATTATGCAAATCTAGTCTTTCAGGTAAAGCTCCCTGTAAAACAGATTTGAATAATTTCAAGGGAAAAATTGTTCCGGGGCCGGGATACTATATACTATAAAAGGGATGATTAATCATCCAGTATTTTAGAGCATTCTTAAATGTGTTACAGTTAACAGTGTGTGCAGACTTATGTAATCTATTAAACTTAGATACTGCCATGAACATAAACTGTTTCTTAGTTGTTTCCAGTCTAACATTAGATTCAGTCAAGTGAAAATTGTATCTTGTATTATAATTATGATGATCAGCTCTGTGATATTAATTTGATAAATTTTTCTTTACCTTCACCAAAGAAGTGAAGATGTAAAGATTAGTAACAGTCAGAATAGCCTCATTTATGAATAATGAGGCTTACAATGAGCATCATAAGCAGAACCAGTTAAAATACGTAATCTAGATATGGTGGCAAACCACTGACAGAAGCCATTGCAGGTTCGTTTTCTAGTCTTTTGTGCACTTTTTATCTGTAAATTCACGTCAATTTTTGACAATAGTCATTGTTAATATGAATATTATTTTTAATTACATTGGAAATTTATCCTTTGAAGAGGAATGCCTGTTATTATTTGGCTGAGAAGCTTTTGTCATCTAGTCTGTTGCTGTCAAAAATCTGAACGTTAGGATTTATAAAACAGTTATATTACTGACTGTTCTGTATGGTTGTGAAACACGGATTCTCACTTTGAGAGAGGAACAGAGGTTAAGGGTGTTTGAGAATAAGGTGCTTAGGAAAATATTTGGGGCTCTGAGAGATGAAGCTATGGGAGAATGGAGAAAGTTACATAATGCAGAACTGCACGCGTTGTATTCTTTACGTAACATAATTAGGAACATTAAATTTTCCAGAGCTGTGGATTGGTGAGAATCTCATGTAGTGAGTGGTTTTGCATTATTTCCTGCAGTTATGGTTGGTGTTTTAAGGTTACACATGAATGGATTATGCATAATAACCTAATACTTTTGAATTCCAAACAACCAACATTTAAATGTACAAGTATAGGTTCTACTAGTTCAATAGACTCACACTATGCTCCCCAGCCCTTTACAATAAAATTACTCGTTGAAAAATTTCATTTGATTTATTAAATAACCATTTCCCGATATATATATATATATATATATATATATATATAACAATAGAAGTTAAACAAGGAAGTCCACACCTGTGGAGTAACGGTCAGCGCGTCTGGCCCGGGTTCGAATCCCGGTCAGGGCAAGTTACCTGGTTGAGGTTTTTTCCAGGGTTTTCCCTCAACCCAATACGAGCAAATGCTGGGTAACTTTTGGTGCTGGACCCCGGACTCATTTCACCGGCATTATCACCATTTCATTCAGATGCTAAATAACCTAGATGCTGATACAGTGTCGTAAAATAACCCAATAAAATAAAAAAATAAAATAAAGAAGGAACCCAGTCATTGCTGAGTTTACCACGAACAAGATGGAAAATTAAGGCAGCAGACTGGGAACTTTTCAGAAAACAAGTAGACCAAAATATATAGAGAATATTGCTTTCAGGAAATACGAGGGGGATCCAGGAAATAATGACCGTTCGCGCATACCCGCCGCGCAGCTGACTCCCCTTCCTTGTTTGAAGGTCAACTGGCTTCTTTAACATGTGTTCTCATAATGTTGTGAGTACTGGTTGCAACAAGTCGCCATTGTACATTTTGTGTTACTTCAAAATGAACGACGTGATTGATAATACCGACTGTGAGGTGAGGAGTGTGATTCGATTTTTGAATGCCCGACATTCGAAACCTGCAGAAATTTACCGGCAATTGAAAGAAGTGTATGGTGATACTGTAATGAATGAAAGAAATGTGAGAAAATGGTGCGAAATGTTCAACAATGGGCGAACAAATGTCCACGATGAAACTCGACCCGGACGCCCATCACTTGTCACAGAAGACCTGAAGACTAAAGTGAACAACAGAATCTTGCAAGACAGGCGCACATCACTCGACGAATTGCTGAAAGACTTTCTGGGTGGTATGCGTTTTGGAAGTGATGAAGAGTTGAAGAAGACAGTGAACACCTGGCTTAATGAACTGGTGGCAGAGGAGTATAACACGGGAATTCTAAAGCTATAATCTTTTCGCTGTAAGAAAAATCCTAATGTAAACAATAGCACGTGATTGAAGTGAGGCTTCATTGGCCACCGTTTGGCGCCATAGATTCTCAGTACGTGTTCCCGCCTACTGCTGTACATTCTGTTTCATGTTAAACATTTCCCGTTACTCATCAAGTAGGCCTAACCTCACTACTACGCATTCGTTTGCTGAGGAAACATTTACTTTATAATTACTACAATTAAATTATTTTCAAGTCTTATGTTTCACAATGGACAGTTGAGGATACAGAAGCCATATTTCGGTACTACGTGCTTACGTAAGCATCTACGAGCTCAAGTGACGCCAGCTTGTTACAAGAACAGACTACCTCGGTATTACTGTTGGTATTCATCCGTGTTCATTAGTACATAACAAAATATAAAAGTAGCTTTTCTTTTACACAGCGTTTTACACATGACTGAAGTTAAATGTTTCATCATATTTAACAACTAGAATTCAATTTTTTATTTCCAAATAATACAAGATTATGGTTTCCAAATACGAACTATATTTTCCTGCGTCATGTAAGTGTTTCGACTGGGAGCCAATCACGGGTATGACAGCAACGTTCTTATGTTTACATTAGGATTTTTCTTACAGTGAAAACAGTATAGTGAACAGATACGACAAATGTTTAAATGTAGGTGGTGATTATGTAGAGAAGTAAAGGAAGCTTCAGTTATGTAACAGACTTTGTTTTTTCAAATTAATATATTTTTTTTAATTATACAACAAAACGGTCGTTATTTCCTGGATCCCCCTCGTACTTGCAAGAAAGAAAATGTCAGTCATCACTGAAGTCATTACAGAAGCAGTGAAGCACAGCATACCCGTAATATTTATTGGTATGATATGCATTTTTCTATTTATTTTTATACTGTATCACAATGGAACACAGCATAAGCCTTACTCTTGAGCTTCTCGATCTGCATGAGAGCCTTGTCCGTGTACTTCTGCGCCTTGTCCATGTAGCCTGCCTGCATGCTGTGCATTACAGTCACCAGGTACACCAACACGTACAGGTGCTCCTTTGGCATCCAGATGAACATGTCCCCCACATTTGGGCCGCTCACACCTGCACACCAACAAAACACACTTTTACATGGCTTTTTCTCGAAAAGGTAACATTCCTCCCCTTCCTCTTATCCATTATCATAATTTATAAATTCAGATTCTCCCTCTCTACGCCCCACTGAATGTAACATTTCACTTTTACAATATTATATTCAACTGCCATACCCACATAGCTAACGAGAGAGACAGACTATGGCGTGAATTGGAGTCACATGATTATTGCGGTCTAGTCTAATATAAATACATATTCAAAGTTCTAAAAAAACAAAGGCATTGCTATATTAAACATGGATTTATATATAAACTTGTTTAATGTTGACCATGTTATGACTAAGAATGTTGTTGTTGTTTTCTAATGCCAGGCATTTGACAATAAAGTCATTTGACCTCTTGCACTCCAATATTTTTCAAAGATATTATCATGACCAGCCAATGAAGCACAGATTTTGAGGTGTTCCGAATCCATTATTATTATCTGAGAGTATACTGGCTAGTTCAGTCTTCTTGGCTGATGTTATACCACCAGCATTCCATTGTAAGATGTTTAGTTGATTCTGTACCAATAAAGTAGTCCCCGCCCAGAGATCTGATTGGGGGACTATTGGAGCGGTTAAATGGCAAGTTGTAGCCGATTTAAGTGAACACCATATTTTAACAATTTTTGTGGCTACTTCATTCACACACAACCCCCAGAATGTCTGGAGGACCACACCTGCCGTTGGTCGACGGGTCCAGTGGACCTAGCTGGGAGATCTTGTTGATCACCAGCTTTCCCTCCTTAAGCCACTGGAGGACGATTTTAGTGCCATAGCAGGTCAGCACTAGGAACAGAAAAGTAGAAAGAGGAGGAAGGAAAGGGAAATGAACCCCTAGGCCTCGAATGCTCTAATGCCGTCGGGGTCGAAGAAAGTAAGAGTTCAGTCAGAGGACTGGATAGGAAAGGGTAATGAGGGAATTAGGTATTAGATAGAGGAAAATTATACCAAATTCAGTCATTAACTCATCAAGCTGACCAGTGCTAATGGATGAGTAGCCCCTCCCTTTAGTTCAGCTCGTAAAATTATGCTTACTAACAGCTGCACCACGGGAAGGTAGGGGTGGGACATTGGGTATTTGTCCAGGTAGGTTCCTTAAAGCCTTCAATGGGAAGGATTAATGGCTCTCCCCCCTGTATCCGACAGATACCCTTTTGCAGCCATGACTAAGAATGTGACATTGCACTGTAGCCTGTCTTTCTCGTTAGCCACACATTCTCAATGATGAAATGGTTACCAAGCTTGCCAATAAATAAGAAATTTGGCCAAGAGTGATTAATTTTTAGTGATAAAAATCTTAACCATGACTTCCTTCCAAAATTAAGTAAAACCTGGGTTCCATACATCACAGATCTAAGGCATGTAGTATAGGGCTATTCAAAAAGAAGGAGCAGATTTCAAATATTTATTTCTTCCAAACTACAAAAGATAGAAACACAATTCCAACGTTCCTGGATAGACGAAAGTTTAAATTTTGAACAGCCTGGGTAGAAGTTCCAATCACGGCCGCATTGGCGCTGTTGCTTGTCATGCGCGGCCGCATTGGCGCTGTTGATTGTCTGTAGTAAAATGGCGACACAACAGGAAAAAGCATTTTGTGTGCTGCAATTAGCAAAACTAGAGTCCATTATTGAAGTTCAACGTGCTTTTCGCTGTCAGTTTAATAAACAACCACCTCGTCATAAGCAGATTTACCAGTGGCATCGAAAATTCGTAGAAGATGGTTGCATCTGCAATCAGAAAAGCAAGGGACGTCCACGCACATCGAATGAAAATGTCGAGCGTATTTGTACAGTTAGTTATTGGACATGAAAGAGATTCACTGAAGATTAACATCTTCTGTGCCATATCTGTAAACAAAGTTTAAGGACCTTTCTTCTTCATGGAGAAAACTGTGACAGGAATAACCTATCTAGACATGCTTCAAAACTGGTTATTTCCTCAACTTTAAGATGATTCAGATGACTTCATCTTCATGCAAGATGGTGCCCCGCCTCATTTCTCTAACCACGTCCGACGTTACCTGAATGACACCATTCCAGGACGTTGGATTGGAAGAGAAGGAGAAAATCAACTTCATCGCTGGTGGCCTCCCAGGTCTCCAGACCTCACTCCTTGTGATTTTTATCTGTGGGGTTACGTAAAAGATCGTGTTTTTATCTCCCCTATGCCTGACATTGGCCTTAACACTGCAATCAACAGAGCCAATGCGACTGTGATTGGAACTTCTACCCGGACTGTTCAAAATTTAAAGTTTCGTCTGTCCAGGAACGTTGGAATTGTGTTTCTATCTTTTGTAGTTTGGAAGAAATAAATATTTGAAATCTGCTCCTTCTTTTTGAATAGCCCTGTATATAAAATAAGTTTTACTGTATTCTTTATTATTAGAACGAAGGAAAGAAAGGAGTAGAAGATAATTAGGTAGCTTTTTATTCAATGATCTCTTAAATCATAAAGATCATTCACACTTAGTGGAATAATGATGTCAAACTTACTTTCGTCAGAGGGCCACGTGGGCTGCATGATGGTCTGGATGCTCTGCTGCAACTGCTTCAGGCAAGGCTTCACACTCTTGACCTGCCCCGCCATCAGGTAGTGGCACACCTGTCGTACAAGCATTTAGAACCACAGTTCAACATATGGAGCAGAAATTTCGTTTTAAATCCATAGTACATTTTCTGCAGGGAAGAAGAGGAGGGGAAGTCTTTTTTTAACGACATGTAACAATTGTAACATTTCTAGCATCAGTGAAATAGGTGATAGTAAGATCTTATTTTGGAGTGATGGGTCTGAGGAATAACTACGAATTAACTGACATTCGCCTTACAGATGGGGAAAACTTTTGAAATAACCCGAGCAGGGGGCCTACTGGAACTTTGCAACTTCGTAACATTTCACTTTTCAACTAAAACAAAGGAATTTCTATATTAAACGTGAATTTATATATAAACTTGTTTAATGTTGACCATGTTATGACTAAGAATGTGACATTGTACTGTAGCTTTTCTCATTAGCCACACATTCTCAATGATGCAGTTGTTACCAAGCTTGCCAATAAATAGATTGCCAACTCCAATAGATTCTATGAGATTCCTCACTAATATTAACAGCATCAAAATGACAATAGAAGAAAAAGCACTGATTCAATATGAAAAGCTTATCAGATTACCAGGAAACAATTGGCATTCATACAGTCCTCTCTGTAGATTGAAAACTCAAAAAAGTTTCATATCCATTGTTCAAGAATTAAAACAGAAAATCAATATCCCGAATTTAAAAGAAAACTTACAAATTAAACCAAACCCTTTAACTCTATTATATATAGAATATAGTCCACACCTGTGGAGTAACGGTCAGCGCGTCTGGCCACAAAACCAGGTGGCCCGGGTTCGATTCCCGGTCGGGGCAAGTTACCTGGTTGAGGTTTTTTCCGGGGTTTTCCCTCAACCCAATATGAGCAAATGCTGGGTAACTTTCGGTGCTGGACCCCGGACTCATTTCACCGGCATTATCACCTTCATCTCATTCAGATGCTAAATAACCTAAGCTGTTGATAAAGCGTCGTAAAATAACCTACTAAAATAAAAAAAAATATATATATATAGAATATAATCTAAATTTAACAGAAGAAATACTGAAATCAGAAGTAAACACTGAAATACTGAAACAATTGTCTTTAGAGACAATATTAGATACCCTCCACAAAACTGGCTTCACTTATACACTGACGGATCCTTGATCTCCAGGGAACAAGGTGCAGGTGCAGGTGTTACGTGCTGTCTCTTCTCACTTTATAGATCTCTTGGACATGCAACAACAAGTTTTGATGGTGAAATCATTGCAATAAGGGAAAGTCTCAGGAATCTTCTATGCCACATCAATAAATTTAGGAATGCAGTTATATTGTCAGACTCCAAAGCAGCTATTCTATCAATAGTCTCTAAACACACACCTTCATCTCAAACAGCAGAAATAACTAAAATGCTCTCTTAATTAATATCACTCAATAAAAGAATTGTATTCCAATGGATACCATCCCATTGTGGAATCCTGGGAAATGAGAATGCGGATGCTTTAGCAAAGAAGGGCAGCACTGCTACTTACAGACTTGTTACTAAATCTATGTATTACTCTGTGAAGAGATTTATTAAATCTACATACTTAGACTTCAACAAACAAAATTTAATAACACAATCCCAAGGGAAAAAATGGAACTCTGCATCAAAATCCACAGTTAATTCCCGATTTACCACGAAAATCGTCTGTAGCTGCATTTAGATTGGCAACAGGCCATGATTGTTTGGCCAAACACCTGCATAGAATTGGAATATATCAGTCCCCTAACTGTCCATTGTGCAACTCAAACCAAGAAATGGATTCGGAATATCTCAAAATCTGTGCTTCAGTGGCTGGTCATGATAATATCTTTGAAAAATATTGGAGTGCAAGAGGTCAAATGACTTCATTGTCAAATGCCTGGCATTAGAAAACAACAACAACTTTTCAGCTTTCAACAAAGTGAAAAGTATTTCTGTTCCTCTATAAATTAGAGAACATTAGTATGATTCTTGGCATCACTCAGTACAGTCCCTACCCGGAGATCCGAATGAGGGACTATTTTACCTCCGGAGAATTTTACACTGAGGGACTTCATGAATATAAACAGTGAAAAATATAGTGGGACTGCGTTGGTGGTAATGCAGCTTATGGGGGTACCTCTTTGTTACTTGTTAGCTTAAACAACAAGTTTAAGCCCCCTCACCACGACAAGGTGAGTACCCACGAAATATTGCAAAACAGGCAACATATTTGCAACCAAGACCTCTTCAAGTGATATCTCTATCCAATGCTTTTGCTTTAGTAAAGTCTCATTTTACAAACCTATGGATCAACAATTGGCTCTCTTCTAACAAAGGAAAAATTTTAGTCTGTACAAAAGAAACCAAATGGCCTGGAAATGTACAAAAACTTGCCCAGATATGTTCAAACATTTTTAACAAGAGCCAGAACAGGTCACATTGTCACTCAATTGTACCTAAACCGATTTCACATTTCTGATAATCCTACTTGTAATCATCATGATGAAGATCTGGAACACATTCTTCTATACTGTCCATCCATTAACCACAAAAGTAAATTAAAATCATCAGTACCAGCTGCAGAAGACACAGCCCTGCAGTATATATTGACTACACCCCACCTCTGGCTACTAGCAACAGGCATCTATAATGAACACCGATCAAAATACCCATAATTTCTCGTGAAAAACAACAACTGAATAGACTACAGCGGACTTTATGTTGTCAGCAAACAGCTGGATACATTAAGAAGATTGATTGGATAAATTAGAGAATGCTAGATTTGCAATGAAAGACTTGCCCTTGGATGGAAAACTTATTATGAACTTATTATGTCCTATAATTCCTCCTGGACCTCTCATGGAAGTGGTACAGTTAATCCGGGGAATTTCCAGATCAAACCTCTATAATTCATTACTTGTCTTTACACTCATTCGCCTAAAACTGTCGACTAATCTTAGTTTGACCTTTACCTCTACATTTTGTCCTTAATTCCTTATGTAACGTCATTAACGAATGTTGAAAATTCTGAACATACCGGTATTACAAGGGCTACTGTGCAACATTAGCTCTAACATATCTCTAGTGAAGTGTTAGTATTTAGCAACTCCAGCTCTTGACAGAATGGTTAAATTACCTGAAGCACAAGGAAGAACACTTTGAGATACTCCTTTTGATATTGGCTTCCCTGCCAACCGTCCACCAGGTGACCTGCCTGGTTCAGTAATGGGTGTACCTCTTGAAACTTCTTGTCTATCAGCAATAACTGTAAAAGTATGGTAATAATTCATGACAGGTGAAATTCAAGCGCACAAAAACATAAAAACGAGCATTCAAGCACTCACCATGCCTCTACTCAATAGGAAGAGCACCCTTGTGTATGACGCGTTTGAAATGTGGGCGTAGTCCACTCCAACTCCCAAGAGACTGCTCGCAAGTTCATAGTCTCGTTCGCTGGCATGGATTTGCTGAAATTAAATCAGCGCTTTAGTTCGTTGCTCTATGTTTGCAATAAGTTTGACTACTTACATGATTTTCAATTTACGGGAAAAGTCTAGTGTACGGTTTCCTCTCTGTCAACAAATGCATCTTAATACTGTAAAGCTGATTTGTCTGTGTTTGTCGAATGTGCATTTTACCCATCACTCTTACGAAAAGGCACTTTTCAGTGCCAACAATTTATTTTGTGCGCACGAGGTAGGAGTGATGGGGATAAAGGGGAAGGAATGAAACCGAAAACTGAAGTGTCAACATTTTATTTTGTGTGCACAAGGTAGGAGTTGTCTGGGTAAAGAGAAAGGAAGGAAACCATAAACTGAAGTTTATCCCATTTACTACTAATAAATATACTGCATTAGTTGAAAATGTAACATAAAAACTCATAAGTTTTTGTTCCCATGAACTTACTGCTAACTGAAAAATAAGTCTACAATGCCAGTAGACACTATGTTGTGACAGTTCTATCGCTTTACGCAAGATCGGTTTTGATAAACTAGATTGCGCTTGTTGTTCATACAGCTCTGCTAGGACACTAGCCGCCTCAAACTTCACATCGTCAAATGCGTTTATTACTTGTGAGAGCAGCCACTGTGGATACAGGAAGTATATTATTAGAAAATAGATACAATACTGAATCAGTTAAAGTAAAACAGATATGATCGCAATGTAAAGATTATAAATGAAATAAAACATCATGTAAGAGCACAATATCACAAAACTGTATGATTCGATTCATTATTACGAAGGAAAATGCAAATGTGTGTCAAACGTCATACCGCTTGTTCCAAATGAGTTCTCGCCAAATCGATGTTCTTCGTATGGGTCAGCAAAATATTACCCAACTGTAGATGTGTCCGGGCTTCAACTCTTGGAGGAGGTTTAAAATTAAAAACGGCTTGTAAACACTGTATACATAACTTTATATTTGGAGGACTCGAGGTTCTAAAATTTTCCGCTAACCCCAATAACGACAAATACCAAGCGTCTTGGGACGACGCCATTTTGACATTTCTCTTCGTTCTTTTATTTTTATTTTCGTTGTATAGTTCCAATTTCCACATATGTGTATGGGATGGCACCACTACTGTCGTAGTAAGTGCTGCTATCTTCCAATTGTGTTGGAACGACATCGATTTAGAGGAATACACGGCCGTGAGAGGAATATAGCAAAATAAGGACTATGATTATGTTTAATTGAAAAAGAAACGTTAATGAGAAGAATGATTATACACTGTAACTCACCACGGCACAGAAGTCAGTTGAGCAGGGGAAGCAGAAGAAGGATGTTAAAATGTCGACAAAACAGATCTAACACGTATACGACAAATGCTTGTATGAAATTTTGTGTATAAAAATGTATGAATATATAAATTCTAAACACTATTCCAATACTAATTAATATTATGAATTTAAAAACGCAGCACATTACCACAGCAATAATTATAAGTAATTGAAAAAGTTCCCCACCCACACCTGAGAATTTTTAAGAATTTAGCGAGGCTAGTGAGCCTTTTGTCGTGGTCTAAAGCATCCTGCCTAGGATCTGAGTTATGGAGAGCGCGCTGGTTTGAGTCCTCATAGGAGAAGAAATTTTTCCATAAAATTTATGTCAGTGTATGGGACCAGTGCCCACCCAGCATCGTGATGCACTTGGGTAGTTACGATAGGTAGCGAAATCCGGTTGCGAAAGCCAGCTATAACGTCTGAGAGGAATCGTGTTAACCACACAATACCTCCATTCTGGTTGGATGATCGTCCACCTCTGCCAAGGATTTAATTTTAATTTTAGTGAGCTTTTTGTTGCTGTTTTCTATCCGTTAGCTTGTTAATTCTGTGATGAAATGAAATGATAGCCAAATGGAGATAGGAAGTTGCAGGAGGTTTCTCTGTTTCGTTTTAAGCACAACCATGACAGAAAACGCAGTTTCACAAAGATGTTATTGTTAGTCAATTGTCCGAAGACAGGTCTGAACTTCATAAGTGATACCAACAAGGCACCACTTATGAGGCAACTAGGCCAGGAGATAATAAAGTAGGGTGGCCAGTTTCTTTCCCCTTCCATTGCATATACCGCCGATTAGCTAAGTAATACAAACACATATCGTCAAGTGAGATGTACTGCCTGATAATAGATGTACATATCAGCCAAAACCTCAATCTGAGGCGTCACAAATATACAGTATGTGGTATAAAAACAAAAAAAGAATTCTGATTGCTATGTCATATAAGTTTGGATAGAGATGATCTGGGTCTACTATATGCTTTTCGACACAATCATGAAAATTATTCTGCTAAGAATATTTCCGTTATCAAATATTTATTCGTGAAAAGTGCTTAGAAAAGTAAAGTGACAAATTCTAGGAGAATATCTCGCGGCCAGGTACAATTGATGCCAGGGCCCGGCGGTTGAGGAACGCGCCACGGCGCGGGACACTATTATTATTATTATTATTATTATTATTATTATTATTATTATTATTATTATTATTATTATTATTATTATTAGGTACATTTATCACGCTTACTTTATTAAAAGGATAATCCATTTCATTATTAAGTAGTAGTAGTAGTAGTAGTAGTAGTAGTAGTAGTAGTAGTAGTAGTAGTAGTAGTAGTAGTAGTAGTAGTAGTAGTAGTAGTAGTAGTAGTACATCAATAAGCTAGTAGCTTTCACAATTTGCATACCATTCAGAGTAATAGGCCTAAGCCCTATGTACGAGTAAGTTTAATTATTTTGTGCGAGATCGTGCGTATTTGCTTGGTTTCCGCACAAAACCAATCCGCGGTAAGTCTAAAATTCCACATTCAGTATTCCCAACCGAACACACATAACAATTTCCCTCTTCTTACCGCTTAAGTGACATATTGATTTTACTGCTTTAGGCTTTTAACATTATTTTTAGAGACGTTCAATATAGTAATAATTATAAATTGGAAACTTACCACTGCAATTTCACCTAAATTGCACTGTTAATTATTGTTTTTAAATATTTGCAAAAATTAAGTAAACTCTACAACTCCACTAAAGTTACTGCATTCGTGATGCATGTAACATTAAGGAAGCCGTTTGTTTTAAGTTCGCATTTATAGACTGGGGGGGGGGGGGAAGACAGACGTATATCACGGCCTGCTGGAGTATAGTAAACACAGAAAACATTTTAAAGCAACAATGTTGAAGATAGATATTTTTGTTTTGCAAATTTGCTGTCATTGAACAGAAACCAAGATGGAGATTTCATTGCAACTAATTACAAATTCTTCTTTCAGGTATGTAATAAACGATCTTCGCACAAAATAATGTACGATACACGAGCGGTATGTTTTCTTTCAATTCTCGGAAATTAAAAAAGCTCAACTACGTTTCGCTTTTTCAAACTTTTCCTCGAACATGAAAACTTCAACATACCGCTCTTGTAACGCATATCTATATATATAATTTGAACTGGTAATGGAAATTACGGGAAAACGGCTGAACGGATTTTAATAAATGACCCCTCATTTTGAAGCTCAGAACCAAAAGTTTTTCGGAAAAATAGTAGTTTTCAGTGAAATGTCAATTTTCCTACATAATTTTCCTATTTTCCAAAATCCATCTGTCGTCAGTTTTGAGAACTAGCTAATTGCATTCAGGAGAAGCGAAGCGAGTATCAAGTCGGCCGTGTTGCATTTCAGATTAAAACAAAACACACACTACAGTAAACAATATTACACGAAGGCCATGATCTGCAAGAATACTGACATATTTAGAGCTCAAAAATAATTTACAGGTTCGATTCTGTGGTGTATAATTTTCTGGGTACAGCTGTGTATTGGATATTAAAAACTACAAAACTGGAGGTGGTTTGATGACATTATTACTATTAGAAATTAAATATTATTGTAGTTAATGCCGTGATGAGACTATTTTTCATTAATTATACATATTAATGCTATATTGATGACATGAAAGTGAAACGTTTTGGGGTTATATAAGTAGATGTAGAGAATAACTTAAATTAGATTTTGATTTCTATATTTTACTGAGTGGCGGCTATATAGTATACAGTATATAGTGTATGTTACTGAAAGCTATAAAACTTACGTATGATAACAATATTATTAAAAATCAATTATTTTTATAGTTATTAATGAAGTGGGGTTGGGTCTTTTTCATATATTTAATGGCGGTGTGCTGTAGATATTTATATGCGTGGTTCTCTTCAGTATTGGCTCGAGA
This sequence comes from Periplaneta americana, assembly GCF_040183065.1. Lineage (NCBI taxonomy): Eukaryota > Metazoa > Arthropoda > Insecta > Blattodea > Blattidae > Periplaneta > Periplaneta americana. The sequence goes on along the minus strand of NC_091133.1, from coordinate 105,768,204 downwards.
GAGAGTATCTATCATTATTATGGAAGAAAATAACTTTCAGAATGTCTGGTGTTCTTCATTGAAAATAAATCTGAAAAATGTTTATTTGAACGTCTAATGAACTTAGTTTGCAGAATTTGCTGCACAAGCCACTAGTTACTATTATTCTGCTCCCGAAGCAAGATCATGCAGATATTGTGATTTACTTGCTTCGACAAGACGCATGAAAGTCGTTCAACTTTCAAGTTCACATAAGACGTATGTCTGGGTCGCTTGCAGCGCAAATCCCTTTCTCGAAGCCCGGAAACAATTTTCCGGTTCGTATTATTCCGTACAGATGCGCCGGAGAAAGCTCACGCCGCATTGCACTAATGACGTAACAATAGTTGTAATTCTCCGCATCACCTCCAGGTGGCTCGAATGACAAGTGAAGATCGTGCTTTCTTCACAGCTATTTGTACAGCTTGGTTACGCATTATGTGATGTTCGAGGGGAAAAGCAGCTCATGTCCGGGAGTTTCGCTGTAAACTTACGAGCATGCAAGTTTTTAGTGACATGATAAATTGAACTGCTACTAAACATTCACATCACAGTATAAAATATAAGGAGAAATCCTCAGGAAAACTGATGTAACACTATGCATATTATCGTTGGAATTTTAAGCGGATGATGATGGAACGTGTGAAGTAGACAGACAGAATAAGAAATGAAGCTGTGTTGGAAAGAGTGGATGAAGAAAGAATAATGCTGAAACTGATCAGGAAGAGGAAAAGGAATTGGTTGGGTCACTGGCTGAGAAGATACTGCTTACTGAAGGATGTACTGGGAGAAGCGATCTGGGCAGAAGATTTTTTTTTTATTTCAGGTTATTTTACGACGCTTTATCAACATCTTAGGTTATTTAGCGTCTGAATGAGATGAAAGTGATAATGCCGGTGAAATGAGTCCGGGGTCCAACACCGAAAGTTACCCAGCATTTGCTCATATTGGGTTGAGGGAAAACCCCGGAAAAAACCTCAACCAGGTAAGTTGCCCCGACCGGGAATCGAACCCGGACCACCTGGTTTCGCGGCCAGCCGTGCTAACCGTTACTCCACAGGTGTGGACTGGGCAGAAGAAGATATCAGATGATAAGATATATGGATCATATGCGGAGACAAAAAGGAAGGCAGAAAATGGGAAAGATTGGAGAATGCTGTGTTTGCAGTGAAATATCTGCCCTTGGACAGAACACTGAATGAATGAATGAATGAATGAATGAATGAATGAATGAATGAATGAATGAATGAAATAAAATATGGCATGATATAAATTCAAACAAGACTTCAGACCACGGTCATAGGAAGAAAAGTCCCGTAAAGAAGGTAAACTTGCGAATTCTAAATGAGACAGTAGAGCAAGTGGAGAGCTTCAGATACTTGAGATGTACTAGGAAGTCAAAAGGAGGACAGCAATGGCCAAGGAAGCTTTTAATAGAAAAATGAGCATCTCCTGAGGACCTCTGGAAAAAGAACTAAGAAAGAGACTAGTGAAGTGCTTTGTGTGAAGTATAGCAGTGTATGGGAGAAAAGCATGGACATTACGACAAAGTGAAGAGATGCTACTAGAAGCACTTGAAATGTGGATATGGAGAAGAATGGAGCGTGTAAAATGGACAGAGAGAATAAGAAACGAAACTGTGTTGGAAAGAGTGGGTGAAGAAAGAATAATGCTGAAACTGATCAGGAAGAGAAAAAGGAATTGGCTGGGTCACTGGCTGAGAAGAAACTGCACTGAAAAGAATGGTGAACGGAAGAAGAGTTCGGGGCAGAAGAACAATAATTGTGTATTACAATATATTAAAACATTTTTTCAAATCCGTCAAAACTCGATTAATCTATCGATAATCGATTAAATATTTTGATCGATCAACAGCACTAATAATAACAACAAAAATTCATGCACTTGCATGTAGTAGTTACAATTTATATAAACTCAGCCTTCTATAAAATTGAGTACCGGGTCTTTCCCGGGGGTAAAAGGCGGTCAGAGCGTGGTACCGACCACACCACCTCATTCTAGTGCCGAGGTCATGGAAAGCATGGGGCTCTACCTCCATGCCCCCCAAGTGCCTTCATGGCATGTTACGGGGATACCTTTACCTTTATAAAAACATTAATTAGAGGAAAAATGTGTAAAAAGAATGGGGCAGTCACTTAGGAATGTCAAATTCAATGGGCTATAACTAAACTTATAATAAAGATATCACAATAAAACGACTTGTACGTGATTTACCAGTGTACTGGTGACCTTAATCACAAATAAAAAAGTCGAAATTTCATGCCTACATGCATGTTAATGCTACATTAAATCATTACTGTATATTAAACCCACTGAAGGAAGTTACATAGCTTAAACCCTTTCTGTAGTGTTTAGAATTTACATTTGTTACAAACGTAACATGTTGGGATAGTGAACCAATTTATCGAAAGTTGGAACATTTTAATTGTAATATTTATTTTTTATTTTAACATGAAACGTTCATGCACTTGACATTCGAGAAATGTGGTCACACTTTCTGTTGATAGGTGCTTTAGTTGATAAGGTGACGTAATCGAAGCGCTTCGTCGCGCAAGCGGTATTACGTAGTAGAGTCATTAAGTTTGTGGACTAGCGCCTGAAGTGTAGGCGAAAAGCAGAATCTAGGTGTCACGCCAGTTGCCGCGCAACACGGCGTTCACTTGTACAGATCCACATCGTCCCTCAAAATAGTCGCAGTTGGCCTATATGCACGTCTGCCAACGTTGGTATAGCTGCTGCTGGAAGATATTGGCAGGAAAATGTGGTACGGCTTCTCTTATGGCAGTCATTACTTTCTCGGCCGAATGAAATCTACGCCCAGCTTTGCTTTCAAGCGGGGAAAGAAGAAGAAATCGCATGTGCGAGATCAGGCGAATACGGAGAGTGTGGCAGAACGGTGACGTGTTGCCTTAAAAGTTCGTCTTCGACAAGCACAGAGCGATGTGCAGGGACGTTGTTGTGTAGCAACAGCCAATTCTTCCTACACCAAAGTTGAGGGAGCTTAAGACGAACTGAATCGCGCAGACTGCGAAGGATCTGCTTGTAGCGGGTCTTGTTTACAGTTACTCCGTCTGGTATACATTCCATGTGAACTATTCCCAATGAGTCAAAAAACAGTTCAAGCATCACCTTGTATTTTGACCTGTCTTGTCGCGGTTTTTTTCAGTCGTGGCGATAATCCCGATTTACAAGTGGCCGATTGTCGCTTCAGTTGCGGACCATGTTTCGTTTCCTGTTATGATCCGGTTGAGAAACGTTGGATCATCGTCAGCACTATCGATCAGATCACCGCAAATCGTCATACAGTCGTCACGTTGGTCTTGCGTCAAGACGCGTGGCACACTGTGTTGGGTAACACGTGACATGTTCAAGATCAGACAGATTCTTGTGGCACGTGCCATGGCTGGTCCCTGCTGATGCTGTGAGATCGTCTACCGATTGGAACACGTGTTGGGTAACACGTGATATGTTCAAGATCGGACAGATTCTTGTGGCACGTGCCATGGCTGGTCCCTGCTGGTGCTGTGAGATCGTCTACCGATTGGAACACGTGTTGGGTAACACGTGACATGTTCAAGATCAGACAGATTCTTGTGGCACGTACCATGGCTGGTCCCTGCTGATGCTGTGAGATCGTCTACCGATTGGAACACGTGTTGGGTAACACGTGACATGTTCAAGATCGGACAGATTCTTGTGGCACGTGCCATGGCTGGTCCCTGCTGGTGCTGTGAGATCGTTTACCGATTGGAACACGTGTTGGGTAACACGTGACATGTCCAAGATCAGACAGATTCTTGTGGCACGTACCATGGCTGGTCCCTGCTGGTGCTGTGACAACGTCTACCGATTGGAACACGTGTTGGGTAACACGTGACATGTCCAAGATCAGACAGATTCTTGTGGCACGTGCCATGACTGGTCCCTGCTGGTGCTGTGAGATCGTCTACCGATTGGAACACGTGTTGGGTAACACGTGACATGTTCAAGATCAGACAGATTCTAGTGGCACGTGCTATGACTGGTCCCTGCTGGTGCTGTGAGAACGTCTACCGATCGGAACACGTGTTGGGTAACACGTGACATGTCCAAGATGAGACAGATTCTTGTGGCACGTGCCATGGCTGGTCCCTGCTGGTGCTGTGAGATCGTTTACCGATTAGAACACGTGTTTGGTAACACGTGACATGTTCAAGATCAGACAGATTCTTGTGACACGTACCATGGCTGGTCCCTGCTGATGCTGTGAGAACGTCTACCGATTGGAACACGTGTTGGGTAACACGTGACATGTTCAAGATCAGACAGATTCTTGTGGCACGTGCCATGGCTGGTTCCTGCTGGTGCTGTGAGATCGTCTACCGATTGGAACACGTGTTGGGTAACACGTGACATGTGCAAGATCAGACAGATTCTTGTGGCACGTGCCATGGCTGGTTCCTGCTGGTGCTGTGAGATCGTCTACCGATTGGAACACGTGTTGGGTAACACGTGACATGTTCAAGATCAGACAGATTCTTGTGGCACGTGCCATGGCTGGTCCCTGCTGGTACTGTGAGATCGTTTACCGATTAGAACACGTGTTTGGTAACACGTGACATGTCCAAGATCAGACAGATTCTTGTGACACGTACCATGGCTGGTCCCTGCTGGTGCTGTGAGAACGTCTACCGATTGGAACACGTGTTGGGTAACACGTGACATGTTCAAGATCAGACAGATTCTTGTGGCACGTGCCATGGCTGGTTCCTGCTGGTGCTGTGAGATCGTCTACCGATTGGAACACGTGTTGGGTAACACGTGACATGTGCAAGATCAGACAGATTCTTGTGGCACGTGCCATGGCTGGTTCCTGCTGGTGCTGTGAGATCGTCTACCGATTGGAACACGTGTTGGGTAACACGTGACATGTTCAAGATCAGACAGATTCTTGTGGTATGTACCATGGCTGGTCCCTGCTGGTGCTGTGAGATCGTCTACCGATTGGAAGCGGTTGACACGCACCAACATTGCAAGTTCTTCGATCTTGCGTTCAGTTCAGATCGTTTGTGGCCGACCAGTACGCTCGTCATCCTCCAAGCTGTCTCTCCCCTGTGAAAAACGTTGGTGCCACTCTAAACATAGGACTGCGGCCCAAGGCGTCGTCATTGCTTCATCATCTGAAACGTTTCGCTAGTGTATTTGCCTGATTTTTAGTAGAACTTGATGTTTGCTCGTTGCTCAATCTGCGAAATTTTCGAGTTCCGCCGCGCGCATTCAAATCACCTTCACAACAGATACCGTAGTTCTGTTTGCACAGACGGTACACAACTGCCTCGTGCTAGGACGAGAGAATAACTGACACGGCACCATAACGCGGTGCCATATATCCGCTCTAGTGCACCACAGCGTCAATATTGCCCAGTCCACGAACTTAATGACTATGGCAGTATTCGTACACAAGTGGGGGCGATTAATAAATGCTTAAAATATAGGCTACAGACACTCATCTTTATACTCATCTTCCTATACTGTAGAAATACCTCGCCTCTGGAATTCGTTACCTAATGACGTCAGGGACTGCCGGACTTTATCACAATTCAAAATTAAATTGGAAAACTTTGTCTTAGTTAATGTTTTTTTAGGTATTGCTAGAAGTATTGATTTGTGTTTTTTTTTTCTTTTTTAATCTAGATTAAAATTCCAAGTTTCTTGTTTATGTTAGTTAATTAGTTAGGATACAATTAATTATGATACTTAATCACTCATTTAAAGTCTGTGTGACTGCAACCTCTGTATATTTTTGTGTGGCTTTACTTTGTTTACAGTGTTTTTTTCTCTCTCTCTTTATTTCTTGTGTAGTTTTATTTTGTGTATAGTGTATTTTTTTCTGTTTATTTCTATTATTGTATTTGTATTCCTGGTGTTGTGGAAGAGAAGGCCTGATGGTCTTTACTACACCAGAATGAATGAATGAATGAATGAATGAATAAATAAATAAATAAATAAATAAATAAATAAATAAATAAATAAATAGTTAATTTAACATAGGTTAATTCTGAAGTCCATAATTGTGGTACTATTAATTTCAAATGAACCCAATTCTCTGTAATGACATATATAAACAACTTATTGGCATCATATTTGATGTGTGAATCGTTTCGATTATTATCAATTGCATTACTGTCTCGAAACTAGGAATGAGAAAGCACTTATGAATTAGTCAACGAGAAGGCTCCTCTTTGTTAAATCTAATTGTAAGACAGGAATGAAAAGAAATATCAAAATTGTATTTGAAATCCAAACTTTCTTACAAACTCAACCATGCTCACAATAACAATCAAGAACAGCATAAAAGTTTTAGGCAATTACAACGATTCGATTAATCCTCTGTCATTTTTTGCTGAAGAGGATATTCACGGAATAGAGATATGGCAGCAATGGTGGAAAGAAATGACATAGAAAATAAAGTATTATGGGACAACATGCTCCACACTCAATGTTTACCATTAAAGAACGTTCTCGTGGTCAACCCCAAAACTTTTATTTACTTATTTATGTTTAAAAATCCGTCAGCTTCAATGTTTGAACTGAAGATGTGCCAAATTACTAGTTGTTATACATTAATTTTTATGTAAATTATTTTTTGTAATGGCAGCCCTGCATTGTCTGCAATAAGACTCTTTCCTTTGAATATAATGTTATAAAATGAAATATATAATTATAATATTATGATCAGAAGCCTTCCTTTCTTTTGACATTATTTCTGCGGTATAAACTCTACCAACAAACTATGTTTAAGTCCTTCTTGCAGTCACATCTAGCGCAGCGTGCGTTTGATAACGCAATAACCTACTTGTATGCGTCCATGTTAGGCGCCATATCGCACCATAATGGCAAACAGAAGCACTGCTTTGAATGCTACATGAAGAACGGATGCGGAGATTCTCCAAGGCCTTCTATTAACCTGTTTAGTATCGTAAAATAAAGAAGTGAAAAATTAGCTTCACGAATGTGACATATTTTTTCATTATAAGCTATGTTTCATTTGTTTCGCAACAATGCAGCTTCCTTATCATGTTGCGAATGATACCTAAACTATTATTCAAGGATGGGCCTATGTTATCTAAATTAAATAATTTAATATGCATCCAAATAAGATTTAATTTCGTTTTCTAGATTACATTATATGAATTTTAGACATTTTACTTTATCAATTAATTAATTCATTGATTGCACGGTTAAGTAGACTAATGTATGCAATTCGATTTTTCACAAAAGTAGGCTATATAAAATAGCCATATATATTATTTCTAATATTGGATACTTTAGGCTATAAGAATTTACGCAACTCTGAATTTAAAAGTGGTATGCATGTCAAATATAGCCCTATTAGTGGTATTTTGAGACTTTTCGCTTTCAATTCTAAATATTTAAAACCTTCGTTCAGTGATTCATCAAGCATAAAAGTTATTTTACGAAAGATCGCAAATCTTTGGAGAAGATCACGCTCTACTCTGTTTTTCGTTCTACTTTGAAAATTTAAGACTGAATTACAGGGGAAAGTGCAAGAAATTCCGTATAAAATAATAGATTTTTCTTCGGAAAACGTTTCTTAATCGAATAAGGACATCGATCTCATTTTTTTCAATCTATTCTGCGAAGAAAAACGTCTGATTATTCTTAATGTTGATTGTCACTATGTTTTGAATTTTACATTTTACATACTTCATTCCCGGAGAAATTGACTAGTGGGTACTACTTACAAGGGGCAATCAATAAGTTCCCAGACTGCCCTGAATGTAGGCACACACAGGGAAGAAGAAGTTATCTAGAACCAGGGAAACGCCTGGAGCCTATACCAAATGCATCACTTGAAAGGCAGGGAAGAAAACTAGTCATAAGGCGTATATGGAGAGATTCCAGGAAAAATCGCAATAGGTCCTCGATATGGTTGCACAAAACCACGTATAGAAGCTCAGTTCTTAAAGACAATCTGACGCTGTTTGATAGACTGACTCAACAGACATGGAAGCAATGATCTTCAATGACACGCGCATATATGTTTAACGGCAGAATAAATACAAGCGCAGTTAGGAAATAGGCTATATTAATTGTATTTTGTATGAATAAACTCCGAAAATAAATTGAAGATAAATCACTGAACACAGACAAACAAACTGCAAGAACAAATCCATAAAAAATTCATAGTCAGAGGTGATTAAAACGCATATTTCCGCGAAAATACCAAACTATTTTTTCTATTGAGAAAGCGTGCGTACATGAAGTCATTAATCCATAAGGATCTTGTCATCACAATGTTTTTTTCCTTCGAAAGATAGATATTAATTTAAACTCTCTAGCGTATAATTTATCTTTTCAATCCCTTTCTATTCGACGTAGAAAACGTTTTTCTCCGCACCGAATATGAGCACCCGTTCCGGAATCCATGGTGATGAAACAAAAGAAAATGGCAAAATTTCAGGTGCTTACTATAACAGACAATTAGCCAGAACCAAATGTTAATGTTATTAGCAGTTAGATCATGAACCAATGTAACATATAACCATGCCTAATGACGTCACCTAACCTCGCTAAAGTCATGAATTCCGTATAACATTAGCTGTGCTGGTCGGGTTCTCTCAGTAATATCTCAGTATCGAGAGCAGCTACAGATCTGTACTAAGACTCGTTTGCTTTGTAAACACGAGTTCTGCAATATTAAAGTGATATTAGACATGTACGACACACTCTGAGTGAACCACGGTGAAAAATTTGTTGTGAGTTGGAATTAATTTCGAAATGTTGCTTCACATGAAGAGAAAATATACTGCATGCCCTTCATTAATTATATTTGTCTTGTCACAGACCCATACTCTTCATTTATAAACATAAAGAACATTAAAATTAACAGAACTGTAGTTTCTTTCTCGAAACTGGGTGAAAATGCAATTTATTAAATATTATAATGTAGTCTTTAGTTCGTATCTTCGCTCAAGCAATGCATTATTTTTACACTACATATACATGAAGGATTCCCACGAATATGGTATTACACTTTTTTACATACAACATGAGCTAGTCGCTCTGCAAATCTGCAGGGTTATTTCACTTCCACCCTGTACATAGGTCCTACATTAAAAGCCAATATACAGATACAAAAAAGTATATTATTAGAGATTAAGCACTTCGGCAGGACTGAGGTGGGTGAGTAGACAGATAGACAGACAGACAGAGAGACAGAATAGGTAGGCACGCAGATAGGTGGGTGGACGGACGGACGGACGGACGGACGGACGGACGGACGGACGGACGGACGGACGGACGGACGGACGGACGGACGGACGGACGGACGGACGGACGGACGGACGGACGGACAGACAGACAGACAGACAGACAGACAGACAGACAGACAGACAGACAGACAGACAGACAGACAGACAGACAGACAGACAGACAGACAGACAGACAGACAGACAGATAGATAGATAGATAGATAGATAGATAGATAGATAGATAGATAGATAGATAGATAGATAGATAGATAGATAGATAGACGGGTAGACGGGTAGATGGGTGGATGGATGGATGGGCAGACAGGCAGCATTGGGCAGTGGTTCACTAGTAAAATGATGACAAAATGATAAAAAAAATGATGGTATAAGGAAAGATAAAAAGAAAAACGTGAAAAACGATGAAACCAATAGATAGAAAGAAAGAATAAGATACAGTAAAAGAGCGTAAAAATAAAGGTGGAAATAAAGAATCCAGAAATGATGGCAGAAGGAAAGACTACAACAAAAAAATGGAAAGATATAACAAAAAAAAACAAATAAAGGGAAGAGAATGAATACAGAAAGAAAAGCAGAAATAAAGAACGAAAATAGACCTACATAGAAAGAGAGGAAGAAGATTGCTAAATTTATAACATCCTTTGAATAAACGTCCCAGTTGGATTCGAATGCCTGACTCGTCATTTCACATGCCGAGGTTCCGCAATTCCTGAGGTGCTTTCACTGAGCGACAGATGCGAGGCAGAAAGAAGCATGCGGCGAGCAGGCGACGGCCCGCACTCTGCAGTGAGTTGGCAAGACCCCCCCCCCAAGAGGCACAACACATTATTCCATTCAAATACGATGACATTATAATACTATGATAATAAAGCAGAGGAAAACAGGCGTGGGTATTCAGGGAAACTCTGTAGTTGAGTCGCTTTATCCAACACAACTATTACAATTCTGCTTGCGTTTCAATTTTGTTTCACTTTTTGTGAAAGACTGCGGCTGTGTCTTCGGAAATTTGCAGAACAGACTCTAAAATGAATAATTTCGAGGAAAAATTGTTCCGGGGCCAGGTATCGAACCCGGGACCTTTGGTTTAACGTACCAACGCTCTACCAACTGAGCTACCCGGGAACTCTACCAGACACCGATCCAATTTTTCCCTCTATATCCACAGACCTCAAAATGGGGTGACAACCGTCAAGCAACCAACGTTGAGTGTACACTAACTCTGTGTGACTTAAATTGTGGCTTTCTGTTAACGAACAGTGACGTGTATTATGCAAATCAAGCTTTCAGGTATAACTCCCTGTAAATTTTATTTGAATAATTGAATTTCAAAGGTCCCGGGTTCGATACCTGGCCCCGGAACAATTTTTCCTCGAAATTATTAAAATCAACTTTACAGGGAGTTATACCTGAAAGTTTGATTTGCAGACTCTAAAATGTTTGTATAACGAGACTCCTCCACAGTGTGCGATACGCCGTGCTCGCTCTACCCATGGCCTGCTTTACAAAACAAATACATTTTAAAGGAGGAGACATGTTTAATCAGAAAGTCGCAAAAGACATCAGCACTACTTTCACAGCGCCTTGCCACAGCTATGAACGGGAATGCCATTGCATTTCTACTATTGCACATGTCGTGAAACTTATCCAGGAATGAATTTGTCAGGTGGAGGGCAACCACAGAACGCGGTTGTATCTCGGTCATTCATCCAGTGAATCTCTCTCTCGACTTCTTTCAAACAATCTCCACTCCTTCAACGTCAGCCTCTTCTCTAACGTCATTTTCCTCGTCATCTTTTCCTCCTCCTTCTATTCCCCTCATTACTGTCTTCATTCTTTCGTCATGCTTTGTCTTCTTCACACCTTAACCTTATCTTTATTTTTCTCTCTTCCATTTTCTCCCTCTTCCTTCTTCACCCCTTTTTATTTCTCTTCATATTCCCAACCCTCTTAATCTTCCTCCTTTTGTTGTTCCTTCTCTTTCACCTCTCTTCCTCATACTCCGCTTCATTTTCCGGCAATTTTTGAGACAAACTTAAATTAAAATGTCTGAAGATTCACCTAGTTAATAATGATTCATCCATGATTTTAAACACGTGAGCGCATTCACATATTCTGAATGAAGTGCCGCTCTACATTTAGTAACAATGTTTCTTGCATCACTAACACGAAAAAAAAAAAAACTTTTTTTTCTGTCAAGAACTTCTCTACGATCGTTCAATTTAAATCCCAACGTTTCACTCAGTTTATCTCTCAAATTCTCATATGACATAATGGAATTTAGACTTTTCACAGACCACAGAAATCTGATTTTTTTTCTTTAGCAAACTAAACACACACGCTTCATCTACGAACTCAGTAAAGAAACTACAACAGAACAGCAGACTGGCACCTACTGTAATCAGGTTACAAAATTTTAGAAGGAGAAAAAGATAGTTACTCTCTCACTTGCACACAGTGTAGCCATGCCTAAGGGATGAGGAGGGCGAATCCAAGAAAAGTATGTATTTCATATGCTAGGAAAACGAGCTGACAAGGTGAAAGTTTTCTTGAAAAACCATAAAACTTAATAAGGGTTTCGTATTGTTTCAACTTTCAATAGGGGTAGACAGGTCACTGTCCTCATATCTAATCTCTTTCTGAAGTGTTTGTGCGAAGATTTGCTGTAACGATACTATTGTGCTTTGAAGTAAGCAATTTCTGAGAGACGAATGTTGTCGGAGTTTCTAGTCTGAGTTTGCATTAACAAAATTATAATTAACATCAAGTACAACCGATTAATTTTAATCGACTCGATCATTCGATTAAGTATTTTTGATCGATTAATCTTACAAGAGAAATTGATAGATTAATCGGTTACATTAATCGATTAAATCCCACAGCACTAGTAATATTATATCTAACTGTCCACCTTACTTACAGGTTGTTCTGTATGGTTGTGAAACTTGGACGCTCACTTTGAGAGAGGAACAGAGATTAAGGGTGTTTGAAAATAAGGTGCTTAGAAAAATATTTGGGACTAAGAGGGATGAAGTTACAGGAGAATGGAGAAAGTTACATAACTCAGAACTAAACGCATTGTATTCTTCACTTGACATAATTAGAAACATTAAACCAGACGTTTGAGATGGGCAGGGCATGTAGCACGTATGGACGAATCCAGAAATGCATATAGAATGTTAGTTGGGAGGCCGGAGGGAAAAAGACCTTTGGGGAGGTCGAGATGTAGATGGGCGGATAATATTATGATTAATCTTGCTCAGGATAGGGACCAAGGGCGACTGAACCTCCGGGTTCCTTAAAAGCCATAAGTAAGTAAGTAAGTAAGTAAGTAAGTAAGTAAGTAAGTAAGTAAGTAAGTAAGTAAGTAAGTAAGTAAGAAAGTATTGTACTCGCCAAACTTAGATGACCCCAGCTCAGAGGAAAGAAGTCAACATGCTCTCGATGTTTATGTTAGGCAGTTGGCCGCATCCGATAACAGAATTGCTTTATAACAGCGTTGCCAAACATAGACGGCCTCAGCCCGAGTAGAGAGGACAGCTTATCCTGCCGCAAGAGAAAACTACTAACTTCTCTGTTAAAAAAACATCGTACTTGTCTCAGTCCAGCGGCTGGGCTAATTCAGAGTTATAATGTGACAACGCTGCATAACTAACAGGCATGAACCGTATGATTTTGTTATGTTTTGGGTAAGGCACGAGTCAGCAGAGTGGTGTGAGTGAGATCGTCTAAGCTTGGCGAGAACTGTAAGTAACTGTGCATCTTACATACAGAATTACAGAATCCGGTTTGGATGCAGATTCCAATATGATGTAGCTAAAGGAATAAGGAAGGAACAACTTAACATATCTCTCGAAGTCCTTCAACAAAAGCCCGAGATTTACAAATGAAATGTTGTGAACAAGATTCAGCCTGGAGGGTGTGATGAATGTAACGAGAGGCATGCGTGAACATGAAGTCCACCGTGTTGGTACCGCAGATGACACACGCGCCGACAGAAGTAAGCACCATGCCTTTGTGTGTCACGTTCGGATGAACTGGAACAGTCCTCATTGTGCAACGCCCTGCGAACCAAGGACTTTCACGCGAGCTGGCACCCAGCCTGGCGGTCAGTGTGACGCGAACCGCAGACTAGTGAACACTGAACAAGTGAACAGCTGTCTGGAGTAGCGCTGAGTGACGCAACAATCGAGACGATCCTCAGGTATGACCCATTACAACAGTTTCCGTACTTAATTTGCCCATTACAATTTTGTTATTTTAGCCTCGCTTCTTGTTTCTTCTTCATTCCGCTTTCCATCCTCTTCCTTCTTGGGTTTCCTTTATTTTTCTTCCTACTCTCCTATCTTCTTTCTCTTCTGTACTTCACGGTTTAGGCGTTTATCTGTTTTATTTTCGCATCGTGTTTTACCCATGTTCTTCTCGGTCGTTCCACTTCTTTTCTTTCTATTGGTTCGTACTGCAAAGCTATACTGTTCCCATCTCAATTCAGGGAAATGTTCAAATATTCAAGTGTGTGTACAATTTCGGATACCATAATTTCAGTTTCGGAAAAAGTAACAAAGTTCGGAAACTGTAAAACTAATTTCAGTAAAATAGATAAAAATAATAGAGACTAAAATAAATAAATAATATAAATTATTAAGGAACATTATATGAAATATTTAATAGGAAAGCAAGAAATGGAAGGGAGACAGTTTAGGTATGAGAGAGAGAATAGAATAGCATAGATAGGAAAGAATAGATAGCAGTTCATTTAAAACAGAAGAATAAAAAGTAATCAGAAAATACTGGGCAAATGAATATATTAATAGAAAAGGGTGGTATGTATTAAAGAGATGGTGGATCGAAAAGCAGAAATGTCACGATCCACGTAACTATGAATTGTAAAGTTGGTTGATAAATAAATATGTATCATATCATATCATATCATATCATATCATATCATATCATATCATATCATATCATATCATATCATATCATATCATATCATATCATATCATATCATATATCATATCATATCATATATCATATCATATCACATCATATCATATCATATCATATCATATCATATCATATCATATCATATCATATCATATCATATCATATCATATCATATCATATATCATATCGTATCATATATCATATCACATCACATATATATCATATATCATATCATATCATATCATATATCACATCATATCATATCATATATCACATCATATCATATCATATATCACATCATATCATATCATGTATCACATCATATCATATCATATATCACATCATATCATATCATATATATCACATCACATCACATCACATCACATCACATCAAATCACATCACATCACATCACATCACATCATATCATATCATATATCATATCATATCATATCATATCATATCATATCATATCATATATCATATCATATCATATCATATCATATCATATCATATCATATCATATCATATCATATCATATCATATCATATCATATCATATCATATCATATCATATCATATCATATCATATATCAATTTCAGTAAAAAGACATTCAATTTGGGAAAATATGAATCTAATTATTTTTATTTTGAATAATATTGTATTAAATTAGATGTAGTTGCAATTAAATTAACATAAATTATGACGATCGGAACAATTCATGTTGCCATGTTAACGAATACTGTCAATAAACATTGTTCATTGAATGGCTGCTGTATAGGTGCATTTCTGTTCTCTTGAGAGAATATGCAGAATAAATTTTATTTTAACATGTATGTAATAAAATTAATTATATATGTATGTATAGGTATGCATAGTTAAAAAATAACAAAAACCGTTAACTCCCAAATTGACTTCATTCCTTTCTGGCTTTGATATCATTTCCAATATTGAATTTACATTTTCCGAAATTGACGTTAGCTTTTCCGAAATTAAGTTTATTTTTTTCTGAATATGAATTAAAAATTTATTTTCTTACTTTTTACTTAGTTATTTAACGGCCCTCATGACGTCATCTCGAACGTTTCCTGCATCACTAGTAAAGAATAATACTTTTGAGCTCATTATCAAAAATTTTAAATCACAATTTATAACTAGGTCACTCTAGAAAAGCCAAAGTATGTGCTCGAGAGTATTCTTGGAAAAAGTGAAAGTAAAAATATACATTAAGATAATATAAACATATATAAACGGCATACATTACAAAATTATGTAAGATTAATTTTAATATAAGAAAGACGGCAACGTTCTTAAGAGTCCATTTTTCTGTTAGAGAAAATTTTGCAAAAATAATATACATATTTCTTTTTTAAACCAAAAATTATTCATTAATGTTAGGTGTGGACGATTATTAATAAAATGATTGTATATTCTTGGTCAAAATTAGAACTATGTCTCAGACCAGATTCGGTATTATACTTAGTTTAATTAGTGTGTTAATCTGTAAGTTACAATTTTAAAACCAATTTTAATCCACTTTATTTATTACAGAAGAAAATAATTAAAATGTGTATTCATAAATCCATTGATTTTCCATCTCAAAAATTGTTTTTAGACTTTAATCTTCTTAAAATAAGACAAATTTATTATATATTGTAATAATATAATTCTACATAAAAATCGAAATAATTTTGAACTGTATTCTCATAGTTATGAAACAAAAGGTATGAATTCTTTAAGAATGTTTGAACCGAAATGAAATATTGCTACAGCACAGTCTAGTATATACAGTCGCGAAGCTCAATACGTAGTCAATATGCAAACATTGGATAGTTGCTCACCACTGGGATCGCTAATATCGGCTCATTACAGGCAATGAAAAATAGTACCGTCACAGTCTATTGTTTCTAGCACCCTCAAAACTCAAGCTTCGTGACTGTATATAATAGACTGTGGCTAATCATAGTAGTTATTTAGCCCCAAGAATTATAACAACTTTATATTTAAATATCCTAATCTTGTCAATTCTAATAGTTCTAGTATTAAATTTAAAAAGTTATGTATAGATTTTATAAATAATGAAAAATTTTAAATTTAGATTTATACATTCTTATTGTGTAGAAGACATAAGACAAATTGTATTATGTACTTCTTAATATAAATTCAGGAATCCGCCCCTGAGCACGAGTTCTACTCTTTCAGGGATGAGCTAAAGTTTTATCTGTTTATATTATATTTTATGTTACAATTTTAACAAAATAAATACAAATACAAATATAAATACAAATGTGTTCGTTCAGAAGAATTCTGTTAGCCAAACTGTTATTGTTGCTTAAGATGTCATATTAATGAGAAGTGATTTGTTTAGATACTACAAAATGATTTTATGGTTTTATTATACTTTGAAATTCTTCCAATTTATATTTTCGGTATTATCATCAAATCTTGATTGAATTAATGTACGATTTTGGTTCCAGTATAGAGTTTAATTTCCGTAAACCAACACCATCTGTTTAATTTTTGTTAAAAACAAACTTTTCATTGTTGTATCTGTCGCCGCTCAGCATTAACAGTCAGCTCGAACCAGTTTATCGAAGTCATCACGTTAACCTTTAACCTAACCGCTCGAGCACACCTCATACCTACCATTAGTCATTTCTACTAAGCATGCGTCATGATTCTTAATGTTAAAAAAAACTGGAAAGGAAACCAATATTGTTAATTGCACAGGTTGTAAGTGGTGATCTCATATTAGTAATGATTTTAATTCTACTGCGGAAAGATTATCGTATAATGCCCATGAAAACATTAATGAAATAACGAGATACTTATTGAAGAATACGTGCATAAACATAATAAAATTTTGTGGACTATTATTTCGCAGTGAACATATCTACGAGTATATTCAAATATAATAGGTTAACCCCGAAAGTGAATATGGGAGGTGAAACAATCTGTTATCTCTCAGAATCAACTTAATTAAGATAATAATTAAAATCTGCTCAAACAAGCATTTATGTTATCCAGCTATATGTTACTGGAGTTAAATGACAGCTGTAAGCAGTATGGGACAAAGATAAATAAACAAGACGAAGAAAAATAAAGAAGGTAAACTTGCGAATTCTAAATGAGACAGTAGAGCAAGTGGAAAGCTTCAAATACTTGGGGTGTACTATAAGCAGTAACATGAACTGCTGCCAGGAAGTCAAAAGGAGGATAGCAATGGACAAGGAAACTTTCAATAGAAAAAGGAGCATCTTCTGTGGACCACTATAAAAAAACTAAGAAAGAGACTAGTGAAGTGCTTTGTGTGCAGTGTGGTATTATAAGGGGGAGAAACATGGACCTTACGATGAAGTGGAGAGAAAGGACTAGAAGCATTTGAAATGTGCATACGGAAAAGAATGGAGCGTGTGAAATGGACAGACAGAATAAGAAATGAAGCTGTGTTGGAAAGAGTGAGTGAAGAAAGAATGATGCTGAAACTGATCAAGAAGAAAAAAAAGAATTAGCCGGGTCACTGGCTAAGAAGGAATTGCCTACTGTATGACTGAAGGATGCACTGGAAGGAATGGTGAACGGGAGAAAAGTTCGGGGCAGAAGAAGGCTATGATGATAGATGACATTAAGGTATTTGTATCATATGCGAAGACTATATGGAAGACAAAAAATAGGAAAAGTTAGAGAATGCTGGGTTTGCAGTGAAAGACGTGGCCTTGGACAGAAAATTATCCAACAAATGTCATATATAAAGTTTTCAAAGTTTTAGACATAAAAAATTAGGAATATACTGTATATATTATTAACACATTATCAAATAGTAAAATGAAGTACTCATCAAATTGTCATGCTTATTCTACAGGAAGATATGTTATTTCTTTTCCTCTAATTCAACCTAAGTGCAACACCAAATCGGCCCAAGATATGTAATTCTTTTATTAATATTTATCCTCTCCTAACATTAATGAATGATTTTGGGTTTAAAAAGGAAGTTTACAAGTTATTTTTTAAATCTTTCTCTAACAGAGAAATGGATTCTTAAGAACATTGCCTTTATTTGTATATTATAATTTAAACTTATTTAATTTTGTAATGTACACTGTTTATATTTTTATATTACCGTTACGTATATTTTTACTTTAGCCCTTTCCAAGAACACTCCCGAGCACAAGTTTTGACTTTTTCGGGCGTAAGCTAATTATGAATTATATAATTTTAAATTTTGTATAAAATTACTAGATAAATTTCTGTAATAATAATAATAATAATAATAATAATAATAATAATAATAATAATAATAATAATAATAATAATTTATAATTCTCTATTATTATTATTGTTATTATTATAAAATTATATTATATTATTAAATAATATATTATTATTATTATTATTATTATTATTATTATTATTATTATTAGAGAGAGAGAGAAATAAATCGTCCGGCCTTAATTAAGGATGACCACGAGGATCCGGAAATTAACAGCAAATAAAAATATAATTAAATATGGATATTGTTATAAAAATAAAATGTAATAATTAAACACCACTGATTATCAATAATAATTATAAAATAAAACCTTAGAAGTTGACTTTAAAATTATGCTTATAAATAAAAGATTTTATTTTAAATTAGCATATCCTTAATTAAGGCCTTCTGAGTGGTATAAATGAAATTGTATAATCTGCAGGGAATCTTTACGAATTTACGAGATGATTTTTTTTTTTAATTTCAAAAGATGGTATTGATAATTGTTTTAAAAAATTATATGTAAATTTCGGTAAAGAACTCCGAAACCAAAAAATAAACCTGTCACTGACCAATTGAAGAGAGGGATGTTATACTTGGCACTAAGGTAGGGAATACAAGGTTCATAAATGGTCCTCTTTTCATGATCAACCTGATGAGCTTGGTTTAGATCTCTCTCCATGCGTATAGTTGGATCTATGATAATAGCCTTTTGTTGTTGCCTGTTTATTGCTATTATATCCGCTCTTAAATGAAATAATTTTTAATTTCAATACTGAAATATTAACAATACGTAATACATTTTCAAAGCGACTCAAATTTTCGATTTGTATAATAAATATCTTTACGAATATAACAATTTAATTGACAACATTTTCAAAGTATTTCTTTTTCGATATTATTCATGTCAAAACCGGTTCAGCAGAAAATGTACAGCATGTAGAACAAAATTCAGTGCATCAACACTGAATTTAGACACATTTTGTAACGAACACGAACAAATCAATTGTTGATAGTGGACAGAGTCGACTGTATAACTTGTTATTGAAAGCAAGTCCACTTTTCTACAAAGTTGTTCGTCTCGATTCAAAGTGACAAACCAGCTTCATTAAGACATCAATAATTCCAGCGAAACATTCCAAGCATAGTTCTGACTTGATGATTACATCTCTTCCTCCCTTGGACGTGTCCTCTTTTCAAGGGTGCTGTTAGATATCCGGGTTTGTTTCTGGTAACCTGCCTGCCTTTATTTATAATTTAAATTCTGCAGTTGTTAACCTGGACTTAGGCCAAGATCCTTCAAAGGCTGAAGGTTCGTTGTAGTATTATTAAACAGTACACGTACTAACAATAGTGATGGTGGTATCAGCAATAACTTTATTAATAGTACTAGCGGTAGTACTACAGTGTTAGTGGTAACAGCAGCAGCAAATACAGGGCGTAACAAAAAGGTACTGCCAACTTTCAGGTAAAATTTCTCACATGTAGAAGAAGAAAATATGCTATATGGACATGGTTCTGCAAAGACTTTAGTTTCATATTAGAACATATTTCCTACAACCCTTCATAATACATTAATCATGGGGAACACACAGGAACAAAACGTACGAAAACAGAGTTCTTTACGAGGTTGAGCTTTTTATGGTATAGGTCTCGCAAGCACGGATTACCGACGGAAGGAATGCGAATCAAACACTGCGATAAGGAAGAGCGGGCGACAGGAAAGACAACTTGAATGATATTCAAGAGTACAGTCGGAAGAGAAATGACATCGATAGAATCAGTCTTGGGTTGTGATGGTTACAATACGACTTTAGTTTGTTCCATTGCATGTGGATACGTGTCTTATATCGCACGGTATTATTATTTCATTCGTAAACATATGTTGCGCGTTTAATTACCTTCGAATTTTTCTCTTGCTACGTACTTTATTTCCACAGCGATGTCCTCATCTGTTCATCTTCTTGGAAGAGACAGTGCTTCCATCGGCTCGCACCTCTCTCCCCCTTTGGCGTGCCTACATACACACGTCAAAACAGACAGCAACGCCACCATTGCTTTTTGGTAATCGTTTCTTGCGCGAGCTATAATCATGTTTGCTGACATTCAACTAAGGCATCCACAAATTGTGGAGTTTCCTGACGACATCATCATCATCATCATCATCATCATCATCATCATCATCATCATCATCATCATCATCATCGATCTTTACGAGGCATGTTGGTTTCTTGATGCTAAATTGCGGAAGTTTATAGTATAATAATAATAATAATAATAATAATAATAATAATAATAATACCTACTTACAAATGGCTTTTAAGGAACCCGAAGGTTCATTGCCGCCCTCACATAAACCCGCCATCGGTCCCTATCCTGTGCAAGATTAATCCAGTCCCTATCATCATATCCCACCTCCCTCAAATCCATTTTAATATTATCCTCCCATCTACGTCTCGGCCTCCCCAAAGGCCTTTTTCCCTCCGGTCTCCCAACTAACACTCTATATGCATTCCTGGATTCGCCCATACGTGCTACATGCCCTGCCCATCGCAAACGCCTGGATTTAATGTTCCTAATTATGTCAGGTGAAGAATACAATGCGTGCAGTTCTGCGTTGTGTAACTTTCTCCATTCTCCTGTAACTTCATCCCTCTTAGCCCAAAATATTTTCCTGAGCACCTTATTCTCAAACACCCTTAACCTATGTTCCTCTCTCAGAGTGAGAGTCCAAGTTTCACAACCATACAGAACAACCGGTAATAGGCTATAACTGTTTTATAAATTCTAACTTTCAGATTTTTTGACAGCAGACTAGATGATAAAAGCTTCTCAATCGAATAATAACACGCATTTCCCATATTTATTCTGCGTTTAATTTCCTCCCGAGTGTCATTTATATTTGTTACTCTTGCTCCAAGATATTTGAATTTTTCCACCCCTTCGAAGGATAAATCTCCAATTTTTATATTTCCATTTCGTACAATATTCTGGTCACGAGACATAATCATATACTTTGTCTTTTCGGGATTTACTACCAAACTTCAAGTAAAATTCCCGTGTTTCCCCTAATCGTCTGTGGATTTTCTCCTAACATATTCACGTCATCCGCATAGACAAGCAGCTGATGTAACCCGTTCAATTTCAAACCCACTCTGTTATCTTGGACTTTCCTAATGGCATACTCTAGAGCAAAATTAAAAAGTAAAGGTGATAGTGCATCTCCTTTAACAGCAGCAGCAAATACAAGGTGTAACAAAAAGGTACGGCCAAACTTTCAGGCAAAAATTTTTCACACGTAGAAGAAGAAAATATGCTATATGGACATGGTTCTGCAAAGGCTTTAGTTTCATATTAGAACATATTTCCTACAACCCTTCATAATACATTAATCATGGGGAACACACGGGAACAGAACGTACGAAAACATAACTCTTTACGAGGTTGAGCTTTTATGGTAATCATGTTTGTTGACATTCAACTAAGGCATCCACAAATTGTGGAGTTTCCTGGCAGTATCATCATCATCGATCTTTACGAGGCATGTTGGTTTCTTGATGCTAAATTGCGGAAGTTCGTGGTATAATAATAATAATAATAATAATAATAATAATAATAATAATAATAATAATAATAATAATAATAATAATAGTACTATCGTAACACACACAAATGGAATGCATGAAATGGACAAGGCACATTGCAAGAGGTAATGAAAAAATTCCTATCAAAAATGGTCCTTATATCGAATCAGGGGATTCCAGCGAAGAGAAAGGTCAAAATTGCAGTGCAGAGGGTGGATGAGGACGCGCGAAGAATTGGTGCTGGTAAATGGATGAGACTGACGTAAAATCGAGAAGCCTGGCAGGAAAGACTGAAGGAAGTCAGGACCCACACTGGGCTGTCGAACTTATGATGATAATGTTTATGATAATAATGATGTTAATTGATCATCATCATTGTCATCATCATGTACCAAGCATGACATCATTTTCATCATCACCATCATAATCATAATCATTTTTCGCTCAGAAGTGTCACCAGAATTTCCTACTTGACAACGTCTATTCCTTACACTATTTCCAGGTTTCACTCTATATTAAAATACACAAAATATTGAAAGTAGATAACCTTAGAAGCTTTTGTAGAGAATACACGCCTTATAATTTCTGTTGTCAATCCTCAAAGCAACCTGCAGGAGCCTCGAACCCGCACCTACAGCATTCCAGGAACTGTTGGGCGGCGTGCACTTTCACCTGACAAGGACGCTAGAGTAAGCCTCGAACTCATGGCTGCGAGATGGGTGTAACATTCACTAAACGGAGACCGGAACTAACATTGCTCACCACTCGATGACCACAACTCATTCGATCACTCATCTACCCTTCAACGTAATCAGTAATCACCACTGACCATCCACCAACTTAACCAGCTCGCCCACTAAGCCACCCACTTCTTTACATAAGTCAGCACTGAACAACCCACTTTCTCGCCCATTAAATTATTCAACAACCCACTTTCTCAGTCATTAAATCCCTAAACCACCCACTTATCCGCCCATTAATCACTGAATCAATCAGTTGCTCGCCCATTAATCACTAAGCCACCCACTTATTTACATAAGTCAGCACTGAACAACCCACTTTCTCGCCCATTAAATCACTCAACTACAAACTTTCTCAGTCATTAAATCCCTAAACCACCCACTTACTTACTGAATAAATTAGTTGCTCGCCCATTAATCACCAAGCCACTCACTTCTTTACCTAAGTCAGCACTGAACAGCCCACTTTTTCGCCCATTAAATCACTCAACCACCCATTTTCTCAGTCATTAAATCCCTAAACCACCCACATACCCGCCCATTAATCACTGAATCAATCAGTTGCTCGCCCATTAATCACTAAGCCACCCACTTATTTACATAAGTCAGCACTGAACAACCCACTTTCTTGCCCATTAAATCACTCAACCACCAACTTTCTCAGTCATTAAATCCCTAAACCACCCACTTACTTACTGAATCAATCAGTTGCTCGCCCATTAATCACTAAGCCACTCACTTCTTTACGTAAGTCAGCACTGAACAACCCACTTTCTCGCCCATTAAATCACTCAACCACCCACTTTCTCAGTCATTAAATCCCTAAACCACCCGCTTACCCGCCCATTAATCACTGAATTAATCAGTTTCTCGCCCATTAATCACTAAGACACTCACTTCTTTACATAAGTCAGCACTGAACAACCCACATTCTCGCCCATTAAATCACTCAACCACCAACTTTCTCAGTCATTAAATCCCTAAACTACCCACTTACTTACTGAATCAATCAGTTGCTCGCCCATTAATCACTAAGCCACTCACTTCTTTACGTAAGTCAGCACTGAACAACCCACTTTCTCGCCCATTAAATCACTCAACCACCCACTTCCTCGCCCATTAATCACTAAACTAATAATTTCTCGCTCATTAATCACTGAAACATCCACTTCTTCGCCCATAAATATCTAAACTACAGATTTCCAAGCTAATTAATCACTGAATAATCCATTCCCTCGCTAATTAATCACCAAACCACCCATATTTTTGTTTATTAATCATTAAACGGCCCATTTTCTCGGGTATTATCACCCAACCGCAAATTCCTGGCCCTGAATAATCAAATTCTCTGTCAAATTATCACTGAATCGGCTATTTAATCGCCTTAAAGTCACTGAAATATCATCTTTCTCTTTAATTAAATCACTGACCCGCCCACTCTCCTGCCTGTTGAATTAAAAAAACCATCCAGTACCTGTTTGTTACATCAATGACTCTCTCAATCTCTTGCTAAGTAAGTAACAATCCAATATGTTGGCCATTAAGTCTGTTTGTCTCGTCTGTCAGTCACCTAGTTCCCAATCTAACGCCGGCAGTTAAATTGCTGAACTTTCCCGTCTATTGTGAGTTAAATCACTAAGGTGATCGTGAACTATTGAAGATCTGTCACAGAACACGAAGAGAGAACGGGTTGCAATTATATTCCATACTCATCTGTGCCGTGCTTAGCCAGGTCGGGCGCGTGTTATGCTGAACAGGTCGTACTGTTTATGCCAGTGATGTCAAAGCAAGCGCATTTTTCTGACCTTGACGTCGTGCGCGGGCAGCAAGCGCTAAGTATGGAAAGAGGAAGGGTTGTGTATATGAATAAGCAACCTGTTGGATTAAGAAAACAGTGGTGCACAAACTTCAAACGGAACGTGAAATTTTATGTCATTTTTATATGACTTCTTTCTGTTTAATATTATCTATAGGCTATTATCTGTACAACAAAAGTACTAACACTGATTTCTTAATATTGCACTTGTGTTTTAAATCTTAATAACATAATAGAGAGTTAAGAAAGAATATTCACTTAAATTCCATAGCAGTAGTATAATTATACTGTATTAAGTGAATGAAACACATCATTCATAAAGAAAGTGATATTCCAAAGAAAGAGATTGAGTATGACATAAGTTGGAATTTATATTGATGGTATCTTTAACCTTACAAAAGTAACCAATAAACTAATCAAAACAATATTACAGTACAAAGCAAAGTTACCTAGGTACTGTATATGTTTTAAGTGTAACTGATATTACATAACTCTTATCGCATTATGCTTTTAAGATGATATTTGTGAGCAACTTCCTATCATCAGAATATTAAATTATTTTCTCGAAAACTGCTGAAGCTATAGAGCTGACATTTTTACAACAAATGGATAAGCTTACGTATCTTTTGCTTATATGTAACCGCAGTTGCTTTGTTAATTCAATTCCTTACAAACAATTTCCATGCAAATATTTAAAACATTTTCAATACACTATTTTCAGTAATACGTATATACGGTATATGAGATTTACGAAAACATTCTGTAAGGCTACTAAATAAATAGGCCTATACCTGAAAATTTCACTTTTCTATACGAAAAGTTGAGAAAATATTTCTTTTGAATAAAAAAAATGACACTTGTGAAAAATGAGCATTAAAATTAAAACTTATAATGCACTTATACTTCTCAGGCAAATCTAAAAATTAACATGGATACAGTTTTAATAAGTTCTCTTCCCTTTATCTATTGAATCAGTGCTGGCCATCCCTGAGTATAGCTCGACCATGCGGCATATACTACCTCTTTCGTCTGTCGCTTTCCTTTCCGCTGTAAAGCGCTCAGGCTCTCCTGGGCTCTAACGCGCGCAGTTGCTCCTACGGGCATCAATTGACATGCCTGGTTTATGCCCATAGACGTGATGACGTGGATGTTGGTGGTAGCGGTGGCGCTGGCGATGGCGGCGGGTCAGGAGCAGGACAACGTGCCAGCGGAGTCCTCACAGCTGGCCAAGTTCGTGCTCGCCCTGTCCCGCCCCGGTGCCTTCAACAAGGTGAGAGGGATAATATCTGTTATACTCAGAAGTTGTCTCCAATGGGAATTGAATTTTTATAGATGTTTGTGATTAGTAGGGTCAAGATTTATACGCACAGTCTGAAATATGCATAATAAAAAGACAAATGTTCAAAAATACTCAAAATTTAACTTTTTGTCAGTTTTACTATCTTCCTAAAGAAGAAAATGTAATGACATGTCAGGTAGATATACAGGGTGATTCACGAGGATTTATTGTCCCTTACGGAGCTTATTTCCGAACACATTCTGAGCAAAAAATGTAATATAAACATTTGTCCTAACCTCAATATTTGTAGAGTTACACCAATTTGAAGTTGTAGTAAAATACCTTTGTGCGAGATCGTGCGTATTTGCTTGGTTTCCGCACAAAACCACTCCGCGGTAACATTCAGTATTCCCAACCTAACACACATAACATTTTCCCTCTTCTTACCGCTTAAGTGACATATTGATTTTACTGCTTTAGGCTTTCAACATATTATTTTTAGAGACGTTCAATATAGTAATAATTATAAATTGGAAACTTACCACTGCAATTTCACCTAAATTGCACTGTTAATTATTGTTTTTAAATGTTTGCAAAAATTAAGTAAACTCTACAACTCCACTAAAGTTACTGCATTCGTGATGCATGTAACATTAAGGAAGCCGTTTGTTTTAAGTTCGCATTTATAGATTGGGGGGAAAAAAGACAGACGTATATCACAGCCTGCTGGAGTATAGTAAACACAGAAGACATTTTTAAAGCAACAATGTTGAAGATAGATATTTTTGTTTTGCAACTCAACTACGTTTCGCTTTTTAAAACTTTTCCTCGAACATGAAAACTTCAACATACCGCTCTTGTAACGCATATTACTATTCTTCTTTAGTTTTAGGGGTAAAAGAATATTACAAATAGAGAATAAACTATTCAGGAGTATCATTTCTTCAATTAGATAGTATTCTGAAGCTAAAAAGTGTTGTGAATTCCATAGTTGCTTCGTACAGAGCTATGTCCTATGTTACTACAAAAACATGCATTTGCATGGAATTCTCGTGTCTAGTAATGATAATGACAGGCGAAGAAATGGTGAGGAAATGAATCCGAAGACCAACGAAAATTATCCCGTAATTCTGCTTCAACTAGTTGAGGGAAAACCTCGGAAATCCTCAACAAGGTAGTTTGTGTCAACCAGGGTTTCAACCCGGGCCAGCTCGTTTCACAGACAAGCTAACCGTCACTCCACAGAGGTGGACCTTCGACGTCTTCCTTCTATCGTCGATCTTGTCTGCCGAGAATCTATAGGCTGGTCCATAATACACCGGGAACGGAAACAACGAGAACGGAAATATGTTAAAATAAATGTATTTAAATGTGAGAATTCACAATTAACGAGAAGCTTGTCGGAGCCCTGGAACGGGAACGTGAAAGTTAATTGTAAATGCCGAGAAAGTTATTATAATATGGATTACCCAACAAATTTAATTTATACAGATTTTAAAGTATTAACTATGGAAGAAATTTATAAATATAGTTCACTAACTTACTACAACAGAATCAAATAAGACATAAATCTAATCGACATGAATATCGTACTCGAAGACAAAAGTCTACTTTCCCATTTATTGAGCCCAAATGTTATACAAGTGCAGCTCTTAAAAATGGTGCTAGTTTCGGCCCAAGACTTTATAATAAAATTACAAACCATTTTCCAAATTTGAAATATTTTAAAATTGAAGCTTTTAAAAAAGGAATTTATAAAATTATTCATGATATATATTATTAACAAATGTGTGTATTTTTTACCCTTTATTTCTGTCGACTATATTCATGTTTTTACTGGTTTCTGTCTGATTGTAAATTTATATTAAATGTGTTTTTATCTTTTTTTGTCTTTTTTTTTTTTTGCTCTTGTGTGTTATTTATTAGCTTGAATTAAGTTACTTTATTTAGTAAACTGTCCTTGTAAATTCTATGTTTTATTTTTGGCTAAGACCACACCGTACACAAGCCTAGCTCTTACGGTAGTGGCTAGAAACATTTTTGTTTTATAATTTTAATTTGTACTCACTAGCTAGTTAAATAAAATAGATAGATAGACAGACAGACAGACAGACAGACAGATGAATCGATAGATGAATAAATAAATAAATAAATAAATAAATAAATAAATAAATAAGTAAATAAATAAAGTAAATAAATAAATAAATAAGTAAATAAATAAATAAATAAATAAATAAATAAATATTAAAAAAATTTAAATAGGCCTACATTTATTTTAGCAATATTTCCGTTCTCGTTGTCGTTTACGTTCCTGGTTTATTGTGAACCAGCCTTAACTCTCTACCGGCTCTTGCAGTTGCTCACAACATGAACTTAAATTATCTTCAAAATTACATCCTTTCTACTAATTTAGTTATAATATTACAGTATTCCATTAAAATTCACACTGCTCTGCTCACGTAGCTTTTAATTCAAGTTTTTTTTTTATAAATTATTATGAAAGATTCTTTGTTTATCCAAAGTTTATTAAACTTAGGGGACAAGCTAATCCGGGCAAACGGCTTCGCAGCTGGGTACCTGACAAAATGAGTGCACTGGTTTTTAAAAATTAATATGGAGGCAAAGGTAAATAAATACTCTGCCTGCCATTAAAACTCCACAATTTGATCGATTGCGCTTTATTGCAGACGCACTCCGTGTTCGGCGGAGAGCTGGATCCACCTCCCGACGTGACGTCGTGTCCTCTGGGCGAGGAGGGCCTGGCGTGCCGGCAGGCCGAGGCGCGACGCGTCATCGACAATTGCCCAGGAGGTGAGTCACTCTTCAGCACCATGTCACTAACCGCAGGACTGGGCAGCCTTCGATGACTGCTATCAATAATCTAAACTTGACTCATTAGTCAGAACAGTTTTACGACTTACACGGCTATCATCACTAGAGACCGGATTTATATGTTATTAAAAGTTTTTGTTACTCAAATAATGATAATTAGACATCGAATTTTTAGGCTCTAAAAATTAGACTTGAAGTGCCTAAAGTAAGCTCAATAAAAATGTGAAAGACGCTAAAAAAAATAGGCTCCCAAATTCATATCTAAAAATGAATATGTAAATACAGGGTGTATCTAAATTGATGTCAAATATTTTGGGGACGTGTTCCTAACATCAAAACAATTAAAAAAGTTAATTAGAACATGAGTCTGAAAACCATTCGTTAGGGAATTGTTAAAGGATTTGTCCCTTCATTGACCGCTGATTGGTGGTTTTTTGTTTGTTTGTATTTTGTAGAGCAAAGAAATCAGAAGAAAATGTATTCTGTGAGTGAATAGAACGAAATGATTTGCATCATTTAATTGAAGATGTGCTTCTGGACGTCATCCAACGAATGTGTTTTAACACGATGCTGCTCCAGCTCATTTCAGTCCGATAGTTCGTAATTTTTTTAATGATCGATTTCCCCAAAGATGTATTGGTCGAAGGGGATTCATTGCATGGCCTGCTCGATCGCCTGATTTCAATCCAATGGATTTCTTCGTCTGGGGACATTTAAGGTCCCTGGTTTATGCGACTCCTGTACTTAATGTTGATATTCTGGGAGCGTAACCAAATGGATTTCACGAAATACGAAACACTCCAGGAATTTTCAACAGAGTACGCCAGAGCATGTAACGCAGGTTTAGGGGACACATCGAAGCAGAAGGAAGCCACTTCGAGCAATTTTTGTAACATTAAATTTTGTCTTGTAACTCTGAAATAAATTATTTTGAGACCAATGTTCATATGAACTTTTTGTAATGTTTTGGTGTTAGGAATACGACCCCGAAATATTTGATACCAATTTAGATACACCCTATACCTCTTATAATTAACTACATTGCATACATTTTATCTTTCTACGCTCGCGTACGGGACCACAGTCGGCAGTAAGCAAGCAGCATGCGCTGACATTCAAGGACACGCATAGTCGCTGATAAGACGGTTGTCTGTTATTCTGTGCAGTATGTCCCAAGCTAAGCGCTTTGTTATAGATGGATTGTAGTGCGTTTTTATTTTAATTTTATAATATATTATAATAAAGATGGCATGCTCCGTTACATGAAATAATACCACACCCTTTTGCACATTTCAACATTTCTTTCACGTTGCATAATTAGGTCCCCTGCAATATTAGGTCCCCTACTTTTTTTCTAGTGTTTATAAATGATCTTGCCCCCCTTATAAAAGATGTAGGTCATCCCATATTATTTGCAGATGACACAAGTATAGTAATTACAGCCAATAACTCCAACACATTCCAATCTTCAACAGAGGAAATTCTCTTCAAAATATGTGACTGGTTCTCAGTCAATAAATTAGTATTAAATTGTAATAAAACTAACATAATTCAATTTAAATCCTGTCCAAATTCAACGTCACAAATTTCTAGCGCAATAATTAACAATAGATCCCTATTAGAAACAACAACAACCAAATTTCTTGGCTTAAAAATCGATAATGTGTTAAATTGGAAAAATCATATTAAAGAAATTACCCCCAAACTAAATTCAGCTTGTTTTGCTATTAGATCTATGCAAAAGATAGTAAATATCAATACCTTAAAAACAATATACTTTGCATACTTTCACTTGGTAATGAGTTTTGGAATAATATTCTGGGGAAATTCCACAGATAGTAACAATATATTTCTATTACAAAAAAAGAGTAATTAGAATAATAGAAGGTGCGAAATCTAGGGAGTCGTGTAGGACTATTTTCAAAAAACTACAAATAATGCCCATGGCTTGTCAGTATATCTTTTCATTAATAGTCTTCCTCGTATGTAATCGTGAAAACTTTGTAACTAATTCAACAGTTCATAGCATAAATACACGTCAAAAAAATGACTTTCATACTCCATCGGCAAGTCTATCGTGCTATCAGAAAGGAGTGCGTTATATGGCAGTAAACATTTTTAATAGCCTTCCTATCGATATAAAAAATGAAACTCAAAACATAAAATTATTTAGGGCCAAATTAAAGAAGTACCTAATTTCTCACGCCTTCTATTCTGTAGGTGAATTCATGACATTCAATAACACTTCATGAAATTGATACTAAAACTATGTGTTGTACTAGTAGACTATATTGCAAATCTCGTCTGTATATATTTCATCTAGACTGTGACTATAAATTAAGACTTTATAATAGTATTAAGTTTTTTGACTTGTTCCATATTCTAGCTGTAAGCATGTATGAATACCAGGAATGTTAATAAATACAATACAATACAATAACACGATTGCAATGGTATGAATTTGACAAGCGCTGATATTACAGTATCACAATTCTTTGACAAAGAATATGATAAAATATTTTACAAAGATCTGTGATAAAAGGTAGATTTTGAGTGTATTACTCTGTATAAAATATTTTATGAAAGATAACCTGAAATTAAGGAACAAAACTGATTACCCTCCATTTATAGTTAAATGAAATAAAATATTTTTTGATCACAGATACGCAAAAAATGAATGAAGAGTGCTATGCTTGTTTAGCTACAATTAGTTCAACATATTACAATATCTAAATGAGGGGTTGGAAAGCAATGGTGGATTGTTAATGTTCAGGTGAGGGGTTTGGACTTTTTCCATTACTGGTTGTCACAATAAAAAATTAAGACACAACGTTTCGAAGGGTGGTTCTCCCTTCGTCTTCAGGTGGATCAGTCATACAGAATAGCTGTACGTAACGATCCCAACATTAGGTTTTTTCTCTTCTCTCCTTCCTTCTACCTGAAGACGAAGGGAGAACCACCCTTCGAAACGTTGTGTCTTAATTTTTTATTGTGACAACCAGCAATGGAAAAAGTCCAAACCCCTCACCTAAACATATTACAATATATATATATATATATATATATATATATATATATATATATATATATATTACTGAAAAAGAAACAGAAAAGAAAACGCCTGTGGCTTAAACCATGGATTGCTAGACGTGACAAGAAAAGTATCCGTCAAAACTTAATAAAAAAGAGGTACAATACGAGAACTTGAAAAGTTACGTAAATTATTTGAGAATGAAAATAATTTTTAGTTTGTTCAAATTTGTGCATCCTTATTGTACAGCAGTTTTAGTCTCTGCTATTTTTATATACACTTCTCACATTTTATTTGTGTTTGTTGTTCGTGTTTTGTGTTTTATAACATTTCATTTGCTTCGTAATCTTATTATCAGCATTTGGTCGTAGTAACAGTTCAACATAGTCCTGTTTCATCCTGTTTCAATAAGTAAATGTCAATTTAAACTTGTCACTATTTACACTAGTATAGTGAGGATTACATAAGAATAGTTCCTAAAAGGCTAATTTGGCCGTCTCTTCAGTGTTGCCAACAAATACCGGATATCACCAAAGAGGGTGAAGTCACAATGCGATGTACTGAAATAATAATAATAATAATAATAATAATAATAATAATAATAATAATTATTATTATTATTATTATATTAATAACAATGTCTTGCTTATTTACTTATTTACCATATCTTATATTTATGTTGGAAGGTGTTTTCTAAATGGTTCAGTAATTTGTGAAAGAGTATATTTTCTTCCTGAATCTCTCGCACATTATGTCGGTAATTAGTAGATTAATATGATGTAATATTAAAATATATTTTATCTGACAACATGAAACTCATTGCTTAGACTAAACAGTTTACGATTCACGAGACCTAACCCAAAAATGTATTTTGTTTAATCACGTGAAATGATTACAGCACGAATTCCGAAAACAGAATACCACTTTCAAATGTATACCCTACTTAAAAATTGTAAGTATGTATTTTAAGTTAAAATACATACTCCTAAGTTACTACCATGCTAATTCCTCTCGTGGACATTTTAATAAAAATCTATGCATTAGTCACATGCATGTTTCATGCTTAGTAGATCTATAAGTTATATCAAATAGCTTACTATAATAATACCGGACAGCTGTATACTAGCAGCAATGGCGTGAGTGCGAAATATCGCGGACCTGACATCTAGCGGAGAGGGATGGAATTACGTCCACATATACAAATATTAACATAGCGAAATTCGGACTATTGTTTAAAACGTCTAGCGGAGAGGGATGGAATTACGTCCACATATACAAATATTAACATAGCGAAATTCGGACTATTGTTTAAAACGTGAGTTACTAATGTAGAATTATATATGAAACACTTAAGAAATGTTGAATAGTATTTAATGTAAAATTATTATCTTATATCAAAGCTGCATATTATGAGAAATATTGCATACTTCATATTACTTTCCGTAATTAATTGTTATATATTATTTCTTTGGTTTAGTGAGACAAAATCAATCTGATATTAGGAATGAATTTACAGTAATGTTTTATATACGCATTGCTGACAACTGCAAAGATAAAATTGATAGTAATCTGATGCTTGTAATAATTAGTAAAGACATGTGAACAACAATAAAACTTAATTTGATAAAACCTTAAAATTTCCGATACATTTTAACTTCTATTCATTTATTAGGTCTAGATAAAAAAAGCCAATCTGTATTTTTCTAAGAAAAGACGAAGGAATTAGGCCTACTAAAGAATATTGTTGACTCACGTTTTATGATCCCTCGCAAATCGAAAGTACGATTTGGAGCAATTTGTAATGCAGTAATTTTGTAGCAATTATAAACAGCACATAATATACACCCTGACATTTTAACACAGCACTATTTAATAAAACTATTAACTAGCCCAGCAACAATATACATTGCAGTTGATTACGGCTTGTTTCACGAATATCACCACACCGGCCACCTAGGTAGCAGCACCAGCGTCGTTCGCACGTAAAATTGCTAGCTGTCCGGTATTATTATAGTGAGATATTTGGTTATATCTCATTTAATTACACTTATCAGAGTACAGTGTTGAATTGACATCACAACGCAACACAACTGAATTATGTATTGATATTAATATTATTACCGATTATTAATTACGTTCATATTTCACAACGTTAGTTATACTTCTATTTCATCAACTGCAAACCAAAATTATTGCTGCCAACATAACAATTTGAAAATAACTGCCAGTTTTTCGTATTTATCAGTACTCGAAATTCGAAACAAAGTTGATAAAAGAAAATTCAATCTGACAACTATAAAATCACTATAATCCACTAGCGTATGTGGTAATAGGGGAAAAATAGTTAGATTTCACCCTTGGGGTATTAAGTAAGCTGATCCGGACTACACATTTTGATAAATATTTACAAAGTGGTGAAGTCTATAGAATTAATAAAGTTTTTAGATTGTCTTAAGAGATTTTGTCACCAGATGCTCTGAAGAGACAGGCCAATCTCCACACTTTAGTTTAATTTTATCCCTCTTGTTATGGTAGTGCGGTGATGACGGATCTGTTGAGGGGTACGAATAACCGAAACTGCATTTGGGCTCGCCGGAATCGTAACTCGGGTCTCCGGCGTGAAAGCGCTATGCACAAGGCATTCAGACGTTAAATACACTTAATACATAATATTATGTGGGAAGGACACTCGACCGGTCTGGCGGGACGGGTTGGAAACCATGTCAACGGGCCCGTCGCTGGCTGAATCAACGGGAGCGATTTACGTAAGCGTGAAAACGCATAAGAGAGAACCCAGCCTACTCCCACGTCTTGTGGAATAGCATTGCTCTTCACTGAAGTCAGAAATTTCCAACTGGATGATCTTGTGACGTCACAGATAGCTTCTCTCGTTTTCACTTCAGCAGACACTCGAGAGCACAGAGACAGCGAGGTTGGTCTGTCTAGGGGTCTGTTTCTTAAAAGGACTTCTTCGAGTAGGAATACAAGTGACAAGTACCATCTTGTCAGGTATTTGTGTTTTATAAATGCAGAGAGAAGTGATTTATGACAAGGGACAAGCAACAAGAAAATTATGAGTGAGTTTTACTAGTCTGAGCAGTGTACCATTTCTTAAAGAAATTGACTTGTCACATTTCATTATAATTTTTAGATAATGAAATGTGACAAGTAAATTTCTGAAGCTCAAATGGGACACCTACTAATACCTATTACAACTTCGCGAAAAAATTACCTCTCCCAATTTACAAAATTCAATACCGGAAAGAAAATTATTTTTATGAATACCTGTGAGCAAAAATGTTTCAACATGCACATTTTAAATTTTACAGGTTTATTGTTATTATTGTGAATTGAGGATACTTATAGGTCCAATATATATTAGTTTTTGTAATATTAATATAGAGAGTGATGGCGGATTAAGAACTGCAACACATCTAATCCACCATGACGTGAACAAAGATATAAAAATTAATATATAAATAAATAAAAATAAACAAACACACAAACAAATAAACAAGCAAACAAACAAACAAACAAACAAAGAAATAAAGAAATAAATAGGGAGATAAAGAAATAAGTAGGGAAATAAATAAATAAATAAATAAATAAATAAGTAGGGAAATAAATAAATAAGTAGGGAAATAAATAAATAAATAAATAGGGAAATAAATAAATAAATATGTAGGGAAATAAATAAATAAATATGTAGGGAAATAAATAAATAAATAAATAAATAAATAAATAAATAAATAAGTAGTGAAATAAATAAATAAATAAATAAATAAATAAATTAGTTAATTAATTAAATAAGTAGGGAAATAAATAAATAAATAAATAAATAGGGAAACAAATAAATAAGTAAGTAGGAAAATAAATAAATAAATGAATAAATAAGCAGGGAAATAAATAAATAAATAAGTAGGGAAGTAAATAAATAAATAAGTAGGGAAATAAATAAATAAATAAATAAATAAGCTCGGAAATAAATAAATAAATACATACATAAGTAGGCAAATAAATAAATAAGTAGGGAAATAAATAAATAAGTAGGAAAATGAATAAATAAATAAAGAAGTAGAGAAAGAAATAAATAAATAAGTAGGAAAATGAATAAATAAATAAATAAGTAGAGAAAGAAATAAATAAATAAGTAGGGAAATAAATAAATAAATAAGTAGGGAAATAAATAAATAGATACATTTTACAGAAGAGGAAAAAATTGATTTTCTGCTAGAATATTATTTCAAAAGGTTTTATATGTTTTCTTTGCAATTTATAATACATGTACTGTATGTTAAACTGAAAAAAGAAACACGAAAAAGTGTTTCATTTTCTAAAATGAACAAAGCAGCCTGTTTTCCCGTACAAAAAGTTTGTATACAACCGTTCTGAAACAAACTTTCTGCTCCCGCACAGTTATCAACAACTGAAATGTTACTAGAAAAATAAAATATATTAACTCAATAGACACACTTTTCTTGGCGTACATAATCGCTCTGCATGAAAAAATTACTTTTAGAAAAAATGTATGTTAGAACCTTTTTGCCCGCAGATATTCATTTATATAACAAAAAAAAAAAAAACAGAAAAAATTACAAAAGTATATTGTTCATAACACAAAATACATTAGCCTGCAAGTCCCCAATAATCCGGGAACGAAAACAACAATTAGAACGGAAAAATAGTTAAAATAAATATATTTAAATGTGAACATTCACAATAATTAACGAGAAGCTTGCCGGAGCCCGGCAACGAGAACGTTAGAGTTGACCAAGTTAACTTTGCCGTTCTCGGTTCCGAGCACAGCCTACTAGATTCTTTTTGTTGTCATACAGCTATTTGCTGGCGGTATATTTTTGTAGCAAGGAGACTGTGACATAATTTCTTTCTCATCCACAGTTTCTAAGCAACCCAGAAATTCAGTAGTATCACTTTCAATATAAGCTACGTGTATGTATGACCAGACTGATCCACGTGAATTTAATTTTTAAATATTCCGTGTCATAAATTTTGAAGATGGTTAACCTATGTTGATGTTGGCTGACTTGTACTCATGAGAGAACGCCATTGGTAAATTATGCACAAATAACATCAGAATGTGTAATATCGATTTTATATATTGTTACTGACATACATACCAACGGGCTGGTTCAAAAGGGAAATAAGTCAGAATATAATGTTTTGATAATCCTGAATTTTAAAGCTTCATTTTGCTGTAAAAATTCCAAGGATCACTGAAATTATTCCAAATTCTGTTAACGATATTTATTTATTATATATACTACAAGCTTCAAATTACAGTGTCCTTGCCGTGTCCTTGCCACGAATTGAATCTATTTCGTCGAACTGCATCACGAAGACGTCGAGGAATTGCAACATGCGTCTCCATACTGACAGTTCGAACCTCAGGAATAAACTCGAATTGTATGAAACCCTGGATATCGAAGAACACTTCAAGCATTACTTTCCCCTTTGATCGGTAGGCACACTGAGACTATACGCCTGGAGAGTAGGCCACATACCACACAGACAAGGCAGAGAAGTTGCCTGCTGAGCATGGCGTTGCCACCCGAAGTTCCGGTACTTTCTGACACTTGCTTACTTACTGGCTTTTAAGGAACCCGGAGGTTCATTGCCGCCCTCACATAAGCCCGCCATTGGTCCCTATCCTGAGCAAGATTAATCCAGTCTCTACTATCATATCCCACCTCCCTCAAATCCATTTTAATATTATCTTCCCATCTACGTCTCGGCCTCCCCAAAGGTCTTTTCCCCTCTGGCCTCCCAACTAGCACTCTATATGCATTTCTGTATTCGCCCATACGTGCTAAATGCCCTGCCCATCTCAAACGTCTGGATTTAATGTTCCTAATTATGTTAGGTGAAGGATACAATGCGTGCAGTTCTGCGTTGTGTAACTTTCTCTATTCTCCCGTAACTTCATCCCTCTTAGCCCCAAATATTTTCCTAAGCACCTTATTCTCAAACACCCTTAACCTATGTTCCTCTCTCAAAGTGAGAGTCCAAGTTTCACAACCATACAGAACAACCGGTAATATAACTGTTTTATGAATTCTAACTTTCAGATTTAGACGACTTACGACTTCGTTTGATAAGCTGGTGGCAATGAAAATACTGTGTGATTAATACATGTGCACCTCTTGAGGCTGGAAGAAATCAGTCAAGAAATCAACAATTTGGTCAGGCGGAATGTTTTCAGAAAAAATACAAGGGAAAATTTTTAGAGCTCATATCTCGAACTAACAATTAATTATTACGATTAGGTCAAACATCGGTACAAATTTCACTTTGCTGAAATAAAAAAATGAATAAAACCAACGATTCCGAATGTAAAAATATATGTGTAGGTATGTAAAGTAAAAATCACACATCACATGACTATGTCTCACTATCTTATTATTCCTCGCTAAACTAACATTAGCAAAATCTGAAAAACTGTTAGAAACAATTTAAAATGCATTAATCCATATTTCATATCTCAGACGTCGTGGGACCAGTTTCTTTAAACAGCTATTTTGAATTAGTGACAAATTGGCAAAGGCGTCAGAGACAAGTGATGACAAGTTGAATAAGTTTTTTTTTACAACTTTGTCCAGTGACTGTCAATTGATGACATGTTTGACAAGTAAGATGGCATATTACTGTCTATATAGCATTGCTTCATAAATTCAGAGAAGGAAAGGGGATTATTTTTGGTGCATTTTCACCAAAAATAACAAAAGATTTTAAAATATATTGGCTGATAAAGGATTAATTTCACCAGTGTTTCGTCTAAATTCCAATCATAGGTGAAAGCTGTTTCATTTTTGTTTAAATTGACGTGTATCTTCCATTAAATGCATGTGTAGCCTATATATATCATATCTGAATAAAGACTATTCCTTTTCTAAATATTATTTATCTTTTGAATCAGTCCCATTCCGAGGCTTATTGTTAGGTTTCGTAACAAGCTGTTTTTTACGGTGACGGGTTGTTAGACTTTCTGACTCTACTAATAAAAATGTATACTTTTCGAATTTAAACAAGAAATAGTGCCAAGAAATGTGGTTGAGTGATTCAGAAGGGGAAACTGTAATTAAAAAACCCAAAAAGATAAATAATATTTAGAAAAGGAATAGTCTTTATTCAGATATGATATATAGGGGAGAGTCGGGTAGTATCGGACATCGGGTAATATCGGACAGTGAGTTTCTTTCATCTACCACACGATGATAGTACCTGATTGACATGGTTACGTTTCTGTGATGTCGCATAGAGAAACGTAACCATGTCACTCAGGTACTACCATATGGTGGTAGATGAATGAAACGCACTGTCCGATACTACCCGATGTCCGATACTACCCGACTCTCCCCTACACATGCATTTAATGGAAGATACACGTCAATTTAAACAAAAATGAAAAAGCTTTCACGTATGATTGGAAGTGAATTTAGACGGAACACTGGTGAAATTAACGCTTTACCAGCAAACATTTTTCAAAATCTTTTGTTATTTTAGGTGGAAATGCACCAAAAATAATCCCCTTTCCTTCTCTGAATTTACGAACCAATGCTATATAGATAGTAATATGCCATTGTACTTTTCAAACATGCCATCAATTGACAGTCAATTGACAAAGTTGTAAAAATATTTACTCAACTTGCCATCACTTGTCCCCGACTTCTTTGCCAATTTGTCACTAATTCAAAATAGCCGTTTAAAGAAACTGGTCCCAAGACGTCTGAGATATGAAATATAGATTAATGCATTTTAAAATGTTTCTAATAGTTTTCCAAGTTTTGCTAATGCTAGTTTAGTAAGGAATAAAACATAGTCATGTGATGTGCGATTTTTACTTTACATACCTATACATATATTTTTACATTCGGAATCGTTGGTTTTATTCATTTTTTATGTCAGTAAAGTGAAATTTGTACCGATGTTTGACCTAATCGTAATAATTAATTGTTAGTTCGAAATATGAGATCTAAAAATTTTCCCTTGTATTTTTTCGGAAAACATTCCGCCTGACCAAATTGTTGATCTCTTGACTGATTTCTTCCAGCCTCAAAGGTGCACATGTATTAATCACACAGTATTTTCATTGCCTCCAGCTTATCAAACGAAGTCGTAAGTCGTCTAACCTTTGATGGTTCAAAATAAACACCATTATCAGGTTTGTTTTGCTATAACAGTAACAGCAAAATAAGCGCTGAAAAATATCATTTTCTGATATAATCTGTTGCGACAACATTATTTGTTCAACATGGGGTTCATGTGTCTTTTCATTTTGACTTTCTGCTCTTGAGAAAGATAATGTAGCAGGTCACGTTGTGGCCGTATTTTTATGTGACTATTTTATAGGACCTGCAGCCGTTGTGGAAGTTAGAGCCAAATAAAAGAATCTTCTTTCATCTCAGTTTCAACATAGATTCCTCCGATCCATAATCACTTTATTTACATATCCAACTCGATTGTTAAAAGACGTGGGCGAAGAGGAAGATTCGTTATCTTTGCCCGCTTCGAACGTGTCAGGAAACGAGTCCGCGGTCCTGGCGCTGGGAGCTGCACATACGGTAGTGCTGCACCTGTCTCATGCCAGACGCTGCCGGTTTACGATGGAATTGCCGAGACAGACGGACAGCAAAATAAAGGCATACAAATATATACAAAATGAGGCATCAGTTCCGAAGACTACATCCGTTCCAGTCACTGGGACAGTTGACACGGAAGAAGGGGGTTCCCCTTGCGAGAAGAGACAGGTTGAGGGCGTCTAGCCACGCCCAAGGCCGTCCGGAGTCAACTTTGAAACTATGGCGGCCTTGCAATGTCCTGTAGGGATGTACAAGGCGCCACATCCCAAATAAAAAGTCTGAGAACATGGATATGTGAGGAAGAAGGAATAACGAAACGAAGCAGAGAAACGAAAATAGAGCGAGTGAAAAGAAAAAAAAGAAAGAGTAAGAGAAGGAAGAAATTAACAAAAAAAAGACAAAGAGGAAAAGACAGAGAAGAAAAGAAGGGAAAGAAGAAAAGATAATCAACAGGAAAGAAAAGAAAATAGAAAGGAAGAAACTGAAAATAAAGAAAGTAATGTAAAAAGAAAAAAAGTCCAGAGAAAAAAAGGAAACTAAGTTCAAAGGAAAGACAGAAAGAAACTCCAAAGGTAAGGAGAGAAATTCCAAACTCAGAAGGAAAGAAAGTCAAAACGAAAAAAAGAAAAATTAAAAACGAAAAGGAAAAGAAAAAAATAAAAAAGGAAAGAAGGAAAGAAAGTTGAAAGGAGAGAAGAAAAGAAAATCTAACGAATAGAAGAAAAGAAAGTCAAAGAGAAAGTAGAAAATTCAAAAGGAAAAGGAAATAATGTCAAAAGGAAAGTAGGAAAGAAAACCAAATGAAAAGGAGGAAAGAAAGTCAAAAGGAAAGGAGAAAGAAAGCCAAAAGTAAATAAGGAAAGAAAACCAAAAGAGAAGAAAGAAAGAAAGTCAAAAGAAAAGTAGGAAAGAAAACCAAAAGGAAAGAAACAAAGAGAGCGAAAAGGAAAGAAGGAAAGAAAACCAAAAGAAAAGAAGGAAAAAAGGCTAAAAGGAAATGAAAAAAGAAACACAATACAGGAAAGGCAAAAAAGAGGTTACAGAAAGAAAAGAAAAAGGAAAGAAATGAAGGGAAACAAACATTGAAAAAGAAGACGAAAGTGAGGAGAGAAACTGAATATAAGATAAAGACTGAAAAAAGAAAGCAAACGTAAGAAAAGAGAGAAACTATAGAAAAGAAGGAAAGATGGAGGAAAAGAAAGAGACTGAAGAAAAGAGAGAAAACGTTATAAAAGAAGATTGAAAAAAGAGACAGGCTAAAAAAACAGAGACAAATGTAAGAAAAGGGATATAAAAGAGAAAGGCGGAGAGAGAGAGAGAGAGAGAGAGAGAGAGACGGACGAAAAGAAAGCGGGAAGAAGAGAAAATACAGAGGAAAAGAGAGAGGTGCGGAAGAAAAGAGGGAATTGTTCAAGCAATGAGGAAAATACGAAGAAAAAGGAGAAAGACGGAAGAAAAGAAAGAAAGGCGGAAGGAAATGGAGAAGAAAAGAGAAGAATTCGGGAGGAAAGGGAAAAGGCGGAAGGAAAGGGAGGAAGGCGGAAGAAAAGGGAGTAAGGCGGAAGAAAAGGGAGTAAGGCGGAAGAAAAGGGAGTAAGGAGGAAGAAAAGGGAGTAAGGAGGAAGAAAGGGAGTAAGTCGGAAGAAAAGGGAGAAATGCGGAAGAAAAGGGAGAAAGGCGGAAGAAATCGGAGTAAGGTGGAAGGAAAAAGAGAAAGGCGGACGGAAAGGGAGAAAGGCGGAAAGAAAAGGAAAGGGAGAAATTAGGAAGAAAAGGGAGAAAAACAGAAGAAAAAGAAGAAGGGCGTAAGAGAAGTGAGAAAGGTAGAAGAAAAGGAAGAAAGGCGTTAGAAAAGGGACAAATGCGGAAGAAATTGGAGAAAGGCGAAAGAAAAGCGATAAAGCCTGAAGCAAACGTGAAAATAGGAAGAAAAGCGAGAAAGATTAAAGAAAAGCGAGAAACCCCCAAAAATGCGAGAAAGCTGGAAGAAAAGGGAGACAGGCGCAAGAAAAGGTAGAAATCCGGAAGAAAAGCAAGAAAGACGGAAGAAAAGCGAGAAAGTCGGAAGGAAAAGGAGAAAGGCGAAAGAGAAAGAAGAAAAGGGAAAATGTAGCAGAAAATAAAAACTGAAGAAAAGGGATAAATGTGAAAGAAAACGGGGAAGAAAAGGGAGAAAGTCGAAAGGATGAAAAGGAAACTGGAAACGAGAATAGAGAAATAGAAGGGAGAATAGAAAGGTGAATGGAAGAGAGGAAAAAAAGAAGAATAAAAACGAAGAAAGATGGAAAGCTATATAAAAAGAAAGTAAGAACGGCAGGAAAGAAGGGTGACAAAGGGAGAATAAGAAGGCGAAAGAAAGATTGGAACGAAATAATCAAGTACAAGAGAAATAAGGAACGAAGAAGGGAAAATATAGACGCTTGAGCTTAGGAAGACGAAAGAAGGGTAGGAAAAATGAAAAATTATTTGGAAACGAAGTTCCCGGTAAGAAAGAAGCAACGGAAAAAAGACAAGGGCTAAAAGAGGAGGAATGAGAGATAAAATGGAATCTTTCAACATAACTAACAAGGAAAGGAATGAAGCAATATGAAAGAAAGAAAAACACGAAAAAGAGAAAAATATGGACAAATATGTATGGGTATTAAATAGGCCTATAAGAGCAAGTCAGAAAGAATTATAGAAAGGGGAAGGAGAAAAGGGATCAACAAAGGGCGAAAGATGGGAGAAATGGCCAGAGATGAAAGATGAAAAATAAATAAAAAACAAAGAACGAAAGAAATAAACGCTGAAGAAACAATATACACAAATAAGCGGAAAGTAAATAAATAGTAAATTGAATTTGGATAAATTAACATACGGTACTTACAAGACATATAGTTTATCGGGGTTAGAATTATATTTATTGACGTCGTCTGGGATCGAACCTTGGACCATGCTTACACTGCCTTGGAGGGCAAGTCGCAAGGTTCCGCGGCGCATATTATAATAATTTCGACATCCCTGGAGTAACGGAACCCGAAGGCCATGGAGCAAGTCCAGTAGCGGACGGGCGCGTATCGAGCAGCTGTGCTCTGTCCTATAAAGCTGTCACCGCGCAAATGATTCATGGCGATTCATGGTGATTTGAGAGGCACAGGCCGCGAGCCAGTCAAGTGGATTCGGATAATTGCCCTCACCCTGCAAATCTTGTGACACTGAGCGTCGTGTATCAGAACTGCATTCAAGCCGCACCAAAAAATAACCGCTAACACAGTTCACAAAATACTTTCATCGAGAACTCGCCGAAAAAATGTTGAAATTCAATTTCAATAAATTTTATTGTTCCTTTAAAATGCTTCATTTTCTAAATAGATGTGTTGAAATTTCCTTAAAAACTCTACAATACATTTTATAAGAGATAGATTAATATTACCAGACGTACCCGTTTTCCAATGTTTTTAAATTCAACACTCAAAATTATATTTTAATGTGTTTATCCACATTTTACATAGGGTAAACCGTAAGTAATATCATTAATATCAGGGGGCTATTCTTTTAGATATTTCAAACAAAAAAAGTTCAATACAATTTGCTCGTTTTTGCATTCTTTTCGACATAAAAATTGTCTTATATAAAACATTTCATAACGTGTTCTGGGAAAGCCATTTAGTGAATTCCCGATATTTTATTGGGTTATTTTACGACGCTGTATCAACATCTAGGTTATTTAGCGTCTGAATGATATGAAGGTGATAATGCCGGTGAAATGAGTCCGGGGTCCAGCACCGAAAGTTACCCAGCATTTGCTCGTATTGGGTTGAGGGAAAACCCCGGAAAAAAAAACCTCAACCGACCGGGATTCGAACCCGGGCCACCTGGTTTCGCGGCCAGACGCGCTGACCGTTACTCCACAGGTATGGACAATTCCCGAAATGCTCAGTCAATTTAAGAGAATAGTGTATTATGGCAATAAATGATTGAAGTAATTTTAGTTTTGTCATTTAAATGTGGAGAAATTTGATCCGAACAAATGTAACATTTTAAAGTTCCTTTACAGAATGAAAAGTTACATTTTTCGGATCAAATTTCTGCACATTAAAAGGACAAAACTAATATTCTTTCAATCATTCATTATCATAACACACTGTTCTTTTAAATTGACTGAGAATATTGGTAATTCAATCAATGGCTTTCCCAAAACAACCTATGAAAT
Organism: Periplaneta americana; assembly: GCF_040183065.1. NCBI lineage: Eukaryota > Metazoa > Arthropoda > Insecta > Blattodea > Blattidae > Periplaneta > Periplaneta americana. Next base: position 105,723,633 of record NC_091133.1, on the reverse strand, counting down.
ATTTCACATAAAACAATTTTTATCTCGAAAAGGAAGCAAAAACGAGCAAATTCTTTTAAACTTTTTCGTTTTAAACATCTCAAAGAATAACCCCTTCAAATTAATTGCATTACTTACGGTTTACCCTGTATTTTGACTGTGACTTTGTAACTTCAGCAAACATTGATCGATTAATATCTCAATGCCTGGGGTACTTATTCATAAGATAAGATATCTGTGGAATGCATATTGCTGAGATCTGCTTCAGGGAAAGACAAATTTGAAGAAACAGTCAATTATTTTCTTTCAAATGAAATATACCTGGATGAAATAATTTCTTTGATCAAATTTCTTGCTTAAAGAAATGTGTAACTTCAAAGAAATTGGAATGAAGAAAATGTTGATCTTTGCTCAAAATGGAGCGACATTTTTTAAATTGTCTCTGAGAAAATGATTCTCTGTGCGCAACTAAAGAAATTGATAGAACTTCTGTATATCTGTGTTTTCTGGAGGTAATGCTTCAGTGGAGAAATTTTCTTCAATGAATATGATATGGACATCTAAAAAATTTCAGAATGAGTTTTGAAAACTGTTCGAGCCATGCTGACATAACCTGTCAGGAATTTGCTGCAAAATTGGGGATCCATAGAAGACTTGATTAAAAAAATTCACTCCTCTCAAAAATACCAGTAGTTTAAATAGTAGTTAAGTAAGATTAATACTTTTTAGAGTATAAATAGAGTGAGTATTTTAATTACTTAAAGTGTAAAAATAACATAACTAACAGAAATGTTAAAAGTAATTCTTTAAATGTAAACTGCACTCCCAGCCACAAGCTCTTGCTTCATCGGGAGTTCCAACCAAAAATGTAGGCTATTATTATTATCTTTCAAATAAATAAATAAATAAATAAATAAATAAATAAATAAATAATTATTATTAAATTATTATATGTCGACGTCTATCATCGAAAATTGTGAAAAGTCTGATAACCTTGAGATAGATTAATACCGCCCTAATGTTCCTGAGAAATAAATTACATATGTTTTCTACTTTAAAAATGAAACCAAATGCTTAATTTGAGGTTATGGAGAATGCATTTTTTGTGCAGTTCAGAAAATTGAAGTTCATCTTTTTATTTGGATGCATAATAAATTATTTGATTTACGTACAGTATAACCACAGTCTAGTATATACAGTCACGAAGCTTGAGTTGTTTAGGACAAACAAACAAATAAATAAATAAATACAAAAATAAATAAATACATAAATATATAAATAAATGAATAAATGAATAAATAAATAAATAAATAAATAAATAGACGAATAAATGAATAAATAAATAAATGAGTGAATAAATAAATAAAATTAATTAATTAATTAATACATAAATAAATACATAAATAAATAAATACATAAATAAATAAATAGATAGATAAATAAATAAATAAATACATAAATACATAAATAAATAGATGCATAAATAAATACATAAATAAATAAATACATAAATAAGTACATAAATAAATACATAAAAATAAAAAATAAGTAACAAATAAATAAATAAAATAAATAAATATTTACTACGTATTGAGCTTCGTGACTGCATATACTAGACTGTGGTATAATTTAAATTATCCGAGCTTATTGGATATTGACATTATGCAGATATGTTTAAATCCGAATGGTTGGGTCAGAAGTGAAAATCACTCTAGCAGAATGTTACTGCGAAAGGTGCAGTAGCCTACTACATGTTTTAAAAGAACAAAAGTTACAAATATTGAAACACAAAAAAATAATTTTAAGGGACAAAAGTTAGAAATATTTAAACACAAAAAGGATTTTTAGAAGAACCAAAATTACAAATATTTAAAGACAAAAAATTGCTTTTAAAATAACGACGTTCTTATCAATATCAGCGAATAAATTAATTACCAAGAGAGACTTCAAAATGAACCACATGGAACGTATTTTTTATTTTCCTCATTTTCTCGAACTTGCAATGTGGTTTGCCTGCAGTCCGACTGGAATACTAATTTATGTTGTCTGCATTGCAGGAGACTGCGAGGGCTGCGACACTTGCGACGAGATTAGAGCGAGTGCGTGGCCAAATTGCTGCCAACATAACAGTCTGTGCTGCTCCGAGCTTGCAAGAGCTTGCCAGTCATGCAAGGTGGCGGCATTGCAGACATTTTGCAACAAACACTTCAAGAGGTGCTTCTAAGTGACGATCAACAATCAAAATGACTTCTAGTGTAACCGTATGTTTACTGCAGTTCGAATGCTAGGAATTTACGTGGAGAGTCTGTAAGAATGTGACAATGTAAAGACATTTTTTTATAATTTGCAATGGACACAATTAAGTTCAAATAAAAAGTGGTTGAAATGTTCTGTAAATACTTCGGATGCGTACACAAGCCTCCAACAATTTTTTTTATCTGTTATAGACACAGAATTCTTAGGGACTAAAAGCTAATTTTGCAATAAGATATGGGGCAGGGATGCAAAACTGTGCTACATTTGTAACACACGTCACAAACTTCCCTTCAACTCTCGCGTCATTGTATGGTAGGGGGAGATGAGTGATGTACATTCAGTGTGCTTGTCAAATGTCACAGAAAAGTCATTGAAGGTTCCTGCATTGTGGACGGAGGAACTTTGAATTAAATTATATTAAAGAAAATCTCAAGTTACTATTGGAAATACTGCTTACTTATTAGCTATTTCTTTTTGTATTTCGAAGAGAGAGGATTTCATCGATGCATAATATTCCTAAAATAAAGATGGGTTATCAATTTCCCTAGTTAGTAAATGAAAAGAAAATTTTGCGTTGTACATAGGCCTACTTAAAATAATTTTGAGGTTTGAAGGTTACTTCACATAGCTAAATGTATTGAAAATTACATTAGATTCTTTAAAGAAAGTGTTTATTTTATTTACAAAATTATTAAATTTTTCTTTACGTACAGTATAAGAAATATAATATGAAAAATACAACACGTAATAATTGTTGAGTCATAGCATAATTTATTACTACAAATTGACCATCTAACATAATTTCTCCTGAACTTCGTACCATCCTAGCGTATGTTTCTGTGGGCAATAGTTTAAATCACTGGTTCTGAACATAAAAAGTGAGTCCATTAAACATATTACGGGTTAAAAATATACTATGTAGTATGCAGCAGCAACAGTTTTATTTGCTGTGCGTGGTTCAATAAGAATTTGTGCATTCATAACTGCATGGACAATTCACAGTTTTCTTCTGTTTACATTCAGTGAGACTGTAGTGTGTATAGACAACCAGAAAGACTGCAAGGACAGAATAAGAGAAATAAATAAAAGATAGTGACAGGTTCTAAGAAAGACGAACCTGTGTCGCTGGCCTTCATATTGAATTTGTGTACTTATTGTAAACTATACTGTTATAGGTTTAATTTGTGACACCATTAAACATACCTTACCAATTTAATGTCCTATGAGTTTGTGTAATTCCATGAAATTATGTAAAGATTCTTTTTTGGTCCTGCAAAATTATGGTTACCATTTGTTATTAATGAAGAAGAATTCGCTCCGGCGCCGAATTCGGGACCCCGAGTTTTACGCATTGGCTGCTTCTCCATTAATAACAAATGGTAAGCATAACAGGTAATTCTGCAGAACCAAAAAAATAATAATCTTTACATAGATTCGCCTAACAGTGCATATACTGTAGGAGTCCCGGCCGCCAAGTCATTCAATTGAATGCGCTCCTTGTATGACGACAATATACTATATATCTCAATATACAGGATGTAAGGGGTGTAAGTGCCGTCCTTTTCACAGTCTTCGGGGACGGTCTACAGAATAAAAAAATGTTCATACAACATAAGGTCAAAATTTTATAGTTTTCCCAGAAAAAAATATTTGTATCCTTATTTTATTTGCGTTATACTACTTATATCGTTAGTAAATTACGAAGACAATTACATCAGTAGATATATCTAGCAAAGAGTTAATATTAGTTCGAATAAATATTTGTGTGTTCTGTTACGTTTTCGTGAAATTAAATAATAATGCATGCTTAAATTTGTTCATATTCTGGCGTGAGACACGTGGCAACATGTTCAGCAGGTGTCATGCATGACAGTATTCTGCACAGATGTACAGCTCAGCTGAGTTCAAGCTCCCTGTCCATAGATCTCCTGCCGAGCGGATGGCAGTTCAGTACAGGTATTCGATAAACAACTTATAATGTCATTCACAGTTCAGGAATATCATGATGTTATTAATTTATGGAGAAAGTCGTCGTAATTCAAGTGCGGCAAGAAGAATAAATATATATATATATATATATATATATATATATATATATATTTATTTTAGTGAGTTATTTTACGACGCTGAATCAACATGTCAGGTTATTTAGCGTTTGAATGAAGTGAAGGTGATAATGCCGATGAAATGAGTCCGGGGTCCAGCACCGATAGTTACCCAGCATTAGCTCATATTGGGTTGAGAGAAATCCTCGGAAAAAACCTCAACCAGGTAACTTGCCCCGACCGGGATTCGAACCCGGACTACCTGGTTTCGCGGCCAGACGCGCTAGCCGTTACTTCACAGGTGTGGACAAGAAGGATGTACAGTCAACGTTTTCCGTAAAGAAGGTTACCTAATCGGCGAACTTTTGTAGCAGTTTCTCGACGATTATATAGAAACTGGGAGTCTCTTACCCCATTTCGAAAATAATACAACCAGAAATTTCTTTAAAAATGATACTGCTTTACGGAAGCGGGGGAGATTAAAATTTTGCATTAGAAAAAAAGTTTGTGTGATTTTGTGCAGTAAACCATTTTTGTTTATTTTTTAGATGTAATATGAAGCAATATTGTTAAATAAAGTGGAAATTTACCATAATGTTCTATTAATGTTGTATTCTTCACCTGACATAATTAGGAACATTAAATCCAGACGTTTGAGATGGGCAGGGCATGTAGCACGTATGGGCGAATCCAGAAATGCATATAGAGTGTTAGTTGGGAGGCCGGAGGGAAAAAGACCTTTGGGGAGGCCGAGACGTAGATGGGAAGATAATATTAAAATGGATTTGAGGAGGTGGGATATGATGATAGAGACTGGATTAATCTTGCTCAGGATAGGGACCGATGGCGGGCTTATGTGAGGGCGGCAATGAACCTCCGGGTTCTTTAAAAGCCAATAAGTAAGTAAGTTCTATTAATGAGATTGAAAGTTTGTATTTGCTGCTCGTTTTATGTAAACAACAGTTGTCCTAGTCCGCCTCTACTTTAGGACAGAGAATCATTCTGTTTTGTACCGGTATGTCTGTACCCGCCTGAGGTGTATTGTGTACTTGTAAATCCTTTTCTCTCCAACCAGCAAAGTTGCCAAACGTCTAATATTGTAAACTTTAATAATTAGTTAAATATTGCAATTAGAAAACAAAATTGTGAGGACATTTTTTTCTTCATTATGACAAGAATCATCATCAGTTGAAATAATGGCACTTATACCTCTTGTACCCTGTATATATCGAACATGGAGTAAGGCCCTTAAGAGAAAGAACCAAAGGAGAAAGATTCGATCCGGTGCTTTCAAAACATATGCTTTTCTTTAAAGCTTTTTAACTTTAATTATTTAAGTTATCTCAAAATTTGGATTAAACTTCGGCGTAGCTCAGTGTTTAGAGGAATCCCAGTGCTCCCGGATTCGATCCTCGTCATCGGAGAGAATTTTTCTCCATTAATAACAAATGGTATCCATGAAATCAATTCATATTTTATTCGTAATGATGGACCCTATTTAACTCTGCGTTTACTGACTTTGAGTTGCAGCCTTGTTTCTCTCTCGTCTCTGCCACACGCTACATTCAAAAGGAGAGTCATAGATTCACAGCGCTATTCCGATCATCGTTTTAATATCTTGCATATTATTTTGGCAACTTTCTTTGGCACAACATCTTACACTAATAAGACGTATCAATACGCAAAATTTGAAGATTCAACGCTATCTTCCAGTGTTGAACGTTCCCTTGTCAGACACATCCTATGTGGAAATATTGCGACTGTTTTCTTTTTCATTTTTTTTACTGTTCATCTATAAGGATATGCAAGAAATCCGGATTACTTTTCTATTCAATGACTTTACCGGTATAATGAAATCTCATATATAGTCTACCCATTCTATTGTCCTCTCACAACCGAGACTCCTTCGACTACAAATTGAGTACATTACTGATGTAAACCCTACGTTCAGCGTACGTAAATAACATTCCTGTATTTACATTAATTAGGAACATTCCTTTACTTCGTTTAAAATAATAATAATAATAATAATAATAATAATAATAATAATAATAATAATAATAATAATAATAATACGTTCTAGCTTATTTCAAGGTCATATAGAGCTTCAGTTGTTCCTCTAAAAACGTCAACGAGTTTCTAAAACTCCAATGTTATGGAATTTCGCGTAACGAAAATAACAGGGCTTCTAGCAAAACAGGCTCGGTACAGAAAATCGGTATCTTACATTATCTCGAAAACTAAAATAATGTCAATAACAATTCTAGAACGATTTTAAACATGTTGAGTGTCTAAATAAAACTTAATCAAATACTGTACATTAATTTACCTTACGTTCAGCGTACGTAAATAATATTCCTGTACATAATTAATTAGGGACGTTCCTTTACTTCGTTTAAGATGATGATGATGATGATGATGATGATGATGATGATAATAATAATAATAATAATAATAATAATAATAATAATAATAATAATAATACTTTCTAGCTTATTTCAAGGTCATATAGAGTTTCAGTTGTTCCTCTAAAAATGTCAACGGGTTTCTAAAATTGCAATGTTATGGAATTTCGCGTAACGAAAATAACAGGGCTTCTAGCAAAAGAGGCTCGATACAGAAAATCGAAATCTTAGATTATCTCGAAAACTAAAATAAAGTCAATAACAATTCTAGAACGATTTTAAACATGTTGAGTGTCTAATAAATCGATAAAACTTCATCAAATACTGCACATTAATTTACCTTGACAGAAGTCACGAAGTTTGGCGTCGTGTTGTGGTTTCAGCGCCGTAGGCCAGGACAGACGTGGGTTAACTGAAAGAATACGAAATCTATGCGAGTTGTTTGTGTATCTCTCCGCGCGTAACTGTCTTAAGTGGGGTGGGGGGGATGAACTAAGCCGATTACACTCTATTTTTGCAATGTTATTCGCTTCTCTACTTGAAGAGTAGCCTACGACCAAATCAATTTTCGGTAATTTATTTAAAGAAGTTGTATCAACTGCGCAGTTCCCTAGAACGAAAGAAGTTTGCGCTGTGACGAATTTTTTCGAGATGAATCCGAAATTAGCTATCAGATTACCTGTAATTCAGTTTGGAGAATACGCCGAAAAAAAAACTAATCTAGTAGTCAGCCCAAATGGAAGTCGAGCTCTTCACGCCTGTGGATCCATTACAAATATAATAATAATAATAATAATAATAATAATAATAATAATAATAATAATAATAATAATAGGGCGTACCATTTGCCCAACGGCCAGAACGTCGGCTTCCCACGTTGACGATCCAAGTTCAAATCCCGGTGGGTCCAAATGGACGGTGTTAGATAGTAGTTTTTCGCGAGATAGACCCGTTTCCCCTACTGACATTTCACCATTACTCTATTAATCATACGGTGGTACATAATAAGCCGCCTACGGTGCACCAAGGGCAACGTCTTCATGGTGGCAATAATAATAATAATAATAATAATAATAATAATAATAATAATAATAATAATAATAATAATAATAATAATTTATTTATTATTAATATTTGTGTGCTGAACAACAGCCAGAGGCCAATAATAATAATAATAATAATAATAATAATAATAATAATAATAATAATAATAATATAACATTAAAGTAGAAATTCCTTAATTCGACATTGGATAATTCGAATAAATATTTCAAATAAATGAAATTCTTATTTAAACCAATGTTGAAAATGCACGGTTAATTCGAATTTTCTAAGCATACATTCAACGCCGTTTGTCGGGATTTGCATGCTTGATTATTTTCGAAGTGTCTTACCTGGAAGTCTGGAGAAAAAAATAATGGAGAAAAATACTCGAAGAGAATAATAATACGGGAGGCAGGAGACTGTTAAAAATTAAGGGATAATAATATGGAAAATCGCGGGAAATACGGGAGAGTTAGCAACCCTAGTCGCAACTATTGTTAATCTGACTACAACGATTCCTAGTGAGCAGTTTTAAAACTCATGAAGATTGCGAGTCGTTCAAGACGAATTATGCATTATTGATGTTACATGTTACGGTGGACATTTGTGTTGTAGTTGATGAAGAGAAGTGCCTTCATAGATTATAAACAGCGGCGGTTCCTCTATATGAGCACAGGAGCACCTGAACACCTTAAAAACCAACAATAATCATACATATTACTGTATTAATATTATTACATCTATTTCTTTCCAATGTGCAATGACGTTCCTACATTTTTCGTCTCGAGAGAATGTCCCGTTGTGTGTCTTTAAATCTCCATTGGACAGGTTGACAGCAGCTCGCACAATTTTTCTCTAGCAGGGTGAAATAGCCTGAGGCGAGAATATTTTCTGGTTTGTTACAATGGTTACAATAGCTCTGCTCGCACAAGTCTTAACGTGCTAGTGACAGAGAAAGAGAGATGCTCCATCTCTCTTGGGTCTGGCATCCTGTTCCCTTCTCCCTCTTTTCTAGTTTTCTCTCTTTACTCTTTCTTTTCAAAATACCGTTACGCGCGGGAGCTGATTCTGTTGTCTCTTGTTCAGCAAAGTAAGGAAAATACAAGCTAAAATGATGCGTATTGAAAGCTGAAACAGTAACACTTGAAGTTTGGAGACGGATGTGTGTGGAATTGTGAGTGTGTTAAATTAAAAGAGAATTAAAACATTTCTCCGCACCATGACAGAAGACCGATTAAGTACATTGGGTATGTTGGCAGTGGAAAAAAAACTTGTTAACGACATTAGAGACTTCAATAATAAAGTTATTGATAAGTTTGCATCTCTCAAAACTAGGCGCATGGAGTTTCTCTACAAATGAATCTAGATCTTCAACAACAGCAGTGAAGGAGAGTCCTATGAATTAATTTTACTCTACTCTTATTTAAAGGTTTTAATTTTGGTTTATATGCGTAGATTTGGTGCATGCATATTAGAACTCGTTTATCTCTGACGTGTGACTCAGCTATACGAGAATATATCAGTGTGTTCATTACTCATTTTTTTTTTTTTTGTGAACACCCATCCAAGAAAGGTACGAGCCGCCACTGGTTATAAATGAGTTCTATATATTGTTCGTTTTGTAAAGATGTTCCATGATGGTGAAGTAAAGTCGTAGTGGTTTGTGATGGTGCTCCCATACTGGACATTCAATGAAAATGGAAACTGTGCTTATCAAAAAAGGATTTTATTTTTATCCTGTCTTTTGTACGTAATGTTAGCATGCTCATTATTAAGGGAAAAGAAAGGCTAATCTAGTGGATCGTCATATATTATTACTATTCAAGTTAAGAGACATTTCAGAATCACATTTTCTCTTGAAGACTGTGAGAGCTATGGAGGAAACGTTCAGGCGAGAGAAATAGTCAAGTGCTTGTAGTCCAACTGGAATACGGTCTTCCCGTGAGCAGACGTCTTCCTCTTTTTCTTCATTTCTAAAATAAAATAAAACGAACAATGTATAACTGAAAATAGTTATGACTAAAGCTCGGAAGTTCCGACTTTTTTTTATCTCGTACACGTACCAAGGACAGACGTTTAGCGTACAACCGGGTCTACTAAATATGTCACTGCTTGACACCTTATCAATATATGTCAGGTTAAACAAAATGAATAATATTATTATACGCAAACAAGTTTAATATTCTGATTTATTTTCGTGAAGTGTATGACCATACACAGAGAAACTTCAAGTGATGTCATTAATTTCAAGGACTTAGTCTTTGTGGTGTTTCAAACAAAAAATTTTAATACAATTTTTCTCGTTTTGCTACATTTGTATGAAAACATTTCATAGCATATTTTGAGAAAGCCATTGATTTAATTCCCAATATCCTCAGTCAATTTAAGGGAAGACTCCACTAAAAATCATGAAAATTTTTCCAAATTTTTTTAGCTATTTCACTTATTCAGAATTTATATTTTCATACCACAAGTGGATTCAGCTCAACTCTGATTACAAATACTCGTATGTTTACACTTTTTAAATTAAGGCTGGAAGGGGGCGTGGAATTTAAAGAGCTGTCAAAATTGTTTTTCATCGAAGAATTCTTTTTTAATATTTCTGATTACAAATCTAGTAACTTTTTGTTGGTTCCCTGAAGTTACTAGATGAATGTAGCGGAGAGAGAATATTAATTTACATAAATATTCATTTTATTTTCAAATCTATTTTTCTGTGTTCATTTTTGTTGATTCAACACCAACTTTCTTATGCCAAATATTAATCAATCTGGATGAAATTTTTACTGCAAGTATTTATGAGGTAGCTGCATGTTTCTATGCATTTATTTTGTGAGAAATGCTGCTACTTTATTTTATTAATATTTTTCTTAATGCTGCTAGTTTATTTTATTAATATTTTTCTTAAGAAAAATATTAATAAAATAAACTAGCAGCATTTCTCACAAAATAAATGCAGAGAAACATGCAGCTACCTCATAAATACTTGCAGTAAAAATTTCATCCAGATTGATTAATATTTGGCATAAGAAAGTTGATGTTGAATCAACAGAAATGAACACAGAAAAATAGATTTGAAAATAAAATGAATATTTATGTAAATTAATATTCTCCTCCGCTACATTCATCTAGTAACTTCAGGGAGCCAACAAAAAGTTACTAGATTTGTAATCAGAAATTTTAAAAAAGAATTCTTCGATGAAAAACAATTTTGAGAGCTATTTAAATTCCACGCCCCCTTCCAGCCTTAATTTAAAAAGTGTAAACATACGAATATTTGTTATCAGAATTGAGCTGAATCCATTTGGGGTATGAAAATATAAATTCTGAATAAGTGAAATAGCTAAAAAAATTTGGAAAAATTTTCATGATTTTCAGTGGAGTCTTCCTGTAAGAGAGCAGTGTATTACGATAATAAATGAGCAGAAATTTGATCTGAACAAGTGTAACATTATAAAATTCCATGTTGAATCTTTCGTACACTACTTTTAACACTTGACTATAAACAACTGATTAAATGGCGATCTTACTCGTGTTAATTATGTAAGCATGTGCGGCTTACAGCTGTTTCGGTGCTATTCGACACCATCGTCAGAGCCTACTAGATCTCGGCGCTATCTCAACTTCGCTCACAGATCAATTTCAGAACACACACACTATTTGACACAACTCTTCATCACACGAACGCACCCACACAACAGGCAGCGTTCCCGGTTTATTGTGAACCAGCCTTTACCGCCATTACAACCGGTCTAATGCGCGTGTTTAGTAGAGAGATCCGACCGCTATCTCGCACGTGAGGAAAATAAATGGCGGTGAAGGGCAGTAATTTAGGCCTATAGTCTCGTACAAATAATGCGCTTTTAATAAGAAAACGCAGTCCACTGCTGTGGAGTAACGGTTAGCATGTCTGACCGTGATACGAGCGGGCCCAGGTTCAAATCCTGGTTGGGACAAGTTACCTGGTTAAGGTTTTTCCTTAGTTTTTCCCTCAACTCTTTAAGAGCAAATGCTCGGTAACTTTCGGCGCTGGACCCTGGTATTATCACCTTCATCTCATTCGGACGCTATATAACCACAGCAGTTGAAAAAAGGGTCGTAAAATAACCAATTTAAGAAATAATAAAACGTTACGTTGATCTTATCTACTGTATTATGAAAGTACTGTATAATATTATGAAGGATGGATAGAACAGAGAAAAATTTTCTCCGGCACCGGGACTCGAACTCGAGTTTTCAGCTCTACTTGCTGAACCATGGGGTTGAGGGAAGGTAACCCGACTTGTGACGTATGCCACAATTGGCGCTCAGTTCTGCATCCCAGTAGTAGTATACACTTAATCCGAGCACCTTTTTGAAAACTAAGAACAGCATTAAGCAAATTAAATTCCAGTTCCTGTCGTGAAGGAGGAACAAGTTCAACAGTGCAATACGTACCCGCAATGAACAGGAATGCCCCAGATGTCGTTGTGCCATATCGTTTCGGTGTAGAGATGATGCGCGACGTTATGGCCGAATGCCAGCTCTAGCGGAGAAGTGGAGAAAGTTATACATCGCCCATCGAAGAAAAAGTCCACGTGTCCTGCACACAACAGAAAAGAAGACTTGAACGCAGAAGTTCAGATTTGACAGAGTCCCAACCAGCGAACAAGAGATGCACTCACCCTGGGGCACCGGCACTCCTAAGAGTCCCGGCATGTGCAATATCTCAGCGAACGTGGCAACGTCCTTGTAATCTGGCAAACTCATGTTGTTCGACGAAGGCTGCAAGCCTAGAAACACCTTCACCATGTCCGGTATCCTGAGCGACTGGTCGAGCCCTGCAAATGGCCCAAAAGTCAGCTGTGTTCCCATAGCAACAAGTATGCGGCAATATTCCCGGACCGATTGTGTGTTGTTGGTAATATTGTATTTCCATAGCATAACAATAGTTGTCAGGTCAGCAATACTTAGTATCCATAGAAACAGTTACGTAGTTTTCAATACCACCCAGAAAATCTGCCTTACCCAATACGATTACGGGTTACAACCCGAGGGAAAATTTGGTGGATCGTGCAAAGGGACCATAAATGTTTATATAACTTACATTAATGTTTAAGCACATGTTTCCTTACATTTCAAATATAATTTTTAATAATCGTCTTGATTTTACAACAATTGGTGAAGTAAAAAGAAGTGTATATAGTATTTTTGGATCTAGAAAAGGCTTTTGACAGAGTGCATTGGAATAAGCTTATGGGGATCCTGAAGAAAATTGGTATGGATAAGGAAGAGAGGAGGCTATTCAGTAAGTCTAATACTTATATGAAATAACGAATCAAATTTAGAGTGGAACGGAAAGTTCAATCAGCAGTGGTTTTGAACTTCCTCCTCAAAAACTAACTTGACGCGTTTTTTCTCAAAATCGTGTTCCCTGCACATTTAAAACAGTTATCCAAGATAGTTGTGGGATGTGATTTGAAGACTTGTTCTTTTTTTTTCGCTGTGACAAGTTTGTCGCTGGTTTCATCTGTAGTTCGGAAATCACAGCTCCGAAAAATCTCCATATCCACCCGATGTTACTTACAGCCATGGCGATTGATGTACGTGTGTATATATGACAGGTCCAGACAACTCCAATTCAGAAGATTCATGCTAACTGTAACGACGAGATAACTGGAATCTAATTAATTATCGTCCCACTCAAAAAGTTAACATCGGAAATTCTTTGATATTCAAGCTATGTCCCCAAACCGAATGCATTCGCTATAGGCATACATCTGTGGTGTTCGGGTAAAGGGGGATAAGTTACTTTTTTATGCAGATGGAATTTTGTTCCCCAGATGAACAGGCAAGTTAAATTATACAAGTGGGTGTGCAAAAATCAAAAGAATACAGGCATTTGATGTGTTTTATTTGTGTAGAAAATTATTTGTAATAAGGGTCCGAAGTTTAATTTTCATTTATCTCCAAACCCATTTTTATGATTTATCTCCCTTTACTCAAACAATACAGACACGGTATATTCTTAGGAGGATATACGCGTCCACACATTGCGATAACACCGCTCACAGCGTGTTTGTTACTCACCGCAAATGTATATGACCCCGGTATGCCAATTCACAGACGAGCGATAAATATAAACATCTGTCTGCTCGTGATGGATAACATTCGAAATCGCCAACAATCATCCGGACTTTGTGTCCTCTCAATCATGCTGTGACAAAATCACTATTATCTGTCGCAGCGTTTTTGCCGGAGCTGTCACAGTTCCGAGCTCTGACGGTAAAACGTTGTCATAAACCACTTCTAAAGCCCGGTTCAGACAGTGCGTGTTTCTGTAATGGATTCCAAGGTGGCTGCGCGGATGGGTAGCCTGCGTGGTCACTTGCCGGAAGTAATGCGCTCTGGTGGCTCCTTGGATGGCTAGCTTACTGGATTTCGAGGGTAGGTTCCTTGTTATTTTTCGTGATGGTTTGCAGGCTGGAACCAAAGATGATCATATAATATCACCTCTGAAACCATGTCGCCATGTTCGTTGTTTTCCAACTAAACCTGTTTTTTTCTATATTCTTTAGATTCTAAGAAACAACAATTAAAAATCGGACTTTAGCTGTTTTGCACTTATGGCTTAATTGCTTTATTACGACATTTACTACTGTTAATTAGGACTTAAGTTGTTTTCCACTCACGGTTTAGTTTCTTTTTGAGAATGAGTGTGTCCACACCTGTGGAGTAACGGTTAACGCGTTTAGCCACGAAACCAGGTGGCCCGGGTTCGATTCCCGGTCGGGACAAGTTACCTGGTTGAGGTTTTTTTCGGGGTTTTCCCTCAACCCAATATGAGCAAATGCTGGGTAACTTTCGGTGTTGGACCCCGGACTCATTTCACCGGCATTATCACCTTCATCTCATTCAGACGCTAAATAACCTAAGATGTTGATAAAGCGTCGTAAAATAACCAACTAAAATAAAAAAGAATGAGTGTTGGCAACAGATGAAACAGCAGATGATTTTCCAATTTGAACTGTGAAAAGAGCCAGCTCCGTGTGAACAACTACCATCACCGTAGGCAACACGGGAGCCAGCAAGTGACCACGCAGGGCAGCCATCAGTGCAGCCACCTTGGAATCCATCACAGAAACTTGCACCGTCTGAACCAGGCTTAATTCAAGATGGAAGATTTCAAATGAACCCACCTGTAATCCATAGTAATTTCTCGTCGAATTCTTCCACTAGGGTCTGCGCCATTCGTTGCATGACATACGCGCCAAAACTGTGGCTGATGACGTGAGTTCTGTTGGGGTGCAGTCCCACCTCGTCTACCATGCGCTTCAAGAACCTGCCACAGAAATACAAACCTCGCTACTGGCGGTGTGAGTGTGAACGGCACCGGTGCCGATGCATGTTATCGCGAGGCACTCACCAAGCTAAGATGTCCCCAACTGCCTGGTAATGCCTCGCGGCTGACAGGTAGCTCTCCACCAGCCCTGGCATGGCTGAAGACCAATCCACAGAGAACACATTTCCGAATCCTCCAGTCTGAAATCCAACCCAAAACTGCTTTCAAACTCTCGGCATACGCAGACTTCTTTCTATCTGTGTATCTATTCAAACCAGAGACGCAATACCGAAACAATCTAGATTTGGACTTTACCTATTATTCCCCCTCTAGGGGAGGGCACGGACTGGGACTGTCCTCGCACGCAGGCCGCTCGGGAGGACCCATTGTACTAACTCGGATGGAATGGTGTGCATGCCCTAAGACCCCCCCCCGCGCAATAGACTTCTCTGCACGCCGCCTCCGACAGGCATGCACAGTGGCGGCTCGTGATAAAATATTATGTGTGTTCACAATTTTGTGTTCCAAAATCGAAGAGAATTTGAAATCCTACGTTTTCAGCCTAATATGAAATATCATGGTTCCAATGTTTCACTGTCGAAAAAAACCGTATATAAATTCAAAACAACATATAATTTAATAATAATAATAATAATAATAATAATAATAATAATAATAATAATAATAACAATAATAATAATGGAACCTAGCCTTTTTATTTCCAATTTTTCCTGGAAAGCCAGTTTATCTAGTTCTTTACTCTTCAAAATTACTTGAACAGAGTTCATTGTTTACGTTTGTTAAAAATTAATACATAAAACAATTTACAAAAGCGTGTGTTCAGTAATATACTGTATTTTGATTCACAACACACTGACACACTATAGCCTATACCAGTATTGTAATCCCATTCGCATAGATTCATTATTATAAATACATGCCAGTAAATATTATTCTTAAATAATATACACCACCATACAGATATTTAAATTCATACCACCATCACATTCAGCCAGCACGTCTTTGAAAGCCAAACTATTCTATATGCCGACACTGAAGTATAGTAATTCACAAACTACACCCTCGTAGCAGCACTGTACACCATCCACATAAAGTAAACGTTCCGACAGTGAGATGCAGACACCTGCAGGCTAAAATACAGACTTCTACAATTTTATCCTCGAGATATAGCACGTAAACGATAGGCATCGATGCACCTGACATCTGTAGGATAGATTCACTGTTCACTTAATGCTTTGTGCTCTTGACGAGTCATAAGCGCCAGCGAAAGACAATTTTCTCCCGCGCATGCGTGAAATTTCTGTAACCTTCTTGAAAAGAGCACGGCTTGTACGTGAACGGATGTTGCCAAGTTTACATAAGAAGTTTATGCAAGATGCGGGAAGTTTAAAATACTCGATCCTGATATTATACACCCCCACTACGCCAATACGGTATTAAATAATAAAATTAGTCGTGCATTAATGGAAACAAGGTGTTCACGTGCTCTTGTGCTCTTATTGACGCACCGCCACTGGGCATGCCCAAACACAGCCCGTCGGGCTTGCGCTGAGCGGCGCGTATTTCTGTAGCACGCGTTCCGGCAGGTCTACCCCTTCATTTCCACCGCAGTCTTCAATTGCTCAGACAGCTTGCTCAGTGATGCAAGGGGTAAACTATAAACTATACAGGGTGTTTAAAAAATACGGGGCATAATTTCTGGTATGTATTTCCCACATATAGACAATCAAAATAGTTCATTACAACATGTGTCCGGAAATGCTTCATTTCCGAGTTATGGCCTTCACAACATTGAAATTCACCGGAACGTTTTTCTTTCCGCAGGTCGTTATCATTACAGAAGATGTTCAAAATGTCCACCTCCTGCTTGAATACAGACCTCACATCGATGTCTTATTGACCTCCGAACACGATCCCAAACTCCAGGAGTATTGCGTATGTCCTCAGAACATGCCACAATTCGATTCCGAAGGGATTCCAAATCAGGCACCGGAGACGAATAAACCAATGATTTTACTCGTAAATGGCCCCACAAGTAGAAATCCAGAGGGTTCAGATCAGGTGAGCGTGGAGGCCAAGCAATTGGGCCTCCTCTAACCTATCCATCGATCAGGAAACCTTCGATCCAAGTACCGGCGAGCCGTACGACTGAAGTGTGCAGGAGCGCCATCATGCAAGAAGTGAATGTGTCGACGATTGATCAGTGGAGTGTCTTCTAAAACATGAGGTATGGTTCCGGTGAATTTCAATGTTGTGAAGGCCGTAACTCGGAAATAAAGCATTTCCGGACACATGTTGTAATGAACTATTTTGATTGTCTACATGTGGGAAATACATACCTGAAATTATGCCCCGTATTTTTGAAACACTCTGTAAACTGTAAACGACCCTTTATCAATATCTTAGGTTATTTAGCGTCTGAATGAGATGAAGGTGATAATGCCGGTGAAATGAGTCCGGGGTCCAACACCGAAAGTTACCCAGCATTTGCTTATATTGGGTTGAGGGAAAACCCCGGAAAAACCTCAATCCGGTAACTTGCCCCGACCGGGAATCGAACCCGGGCCATCTGGTTTCGCGGCCAGACGGGAAGACGTGATTGTGAGGCAAGTATTTTCCTGTCATTTGGTTTCCTCGTCATCCAATGCAAGCCATGTATGAAATAAATATCAATATTTTTACCTTATTCAAAATGGCTTTTGTCATATCTTGTACCCATTGAAGCTTTCCATTGGAGTTCCAGCCATGTATTATGATGTAGGTCATGCCATCTGGGTTAAAGCAATCCTCCCAGTAACTCCTATTCACCAATTTGTCGTCCATTTTGGAGATATTAATGCTACAGTCGGAGATCCACTCACCCGTGGTTTCATTCTTTCTGAAACTGTGGGAGATACTGTTTGAGAGCGATGTTTGAAACAATATTACGTATAATACATACTATGGTAGTAGTAGAAACAAGGGCTCACATTGTCACATCGATTAGTCCAAGTAGAATATGAGGTAGACAAAGACGGTATTCCGGTATGTTGATGCTATCCGCAGTGGTCCAAAAAGCAAGTCCAGCTGGACAAAAGTAATTTTGTCACTTTAAGTGGACTGGGTAGTCTGCGCGTATGACTGTTGTGTATAAGTGAACTAACAAGCAAACCTTCTGATGGGGGCAAATAAAAAAGTTTAATTTTTTTCTTCCGCCATGTTAATAATGTCAAAAGAAGTGCTTATACAAATTTTGACCACTCAACCGCAATTACGAGGCAGTCCAGAAAGTGATTTTCCCTGGGGACTTTTATAGAAAAAAGCACAATTGCATGGAAATACTTATTGAAACAGATACAGAAATTTTTGCGCTATTTGTCAACATATCCCCCATTGGAATTGAGACATTTGTCATACCATGAGATCAATTTTTGTGTCGTAGAAGTCAGCCGCCTCAGATCGGAACCAGCGTTTGACCGCGCCTGCACCTTTCTCTGTTGATCCAATGATATGAGAAATGTCTCAGTTCCGATGGAAAATATGTTGAAAAATAGCTCAACAATCGCTGTGTCCGTTCCAATAAATTTGTCCAATGAATTTTTTTTCTGTTAGCGGCCCCTGGCGAACTTATTTTTTTACGGCCCTCGTAATTGCGGTCGAGTGGCCAAAATTTGTATAAGCACTTCTTTTGATATTATTAACATGGTGGAAGGAAAAATATTAACTTTTTTATCTGCCCCCATCAGAACGTTTGCTTGTAAGTGAAGACATTTTTCTAATACTCTTCAACTTTTGAATACCGGTATATCAATTTACAAGTTTTAGAGCATACACACAATATTTGAAGGTATATTTTGGTTTTTGGATTATCTTTTTACCTCATATAAGGGAAAGGTACAATTATTGGCAGGGTTAAGAATGATATTTTAGTCAAATAAAAACTGAGTAGATATTTTATGTTTAATCGTAAAAATGAAATTTCTACGTGACAAAGGTATATTTTTTTACATCTATTCACATATATCCAGTTACATTTTAAAATGAAATAATAATATTTTTATGTGAAAAAAAAATAAGTTTTGAAAAATACAATTCTTGGCAGGGTTGTTACAAATTTGGCAGATATTAATGCAGTTTTTGGCATACTCGTTTTATCAACAATTTATATCAAAATTGAAATCAACACAGGTCCCATTCAGCTCCTGCTAATGCGCGTAGATTATTACAAAAATGGTGACGGATATTTTTCCCAAACCGGTGCACAGTTAAACGTTCCATGTTAAAATCCAATGCATGGATGATGACAAGCAGCTTACCGTCTATACAGGTCGATCTGCAATGTATAATCGAAGCACACAGATCTTGCTGACCTGCCAATTTCGTAGCAGGGTTTCTTTTCAGCTGCAACTGACAACATATAATTAATTATTATCAGTAAGCACACAAGGGGACCAATTGAACGGAACAGTTTTGCACCCGCCATACTTACAGTTGAAGAACCATTGTTGAGAGAGCGACACAAAGCACAGTGCGACGAATAGGACGCAAGGATTCTTCGTCATATTGTTCCTATAAAAAATATAGCCTATATTATAATGTAAGCTTACTTGTACTTTCACTAAAAAATAATACAATAGTTATATTCAACAACATTACGAGACTGTGCTTTGAGTGAATACTATTTGGGGTTTCTCCGAAAGTCTTCTCCAACTATAAGCTTCAGGTCCCCGAATTTTTCTTTTTGTCCCCAAGAAAAATTCGCCCCTGAATTTAATAATTTGTCCCCAGATATTTCTGGATATTCATTGTTAATTATTAAGATTAATATTGTTAAGATTCTTGCACATTGCTGTGGGTGAATTTTGCTAATGCAACTTTTCCGCTTTTTCAAGATGCCATAATCAAAACTGAAGGTGAGAATGTAACTTCAATAGAGTTTTACTTATTGTTACCAAAGTTAATAGAAAAACTGAACTCCAGGAAAGGAGAGAAATTTATTAATCGTCAATAAAAACAACTTCTGGTATCTTTAGAAGAAGACGTTTCTTATTCTACAACAAAATTTCTCAGTGTTTCTTCTTAATTTTATAAAAATGCTGTTGCATATCTCAGTGAATGTGTTATTCATTGATAAGATAAGTTAGTTATCCATGGAATGTATCTTGCAGCGAAAGAGACAATTTTGGAGATAGTTCATTATTTTTCTAGAAGTGGAATGAATAAAATGCACACACCTACATTAAAATTACAGTACCGTATTCCACACACATAATGTAATTTTGTGCGAGATCGTGCGTATTTGCTTGGTTTCCGCACAAAACCAATCCGCGGAAAGTCTAAAATTCCACATTCAGTATTCCCAACCTAACACACACAACAATTTCCCTCTTCTTACCGCTTAAGTGACATATTGATTTTACTGCTTTAGGCTTTTAACATATTATTTTTAGAGACGTTCAATATAGCAATAATTATAAACTGGAAACTTACCACTGCAATTTCACCTAAATTGCACTGTTAATTATTGTTTTTAAATATTTGCAAAAATTAAGTAAACTCTACAACTCCACTAAAGTTACTGCATTCGTGATGCAAGT
Source organism: Periplaneta americana (assembly GCF_040183065.1). Lineage (NCBI taxonomy): Eukaryota > Metazoa > Arthropoda > Insecta > Blattodea > Blattidae > Periplaneta > Periplaneta americana. The sequence goes on along the minus strand of NC_091133.1, from coordinate 105,702,986 downwards.
AACATTAAGGAAGCCGTGAAAAAATCAACAAGATTCCAGACTCAAAGATATTTTCCATTTCTAAATATCTCCTTGACCGGCAAAATTAAACTTGCTGATGTTATTACTGCAATATGTTATATAAATAATATTGTTAAAATATTAAAATGAAAAATAAATCATTACATAACCTTACCGTTTGTTTTAAGTTCGCATTTATAGACTGGGAAAAAAAAAAAGACACACGTAATCACGGCCTGCTGGAGTATAGTAAACACAGAAAACATTTTAAAGCAACAATGTTGAAGATAGGTATTTTTGTTTTGCAAATTTGCCGTCATTGAACAGAAACCAAGATGGAGATTTCATTGTAACTAATTAGAAATTCCTCTTTCAGGTATGTAATAAACGATCTTCGCACAAAATAATGTACGATACACGAGCGGTATGTTTTCTTTCAATTCTCGGAAATTAAAAAAGCTCAACTACGTTTCGCTTTTTCAAACTTTTCCTCGAATATGAAAACTTCAACATACCGCTCTTGTAACGCATATTACTATTAATGTGTACTTAAATTTAGATTTTTTTATTAAGATTATTTATACACGCTTTAACATGTGTGGTCATATCGCGTGTTCAGTATCTGTAGGTATATCAGTAGGCCATTCTCACTATTGTTAAGTTCCTGTTTCTATTGTGTGTTGTAGATGCCTTGTGTTTATGCAATTGATTATAGATTTTGTTTAATGTTTTACGATATTGGTGATTGAGGCGGTGATGAATCATGGCATGCAAACCTCAAATTCGGCATTTTCCCTTGTGACTGAGGGAAACCATGAAGAACTCCACTGAGATTGGTCCGCCTGAGCCATCTGGCTCTGCATATATTTATATATTGTATATTATATAATTTTGCAATCTGAAGAAGCCAAACAGGCGAAAACGTTAACCACTGTAAAAATGTAAATGTAAATATATAATATAATGTAACATATTAGTTGCAAATATTGTATGATAAGTCATATTGAGCCACTCGAATTTTTCGTTTTTCGCAAAAAAGAAAAACGGACTACACCTCTCAGCCCTTCACAAGTGAACGATGGTAGAAAACGCGCCACTTTTACTCAGTAGTTACAGCTCGGTCCGCCAGGGTGACATTCGATCGAATCATTGCTGTCTGTAGCGCGAGATTCAAAGTAACTATCTACCAATTTTGAGCGTCTTAACCAAAATAGTAGGCCTATTCCGTAAAATACTTTCCGATCTACCCTGATATTTAAATTTGATTATCTTTCCATCAATAATCGTTTTCCCTACTCTAATTTTACACTGCCAGATAACAAAATCTACATCGACATAAGGTGTAGTTCTACTAGCCCTCCTTCTGTACCTATATAATCCCTGTGCTTGGTGCTGCAGCACGTTCGAATTATAGCAATGATATCTTTATTATAGAGAGACCTTTCGCCTTGTACCGACCTTGGTAATAAAATGAAGCCGATATGTGAAACATATTGAAAATATTGTTTTGATAGCTTTGCAGTGCAGATGTTAAATATTGTGCATTGTCGATTTTAGATGCATTTTAAGAGCGGTATTCACCTTTTCGTTAGTGTGAGTTCTGACTTTATTATGAAACGTTTGTTCAATGTTTTGTTCATTTGACAGTTCATATTTTTAATGTTAATATATAAAACCAATAAATATACCGTAACATAATAATAATAATAATAATAATAATAATAATAATAATAATAATAATAATAATAATAATAATAATAATGATACACAAATTTAAAATACCGATAGTGTGAGTTGTAAATAATTTTAATAATGACAGAATTCTGCGTACGCCACTGCTCTAGTGGAGTCTAGTGTAGAAGTCTACATCTATTACGATGTAAACAGACCGAAATCAGCGATATCGCATATTGCTGGTTGTCAATTGTTTGTTGCGTATTGCTCCGGTGTGAGAGCTATGCCTGGTAAGGTTTATCTTGTCTCAGTAGCAATAAAACCAAGTCCCTTCAAATGAGGGTGGAGATTATAGGAGGGTTGTAAATTTTCAGGATTCCTTTCAAAACCTTGTTATTGTACAGGATACCGGAACTCAATTTCTTGAAAGACAAGCTCAGTGACGGAACTACACAGTACGAAGAGAGATATTTTGTAATTTTATTTTGCGCTACGGAGTGTAACAACTAGTCCCTTCCGCCACTGGATGGATAGACGGCATCGCTCCGCTCCCCCCCATCGCCATAACAATACAGACGATGTAAGACATATCTCCGTTCTCTCTCTTTTCACAGTGAGACAAGATACATCACACAGACTTTAGCTTACGATTGTTTGGATCCACGAAAAAAAAAAAAAAACTGCGCACTGGACAAACAGACAAATTCTCTAAACTACATAAATTGGATTTAACAATTTAATAAATACACAAATAATAACATAAGACTATTATAGTGTTCAACCTTCTATCATCGTAAAACTCGTTATTTTTAAAGTGCGTAATTTGGATTTATCATTCCAAAAGAAGTATTAGAACAAGTACGTAATTTCAATGCGATATTTCAGTTAATAAACGAGCGAATAATAAGACATTGTTGTAGCACACAACCTTCTGCCATCGTTGAAACTTGTAAACCTCGTCGTAATTGTGTAAATCCATGCAATTTGGATTGAACAATTCAGTGGCTAAACGAAAGAGTAACGGAGAAGTTTGACCAAGCATAAAGGCCGAATGATAATGCAAAACCTTGTCTCATGGTCACATTTTAATTGATAATGTCGCAGTAATGGCTCACAAGGAAGGCTCAACAAGTGATAATGGATTTTCACAACGATTCTTCCTCATACGTTCCAATTGAAATAAGAAACCTCCCTATAAATTTCTACATCCGGAGAAAACCTAGTTTTCGAGATGCGATTTTTTTTCAAATTCGAAGTCCACAGCTCTAAAAGCTAATGCAAACAGTGCTATGTGCTAGACATATGAGACAATAAATCTCATCTAGCTGCATACCTGCATGTGTTCGATTTATTTGCAACGTCCGTAGATTTGACCGTATCACAACTTCACTAAATATGCTGTCCTGGGTCCGTCTCAAAGAGCGAAGAACTATTCACTCTCTCACTTTACTCTTCAACATTCTTCAAAACTCTAACCCTAGCTGCTTAGCTTCTCGTTTTCAACATTTGTCCTCATATCACGAATTAGATATTTGCTCACAACACCATATCACACTCTCCATTCCTAAACACAGAACATCCTTCTACTCTTCATCTTTTACCGTCTCTGCAGCTCATCTCTGGAACTCTCTACTACAACATGTCGGAGATTGTCGGACATTGTCTACTTTCAAAAATAAACTAAAATTGCATTTTTTTCAATTCTGATTCCTTTCAGTTATAAGCCCTTTTCTCTGCGATAGTTTTGTAAAAATATATAAATATCTTTTTTCTTCCTTTCCCCTTTTTGTTCTTTTGATCACCGGATTAATTTATTATCATACCCTTTTTATTGTGAATTTTATTTAATTTTCGTATTTCGTTTCTTTTTTTGTTATTTTATTAGCCTACGTTACATTTTGTTATATTAATTAGGAACATTAAATCCAGGCGTTTGAGATGGGCAGGGCATGTAGCACGTATGGGCGAATCCAGAAATGCATATAGTGTTAGTTGGGAGACCGGAGGGAAAAAGACCTTTAGGGAGGCCGAGACGTAGATGGGAGGATAATATTAAAATGGATTTGAGGGAGGTGGGGTATGATGATAGAGACTGGATTAATCTTGCACAGGATAGGGACCGCTGGCGGGCTTATGTGAGGGCGGCAATGAACCTTCGGGTTCCTTAAAGCCATTTGTATGTAAGTAAGTAACATTTTGTTATATTCTTCCTTACGTTCTTCATATTAACTATTTGTACTAAATGAGTTGCTTTTACTATATTTCAATGCATTTTACTTTCTTTTCTTTCTATTATGGTATTATTTTCATGTTGTTTAGTGTCGATTTATTATGCTATTATCATTATTTTTTGTAATATGTTAGTATTCTGTTCTTTAACTTTTTGTTAAATTTTTCACTCCTTGTAGGCTATACTTTGTGACCAGGTAGAGTGTAAGAGAAGGCCTTATGGCTTTAACTCTGCCAGTATAAATAAAGAATTATTATTATTATTATTATTATTATTATTATTATTATTATTATTATTATTATTATTATTATTATTATACGGTAATGTCAAAATCTCCTTAAATAATAAGCTATGAAAATGACATACCAGATAGGCCTACATAATATTCATGACATTGACTATAGAATAATCTATGAAGAAATGGTAAGGAAATGTACTCGAAGCATATCTGAAATATTACTCACTGTACTGATGACAGTAGTGAAAATCGTAAAAATGCTCAAACACAGTGGAACTTTCCAGCACGAACATTTTAAGAAAAATAAGTTCCCCACATGTCAGCCTTACAGCAAGTCTGTACATCAACGTTAAAACAGAATTTTACAGGAGTGACGAATTTATCACGTTTGTTGTCAAGTTACCCGGCTTTATGCCAGCCATATTTGAACATATTTACATATCTTGGAGATGGTAACTGATTATGCGTTAAGGACTGCAATTTTATCACATTATCTCTCTGATGTAATAAAATATTCGTGCCAAGTAACAAAACATCAACAGAAAACTTCTGAATGAAATTTTTCCAAAGTCTAAAGCCATAAACGTCAAGAGGCTGAACAATCGAAGCTGTGTGCTTTGGAATTGTTAACACTTTCACCGTTTTACCTTCTGGAGTTATCTTTTCTATAGCCTGTATACCTCGGCAACGAGTCTACCAAAAGATTCAGTTTTCATAAGCATTCCGATTTTGAGGGCAATGAATAGGGAAAGGAAGTTCATGCATTTGCATATTTGTTCTCTATCGTTGTGTGAATATACTGAAAGATTATCTACATGAATCACAAATTTCTGAATACAATGATATTACTTTTATTGTGCATAAAAGTGCATATTTTGTCTTTATTTATAAAAGCATCATATTTTAACATTTATGCAGAGAACTGCTTATTGTGTATGTTCATTTGTCTTTCTCTCATTTTTAAAAGTGTGTAACCTCGTAAACACGACTAATTTATGTTCATGAATTTTGAACGTAACGATGACGCCCTCATAGGCAGCCTCTCAAGTTAGCAATTCGTATTCCTTTACTGCAGTCTTCAGCAGATTTCGATAGAACAATATCCAGTTTAACATCAGTTCCAGGAAATGTAGGAGATAAAGTGAACGAGAAAACAGCAAATATTCTTTCCAAAAACCCTGCCTATTATCAACTTAAAGAAATTCAAGATATTCTCGAAGGAAAAACACCCCAAAAACCAACAAAATTTTCTATAGAACAGCTCACAGCTTTTGTGCGAGCCCCTCTTACTTCTTGTGACGTAGAACGAAATTTTTCGCGCTACAAAGCTATGCTGAGAGACAATAGGCGAAGAATGACAACAGAAAACATACGTCACTGGTTAGTTGTTAACTGTAACAGCATAAATGGAGCATTCAGCAAACAAAATCAATAGACTAAACGTAAGTTACCTATACCTTATCATTCTGTTAAAATAATCTCAGATTGATAATGCATATTTTGTAGCATATTTATCTATTTTTACGGCGTAAATGCATACAAATTCTTCACGTTTTTAAGGCATTAACTTCCTTTCCCTGGCAATGAATAAACATTTTTTCCTTCACGATTACAAGGAGATATGAGACTTGAGTGTCAAGCTATTATTTTGAAAAATCATATCTCGAAAGCTAGGCCTTCTCCGGGTGTAGAAATTTATAGGGAGATTTCTTATTTCAAATGGAACGTATGGGGGAACAATCGTTGTGAAGATTCGTTATCACTTGGTAAGCTTGTCTTGTCAGTATATGGACGAACATTTTGAGAGAATATCAGAAACAGAGCCTGAATAATGTACACTTTATACACGGAGCCAACATGACAGCACGTTACTAAATTATACGTGAATAAGGGACGAACTCACCTGGATCTCTTCCTCGTCGCGACTGAGGGTCGACTAGAGGTCTGTGGTGTGACAGCGGTCACTGCCCACGTGAGCTCCTTGGAAGAGGCCAGATAGTGGCCGAGGACGTGAGATTTTCTGGACATTTGCATTGTCGTTGATAAGAGTTTATGACATCAGAATCTTAAACTTCTATTACTCACCTATACTCAGACTTCTGCAATGCCTTTACCTTTATTCTGTTTAACATTCCTTGCAGGCCTGTGGGCGTATTGTGAAAAGTTTATTATTATTATTATTATTATTATTATTATTATTATTATTATTATTATTACTACTACTACTACTACTACTACTACTACTACTACTACTACTACTACTACTACTACTACTACTACTAGCCATATCCATGCCCTTCGCTGCACTTGTTATAAATAAATATCATTGACTTAAATTTGTTATATTATCCTAAACAATATAAAATTTCTGATGCAACGATTGATGCCATAGGATCTCACGTGTTAAAATCATCCTTAGCTATAATTAGTAATCATTTGTACCCAACAAAATTTTTATTGTAAATGATTTCCTATGTTTTCTTATCATTTATCGTAATGTTTTTTTTTTCTTTCCAAATGTCACAAAATTATTTGTTTACTTATTATTCTTTATGAATTGATTAGTAGGCCGATCTATCGAACCCTTATTTAGGGCGGCTTTTGTGTATATTCACAAATTACCTCTTCCAAATACAGCTTTGTTATTGTTAGTGAATAATTAATCAATTCACTGTGGGCTAAAGCAAGGAGATGCACTGTCACCTTTACTTTTTAACTTTGCTTTAGAGTATGCCATTAGGAAAGTACAGGATAACAGAGAGGGTTTGGAATTGAACGGGCTACATCAGCTGCGGATGACGTGAATATGTTAGGAGAAAATCCACAAACGATTAGGGAAAACACGGGAATTTTACTGGAAGCAAATAAAGAGATAGGTTTGGAAGTAAATCCCGATAAGACTAAGTAAGTATATGATTATGTCTGGTGACGAGAATATTGTACGAAATGGAAATATAAAAATTGGAAATTTATCTTTTGAAGAGGTGGAGAAGTTCAAATATCTTGGAGCAACAGTAATAAATATAAATGACACTCGGGAGGAAATTAAACACAGAATAAATATGCGAAATGCCTGTTATTATTCGATTGAGAAGCTTTTATCACCCAGTCTGCTGTCAAAAAATCTGAAAGTTAGAATTTATAAAACAGTTAAATTACGGTTGTTCTGTATGGTTGTGAAACTTGGACTCTTACTTTGAGAGAGGACCAGAGATTAAGGATGTTTGAGAATAAGGTTCTTAGGAAAATATTTGGGGCTAAGAGGGATGAAGTTACAGGAGAATGGAGAAAGTTACACAACGCAGAACTTCATGCATTGTATTCTTGACTTGATATAATTAGGAACATTAAATCCAGACGTTTGAGATGGGCAGAGCATGTAGCACGTATGGGCGAATCCAGAAATGCATATAGAGAGTTATTTGGGAGGCCGGGGGGAAAAAGACCTTTGGGGAGGCCGAGACGCAGATGGGAGGATAATATTAAAATGGATTTGAGGGAGGTGGGATATGATGATAGAGAGTGGATTAATCTTGCACAGGATAGGGATCTATGCCGGGCTTATGTGAGGGCGGCAATGAACCTTCGGGTTCCTTAAAAGCCATTTGTAAGTAAGTAAGCCATACCCGTGCCCTTCGCTCTACTTGTCATAAATAAATATAATTTACTTAAATTTGTTATATTTCCAAATACAGTTTTGTTATTGTTAGTGAATAATTAATTTATTATCAGTTATAAATCGTTTGCTCCTGAATTACTTTCAAAGTTGTATGAATGTAACTTTCATTACCATGCAATAGTTTCTGGAGTTGTTCGATGAATTATACTTTTAAGCTTGGTATTATGTTAGACCTAACAGCGTCTGAAATAGAATATATTAGAATTGAAGGTTGTTATTCCAGAAGGCTTTGTCACCAAACGATACATTAGAAATAAAGTGTTGTACTGTCTTATATTATTTAAAATGTGTGTTGATAACGGATGTACTACTATAAGTACCTACCTAAGTTTTTAATTGGTTGTGGGGGCTTTTGAATCTCAGGAAGAAAAACTTTTCCAGCAGCACAACGTATTCAAGACTAATTTACAAACATGTTAAACGAATTATTCTTGCAACGAAAACGGATGCTCTCTAGACCAAATAGTCGTATTTTAATTATGTAATTACTTCATAGTTTCATTTGGTATTGTACGATGTTATAACTGAGATATCCATGTTATTAATTGTTTTTATTGTAACATTTGGCCTATTAGGGGAGAGTCGGGTAGTATCGGACATCGGGTAATATCGAACAGTGCGTTTCTTTCATCTACCACCATATGGTAGTACCTGAATGACATGGTTACGTTTCTCTATGCGACATCACAGAAACGTAACCATGTCAATCAGGTACTATCATCGTGTGGCAGATGAAAGAAACTCACTGTCCGATATTACCCGATGTCCGATACTACCCGACTCTCCCCTAAGTATACATTACCGTAACTCACTCAAATACATAATTAAGCAATAAAAATATGTACTGTTATGTTACTGAATAATTCATACTTAATATGTGCTGCGTGTATATTTGTAAAATTATTCCATCTCTCACTCTCGTTCTTTCATAAAAAACGCAACGCAAATCAGACATCAGATTTCACTACGGTACCTTCATATAGCATTAAATTTAACTACAGTACATATTGTTAATTATTATTAGTTTCGACAATACATAAAGTTTTCTGTGCATAAGGTTCTGTTTAGTCCTACCTTATCTGCATTTGTGCCCGTCCTCAATTCACTCATGAGCTTCTGTAATGACAAAGCCTACGTCCATCTAAAGGAACTACACTTTCCAATGATGAAAGAATTATTCAAATATATTAAATAGTTTCCTGAGATTGCCTCATACAAACACACAAACAACACTCTCTCTTTATAATAATATTTAGTATATTATAAACACATATGAATTTTTTATTGGGTTATTTTACGACGCTGTATCAACATCTCAGGTTATTTAGCGTCTGAGTGAAATAAAGGTGATAATGCAGGTGAAATGAATCCGGGGTCCAGCACCGAAAGTTACCCAGCATTTGCTCGTATTGGGTTGAGGGAAAACCCCGGAAAAAACCTCAACCAGGTAACTTGCCCCGACCGGGATTCGAACCTGGGCCACCTGGTTTCGCGGCCAGACGGGCTGACCGTTACTCCACAGGTGTGGACCATATGAATTTCATCCGTATAAAAAAAAGTTGTTAAATAAATATTAATCCGATTGTTGTCCAAGGCCGCCTTAAGTAAATGCAGAATCATTTGTTTTATCTTTATTACTCTATATTAATCTGAGGCGGCAATGATATAAAAAGCATTAATTCTTGCTAATTAATTAACTTATGCCATTTTGATCATATTTATATGTAGAAAATAGATACACATGGAGACTTGTTGCAGCAAATACAGAATAATATTGTCACTATTAAGGACTTGTATTATTAATATTAACTGAAGATTAACTTCCAGAACACACAAGTATAACAACACTTAAAATTCACTCTATAGGAACACTGACTTAAATAAGTACGGATATAAAACATAAGTATTGTTACAATGTACAAAGATCCTTAAGATTCTCTTGATTATACAGACCTCTAGTCTGTGTAGTTATATACAGTAATGTATTTTGCATGAAGAAAATAAAAAATTACATTTCAAATGCGAAAATAAACACCGAATTTATGTCTTTTGTGCGAGGTAACACCGAAATTAATCAAATTTTTATGCCGAAATTTAAGATTTTCATTCATCATAAAGTAAGATCCCTAATGGTCATTAAATTTTGCGTATGTGCTTTAGCTGTGTCACTTCCACCATTTTGCACACTTGGCAGATAATAGTACATTATGCAACGAGCCTATAATGATAGTAATTAAGAAGCGAGTATGGATGTTTATGAAACTCGCTTGAGCTCGTTTCATAATTTTCATACGGGCTTCTTAATTACCATTATAGGCGAGTTTCATACGACTTTTTATGCTCGACCATATTTCTAACTTGAAATATTCAGATGCATACATTTTATTTGTATCTGACAAGATCGGAAGTGACCTTATTCTAGGTCGTGAATTGTGAGATATGCGCAGACGCGAAAGTATTGATTTTTTCCGAGGAACAATAATGTCACTGACCTTGTGTAATCCCGTTAAACTTGGTATAACCTTGATTATTGAATTCGAAATTGAAAAACGAGATGACAAATTGAATTTATTTGAATATTATTTACAATTAACGCTAATTATAGTAACAGAACATAACCTTCTGCGACAGTATTGGATTTTCAGCCTCCGTGACTTTTCGCTAATTCTCTTTCGATTGCATATCCGAGAATAATCGATACTTGCGATTTTATAACGGTACAAAGCTGACTTGTTATTGGCTGAACACCTGTAAGCTGAGTTGTCATTGGCTGAAAACACCTGTACTTTAATGAGTAGGTGTACTTTAATGACATGCATTAAAGGACTGCTACCAGGTGTATAATTACTATATTTCGGCATGGTCGAGCATAAATAACTTTATGTCACTTAAACTGACAATACTTTCCGAACTAATAGACCCTACATATCTAATATTTGTAGCCTATATGTGATTATGTAGCTAACGGTAGAGAGCTTCTAGATTAGTATAAAGTTATGCGTCCTTTTACAAGAACACGAGGAATATTTACGTGCGTTTCATATCTACGAGCTTTATAAAGAATTTAAAAAGTTTAACCCTACCCGTTATAAAATGCTTCAGGCACCGGATTAGCTCAGGTGATAGCGCGTCTGCCTGCTGATTCAGAGGTGACCTTGGATATGGGTTCGACTTCCGCTAGGGCTGATTAACTGGTTTGGTTTTTTTATTTTATTGGGTTATTTTACGACGCTGTATCAACATCTCGGTTATTTAGCGTCTGAATGATATGAGGGTGATAATGCCGGTGAAATGAGTCCGGGGTCCAGCACCGAAAGTTACCCAGCATTTGCTCGTATTGGGTTGAGGGAAAACCCCGGAAAAAACCTCAACTAGGTAACTTGCCCCGACCGGGATTCGAACCCGGGCCACCTGGTTTCGCAGCCAGACGCGCTGACCGTTACTCCACAGGTGTGGACGGTTTGGTTTTCCCGAGGTTTTCGCCAAGTGTATATCCGAATATAAAATATTCTTTGTTTCTCTATGATAAATTATCTAGCTTTAATTATTCAGGTAATCTTTTCGTACTTTGATTTTATTGTAATTGTAAATTTAATACTAATTGTAATTTTATTGTTGATATTGTAGTTGGAATCTCCTGGTAGAGGGGCAGAGAAGGCCTGACGGCCTTATCTCTACCGGGTTAAATAAATAAATACTAAATAAATACTAATGTCAGGTAATAGAATAGGGAATCTCTGGCCTCACCTCACCAAATACCATCTCCTTCTATCGCTTCGCATTCTAGAGTTACACTGCCTCGGCTACCGCACGACCCGCCAATTCGTGCAACTTCCCCCTCCCGCGTATTGTTAGATGACGTCACCAGCTCGGACTCAAGATCACATTGGATACATTGATCCCTCGTCTATCGATCGCCGGTTACTTCACTGGAATATGTAGTGTAGTTTATCAATTATAAGTGCGTCAAAATTAACCTGAAAATGTATCGGTCGACTTTTTGGGATGGCGCGCTAGCACTAAACCGATCTTATAGAAATATAGGTGTATTCTCGTCAAAAATGATTCTTTATTTCTAAGAATCTTAGCAGTCGCTTGTCAAAAGTACCTCTTGCTTTCGTCACAATTTCTTGCGGGATGAGGCTGATTTCTTCTCGGATACAGGTCTCTATTCTTGTGTCACATCGAACAGAAAATTTCCTGAATAATTTCGAGGGAAAAATTGTTCCGTTGCCGGGTATCGATTATTCAAATCAACTTCACAGGGAGTTATACCTGAAAGCTTGATTTGCATAATGTACGTCATTGTTCGTTAACAGAAAACCACAATTTAAGTCACACAGAGTTATTGTGCACTCAATATTGGTAGCTTGACGATTGTCAGCCCACTTTGAGGTCTGTGGATATAGAGGGAAAAATTGGATCGGTGTCTGGTAGAGTTCCCGGGTAGCTCAGTTGGTAGAGCCTTGGTACGTTTAACCAAAGGTCCCGGGTTCGATACCCGGCCCCGGAACAATTTTTCCCTCGAAATTATTCAAATCAACTTCACAGGGAGTTATACCCGAAAGCTTGATTTGCAGAAAATTTCCTCTCTTTGAGCTACTAGTACCCCACAAAAAGAAATCCGCAGGTAAGAGATAAAAAAAATCTACGACAGAAAGGACTTGGCTGTGAGATCAAACTGCCCATGCGCGGACTTGGTTACTAAAAATCTAAACTAACCAAATCTAATCTTCGTATATGCAAGATGTGTAACCGAAGTACGAAGGGAACTTCTTGTTTTTATCTTAAATGTGCACGCGAAAGTAAATCCTGCTAAGGATCACGTTGGCACTGTATGAGAAGTCTGCGCATGCTTTATCTCGTGAAGACAAAGTTGCTAGTGTTACTGCTTGTAACATTTTCTTGGAAATTAAGAATTTGGACCCTAACATTTATCGACGAATTGCATTCAGTGACGCGGCAAGCTTTCATGTCAAGGGACACGTGAACAGACACAACAGTATCATCTGGGGAATTGAGAATCCCCGCGCTGTGCGTGAACAAGAAAGAGTCAGTCTTAAGATCAATGTCTGATGTGCAATCACTCTACAAGAGGTGGTAGGGCCATACTTCTTCCCAAATTGCACAATTACTGGTGCCGACATTATGTTTATGATTGGAAACTACGTAGGCCTACAAGACAACTTACCACTACAAATCCTGCTAACTGGATACATTCAGATGAACAGTGCTCCACCGCACTTTGTTAAGGTAGTCCGTACGTATCTTGACACAACATTTCAACGAAGATGGATTGGTTGAAGGGGACCCTTGCAATGGCCAGCAAGTTCGTCAGATCTTACGCCCTGCGATTTCTGGTTGTGAGGTATGCTGAAAGACCGAGTCTATGCAACCAAACCATGTTATGTTCGAGATCTGCAAGAGATAATAAAGGATATCTTGCAGTAATTCCTCCAGAAATGTGCAACAGGGCTCTCCAGACCAAATGGAAAAGGTTCCAGAAGAGTGGTCGAGGCCAACTGAAGTCAGTTGTGTAATATATAAGTATCACCCATTATAAGTGTTCACATTTTTAATCACCCTATATAATGCAAGCTTACAACTGACTGGAGAAGAATCCGAGCTCTCCCTTGGGAATCTTGACGAGAAACGGGATAGATTTAAAACGTTCATCTAGAGAACACCAAAAGAATAGACTGAACTCAAATGTGTTTCAATAAAGATAGATTACCTTACTTACTTACTCACAAATGGCTTTTAAGGAACCCGAAGGTTCATTGCCGCCCTCACATAAGCCCGCCATCGGTCCCTATCCTGTGCAAGATTAATCGAGTCTCTATCATCATATCCCACCTCCCTCAAATCCATTTTAATATTATCCTCCCATCTACGTCTCGGCCTCCCCAAAGGTCTTTTTCCTTCCGGTCTCCCAACTAACACTCTATATGCATTTCTGGATTCGCCCATCTCAAACGTCTGGATTTAATGTTCCTAATTATGTCAGGTGAAGAATACAGTTCTGCGTTGTGTAACTTTCTCCATTCTCCTGTAACTTCATCCCGCTTAGCCCCAAATATTTTCCTAAGCACCTTATTCTCAAACACCCTTAACCTATGTTCCTCTCTCAGAGTGAGAGTCCAAGTTTCACAACCATACAGAACAACTGGTAATATAACTGTTTTATAAATTCTAACTTTCAGATTTTTTGACAGCAGACTAGATGATAAAAGCTTCTCAACCGAATAATAACACGCATTTCCCATATTTATTCTACGTTTGATTTCCTCCCAAGTGTCATTTATATTTGTTACTGTTGCTCCAAGATATTTGAATTTTTCCACCTCTTCGAAGGATAAATCTCCAATTTTTATATTTCCACTTCCTACAATATTCTGGTCACGAGACATAATCATATACTTTGTCTTTTCGGGATTTACTTCCAAACCGATCGCTTTACTTGCTTCCAGTAAAATTTCCGTGTTTCCTCTAATCGTTTGTGGATTTTCTCCTAACATATTCACGTCATCCGCATAGACAAGAAGCTGATGTAACCCATTCAATTCCAAACCCTGCCTGTTATCCTGAACTTTCCTAATGGCATATTCTAAAGCGAAGTTAAAAAGTAAAGGTGATAGTGCATCTCCCTCCTTTAGCCCGCAGTGAATTGGAAAAGCATCAGAAAGATAGATTACCAGCTTTGGAAACGTGACCAGCGCGTCTGACAGCGAAACTAATGGGCCCAGGGTTGAATCCTGGTTAGGATAAGTTGTCTCGTTGAGGTTTCTTCCGGGATTTTCACTCAACTCATTACGAGCCTGCCAAGAAAGTAGAAAGGCAAACGATCTCTCATAAAACAGTCCAAGTTACCAGACGAAACGAAAATTATACCTCAAGATTTCGTTCCTCCTAGGGCAAGCTATACGGCCTGCCAAAAATCCACTTTAGGCCAGTTTCAATAATGTGGTAATTTCTTCGTACGTAAAACAAAGTGCAATAAATTCACAGGAATGATATAATTAACGAAAATTACCGCATTATCTTGTAAGCATATCACATTAGATTTAATAAACTGCATAACGCGATAATTTATCGCATGGTTGGCAACGCCTAAGTGCCAAGTCATTTTAAATGCGAAATAGAAGTATTATCGCCTTGCTGAATAATTTTTTTCCTCAATACTCACGTACCACAACTAACAGGACACAGATAAATGGCATTCCTGGCAATGGCCAGATCATCAGCTCGTAGCAGTAGCCTACCTACAGATCTAACATACTTATGTAATACTTACTTACGGAGTTTAAGGAACACGGAGGTTCATTGCCGCCCTCACATAAGCCCGGTCCGTAACCTGTGGAAGATTAATCCAGTCTCTATCATCATATCCCACTTCCCACAAATCCATTTAATATTATACTCCCATCTACGTCTAGCCCCCCCCCCCCCAAAGGTCTTTTTCCCTCCGGCCTCCCAACTAACTCTCTTATATGCATTTCAGGATTCGCCCATACGTGCTACATTCCCTGCCAATCTCAAACGTCTGGATTTAATGTTAATTCCTAATTATATCAGATTAAGAATACAATGCGTTCAGTTCTGCATTGTGTAACTTTCTTCATTCTCCTGTAATTTCATCCCTCTTGGCCCCAAATATTTTCTTAAGAACTTTATTCTCCTTAATCTCTGTTCCTCTCACAAAGTGAGAGTCCAAGTTTCACAACCATACAGAACAAGTAATATAACTGTTTCATAAATTCTAACTTTCAGATTTTTTGACAGCAGACTAAATGACGAAAGCTTCTCAACCCAATAATAACAGACATTTCCCATATTTATTCTGCGTTTAATTTCGCCCCGAGTGTCATTTATATTTGTTACTGTTGCTCCAAGATATTTGAATTTTTCCACCTCTTCGAAGGATAAAATTACAATTTTTATGTTTCCATTTCGTACAATATTCTGGTCACGAGACATAATCATATATTTTGTCTTTTCGGGATTTACTTCCAAACATATCGCTTTACTTGCTTCAAGTAAAATTTCCGTATTTTCCCTAATCGTTTGTGGATTTTCTCCTAACACATTCAAGTCATCCGCATAGACAAGAAGTCAATGAAACCTGTTCAATTCCAAACCCTCTGTTATCCTGAACTTTCCTAATTGCATATTCTAGAACGAAGTTAAAAAGTAAAGGTGACAGTGCATCTCTTGCTTTAACATACTTATGTGATAGCTACATTTATTACACACAAAAAAAAGAACTGCAGGCTTCAATGCTATGTAATTGTTGTGTCAAACGACACAAACCAGGAGCTTAATACGACAGACTGTTCGAGCTGAACGTACATAAACAGAAATACTGTTACTTTAATTCATAGAAGTTCGATAACAATACTGTGAAAACAGTTCACTTTCTTTAGATTAAAAACCATAAAAACTCTATCTCTGACAGCAATATTTTATGCTATACATCATTCTCGAACAAAAAAAAAAAAAAAAAAAAAAAAAAACAATGGCTTGCACTACACTTCCCATGAATAAGTAATCCCTTCAGGTTTCTCACAACACACTGAGTTTAGGCGGAGATAGGGGTATAAGGGAGCAATGTCTCCCTCCAAATCAAAGTGATATAGGTTACTATCTCTCTTTAGCGTTAGGTATGGAGAAAGCATAGTTCTGGGGAGTTATGATAGGCTTATTTGGAAATTATTTATTTTATTTTTATTACTAATGGCGTGTACTTGACTATTCGTCGTTCACTCATATATGAAGCCAGTTGAGTAGACTAATTTGCCGACAGAGTCATTGTCAAGGGTGTGCCATAGGAGACTGATCTACGCTACACCTGCATTGAGATGATTTGTTGGGATTAGTTAATGATAAAAATTGTTGTAACAGTACTAATAAAATTACTAATGTTTTAATGAACAAAATGGTAGGCCTAACAACGAAAATGCAAAAAGTAACAAATGAAAATCCAATTGTTTCCCCATCACAGAGATTTTTTTTTTTTTTTCGTTTTTGTCTCAGATATTATAAGTTTGAAGTGGTTTTTGAAAGATTTATATAAATCAATGTCTTCCAGAAAAAAAAAAAACCAAAGATAAGATTAAATAAAATTTGTTGGTCTCCCACGAATTTTCTAATTTTGTTAACAACAATTTTAATGGATATGACCAGGCTCATGGTCTAGTGGTCAGAGCTTCTGGCTATAGTTCATGAGGTCCCGGATTCGATTCCCGGTTAGAGAACAGGAATTTTTCCTTAAAGGGGATTATTCCTGTGTTCGTCCATGGTCTGGAATTTAGGTTAAGTTTAGATTTAAGACCTCTCCTGGCACCACATTATCATAATCATCCTATCACATCATCGGGGTAATGTAACTCCGCCTTCCAGGCGCCCCAACCTCAGAAGTGGGTTACAACTAAGCCACGGCCAGGAGAAAAGACCAGAAACGTCGAAAAGACAACCTGGTGGCATTGGATAAAAAAAAAATTAATGAATATGTTAGGAGAAAATCCACAAACGATTAGGGAAAACACGGAAATTTTACTTGAAGCAAGTAAAGCGATAGGTTTGGAAGTAAATCCCGAAAAGACAAAGTATATGATTATGTCTCGTGACCAGAATATTGTACGAAATGGAAATATAAAAATTGGAGATTTATCCTTCGAAGTGGTGGAAAAATTCAAATATCTTGGAGCAACAGTAACAAATATAAATGACACTCGGGAGGAAATTAAACGCAGAATAAATATGGGAAATGCGTGTTATTATTCGGTTGAGAAGCTTTTATCATCTAGTCTGCTGTCAAAAAATCTGAAAGTTAGAATTTATAAAACAGTTATATTACCGGTTGTGAAACTTCGACTCTTACTCTGAGAGAGGAACATAAGTTAAGGGTGTTTGAGAATAAGGCGCTTAGGAAAATACTTGGGGCTAAGAGGGATGAAGTTACAGGAGAATGGAGAAAGTTACACAACGCAGAACTGCACGCATTGTATTCTTCACCTGACATAATTAGGAACATTAAATCCAGACGTTTGAGATGGGCAGGGCATGTAGCACGTATGGGCGAATCCAGAAATGCATATAGTGTGTTAGTTGGGAGACCGGAGGGAAAAAGACCTTTGGGGAGGCCGAGCCGTAGATGGGAGGATAATATTAAAATGGATTTGAGGGAGGTGGGATATGATGATAGAGACTGGATTAATCTTGCTCAGGATAGGGACCGATGGCGGGCTTATGTGAGGGCGGCAATGAACCTTCGGGTTCCTTAAAAGCCATTTGTTAGTAAGTAATGGATATACCTAACATGCGTCCGATAATTTTCTGAACACACTATAATGACCTTACGACATGAGTAGAAAAGCCTCCACATTGTTAAGGGGAAGGACCTACAGGAAATCTCTTTTCTCATATTATTTTAAATAGAGCCTCTATTACCCTAAAATAGTTTGATATCAATGTATGAAGCTTTTTAAATACATTTTCACTTTTGTCCTTCATGGTACTATAGTCACAGACATAAAAAATGCGGTATAATAAAGAAAATGATATATCTGCTATCAAGAGTATAACAGAATCACAAATCTTGTCTTAAATGAAAGCTAAAGGACTGTTAATCAATTTTATTTGATGATTTCTAGAAATTTTAATTTTTATATTCATTTTGCATTTTTATGAATACGAAGAAAAAAAGCAAGTATATTTTTAACTTATTCTTTAATTTGCAATTTGACAATTTCCTCTTACAGAATTATTCATGTATAAAGTAAGAATATGTCCTGAAATTTTTGTTCAATTTATCTTTATTATTGTCTGAGATATCACATATTAAATGTTGAAAAATGTAAAATAAATAAACTTCGGATATTGAACGGAGACGCTTGAGCACACATATTTAAAAATGGCGTAAAATCAATTACTTTCTTCCTAACGACCTTGGAATTTCGCTGAAATGAAGTCAAAACTATGAAGTATTTTTAGGCTAACAATAAATAAAATGTTAATTTTGACACATATTTGGTCATTCCTGTAGGTCCTTCCCCTTAAAATCTGTTTGATGTAAACACCAATCACCATTGTGATACAAACCTGAGCTAGCAAGCTGCAGCAGAAAGACTACAAGTCCAAACCAAAAGAAAAGGCTCAACAGAATTAAACCAGAGTAAGTACCATAAATAAATAAATACGTCTGGCAGTTAATTCGAGTACATATAGACCAGTAACAACCAGTAATTCTAGCAATACGACAGTTGTAAAAGTTCGGCTAAGTGTGCTTTGAAAGATTTTTTCCTAACTACTGGACCTTTCTGATGGCGTACTCTACAGTAGAGCAAAGTTAAAACATAAATGTGATAATGCATCTCCTTCCTTTAGCCCGCAGTGAATTGGAAATGCGTCAAGAGTAAAAAATCAGTCACACTTATGATAAAACTTACATAAATACGAGTTATCTTAGTGCATTTCTCGGTCAAAATTCGTGTTTATCACTAATAAAAACAACCCGACTCTGGCTATAGTGATACACGGTAGTAATAATAATAATAATAATAATAATAATAATAATAATAATAATAATAATAATAATAATAATAATGTTTTATTTGCGCTAGCAGAGTTAAGGCCATAAGTCCTTCTCTTCCACTCAACCAGCCTTAATCAATACAATACATATTCAAATTACGAATATTTACACTACACTTAAAAGGTTCTCCAACAATATTCTTCAGTTAAGTTTTAACGACTAGTACACTACATATTTATTTAAATTTAGATAAACCTATAAGGTAAAGTAATAACTTAATTTATGAGCTAATTTAATTCAATCAATTATAATTAATTTGAGATAGGTAGTAAAATGATGAAAATTAATATAAGCTTACTAGGACTATGTTACAGGGAGAAAAAAAAAAAAAAAAAAAATATATATATATATATATATATATATAAATCTAAAATATATTTCTATAATGAGAATATTAATGTAATTGCCATTAGAGGTTTTGTAAATCTATTTAGAGAAATTAATGATAATAATAAGAATGGACAGATGTTAGTTTCATTATATGTAATAAATATTAATCAGCAATTAATTTGTTAAGTAAGAATTTATGTAATTTCGACCGAAATGAAGTTATTGTCCAACAACCCCTTACATCACTCGGTAGCGAGTTCCAATTTCTAGCAACTGAAACTGTATAAGATGAAGAATATAAAGATGTCTTGTGGTAGGGTATAATGAGTAAATTGTTATGATGAAATCTTGTACTTAGCTGATGATATGCGGATAAATTTTGAAAACGAGAAGCCAAATAGACGGTAGTCCTATAGAACAGTGAATAAAATAAGAGCATTTTCGTAAAAGAGTATTTTCCCTGGAAAAAAATACAATACAAACGGAGTAAAATTTAGTATTTTACCGTGGACAAAAATTATGGCAAAGCGGTTTAAAAGTACACACTACAGTGCATCACTATAGCTGTTGCAAAACCATAGTTTTGGATTTTTTCTGAAAATTCCATATCAGAAGTAAAATGTGTCAATAATTCAATTCTTCAAGAAGTTAATTCTTTTAGTTAGGTATTCAGGTTGTGAAAATCCGTAAGTTGAAGAAAAATATAAATGTTTACGAATGTATAAAAAATTATAAATATTACGGGAATCATAAATTATGCACACAGTAATAGGCCTATACCACTGGCATAGCTCAGGTGGTAGCACGTTTATCTGCTGATTCGGGTTCCATTCTCGCTTGGGGGCTGATTACATGGTTGGTTATTTTCCGAGGTTTTCCCCAAACGTAAGGAGAATGTCTGGTAATCTATTGCGAATCCTCGGCCTCATCTCACTATCACCAATTTCACTGACACTAAATAACCAAGTAAAAAAAAAAAAATCGTGCTTTGATTCTGACATGGCAGTGAAGCTAGAGTGGTCTGCAAAGTTGCTTTGTGGGTTCAAATGCCATAAGAACTCCTAATTAATTTTCTCCCAACTACTTCATTGCTCACCTTATTTAGTCCAATGTTCTTGCGTAAAATTTTATGCTCAATTTTTAATACTTGCCAATTAAAACAAAAAATTTCCAAATGAGCCATTACACCACCCTCTCTGAACGATTTAATTAAACTGTGTGTATATGTTACAAACACACTGATGTATATATATATATATATATATACACACAAGGTGTCCCATTTATCTTGACCACCCAAAATAACTTTGTACGCAAGCACCAAATGAAAAAATGTTTCACACAAAAGATGTACAACTGAAAGGGAGAAATAATACTGATGAGGAGGCAACCTTGTAGTGGTATTTATTAATGAAATACGAGTATTAACATTGTTTTTCTAAATGGCACTATGTATTTATTATTCAATATTTCAATTAAGCTCGTCAAGATCTTTTCAAAAAATGTATCACAGTGGGTCATTCTAATAGACAGAACGTTACTGGTGCCTTGACGGCATGGTTCGTGTGCATAGTATGAAGTGGTTTGATTTTAAGTAGGTGTAAACAATATGTAATACATTGCAAATTATATTCAGGATCACTTGAGTGGTCTGTGCTACACTTGGTTTCATTTGTTTACTGTAAACCAAAGGTATGTGGAATAGATTACGCGACCCTGGGTATCTGCAATGTAGGCATACTACCGGTACATACCAGTATCTGCAGCACTACAATTTTCTTCAACCAGAAAAGCTATACCAAAGAAAAGACTATTCTCCATTACTTCACTAGCTTCTGTGAGCTATATATAGTGATGAAACGAAATTAATGGAAGAACAAAATGGATTCCAGAAAGGTAGATCATGTGCTGATGGTACTTTACTCTAAAAATAATAGAAAAACATAGAGAGTTTAATAAAGAGACACATTTGGCTTTTATTGATTTTAAAAAGGCTTTTGATAAAGTTAATAGAAAAAAGTTATTTGAAATTCTGAAAGAATATATTCCAAACCAATTAACAGACTAGAAATGTTTAGTTTAAATGTAGTTCTGTTTATAAGTATGCATAAGGATGTAATTATTTGATTTATTTGAACTGTTGTATCAGTGAAGCGAGGTGAGTCAGTGAAGTTATGGTTTTACAGTGCAGTGAACAGTTCCGATCAGTGATAATTTATAGCGTCAATGAAATGTGTTCTATAGTGTCAGTGAAATGTGTGCTAAAGTGTCAGTGAAATGCGTCATAGTGCCACTACAGAGAATGAGATGAGAGTAAAGTGAAAGACTATTGAAACTTATGTAGGACCTATACATAATTATGTAGGTTATATTGTAAAATTAGGTATTTTATTTAAGTTTTATTATTATTGTGTTAAATTGTATTGTGTATTCTTATTGTATTGTGTATAAAATTGTATTGTGTATTGTAAATTTTATTGTGTATTGTTAATATTGTACATACCACTGCCACAGGGTGCTTGCCCACTTGCAGTGTAAATAAATACATACATACATACAAATGCAACCCACTAATTTCTTCCCTGGGTAACTACAACCCTGCTTTAGATAAACACAAAGACCTAAGAGTGTACTTCACCCTCTAGCTTGGACCAGCAACGTACAGACAAATATCAACTTGAACACTAAACAACCACATGACTCTACAGACAGACATAAGTGTACTAATGCACTAATAATGTTATTTCTCTGTTTCAGGGTCATCACGTTACTGGCTGCATAGATGCATTGTATTTTCTTGTAAATAATTTTTATGTATTTGTATTTTCAATAATGATTCAAAGACAACCTCCCGCCTCAACATATACAGACCCCCACTGAAGCCAAATCCCTTTTCGTCAGAACAACACCTCATCCTGCTCAAGGTTTTTCCGTGGTTTCCTTTGAGTAATAGGACAAATGTCGGGAAGCCCTAAAAGAAATGGGCCACACACCACTTCCCTTCCCCCACACTTTCTCTTCTATTATCACAAAGAACTTTCTAATTTATTTGATAATCCTATAATATGATAATAGGGGAAAATAAATATACTGTAAGTTCACAGGGCTAACGGCTTCGAAGCTGGGTACCTGGTTCAAATGGAGTGCATTGGTAGCAATATAAAAACATGGGGGCATGAGATAGTTACTCTGTCTACCATAATAATAAATTCACTTCAATTAAATTCTCCAATGTAAAAAAAAAAAAAATGAAAAGAACAAAACATGGTAATTTGAACATCAATAGAAATTTAAATTTAGATATATTACTGTTTGCAGAATATAATGTAATATTATTAGCAGATTCTGAAGATGGCCTTCAACGTTCTGTTTTCCAATTACAACTCATTTGTGAGGAATACAGGATGGAAATTTCAATTAATAAAACTAAAGTAATGGGATTCATCACAAAACATCATCTCCACAGCAAAATCTGCCTTTATAAATAAACCTGTAAAACAGGTCTCATGTTTTAAATATTTGGTTATCATTTGACCTATTAACAAGAAAAAGATATTTCTACAAAACTGAATTACTTTAACTATGCAATGAATATCATTAATAACATTTTCAAATCTTCTCTTGTCCAAAAACACACAAGAATTAAAGCCTATAAAGCATTGGTGAGATCTGCAAATCAAGCTTTCAGGTATAACTCCCTGTAAAGTTGATTTGAATAATTTCGAAGGAAAAATTGTTCCGGGGCCGGATATCGAACCCGGGACCTTTGGTTAAACGTACCAACGCTCTACCAACTGAGCTACCCGGGAACACTCAATGTTGGTAGAGCGTTGGTACGTTTAACCAAAGGTTCCGGGTTCGATACCCGACCCCGGAACAATTTTTCCTTCGAAATTATTCAAATCAACTTTACAGGGAGTTATACCTGAAAGCTTGATTTGCATAATACACGTCATTGTTCGTGAACAGAAAACCACAATTTAAGTCACAGAGAGTTAGTGTGCATTCAATGTTGGTTGCTTGACGGTTGTCAGCCCACTTTGAGGTCTGTGGATATAGAGGGCAAATTGGATCAGTGTCTGGTAGAGTTACCGGGCAGCTCAGTTTGGTGAGCGTTGGTACGTTTAACCAAAGGTCCCGGGTTCGATACCTGGCCCCGGAACAATTTTTCCCTCGAAATTATTCATTGGTGAGACCTGTTCTCATGTATGGAAGTGAAGCTTGGGCTATATGTAAATGTGATGAACACCGAATCACTGCCAATAAAACGAAGCTTTTAAGAAGAACTAGATTAGACAAGAAGAAAAATTTGGATATTTTCAAAGAATTAAATATTGACCCAATTTTAGAGAAAATTCAAAATTATAGACAGAAATGGAAATCTCATATACTCAGGATGCCTAGAACAAGGATACCACGCCAAGCACTAAATTACCGCCCATTAGGAATAAGATCTTTGGGCCATCCGCTGAAACGATGGACCGTAACAGTCCACCAGGCTTAATATGTGATAGGAAGAAGTCATTACTCTTAACTTCTCAATGAACAATGTTACAAGAAAGATATTTAAACAACTTTTGCTTGAAACAATTTTTCAGTATAGTATGGCGAGGGACAGAGTAGCATTATATGATTAGGAATTGGGGTAATACAGGATAGGTTGAGAGAAGAGTGGAAAGGAAATGAGGTTGATAAGAGAATACAGAGAAGGAAGGACAGGGAAGAAAATACTAATTCTGTATTTAAGTTTTACACATCACCTTTAAACTACAGAGAGTACACATAGCATTGGTAATATGACATACTATGATAAAAAATGCTACGGTGAAATGAAAATGACATGTAAAACAAAACTATTCACCGAAAGTCAGCAACAATAGCTACTCCGTCTACAACCTCTTTTACAGGATGTACTACTCCCTTCACTTACAAGTCATCAGTAGGGGCACGGTTGATTGGTGAATAAAAGCCAAGTGCAGTTAAAATACCGTTTTATTTGCCAATACCTCAAGCTTTTAATAATTAATTTAATTTAATTGAAATTATAGGCCTATTAGATATAGTGGGAATATTTTAAAAAACACGATTGAAATATTCACTTTTACAATAAAAAATCTAAAAATGGTTCAGCAAATTAATAATTAAAATAAAACCATAAAAAAAAATTTCTTTTCATTCGTCTCAGTGTTTTCTCGATTAAAATAGAATGACAGCATTGTCTCCAGATTTTCTGGAAGAAGTGTGCCTTTGTTACAGCTCGCACAAGAAACGATTACCGAAACCAATGGTGGTGTTGCTGTCTATTTTGAGGTGTGTATGTAGGCACGTCGAGGGGGGAGAGGTGCAAGCCGATGGAAGTACTGTTGCTTCCAAGTAGATGAACAAATGAGGACATCACTGTGGAAATAAAGAACGCAGCAAGAGAAAAACTGGAAGCTAATTAAACGCACCACATGTTTACGAATGAAATAATAATACCGTGCGATACAAGACACATATTCACATGCAATGGAACAATCTAAAGTCGTAATGTAACTATCACAACGCCAGACTGACTCTATCGATGTCATTTCTCTCGCGACTGTACTCTTGAATATCATTCAAGTTATCTCATGACCTTTCTTTTTGCCTGCTCTTCCTTATCGCAGTGTTTGATTCGCATTCCTTCCGTCGGTATTCCATGCTTGCGAGACCTATATCTGAAAGTACCAGTATATCAGAAAAGGAAGAGAGAGTCCTCACTTAATTTAGATTTGAAACTGAGATATGAAGTGTTTGGAGACATTTTAAAGCTATAAGCTTGTGATCTTCTAACATTCCCCTAAGCATCCAAAAGCAAATACTTTCAACTGAAGATTTTTCTTCAGTCTGAACTAGAATTTTAAGAAATCCTTTTTGTTTACCGACACTATAATGGAGTCCAATCTCCTGATGTTTTGTGAGAGCCAATTCCGTGCAAGCACGACGTTAACAAACCTACAGAACGGATGATGCGTGTTCCACAGAACTTGTCTGGTGGGTGGGATGGGCACCTGGTATTGAAAACAGATTCCGTTCTCAATAAGAAAATATTGTAATACTATAATAAATAATAATTATATTCCTACAATAATCAATAATGTATTAAAAATCATACCTTTAAAGTGATGTTTGCAATTCCAGGGGAAAAGTGAATGGTGTTTTTTCGAAGTCATTTAAATTTAAATTCGTCACTCCTTTAGATATATTAATATGATGAACAATTTCCGTTTTTTGCATTTCTCTGCATACACGTAACACGAATGATAAACTGATTGTACACACCTCAGCAGTTAGTTCTTGACACTTTGGAAAGTAAAAATTTTTACGGTCTTCTTCAGACGAATATTTTCTGGGGGAGGGTGGGGGGGGGGGGGAAGAAAAAACTCTCAACATTAAATATAATTTTCAGAACTTTACTACTATATCCACTGGATCTCTTTCACTAGTACTGGCCTTCCTGAATGACATAATTGAATTTTATACTAATAAACAAATAAAATAATAAACTGATAAGAACACACAGAAAACGATTACAAACGAATTATTGATTTCACTGACAGACGCATAGAACACCTACATACAACGCAAACATAAATCGAACTGGCATTATCAGCTCTTGTTTCATAATTATATTTATTAGTTTATGTTGCTAAATGGATACTGTTTACAGTTAACTGTCTTGGTGCTTCTAAAAGCTTTCTTATAGACACACGGCTGTGTAAACTTCACTCCTGGAAGACCGTAAAATCCATGAATCAACTGGGACACGATTAAGATGCACAAAATGCGAACTGCTTGGCACAGATATGAAATTCTTGTTTCTATATATTCATTAGCAACAGGCATCTGTAATGAACACCGATCAAAATACACCACATTTCTCATGAAAAACAAGAAGTGAATAGATTACTGTGGACTTTATGTTGTCAGCAAACAGCTGGATACATTAAGAAGAATGATTGATTGATAAAAATGTCATTCAACCTAATCATATGCAGAGATCCTGTCATGAAGAACTTGTCCGAGCACACATATTATTTTTACAAGTGGCATCAACGAATCTCTGTATGCCGCAACACAGCACTGTTGCTACTGGCTATTGCCATGTAAGTCAACACGCCCCCAAATGCCAGAAGATTTGGACCGTACTGTAGGATGGGAACATTCTTAATTATCTCAATTCCTAGCAGGGACAAATAAAACAGAGTTGAAAGTGATTCAAAAACTTTATGTGCAGGATCTTTAGTGGCATGTCAGTCAGTTTTGCTGTACATGCCATACCTAGAGCTTTGAATCTCATCATACTAACCTTGGTCTCCAGTGTCAGTTCCTCCATGGTTTCCAAAGTGTGTTAACAAAAATAACTAATAAAATAAAAATAAACAAACCAAAAACCTCCTTAAACATAAATACTATCTATAGAATAAATCTTCTTGTTTCAACACCGACCTTTCCACCATTGTGTACTTGCCAATGAGCTCATTCACTTTTGGCACTACTTTATAAACCTCTGTAGTTGAAGTGAAATGCTCTTGCACAAAAAGTCTTTATTCTCTAAATTCGCCTGAATTCACAAATATAAGATATTTCGTGAATAAGCCAGGATTTCGTGTTTTATCGCGATCATAAAATAATGTATAAATGGCCAGGAGCCATTTAAATACGTAATTTAACCTTTTATCACAGTCTACTATATACAGTCGCGAAGCTCAATATGTAGTAAAAATGCAAACATGGGTAGTTGCCCACCACTAGGATCACTACTATCACCTCATCATCGCAGATCTCTCTCCTAGTAGACAAAATATGTTACATTTTCGTTGTGTTCTTTTTGGAAATATTAACACCTTCTTTCCATTATTGAAATATTAAATGCATAAAGTTAATTTATTATTTTAATTAAGTATATTAAATTCCACCATAAACTCGAAGATATCTGCAAGAAATAGTTTAATATTATTTTTGTTTGTGCAAAACGAACTGAAATTTACTATAATTGCTTCACTCATTCAAGATTATAGCGATAATTAACTATGAAACCAATAAATATTAATTTGCATTTCCCTTTACAACAATAATAATGGAAATATGAATTAATGGAGTAACTTACGTGTACCGGTACTTGTAGTGTAGGCTTACGTAGTTAACAAAGTGGGATGAGGTTAAGCAATAATAATCACACCAGAATTGGAAATAAAACGTGATCAATAAATTTTATTGTAACAGACTTTTTCTACGTCTCTAGTAAAGTAACAAATAAAAATAACAACAAAATGAACAGCTATAATTAAAAACATACCCTTTGAAAAAAAAAAGTAGGCCTAAGCAATAATAATCCCACCAGAATTGAAAATAAAACGTGATCAATAAATTTCATTAAAACAAACTTAATTTTTCTAAGTCTCTAGTAAAATAATATTATTCCAATTATTGTATTTTAGCCATTAACATTTTCATTACAACCAATAACGAACATTTCACAAGCAACAATGTGAAATACGCAACGAGCTAGCACTCTATGGAAATACAACACAGTCCAAAGTCGACAGTGGACAGTCTATTGTTTCTAGTTGCTAACCGCTTGGAGCGCTTTATCACGAGATTTGCAAAAAATCACCTCAAGCTTCGCGACTGTATATAGTAGACTGTGCTTTTATTGTGCATATTAATACACTTCGCGTTTTAGTGGTTCACCATAAAATCGTGCCTCTAGTCATCAGACATAATACAACCTAAGGACTGGAACTGCAAGGATATGGAAAGGAATAGAGTGCCATATATACCAACACAAATTGCAATTTACAATTTATTACACTTTATTACACAAGGACAGGTTACATCTCAGCTATCATGGATTTGCGGTATTCACAAAACTACAAAACAACAGCAGTACAAATTCTCAGACTAAGTACCAATAATCCGTTATTTCATTTTTTGTTTTTTGTACTGTAAACTCACTTTTAGACATCAGCTTCTGCTTCTTTTTTTTTTTTTTCCTAATAAAATGCATAGTTAAAACCTGACTGTGGTGTTCCGTCTATTTTGTGTGCTGTACACGACACATCCCATGTCTTTCTGAAACAAATACATACATAAAAAAAGAACACTCAAAATGTTTTCAGGTAGAATCGGCCAATCCCCTCTTTCCCAAGTCTGCATCTGGGAAGACTGACGAGAGACTGGATTAATTCTGCAGCACACGCAGGAGGGACAGACCACAGACAGACGAACAACCAAAGATTTAGTAAAACACTTCGCAACAAGCAATAGATGCATTGGCCGATCCTACAAGGAAACTAATAACAAAACCAAACAAAACAAGTATTTACAGTTCCTAATAAGTCAACGTTCAGGCAAGGAGATCCGAATCCAAACCTTGTTCTGTTTCGTGAACACATGTGCTGCTCTCTGTGTGGCAGTGTTCTGCAGAATACAAAAAAATGGCAGTGAATCAACTACTAAAATGGGTTTTCCCTACGTCTGTCGTCATTACAACAATAATTAATAATAATAATAATTAATAATAATATTATAAAATATCGAAATCCCACTGTAGTCTCCATAATGGAATGAAAATTACAGCTAAATGTTTTACATAGTAACAACACGATTTGGTCGGTTGCTCTCACCGGTATGACAGGTACACAACAATGCTCGCTCATCCCCGCAACTCTCGATGAGTACTGGCACATTGAGGGGAAGCTTCCTATATACAATCTTCTGAAATATTTTGACTTAAATATCTTTGCCCGATATATATATCATAAAAAAAAAAGGAAGAGCAACAAAATAAAAATTAACAAAGACCTTGCTTGCTGCATTGCGCAGAGTAATAAATAATAATAGTAATGTGGCAGTGGTGGTAACACGGCGCCTCGATCAGCATTGACTAACCATCATCATGTCTTGAGCAAGGTATGTTACGTAACATAGGGTGGCAGCACTGTTAGCAGGCAGTATGTTAAAGAGGTTGGCAGTGATGATGGCCGGCTGGTGTGAATGTGCTGAAACTGAGAACCGCCCGTCCAACCACACTAGTGCGGCCATGCTTGACACCGACCGCCATCGGGGCCTGCCATATCCTGTGGTGGGGCGTAGCCGGTGCCATAGCGTTCCCAGTTGTGGCCGGATCGATATCGAGGATGATGGTGAAAACGGGGTGTAGGAGGTGGCAGTGAGGTGTTCACCATGTGGGGAGGAGGCACAGAGAAATCGGGGGGGATTGGGGCAGTGTTCTTGTTGTTGTGCCATTCCCAGTCCTTTCCTTTGGGGCGAAACTTTCCGCCAGTTTTGCCCCAGCCGCCGCCACCACCACTATTCCAGTTCTCGCGGTGGAAGAACTTCTTCTTGAAGTGGTGTTTGTGATCCTGTGGTTCAGGCCTCTGGTACTTGAGTGGGACGGAAGGGGGAAGCGGAGGTGGAGGTGGGCTGCTAGATTCCCCGTTTGTGGTCAGTGTGCTAGTTCCTGCAGATACTGGACTGTAAGGACCATCCAGAGGCGCCGGGCTGAACGGTGGCCCTGCTGATACAGGAGGGTGTTCGTCTGCAGAAGACGATGGTGATGGTGTTCTTGGAGGACCAGCAGTGTCGTCCATGAGAGGGGGCTCTAGAATTGGGGGGGAGTCCCGCCCCACACGGTCTGGGGACGGCTTCGTTGCAGGCGTCTTGAAGAGGCGTGGCATCTTAGGTCCAGGGCTGCCTGATCCAATATCTGATGGGGAGCGCTTTTTGGCAGGAGCTGGCATCGGGGGTGGAGGCGGAGGGTCCCCGTGGCCTATGCCACTATCAGGACTGGTGTTGCAGCTGGTAGCAGAATCTCCACCGCGGGGAGAGGCACCTTCAGTGCTGCGCCGTCTCTTGTCCAACTCAGTGGAAGCAAATGACATGAGTCGATCAAATCCACTGCTGATCTTGTCTTGCCATTTGTCCACCTTGCGCAACCCCATTTCGTCCTCTTCTCCATCTGTTGGCACATACAATCATACTGTTACAGAGCAGCAAGTCATGTCAACATACAAGTATCAAATACAAGTAAATAGATAAGGTAGTCTTATTTTGTATATCTAAATAGACTGTCAATTGAAAGAAGTTTCCTTTACATTACTTATATTGTTGCAAATTAATCTTATGAAATACAATAGTTCGAAGGTCTGCTGAACTACCATCTTCATCTTTACACAAACAAATTCTCTCCTCTCCTTTCGTTGTGACATGTCTACAGCAATGGAAACCCCCTTCCAATGGCCTATTCGTTTATGCACACGCTCATACATACACACACAGATGTATACCAAATAACTCTACCTTGGGACCAGTGATGAGGAAGTGGGACAATGATACTGACCAAAAAAAGACTTGATATTTTCTACTATAATTTAAAAATATATGTACAGTAATAATTGGGTATTTATATCGTAATTCCGAGCCTATGTGTGATTATTTCTGAATCATCCATGGCAGTTACAAATGCACAATTTAAATTTCGGATAACAAGAATCATGCAATTAATTCTTACTTATTATTAGAGAAATTAAGAATATTTTAGTATTTGTTTCCCCCATTTAAAACTATTCTTTCACACTCGATGTTTTATGATTTAGTACTACAGTAGAACCTCTATTATCCGTGGTAATGAAGGGGATGGACTGAACGGTTGATCGAAAAAATCGGATAATCGGAAAAAGTTGTAATTTCCTCCATGGTCTTGTATTTAACTCGCTAAGTAGTGAATCACAAGTTCACTAATTTAAGTCTGGTTGTCAACGACGGGTTTTTAAGGGACAAGAAAGCCCTTTGTAATGACTGCCTTGGGAAAGATAGTAATAAAGGAGGTCTCATGTTGTAGATTTACATATTTTTTTACGCTTTATCATTTTTTATTAAATCGCGCAGTTGTAACTCCAATCTCGTATTCTGATGCGAGATGAGCCACAGTTTCTCTTTCTCAAACCAATTATTTCCATTTTTTTTTTCGACACTTAGCACAACACGTTTTCTATTAACACCCGTGGAAGACATTTTATATACAAGTTATATTATAGAACGACAATTCGAACAGTAGACAATGCTGTGTAACAATAAAGGCTTGTAATAACACAATCTAGCAAAAAAATATGTAGAACCTACTAATATAATGTGCAAAACAGTACTTCTAATAAGTTATTTATTTCTGAAGAAAAAAAAAAAAAGAAGATCGAGAAATAGACAGTCGGATAATCCGCCAATCGATTAATAGGGTGACGGGTAATCGAGGTTCTACTGTAAATCGTATAATAATTTCAACAAAATTCTTAATTCAAGATGAAACTGTAACTTCATTTTACAATAACCATATTTTGTCAAAAGTTCTGGATGTCAACTCGTCTAAATCACATGATTTTATCCAATAAACACTAAACTACATATGCTTAAGTTAATATGAAAGAGTATTTTATACAATTTCTCAAACAGTTTACAAATAATAATTTAACACAAAATCAGAATTACCATAATTTATACACTACAGAAAATGGTTAAAGTGGATTTTAATCTCTCCAATGTTTGGATCTACTTGTTATACATTCGCAGAGTGCATATTCAGGCATAATGGACCTAAAAATTGAATCTTCCAGGTTTGCATTATCACACTTTGAATATGAAAAATAAATCTGAAATGTTAGAGAGATTAAAGAACCTCGTTAAGTCTTCAAAAGTTTTTATAGTTTATAAATAAAAATAATGAGTTATCCTGCCCGCCTGTACAATTTCCTCATATGCAGTTACGAGATATTACAAGTAAACCAACCATATATTTTCAAGTATAAAGTTAGAGAACAGAATTTGCCTTTTGGTCTTCTAATCACCAATTTTAAACATAAAAAAACTCAAGAAATTTATAACAATGTTAATTATCTACCATTCTGTTTCAGCTGTAGCTCCAATTTCGTTTGTAAATCTTTATTAGATCACATAGCTGCACGTGAAGCAACCGCCTTCACAACGATTTCTAATGTTATCTTTAATTTTACAAATTAAAATTAACAACTAGGTACTATAATGAGTAGAAAGCTGTGGTCACAATGACTATTTATATACGTACATTCATTTTTACATACATAAAAAATCAGTATCTCGAAGGCAACACATTCTTTCCCATTACATATTTTACGGATTCTGCCACTATTAAGTTCATTTACAACTACAGCAGACCTCGAAACAGATCGGAATGGAATGACATGTTCCATTTATGAATTTCAGAGATCTTTCTATTCCGTCTCGAATGAAATGAGTACTGTCCATTCTGAATCATTTCAATTTGGTATTAATTATACATGACATTTCAATACATTTTTAGATTAACTATGAATTAAATTGTTAAAAATACTAACGGCACAGTCAGTATCGTTGGTACTTCTTTATTGTATTATAGTATCTGCATAAGCTCTCGCTAATTTATAATACTCTTGTGGTATGCCTGTAACATGTTTGACTCTGCACAGAGTATCGCTGAGATTCTGAATAATAGCGCAGCATTGATGAAATTAGGTCAGGACTCAGCAACACTTTATCACTCAATACCGAACTAATAATGATCGGATGCCATAGGCCACGGCTATGCAGCGAGTCCAATTTCTTATTGTTTAAACTGCGACCTGAGTATTCATTTCAAAGACTTTGTGAAACAAAGGTTGCAGTCATAAGTGAAGGAACAGAAATCATTTTATTTTGCTAGTAATATATGCGTTGATGTAAATTATTAAAGACATGTTAATTTTATTCAATATAGTTTTCTTTTTTTCGGCTGAATGAAGTGACTTTCGTTCATGATTTCTGTGTGTGTAAATATGACAAAGCAATGAAAATTTTCGAAGACGTGTCCGAAATGTTTAGATCAATTGATGTGTATATAAATATTTAATGGTAATACCAGTGCCATCTCACTGGCAATTAATTATGTCTTCATCAATAACATTGTGTCCACGAAAATAAGAGAGCAATCCGGTTCGTGAAAAAGTCCATTTCAAACCCTGAACTGCATTAATAATATTCGAAAGACATACTTACATGAAATTGTTTAATATAGTCCCAAATTAGAAGATGAGCTTTCGTTTTATGGATTGGATAAAAAAGGCAGTAATCCCAAACACATTTAACTATATTTATAAACTGTACGGTTCAAGTAGATATATGTAATCAATTTTTCACAAATTTACATAAAATAGCATCACCATGGTGGCTCAGTGCTTATAGGCTAGGGGTCCCAGGTTCAAATTCCGTTCTATCCTGAATTTGTAACTTGTATTTGGAAAGCCCTTGGTCCAGGCAAGATGGATTTTCCCCAAGTACTCCTGTTTCTCCTGTGACATCCCAACAATTTTCCATCATCATCATAATCCATTACGAGTGCAAAATATGCCCACCACCTGTGGTCAACTCTGGATAGTTTTTGACGAACCAAGTGCAATGTTTGATGGACACAGATAGCACAGGTTTGTAGGGATACGCCTGTTTCTTTTGCAGTCAGTCTATCATTTCTCCATTAACATCTTTGGTGCAATAGAGATCCACCTCCATGTAGCCAATAGCAATCTTACCAAGTACCCACCATAAAAAGAAAGCTTCACACACCGTGAAAGTAAATTCAGAGATAAGACTTCTGTGTATTCCACCAGATCATGAATTTTTTGTTATACCCTGGGAGGACTGTAATATTTTTATTCTTTTTTTAAAGATAGACGCTAAAATAGATAAATTGCTTTTTGGTCATTTGGAAGTTTTAAAATGTCTGATTATTTCCAGTCTAATTTCTTCTGCCTTCTGCCTTCTGCTGTTTTTTTCTGGAAGGTCTTTAATGGATTTCTTTAAACTGAGATTATCTTCTATTGGTAATACATTAGGAACTATGGCAAAATTTAAAACTTTACATAACGCTACAGTTGAATGTGAATATAATGGGAAATTGCTCAAATTGACAACCGTTGTTCTGACAAATTTATTCTTCGTCTGAGAATTTTATTACATCATTTGTGGAATTTTTGTTTTTGTATATCCCGTGTTATCTCACCAGTTTTGTACAATTTCCATGCATTAGTCTGACATTAAGTGACCATCTTCTATAAATAACGTTTAGCAGAAGAAATGAAATTCATCAATATTAAATGAAACAGAATCTACAAATTCTCTCCCTCAATAAGGTCAAACTAATGTTGGCAGATACTGTGTGCAGCATACCATTTTATGTTCTGATGTAATTGTAAGAATTTTGATATAGAAAAGAAAGTGAGAGAACATAATAACTGTTTCTCTTTTCAAGAGAAGCAGTTGAAATTTTCTAATAATAATGCGTGTTTTTCCCCTATACAGGTTCATTATAGGCCTAAACATCATAGCAAATGTGAAAGCCTAAAAACGCATATAAAAACAAATTCGTTTGAATTCAGCCTCTGGAATGATAATACAATGAAAATTATTTAAATATTAAGATGGTGCTTTAAGAAAGTATGTAAATTTCCTTACTGGAAATGTGATTGTCTAAGGATTTTTTGTGTTGACCATACTTGACCATAATAAATGTACGACTGCATATAGAAAACATGTGACCACAGCCTAGACTTAAATATTACTCTTCCCTGTATCTCTTGAGGCTGCAGCAGGACTCGAACCCACAACCAATACTTTACAATAGACGCAGAGGAAGCAAGCATGCTGGTGTTGCTGCTGCTTCTGCCACCTATAGCAGGCCATGCAACTACTGCAAACACTCTTGTTACTAGTTTCATTTTTTTCTACTCATAGACTTAGAATAGAAGAGACATACATAACATCAATAACTGGGAACCAACATCTAATAAGCTGGTAAATGTATAGCCTGGTTGAAATATGGTGTCTTGTCAAGTCGTGTCTTTAATGACTCCCTTTAACATTATTATACTTTCTGTAACATTTCTCATTTATAATATTAACCACTTAACAGCTTATATTTTTAACATTTAGAACATTAGACAATTTTTTTTATTTAAAATTTTGATATTATATGAATCATTTTTTATGAGTTTTCAGAGACAAATGGGATCTGAAGCTTGTGCTGCCCAAACTCAGCCCAAAACAAAAACAAAAATGGAAGTTCAATCAACGCTATTTGTAATGGTCATGTTTGATCAGATCCTGGCCTTGAAAAGACTAACTATAACTGATGTGAGCTGACAGGATACAGAAAAGACATGTACAAAATAGAACTGCATGATGAAAATCCGAAGCGTATATTTATGGGCTAGCAGAAGACACTGGCATGTAATTTATGAATGTGCTTTAGTAAACCTCTGAACATATTAATAGTTTTGCGTAAGTCCGGGTTTAGATTACCACCAAACTGATCAATGTTACAGGACTGTTTGATTAATTATGTTTTTTTTTACGTAAAATACGTCCGACAAAATGGGCCCAACCCATCTTTTGATTTATTCTGCTGGAGCTTAGGTCAGACAGTGTTAGTAAGGGATTGCAATAGATAGGTCATTCGAAAATTAGTGACAAAATTGTTAGTATTCACCTAGCTGTGACTAATGTAAATTGAAAGTATGAAATGGAGTGGTGCCTGACAGTGGCGTAGCATGAAATTTTCAGCAGGGGAAGCTAACTCAAATTGTCTTCCATGTACATATGAGATAACGTATTGAAAAAATATAGTTTTAAAATAAATAGTAGTCAATGTCAAGTTAGCAGTCCGAAGATTGGTAGGAACCTCGTAAGTAACACCAATAAGGCATCACCTCGAATGGTAGGTAGTAAATTACGAGTTCATGGTTTACACATATCTCTAACAAATAGACATGTATAGGTATAATTTAACACTAGCTCACGCTCTGTCGTATTTAGAGAAATCATAATATTAACGGTCAATAAATACAGTATTAGTAATTACGTAAGTATGCGTCTGTCTTGGTTGTGTCCTTCATTGATAACAAGGGAGTCGGTCATTTCTTTTTTAAATCACGCTTTTGTTCCTAAGTCAGTCTTGATAATGGAATTTCCCTACAAATGCAAGTAAATTAATGTCAGCAACAGTTATTTCACTCATTATTTATTATATCAGCCACAATGCACACTAACACTTCAACTAAACACAACTCACGAAAGGGATAACTCGGAAACTAAATTATTTTCAATGTTAAAGCTAGCTTCTTGGGAGCCTTGCGACCAGGGTAGTTTTGATAGAAAGAGATGGAAAATCTGCGGGGTGGGTTTCACAGAAGAATGAGGGGACTGGAAGCTGGTGTGTGCAGACTTCATGTTTACTGCTGCATCATAAATCATCCCGAGCTGCCGCATCACAATATTTAACGCGTAAATATAATTTGTATTAAAATTAATAAATAATTTTGTTCATAAACTGCAGGTTTGTTATGAAATTATTATTAACTGGGGAAGCTGAGCTTTTTAGCTTACATTGACGCTACGCCACTGGTGCCTGATATGTGTTATTAGTATATTACCTTATAACTTACAGATATGTGTTATCTATAAGTTATAAGGTAATATATACTCTGTAAGCAGTGAATGTAATAATAACACTGTTATATGCAAAGTCCTAAGCAAATGTTTAGCAAATACTAGCAAAGCTGCTTCATTAAAATACAGATTTCAAAAGGCAAAAACGTTAAATAATATCATGAAGCATTACCATATTCTCCAGATACGAGTTGCTGTAACAACGACTTTTTTTCCTTAGGATGAAAGAACTACTGAGAGGGATACGCTTTAGAAATAGTTCATTACAACAGTTTTAGAGCAATCAATCAGAAGCTTAGAGCAAAGTGACGCTGTGGATGATATCTGTACCTTCCAAAGGTGTGGCAATGGGTACGTGGTAATGGAGGAGGTTACTTTTTTATAACTGCAAGTATGTCAATTGTGAAAATGAAAGTTTTTGTTCTTAACCTGGCACTGATTGCTATAGGAACATTTTATTAAGTATCAAATTCAAATGACAATCACACCAAAACGAAAGGAGTTGCAATTTTGTCCCTGTCTCTAGATGACATTGTAAGTGTTGGCTATTACCTGCTAGAAGAATTTTCTTTGAACAATACTCTGTAGAGAAATATGTGTCAGACCAGTAGTTTAGTTATGATGGAATAATAACTGTCATGTTTTTGTAAAGTCAGTGGACTTCTAATCCTATTCAGATTTATTTTCCTTTAAAAGTTCCTAAACCTTTCCTCGAATGCTGGTATTTCGCCAGACAACTTACCATTTCCTAAAATAAAATAATAACATTATACTTTGCAGTACAAAAACAAGTTGAACATAACAGGGTCAGCAAGTATTAAAGCAGGTATGGACATTCTTTCTAAAGAAATTATATTATTGTGATATGGCAAAGGAAAGACCCAAGTTATTAAGGAACATGTGTTATCACTAGAGCTAGGATTCGTATGTAGTAATAGCTAATATTTTTAGAGGGTATAGTTTATAAAGATGCAAGCTATGCTCCCCACTCCTCATACTTGCCATTTTTATCGTTCAGTACTTCCATTAGTTTGTGCTAAGGGTCTTTAATCCTCTTAACCACCATTTAGAAAACAGCAGGGGGTTTAAAAGCTGCATTATCTAGTCCTTGTGACTTTTCTTGCATTTCGAGTCTTGTCAACTAGGCTTAAAACCTTCTTAACCAGCATCACATCGACTCAACTATACTCAGCGTCATTCTTAACTCATACTACATATAAATCCTAGCTCAGTTATCACTTCAACCCAGTATTTCACCCCTCTCAAAAGTTATAACAGGAAAAAATCCAATGCGGCAATAGCCTCACCAAAATTCCAGATCTGCGACTACCCAAATGACACTGCATATAGCGACATATCACAGATTAATTGAAGTGCTGCCACTTATTTTCGAATGACCCGTTATTTTAAGTGAATAACTGTAGCAGCTACGAAATAATACTTCAGATCCTATTGCTTTATTGAATGTCGTTCAGCTTAGAAATGTGGAAAGTGTAATAAAAAAAAAAAGCTCATAAGATATTGCATGTGGCTTTCTGCATCTGAAATTGAGAAAATGATTTACGTCACTTGAATTTCTTTAATGAGTAATATCATTTTGCTCTCTTTCAGGTGGCTTAGATGTGGTTTCACCCAACAGTACAGTAAGGAAATTGACAAGCACAGTCTACCTATTCCAAATCTATGATTCTATGTGGCTCCGTGCACCAATACTAGAACCACTTGAAAATCAAGCAATTTTCGGCCCTGCTCACCTCGCTCCATGCACCAGCACCACTCAACTGCTGGCACAAGCACAACAATGTACACAATTAGTTGTTAGCAGAAGGCAAATTGTTAGACACAGTAAGATTGGTTCAGTAAGTCTGTGTGCAATGAAGTCTCATTCCTCCACTCTGTTGCAAAGACTTAAGAAAGAATCAAGGCTTTGTTCAGCTCTGCTAACTGTAGCCCTAGTTGATTTTCTGTAATGGTAACACACTTCACAAATTTGTGTGACTAGTAACTATATTTTCTCACTTAAATTCTTCCATGCTACATTAAAATATGTTTTAGTATTCGTTCATTTAACCCATAGTTCCGGAATTTGGAACATAAATACCCACCTTGTGGAGGTTTCAGTACCTGTAAGGAATTTAGTTACACTTACAGGCGAGAGGGACAAATGGTAAGCTCATTGCTTTAAATGCCACCTAGCAGGTTTTAGTTAATTATGAAAAGGGTATCGCCTCCAGTGGTCTAGGGGTAAAGCGATCTCCTTTAGACCCAAGGATGTGGGTTCAAACTCGACTGGAATCAATGGATTTTTCAGAATGCAAAAATCCGGAGCACAAGTCCTCCAGGAGGAACTTTAAGCTGTGGCTCCCATGTCAGAGTTTTCCAGCACATTAAAGATCTCTAAGTCTAAATTAGAGCCTCTGGACTAAATTTCTTCTCTCTCGCATTTAGATACCTTATTTGTACAGCAGGTGGCATTTGAGGCAATGAGTTTACCACTTGTTCCTCTGCTCACAGTCGGAAAATAAATGTAAGTAAATTCCTTATAATTATAGAAACCTCTGCTAGAGTGATACCTATTTCTGACTCTGGATCTATGGGTTAAATGAATAAAGAAAAAAAGATTAGAGATGGTACGTTATACTTTATCGATATTTAATAAACCTATTTCATCACTACCATAAAATTTAATATTCCATATTTGGTATTTGATACCCATTTCCTTCTCTCCTAATCCAAAATCTCAACTTTTCATGTTGAAGCCCCAAGTTCAAGTTTAACAAGGGAATTGTTAACGGCTCATGTCGAAACATGTCCTAAAATTGCACAGTGTTAGATACCAACAGCTGATCGACAAATACGAAAAATTAGCCGCCTATATTCAATATAAATCAAAATCCATTGCACGACAGCCCATGAAAAGTTATGACCTACTAGCCAACTGCTCGCCTCATGTCCACGTGCATCAGCAGAAGTGAATGGTCATGCAATAATTATGTGGATAATGTGTAGTTATCACAAAGATCCCCCCGGCCATTCTATCTGGCTTGCAAAGCCAGATTTCATTACTCACGGCAGTTTTTCAAATTCAACGTGATACTGGGTGAGTAATCATTCCATACAATGGACGATATTTCATGAGAAAATTTCTTCCCCCAATAATACTCCAAGGAGCACTCATTCCGTTACATTTAGTCCAAGGCATTATGGTTTAGGCCACACAATTATAACACAGGATGTTAACTGTAAGACTGCGAAATTAAAGATTCTTGAAAAACTGAGTAGCCTCTGGCCTTGAATAGATACTGCTCACTCAGCTGCACAAGTGAAATAATGAAATTTTATTCCTAACTATAAAGATTTAATTCCTATTTAAACTGTTATTCTCAATAAAAAATTTTTACTTAGAAACATTATTATTATTATTATTATTATTATTATTATTACCAGTAACAATTAATATTATAATTAGGTTGATGCATAAGTTTGTAGCCTTTTCATTCATCATCACAACAATGTGTTGTTATAGCTTGCGCAAGGAATGATTACCGAAAAGCAATGTTGGCGTTGCTGTCTGTTTTGACATGTGTATGTAGGCACGCCGAGGGGGCGAGAGATGCGGGCCGATGGGAGTACTGTCTCTTCCAAGAAGATGAACAAATGAGGACATCGCTGTGGAAATAAAGAACGTAGTAAGAGAAAAATTCGAAGCTAATTAAATGCGCAACATATGTTTACGAATGAAATAATAATACCGTACGATACAAGGCTCGTATTCACATGCAATGGAACAAACTAAAGTCGTAATGTAACTGTCACAATGCAAGACTGATTCTATTGATGTCATTTCTCTTCCAACTGTACTCTTGAATATCATTCAAGCTATCTCGTGACCTTTCCTTTCGCCTGCTCATCCTTATCGCAGTGTTTGATTCACATTCCTTCCGTCGGTATTCCCTGCTTGCGAGACCTATAGAAGATTGTTTATCATTTGTCATTTGTAGTGTTGTGCTTGTAAATATGCCTTCAATTCTGCGAATATTAAGGAAGTTTGTGCTATTTGTGAGCTAAAGAAGAGTGTGTGTCAAGTGAAAAAAACGAACACTTCCAATATGTTCTTCTGTTTGAGTTTAATAGAGGAGAAAAGGTAGCGGAGATGCTGCAAGAAAATGGTTCTGGTGTTACAAGACACAACACCCTCTACAACAGTTAGCGTCCATCACAGAAGGTTGTGTTATACATCTGGTGAGATAAAGAAGGCGTCCCCTACTATGAATTGCTTCCCAAGAAACTAACTGTAACTCCTGGCATTTATTGGCAACAATTTATACGCATTGCATTCGCAACTGAAGAAAATTAACTGGGAAGACATCAAGTTCTGCTGCAACACGATACCACACACACCCACTCTGCTAACATAATGGAAGCAGCTGTACAGTAGCTTAGTTGGAAGGTGATTCCACATCCCCCACATTCTCCCAATCTTGCACCCTCAAATTTCCACCTTTTCCATTCTCCACCCAACAATCTTCAAGGAAACTTCTTTGATAACGAAGATGCTTTACAAACTTGGCTTGACAACTTCTTTAACTTCAAACTAGCAGATTTCTTCAAACGCGAAATCGAAAAACTACCCCAGCACTGGCAGAGAGTCACAGAGTTTGCAACGAAAAGCCTGCTCTTTGGGCAGAAAACTATGAAAGAATTTTGTCTATTCATCTCAAATAAAAACTCTTGTCACTGCAAAAAAAAAAAAAAAATGTTTTGAACTTTTGCATCAATCTACTGTACTCCAACCACAAGAAAGTCTTTGGGGACTGAGACGAAGCGGGGTAATGCTATGAATGAATGTTGATGTCATAAGGTCACACACGTGGGTACTCGTATCTGTATTGGCTAGCTCTCACAGCACAAACAATAACAATGATACACACATATTGATACTACCCTAGTTACAAAATTAGATCGCTGTTAATCTTCTGGTCTTTTAATCTCTCCATACAGGAAATAACATATGCAGGAGAGCGCATGGTTTTTAAACTGACGTTATAACAGTAATATCATCTATCTACTTCGCTCCAATAGATGACGCAACAGTAAGCACATTCCTTTCATGGTTGATATCCTGGTTGGAGAACAGTAATATAATGTGTCA
The DNA here is from genome assembly GCF_040183065.1 of Periplaneta americana. Taxonomy (NCBI): domain Eukaryota; kingdom Metazoa; phylum Arthropoda; class Insecta; order Blattodea; family Blattidae; genus Periplaneta; species Periplaneta americana. Next base: position 105,660,582 of record NC_091133.1, on the reverse strand, counting down.
AGAATTATATGATGAACAATAATTAGAACGAGTTTATTTCGCATATCACGTATCTGGGAGAGCTTTACAAGAATAGCAACTCAATTATTCTAAGTGCACTTCACTGTTTCTTAATATAACAATAAAAGTAAGTTTTCACTCCCTCACAATAAGTATACCGTGTGCTTTTTTGGGTATAGGACATATGGATTTAACATTGCCATAAGAAACTCATGTATAAAAACAATGAAGATATAACTTAATCAGCGGGCCATGTTTTGAAATTAGCAAGCTTTGACAATTTGCAACTCGACAACCTAAAAAGTTATTTACTTGAAAGTTTTAGTTGAGTAACAGCCAGATAAACTTGCTGAACATTTTCTCATTAAATGAAAAAATAACAAATACAGAAATAAACGCAAGGAACACTGAAACAAACAGACCAATAGTAATATCACTAGAAATGTTACAAAATGTAGGAAGGAACAGAGAAGCCTGAGATGCCCAAAATCAAGATGGTGGCATCAAACCTTTGAAGATGGAATAGACACAAGTGCCTAATCCCTGTATATAGATGATTTCACGACCACACAGTGTGCTATTTTTACTCTGGTGAAATTTAAAGAACCTCCACTTTACAGGTACAAGAAGACTGGTGAAGAAGAAATTTAAAGAACAAGAACTTATAATTCAATGATATTATCAGAAAAATAATTTCTCTTAAATTCTTACGAACTTCTCCACCATTAGTGTAGCTCATAGCACACTGGATTCATGCTCCAAAGCTACATTCGGACATGATTTCGAATCAACCCAACCGGGTTTTCTTCTGAAGTTTCCTCCAACTGTAAGGCAATTGTCAGATATCCCCATGGAGAATTCTTGGACTCATCTAGCCAAATACCATGTTGCTATCAACAATATAACTGACGCGCACAAATGATAATAATTAAACAACCAATTTAATAAAAATAACTCCTTCATGTAAATTCTATTCAAATAAACAAATACTGTCGTTATTAACAGAAATTAAACTCTACCGACTTTTCTACAAAGTATTACACTGGATGTTTGGGAGGTAATGCAAGTTGTTGCTTATCTTAAAAATGGAACTGGGTAGAGACTGGATTAATCTTGCTCAGGATAGGAACCGATGGCGGGCTTATGTGAGAGTGGCAATGAACCTCCAGGTTCCTTAAAAGCCGTAACTAAGTATATGTGTCTTTCTTTTTAAATGTCAAATAAGATTTGTGTGTTTCTAGCTCTACTGTCTTGCAGTTTTTAAAATGGCACTTAACCTTCCAATTTCATTGTCACAGGTGAGATCTATGGTGCAACTGAAACTCTACTGTAGCAGAGGTGCCAAAGTGTGTTATTCGTAATCCCATCATATTCACCCTCTCCTTATCGAAAAAGTCAGCTTTCAACCATATTACATATAATTACACGTTACCTGTCAGTTCTTCAGCCATAAAACATTCTTCGTGGCATGTTTTGCATCTAACAGCTGCTTTTCTGCAAACAGATAATCGGATATTGTTCTCTAAAAGAAATTACGTAAACAACAATTCGGCATTTGTAATAACTGTTTCATCATTATTAACAATAACGAAATACGCTCTTCTTCCATTATCACTTGTTCATTTGTGCTATGTTTCTTTGAATCAAGTGTTTGCTACAGTCAACTCACCCATTGTGGGCTAAAGAAAAATCACATGAGCACACATTACAAAATACATGGTTTCCACTAACACTTGAAGCAACTGAACATGGCCATTCCTTTGTGTAACTATCTCGATATTTTTATAATACTGCTGTCTTCTTGCTAGTAAATGCCCTTTGAGATTTTACACTCTTTATTTCAGAAAACCAGTTACTGGATGTTAAATAATAGAAATAAGTCACATATAACTTAGTATATGTAATAGATAAAAGTGGAACAAAGTGCTGAATTTGTCTTGTTCACAATTTCACAAACCACGCCACACGCACTTTATTTCAGAAAACCAATCACTGGATGTTAAATAATGGAAATAACAGTTACACATAGTATATATAACAGATAAAAGCAGAACATGAAGTGTCGAATTTGTCCTGTTCAAAATTTCACAAACTCCGTCACACGCACCTTATTTCAGAAAACCAATCATTGGATGATAAATAATGGAAATAACAGTCACATATAGTATGTAACAGATAAAAGCAGAACATAAAGTGCCGAATTTGTCTGGTTCACAATTTCACAAACCACGTCACACGCACCTTATTTCAGAAAACCAAGTCACACGCACCTTATTTCAGAAAACAAATCACTGGATGTTAAATAATGGAAATAACAGTCACTTATAGTATATGTAACAGATAAAAGCAGAACATAAAGTGCCGAATTTGTCTGGTTCACAATTTCACAAACCACGTCACACGCACCTTATTTCAGAAAACAAATCACTGGATATTAAATAATGGAAATAACAGTCACATATAGTATATGTAACAGATAAAAGCAGAACATGAAGTGCCGAATTTGTCTTGTTCAAAATTTCACAAACCACATCACACGCACCTTATTTCAGAAAACCAAGTCACACACACCTTATTTCAGAAAACAAATCACTGGATGTTAAATAATGGAAATAACAGTCACATATAGTATATGTAACAGATAAAAGCAGAACATTAAGCGCCAAATTTGTCTGGTTCACAATTTCACAAACCGCGCCACACGCACTTTATTTCAGAAAACCAATCACTGGATGTTAAATAATGGAAATAACAGTCAAATATAGTATATGTAACAGATAAAAGCAGAACATTAAGCGCCAAATTTGTCTGGTTCACAATTTCACAAACCGCGCCACACGCACTTTATTTCAGAAAACCAATCACTGGATGTTAAATAATGGAAATAACAGTCAAATATAGTATATGTAACAGATAAAAGCAGAACATTAAGTGCCGAATTTGTCTGGTTCACAATTCCACAAACCAAGTCACACGCACCTTATTTCAGAAAATCAATCACTGGATGTTAAATAATGGAAATAACAGTCACATATAGTATATGTAACAGATAAAAGCAGAACATAAAGTGCCGAATTTGTCTGGTTCACAATTTCACAAACCACGCAACACGCACTTTATTTCAGAAAACCAATCACTGGATGTTAAATAATGGAAATAACAGTCAAATATAGTATATGTAACAGATAAAAGCAGAACATAAAGTGCCAAATTTGTCTGGTTCACAATTTCACAAACCGCGTCACACGCACTTTATTTCAGAAAACCAATCACTGGATGTTAAATAATGGAAATAACAGTCAAATATAGTATATGTAACAGATAAAAGCAGAACATAAAGTGCCGAATTTGTCTGGTTCACAATTCCACAAACCAAGTCACACGCACCTTATTTCAGAAAACCAATCACTGGGTGTTAAATAATGGAAATAACAGTCACATATAGTATATGTAAAAGATAAAAGCAGAACATAAAGTGCCGAATTTGTCTGGTTTACAATTTCACAAACCACGTCACACGCACCTTATTTCAGAAAACCAATTCACAAGCACCTTATTTCAGAAAACCAATCACTGGATGATAAATAATGGAAATAACAGTCACATATAGTATATGTAACAGATAAAAGCAGAACATAAAGTGCCAAATTTGTCTGGTTCACAATTTCACAAACCACGTCACACGCACCTTATTTCAGAAAACAAATCACTGGATGTTAAATAATGGAAATAACAGTCACATATAGTATATGTAACAGATAGAAGTAGAACATGAAGTGCCGAATTTATCTTGTTCAAAATTTCACAAATCCCATCACACGCACTTTATTTCAGAAAACCAATCACTAGAAATTAAATAATGCAAATAACAGTCACATAAATAGTATATGTAAGAGACAAAAAGCAGAACATAGTGTGCCGAATTTGTCTTGTTCATAATTTCACAAACCACGCCACACATCAACAATGTAACTCAACAGATTAACCTGTTTTCTGGTTTCACACCAGCAATTGTAATAGATGGAAGTGACGATTACACCCCAATGTTGCGCATAGAACTAGAAGGAAGCAGTGTTGACACATTTTCTCTTGTTTTCTATCTGCAGAATAAATTAAAATATATTTGTTTCTTTCATGATATTGTTTTTCCATAAGAATTTGCCCATTGACCATAATGCCGTAATAATGGGGGGGGGGGGGGGGGCAAATCCGTAATAATTATGGACAATCTGTAATAGTTGGCACCTCTGCTGTAGTATAGTTATATATGCGAATATAAAAATATAAAGCAAAGAGTAAATATGATATTAATATATGAGATAGTCAGTACAAAAACTAATTATTTCCATTGACATTTAAACTGAGGAAACAGATGCTAAAATTCAAAGCTTTTGCAAGCTTTCACAGTTATCGATGCTACTGAGCTCTGCACAACTATTAGCTTATGTTAGCTCTGAGGACTGATAAATTTTGTCCTTACAGTATGTTGTAACTATAAAACTCAACTCAAGGAATGTGGAGGTAGCCAGTTTGGTTTCTAAAGCTCTCAGAAGCAAGTTAGCACACGCAAGCATACTCTCAAACACACAGAAAGTAAGGGAAAGGAGAGAAGAAGATTGCGGTAGAGAGAAAATAGGAAGTCAGAAACCACACAAAAATCTGCAAGGCACTTAAGTGTAATACTATTATGTATCACAACATTACAATAAATAGGCGCTCATTAATGTAATATGTAATCAAATGCTGACATGGGAACTATAAATGAACTCATGTCGAAGCCTCCCCTCAAATTTGCACATATTTTAGACTTTTACAGCAGATAAATACAAAAATTATTCTGCTCATTCCTGGTGTTGCGGAAGAGAAGGCCTAATGACCTTAACTACACCAAAATAAATAAATAATGAATCACAAGGCTGAGAAATTAAAGCTTGAATAAAAGACTACAGTAGAACCTCTATTATCCGTGGTAATGAAGGGGATGGAGTGAATGGTTAATCGAAAAATCAGATAATCCGTACTATAAAATGTATTCATAAACTAAGAGCATAATACAATTTTGTCATTTTTCCCGTGGTCTTTTCTTTTAATACGCTAGATAGTGGATCACAAGTTCACTAATTTAAGTCTAGTTTTCAACAACGGGTTTTTAATAGCCGAGGAAACTCCTTATGACAGCTGTCAGTGGAAAGATAGGAATAGTAGAGGTCTCATGTTTTAGATTTACAAATTTGATGCACATTACATTTTGTTTTTCATTAAATCGAGCACAGTTGTAATTCCTATCTCGTATTGTGATGAGACAGTTTCTCATTTCCCAAACCACTCAATTATTTGCACTTTTTTTCGTAGCAAACACGTTTTCTTTTGACACCTGTGGAAGACATTTTACATAGAAGTTAGACAGTTCGACAACTCTAAGAGCAGATTATACCGCGTAAGGGTAAAGATTTGCAAAAAAAAAAACACTCTGTAGAAAAAAATTTCGTACTAATATAATGTACAGTACTCATATTTTTTTTCTGCAAAACAAAAAGAGCAAGAGAGAAAGACAGTTGGATAATCCACCAATCGGTTAATACCGTGACGGATAATCGAGGTTTTACTGTATACAAAAATTGAGTAGCCCTTGCGTCTTAAAACACATAATTCCACACAAACATCTCTCAGCCAATGAACATCCTTACTGATACTCAACTGACCAATGAGAATTGTACTACGAAAAGCATGGTGCTAAGAACTAACATCTGGTAGTATTTTATCCTAAGTTCAATTGTTTCATTCCAAGAAATTTCTCACTCTTCTGCTTTCGATTCGATTATAATCGAATAATTATTGGTCTCGAAGTTATTAGTGGTTAGTACGAAGCATTGAGCAAACATTGCAAGATTTGAAACTACGAAGTATAAATGAAACTACAGAAGATTTAACTGTAAATAACACTTTACCGAAAATAAAATTAACATTTTAAATGTGAACAAATAAAACCTATGTCACAAGTGTTACGATATTACAACTTCTAATTTCACCCATGAATTTCATATTTGCAAAAGGGTGGTATGTACTTATAATCTCTGCCTTCACAGGAAAAATATTTGAATCCACTCATGCAGTAGAATCCAGTTGTGCACTTAAGAAATATCTATCTGAAATTCACAAGTGCAAAACAGTTTTCACAGGTAATTTACTTCTGCTTTTAAACTTACATTTCTTGTCATGAGATAATTATTTATCAACCTGCGGTCTCTATATCATTATCGTGACAAGCAACGTCCATTAATTTCAATTAAATTACTGATAAACTATCAGCACTTGTGATATTACTGTTGACAATGCCTGTTATTATTCGGTTGAGAAGCTTTTGTCATTCAGTCTGCTGTCAAAAAATCTGAAAGTTAGAATTTATAAAACAGTTATATTACCAGTTGTTCTATATGGCTGTGAAACTTGGATTCTCACTTTGAGAGAGGAATAGAGATTAAGGGTCTTTCTGAATAAGGTGCTTAGGAAAATATTTGGAGCTAAGAGGGATGAAGTTACAGGAGAATAGAGAAAATTACACAATGCAGAACTGTACGGATTATATTCTTCACCTGACATAATTAGGAACATTAAATCCAGACGTCTGAGATGGGCAGGGCATGTAGCATGTATGGGCGAATCCAGAAATGCACATAGAGTATTAGTTGGGAGACTGGAGGGAAAAAGACCTTTGGGGAGGCTGAGAGTAGATGGGAGGATAATATTAAAATGGATTTGAGTGAGGAGAGATATGATAGTAGAGACTGGATTAATCTTGCTCAGGATAGGGACCGATAGCGAGCTTATGTGAAAGAGGCAATGAACCTCTGGGTTCCTTAAAAGCCATTTGTAAGTGCTCTCTCAGCAGTCGACGCATGTTCAGTGTACAAGCTCTTAATGTGTGTCACATAATCAGATGCGGTTTGAAGAGAATGGCAACTCAAATACTCATTCCAAATACGCGCTGTTATTTCTTAATGTAACATTCAAAGTAAGTTATCACACTTTTACAGTTGGTAAGGCAGGGCAGTAATCAGCAGACAGCACAATTCAACAAAAATCCTCTTATTATTAACTCTAATAAGAGGTATATTAACCGTCTAATTCATGATTAGGGGCATGAATAGGGTTAGAAATTAGCTGTAGTCTTCTTTTCGTCTCAATGTACTTACAGAAGGATTTTTTAGTCACTGTACTCAACCATCATCCAGTACGATGCAGTGTTTTGTGCATTAAGTTACACATATACTGGTAAGAGGTTAGGAACAATTTTAGGGGTTGCAATCCCTTATGGCCCTGCAGTAAGGGCAGCTAATTAGATATACTTGTCTATCCACTGTGGACATCTGTCTGTGCAGTTTGAGAGGGGGTTTAGACATGTAATCATTAACAATTCCCTTGCGAGATAAATCTGGCATTACAGACACTTGAAATTTTGTAAATCTGTTATATAAATAATTTTCCTGGGTTAACTTCAACTGTGCTGGTAATTTACCTTAGTTAATTACTAGTTTCGATTTGATTTTGGCCATCTTCAGATTTCTAGTGTAGTTCTTGCTTGCTTCCAGTTTCTTTTTATAATGCCTTTGTGGTGGGTGACATTTTGAACAGTATAGTGTTGTGCCAAATAGTGCGTTCTGAAATGTAATTGTGTGTTGAGGATATCTTGTGGAAGTTTTTTTTTATGTTTGTTCTAGTATAGTTACTGGTTTTTTGGTTCAATATGTAGGATTTCCATATCTGTTTCTATGTTGTTGTACTTCTGGTTGTTGGTGATGAATCCTGCATTATCTGGAACTATTGCGTGAATTGGTTATGGTTGTGATGTGTTCCTATACCTGGTAAGGTTTATCTTGTCTCAGTAGCAATAAAACCAAGTCCCTTCAAATGAGGGTGGAGATTATAGGAGGGTTGTAAATTTTCAGGATTCCTTTCAAAATCTTGTTATTGTACAGGCTGCCGGAACTCGGTTTCTTGAAAGACAAGCTCAGTGACGGAACTACACAGTACGAAGAGAGATATTTTGTTATTTTATTTTGTGCTACAGAATGTATCAACTAGTCCCTTCCGCCACTGGATGGATGGACGGCATCGCTCCACTCCCCCATCGCCATAACAACACAGACGAAGCAAGACATATCTCCTTTCTCTCTCTTTTCATAGTGAGACAAGATACATCACACAGCCTTTAGTATAGTGTTAAAAATATCTCCCAGTTTGTCCAATGCAGAAGTCGTTACAACTTTTGCATGTTAATTTGTAAACTCCTGTTAGGTTTTATTTGTTTGTTTCGTGTGTGAATGTTGAGACGTTTTTGTAGTGTGTTCTGTTTGTATACAATGCTGTAATTTAATTTTTTGAATGAAGATGGGACGTAGTATGTGTTTTTATTTTCTTATGTTGGTGTGATGTATTTTTTTTAATATTTTTCTTTTACTTGGTTATTTAACGACGCTATATCAACTACGAGGTTATTTAGCGTCGATGGAATTGGTGATAGTGACATGATATTTGGAGAGATGAGGCCAAAGATTCGCCATAGATTACGTGACATTTGTCTTACGGTTGGGGAAATCCTCAGAAAAATCTCAACAAGGTAATAAGCCCAAGCGGAAATCGAACCTGCGCCCAAGTGCAACTCCGGATTGGCAGGCAAGTACCTTAGCCAACCAAGCTATGCCGATGGCTATGTGATATATTCCACAATACATCCACATATGCAAAACAGATCACCAACCAAGTTTAAATAATTAATATAAATATTATTACAATTCACATTACGAAAAATATAAGGAAGAATTTTAAATTCTACAGCTACAGCAACATAGTTTCAATTAACATAGGAAAGTTGTTTATATAACAAATTTACAAAATCTTTAGTGACAGTGTGTTAAAAGTTTGTAATCAAGATGTATATTAAAGACACATATTTGATCGATTTCTAACTTTTAAGTCGCCTCTGTGCTGAGCAAGTGAAATAACTGGTACAACCCCTGACTCAATCAATGACGCAATACACAATCTTAACGAGGACCTTGAATCCATATCTGGATGGGCCAGAAAGTTTGGTTTGACTCTCAATCCAAGAAAATCACAAGCAATCCTAGTGGGACACCAACGTCTATTATGCAACATTACTCCTGCTCTTCCAGTCAAGTTAAACGACACAATAATCCCTTTTGCTTCCTGTGTTCAAAACCTTGGAGTTTACTTTGACACGCATTTAAACTGGAATTATCAAGTAACCCATATTATCAAAAAAGTGCTTTCCATACTACATTCCTTAAACAGCATTCGAAAATTCCTCCCGCTATCACTCAAGAAAATACTAGTGGAAACACTAGTAATGCCCCACTTCGATTATTGTGATTCTCTACTGACCGACCTCAATGTCAACCAGTCGCAAAGATTACAACGTGTTCATAATTCTTGTGTTCGCTTCGTCTGCGATGTCCGTCGCGCTGACCACATTACCCCATCCTTCCAAACTCTAAACTGGCTATGGCTTAACGAACGTAGAAATTTTCATTCTCTTGTTCTCCTTTTCCAAGTCCTTCACACCTCTACACCTACCTACCTTGCCTCCCGTTTCAGTTACCTGTCATCATATCATAATCTCTTCACACGCACGCAAAATTGCCTCATACTAGCCATACCAACACATAAGAAATCATCGTATTCATCATCATACACAATCTCGCTTTCGCGCTTGTGGAATACCCTACCCAGTGACATCAGAGACTGTCGGAATTTAGTAGCGTTCAAAAGCAAGCTTATTAAGCATCTTCTTACTGCGTAGAGTAGGTTTAATTTTTACTTAGTTTGTATAAAAAAAAATTTCTCTCTTCTTAATTTTTACAATGAACTGTCTAGCTTTTATTAGTCTGTTAATCTTTTAGTACTTTGATTTTTATTGTATTTGTAAATTCAATATTAATTTTAATTATAATTGTAATTGTATTCTTAATATTGTAGTTGTAATCCCCTGGTAGAGGGGAAGAGAAGGCCTGATGGCCTTATCTCTACAAGGTTAAATAAATAAATAAATAAAGTGAGAACAATGATTTTAAGATGACGATACTGTGACAACATCGAAAAGATTGTCGTCCCATCCCTAATTTCTGAATTTTTATGTGCTTCATTTCTTTTATAATAAGTCTTCAACATGGGCTACAGATGCTAGATCCGAACTATGTATTCAGCCAACACGTAACAGATACAATCAAGAGAAGATAATAACCACCTCATGAGAAAACCTCTCGCCCCTGTGAGTGAGGGTGTATGCAGCGAGGTGCCCAGTGGCCCAAGTGCAAGGGACTCGTACTTACCAGGAGCGTTGCAGTGCCTAACCGACTCAGAGCCTACTGACTACAGTGCCTACGAGTGCACCTGCCCCTCCACAACACTGTGCTGCCTAGGGATGCAAAGCAGAATTACTCATCACAACAACAAACAACAACAACAAGGGCTCAGCCCCACCTGACTGCTGGGCAGAGGTGGAGCAGTGCCATCAAGTTATTCATGCACAAATTTAAGTACACTACACCGCATTGCGGCCATATTAATGATAGACAAAGCTGCTAAGTGCTCGACCTGCAGAGTGCGTTCAGTCACAATGGAGAGAATTAAGTGATTACACAATCTGGCCATACTTGATCACACGGCACTTCTGCTATTCACTGTTTATCTTATATTTACAGTTACACACCCAATACTCAGTCAAGAAAACATTCTGTGAGGCAAAGACTGGGGACGGTTTTCTTTTTGGCAAAACTGTTTTCTCAATAGTTCTTTTTCCTCATCATTTTAACATCATCTTATCAACACAATGTAAATATTAGCGGTATCACACATAAAGTCGCTCGTCTCACATTCATGATATTATGTTGTGCCTCTCTTTAACTATATAAATAGCATTTAGTTTTCAATTATGAGCATATAGAGTGGTAGTTAAAAAAAAACCTAATAAACATGGGTTCTAAAATTAGTAATTTCCGAGAAATGAGTAGCTATTTGTTCGTCAACATAATACTCAATGTGATTTCCATTAAAAAGAAAAGCATTCAATATTCTGAGAGATGGCGGTATTAAAACAAGGAAAAAGGTCTAATAAACATGGGTCCTAAAATTAAATGTTGTGCAAAACAAGGGCTTTGAATTTATTATTATTATTGTATCTCCAATGGGGGTAGCCCTATTTTACATACGTATGCTAGGGCTATGGTTTTACACAAAAAAATAAGCATAAGCATAAAAACAAATGGAAAAGAAATGGGCTTTGAATCTGGTAATGTAAGAACACCATCTGAGCCGTTCAGAGCAAAAGTGGTGTAAGTCAAAATTGGGTAATAAAGTTTAAAGTAAAAATTGTGTAAAATACAGCGCAAAGTAGCAGTTAATATGTCCTTCGTGCTATCCACTGACTACTAATAGTTTAAATAAATTGAATATTAATTGCTAGTTTGCACTATATTTTACAGAATGTTTACTTTAACCTGCATTACCCATTTCTGACTTACACCAAGTTTGCTCCGAACGGCTCATATCTTCTAATAAGAGTTCTTTGCTTATTTCTTATTAAGTAAAGAAAAAGATAACAAAAGTGTGAGTCCTTGAGTCAGGGTAGAAGAATGCATTACAATGAATAAAAATCACGTTGCGCATGTCCTATTATGTTAATAAACAAGTACTCATATCTTGGACGATATTAATTTTAGAACCCATGTTCATTAGACCCTTTTTCTTGTTTTAATAGTATCTCTCAAAATATTTTTTTAACATCATGCACATGTAGTGTCTACATCAGCCTCTTAACATTTTGTATGTCTGATACGAAAACTGTTAACCAAGTTCCGTCCCCTTATTCAAGTTTTGGAACTAGAATCTGAATTACGTATACAGTATCTCTCTGATCAGAGTATCAGAGGCCACTGCTGTCTCACAGACCTATAGGGGCATTATGTTTGTGTGAAGCATGAAATCATGATAGGAAAGATGGCTAGGTAGTAATTTTGTGGAGCTCTCTTTATTCTTTTCAAGCTGTAAATCTATGGCATACGATCTCATCAATTTTTTCTGAAGGAAACCAGGCTAAAAATTTTTAACGTCGTCACAAATCAACCACTTTTACCAAGGACTGAACCAACAACCCTCTGATCTAATGACAAGCATAATAATTATTAAACTACCAAACTACTGAAGCTAGCATAGTCTACACGTAAGCTTTTCAAGATTCTTATTATGTTTTCTGAAACAATGTTAGCCTAAAAGATAATCATTCCATACAAGATAATTCTGCATGTGTCCAAAGCTCTTCCTACTGAGTGCAGAACAAAAAAACCTCTTTATATCACTTAGAACCAGGGTTTAAGCTAGAAAATAAATAATTGTCGCAAAAATACACAAATGAAAAATTATGTGTGCAAATTGCGAAAAGTTCGTGCAATATTCTAAATAATAACCCGAATCACGTAAATTGAAGTGAGTAGGCATTGGATACATACATATTCTAAATAATTGTACAGAAAGATAAAATTAATAAGGTATGCAGTAAAAAGTTATGTAATTTGTTTCTTGCAGTTTTATTACTTTCAATCCATCTTATCACACTCTAGATATACTTATGTTAGTAAATCATTAGACGTAGGTATGTTTAGAAGCAATTACTGCTAAATTTATATCACATTAAAATATGTTATCTTATGGGCACTGTAAACATTGACATTCTTTACGTGTAAGCCCTTACGAGATTTATTGTTAGCAGTGTTACTCCTTTTACTGAAAGGTAGTTTCTAATTTCAGTTTTTACAAGATCCATGTAACTAGATCCTCGCTCACAATTTACATTATGCAATGGAATTATATAAATCAATTAAAAGAAATTGTTCACTTAACTTAACATGAATTTCACCAACTCTTTTAAGTCCATTCCTGATCATTTATTGCTCAGTATCTTTTTGAACATTACCCATGCCATTAGCATTTCATTTAAATTCAGATTAGTTCATACTCATCTCTGATTTCATTTTCTCCATTACCATCTTCGTTTCAGAAGTCCAATGTGGTTGTCGCATTTTTGCACATTTACATTGAAAGTTCGCTGCATTTTTAGACGTCGAGTAGCATATAGCTGAAACGTTGTTAATGCCTGAAAATGGGTCGTTTGAGATGTGCCCAACTGTATGGCCCCTTGCTGACGTTAATAAAGTGTTTGACTTAATTAAAGAACATTATTTAGTAATCTTGCAGCAGGAGTTCAAGAATTATTTCAGAGAGAGTGTTCAAGATTTTTACTGGGTTCGTGATTCATTACTGTGAATTCAAAATATCTTCCGAATAATATACTCATACAAGAGGAACTAGAAGACTTAAAAGCAGACAGAATATTGAAATTAAAACTTCTCTAAGTGTCTTTGGAAACATTTTTGTTGTCAATAAGGAGTGAATACCCGGCTATCTCCGAGATGGCAGTTAATATGTTATTGCCATTTTCAACTACATATGTTTGTGAACTGAGCTTCTCTACGTTAACTGAAAATTAAAACATCAAAGAGAGAGAGAGAGAGACTCAAATCCATTGATGAAGATATGAAGCTTGCACTGTTAACGATTCCGACACAGATCAGCAGCTAAGCAGGCCCAAGTATCACATTGAAGGTGTGAGTAAAGTTATTTACTTTAATATTAGTAATAAAAATGCGTATTTTCTACAGTGAATTAAAGTTCATAAATTCTTAATAAATGCAAGAGTCGATTTCTGTTTCATAATAACAACAACAAAAACAGTAACAGCAATAATAATAATAATAATAATAATAATAATAATAATAATAATAATAATAATAATAATAATAATAATAATAATAATAATAAATTTAATTACATTATGTAATTATATTAAGAGAGTCACATCATATGTTTCTGAGGGGATTAATATTTTGGTGTGCCATGTTGGGTATAGGCCCATCTAGGGTGTGCCGTGAGTATAAAAAGGTTGCGGAACACTGGTCTACCTGTATAATGCAATAAATAATGTTCTCTAATATGTGAATCTTAATGAGCTCATGTCGAAGCCTTCCCTCAAACGGTGCACATTATTAGGCCTCCACAGTAGATATAGACAAATATAATAAATAGCTGTCTATACTACATGTAAGGTTACGAAATTAAAACTTGAATAAGAATAAAAAAAATTGAACAGCCTCTGACCTTGAGCAGATAGTGCTCACTCAACTGGAGCAACAGTCAAGTGCGTGAGCTCTCTCATATTAGTGACAGGATAATTCATGGAGAATGCAACTCAACTTTCTTTCCAAGTATGCACTGTTGTTTAATGTAACATTTCAAGTAAGTTTCTACATATTCAAAGATAAACCACACATGTTAGGCCAATTATACAGTGTTCATAGATTTGATAAGAAACGTAAAAAATTATATATTACAGTTATATAAACACTAATAAATATAATTATTAAAGAAATCAGTAATAGTCAGACATGTTTCGGAGATGCTTCTCCATCCTCAGTGACTATTTACCACGACGGCTGGTTCAGGTGATCGAACCGCATTGTTCCTTGGCTTAAAGTTTCTACATAGCTACAGTTAACATGGGCAGCTACATTTTACATCTACTGTAGAGATCTGTGTGCGCAGTTTATGGGAAGATTGCAACACCACCTCAGTAACAGTTCTCTTACTAGACTGGCTTCCCATATATATTTCATTTAAAATTATGTATCATAAATAAAAGTATGTGACCCTTTTCGAGTAATAATCAAGGTTACAATGGTGTGAAGGTGACAATCGATGAAGGAAGTCAGCTGTTATCACATCTACAACAAATGCCAAAAGAAACAAACATCAGACATGCATATGAGCCTAGCAATGGAAGCTCAACAATTTAAAAACCTGAGGCTACTAGTGGTCAAAGTGAGAGTAAAATATTCGTACATTTATACAACGTTTCCTAATAATGCACCTTACTGTACCTAACTCCAGACATTCCTTCATGCCACTATTATCAGTATGTCTTCATTTTGCAAACTAATGCCAGTAGTGCATACAAATGCATATATCACTTCATTTCATACACTGATGGTTACATGAAGTTTGAACAACATGCAAAGTATCTTCCTGTTTTAGTCTCGTAAAATATTCTCCTTAAAATCTCTACTTCATAATACAAACGCAACAAATGATAATGATCTCTAATCTGATATCGTGGAAATAGTTATATAAACATCTTGTTTCATTGACATTAAAATTAATGGAGTATTTTCCTTCCCATAATGAAATAAAGCAGTCTGATTATCACGGAAATTTAGAACATCTTGATTGATTGATTGATATTAAAATTAATGCAATATTTTCCTTCCTGTAATGAACTAAACTGGAAAAAAATAGTTTTTTTTTTATGGTACAATTTCGTAAAAGTTCTCTTTTTGGAATGAATGTAATGTTTATGAAACAAAGCAAAGCCAAGTTCCACAAACACATTAGGACCTTACGAATATGTATCATACAATGTTTTTCCTACGATAGTACAAATTTATATTGAATAAATATTTCTAGTTGGAGAGGTTATAAGATCACGATTTCATGGCCAAAGTAGTTAGGAAAAGCTGAATGCTACATCTTGTTGCAATGAGTACTACAGATGTAACTTCAGAATAATAAGGGTTAAAATGTAGACACTTACTTTAAATGGCTTTTAAGGAATACAGAGGTTCATTGCTGCCCTCACATAAGCCCGCTATCGGTCCCTATCCTGAGCAAGATTAATCCAGTCTCTACCATATCACACTTCCCTCAAATCCATTTTTAAATTATCCTCCAATCTATGTCTCGGTCTCCCAAAGGTCTTTTTCCCTTCAGTCTCCCAACTAACACTCTATATGCATCTAAAATGTAGATATGAATGTTAATTTTGTTACTTATTTGTTTTATGTGTAATGTTTACGTCATGAAAGATCGAGATAATATATTAATTTTTTACTGAATTAAATTTGTACAATTGAATATTACATTTTCTTTGGCAGTGCGTAAAATAAATTGATTATTCACTTTTTTACACACTAGTGTTTTAAAGACTCACTTTATGTATTGATAACAGTGAGTAAAATGCAACTTTATGCAGGTTTAGGAAAAGCTCTTTGATGACCTGTAAAGATCAAGTACAGATGTCAGAATGAACTTCTGATTCGAGATTAAAAAGTGTGCTTTCCACAATGACTGTTGCAATTATGTTGTAAGCACAGTAACTTCAAGGCAATATCAATCTTTCCATTAACCACCTTGCAGTATAGCCTAGCTTCTTCTTCTTTTTTTTTTTTTTTTTAAGTTTTTTTTAATATATATACAGAAAAGAAGTTGTGTGACGTGAAGTAATTTTGTATATATGCATTTTGAGAGTATATTGAAAGCTAGAATTAAAATTTAATATCAATATCAATTTATTATTATACATATTTAATTAGTAGAACATGTTTTTTACCAGGACAAATTATGCAAAACATTTTATGGCGTCCACCAAAATATAGTATGAGCTTTAAATGGACCGTGACACTCAAAGTTTGGGAATCTCTGCTACAGTTCATAGAACAAAACTGGAACTTAAATTCATAAATCATTTTAGATAGAAATACTAGTCTACAGCCTATATTCATATAAACTAGTGTTCTTATTCACTGATTTTTCTGTTAATGCATGTAACTCACAAAAGTGTCAATTTCTATTATCTTCAGTGATGCAGAAACTAAAGTAAGTGAACGCAGCATTAATAAAATACCAATTAAAGCTTGAAGTACAGGTAATTCCTAACATTACCTAATATTTAACATGAAAGATCTATCATGCATTTGTTGCAAATTCTCAAGTGAAGTTACAAAACTCGGTATAAACCTTTACGAGCTATGTATAATTTTAACTGCATTCCAGAAATGCATCAATTTTATTCAGTGAGTTGCTTATTTAGAAAAATGTAAGGAAGCCCTGAACTCAAAACTCCAGTCACACCATGTCCATGCATTGTTAGTCTGCATGTCATGCACTCGTGCTCCAGCTGCTTTACCCCAGAAATGAACCCCTGATGGTACTCGTATGATAGGAAATTTAGTGGACCAGAAGGTAGAAGTTATGATGACTAAGAGAAAAAATCTTTATTTGTTTTTTTTTTTTTTTTCTTTCAGAAACCGAAGTCTTGCATTTCTGATTTACATTCAGTTGCTTTATTAATTTGCCTATTTTTAATTCGTATCTTATATTAGCACAGTAAATTATAAAACAGCCAATATAAGTATAGTGCCAGCTGTGATGTGTGCAATAATTACAGCACAGTTTATGATTGTTAGAATCCGTTCATGAAACAAAGATATTTAGCTGCTGTCAAAGTTACGATCTATGATTTCTTATGGTAAGCGTTCACTACATCGGATATTTTAAGTGCAGTGCGTTCACTGTAACGGCTCCACCTCACAGCCTCATAGGATTCCCCTATCAGCTATTTAAAACATGACGTCGTACGATATTGACATTGCTGAAAACAGAGGAGTTGAGGTTAGGTCTATTAATTATTATTGTTAGCGAATAAGAATTTGTAATTGCTTCATGCGTCTTAATTGAAGAGGAAGAAACGAAAGAAATTTTGGTTACATAATATATATGTAAGAAATGACTTGATTACCGTAATGGGAACGCCTCAAATGATATAATTCTTCGCAATTTTCTAGAAGCGAAATAAGTTTTCCGTCTGCCATTTTGGCACGACACTGAACATGGCACAACATAATAGTAACAGTTGATCAATTAGAATTGATTTATTAAAGAAGGCCATGATCGCACGCATCGGAAAAGTTGTTCATCCGAGAAGCGTGGACGGATTTGCCGAGAGCCGATGCCTGCGATGCGATGTAGTGAACGCGGTTACATAACAATTACAGCAAAGATAGTCTTTTTCCGATCCGTGCGATTCGTCCAATGAGTGCGATACGATGTACTGAACGCTTACCTTTAGACGAAAACTTGGCATCATACTAATCCCATGACTTCTCCCAACTGAGTAGATAGCCCAGATATGGGAAAACTCTGGTCCACTGGCAATTTATACAACCTATGATTTGATTTTTGTGGCTGAGTGGCAGATGATTAATACCAACAACAATCAGAAGCAGAATAAACAACTTACGAAAAAGCTAAAGGGTTCTCTTTTCTTCTAAATATATTTTTTAACTGGTTATTTTACGACACTTTATCAACTACTATGGTTATCTATCTAGCATCTGAATGAGAGGAGTGATAATTCCAGCAAAATGAGTGCAGGGTCCAGCACTGAAAGTTACCCAGCATTTGCTCTTAATGGATAGAGGAAAAACCCAAGAAGAAACCTCAACCAGGTAATTTGTCCCAACCAGGATTTGAATCCGGGCCCACTCATTTCACGGTCAGGCATGCTAACCGTTTCTCCACAGCGGTGGACTCTAGATACATTACAGATTTCTTTCAGCTAAATAGAAAGTACAATGAAAACATAAACAGTCCCACACATTTAAACTGAAATTGTAACATTTTTCATCTGTAAATTAAAGCATCCCAGTTTTAATACAAATTTAGATAATACCAGTATTTAATATGCTGTGCCAGAACTAAACACACCTCATGCTACAGTCGACCGTGAAGGACTGTAGATCCATAGTTTTAAAGTGTTGTTGTTTATTGTTGTTTTCTAATGCCAGGCGTTTGACAATAAAGTCATTTGACCTCTTGCACTCCAATATTTTTCAAAGATATCATGACCAGCCACTGAAGCACAGATTTTGAGGTGTTCCGAATCCATTTCTTGGTTTGAGTTGCACAATGGACAGTTAGGGGACTGATATATTCCAATTCTATGCAGGTGTTTGGCCAAACAATCATGGCCTGTTGCCAATCTAAATGCAGCTACAGACGATTTTCGTGGTAAATCGGGAATTAACTGTGGATTTTGATGCAGAGAGTTCCATTTTTTCCCTTGGGATTGAGTTATTAAATTTTGTTTGTTGAAGTCTAAGTATGTAGATTTAATAAATCTCTTCACAGAGTAATATGTAGATTTAGTAACAGGTCTGTAAGTAGCGGTGCTGCCCTTCTTTGCTAAAGCATCCGCATTCTCGTTTCCCAGGATTCCACAATGGGATGGTATCCATTGGAATACAATTCTTTTATTGAGTGATATTAATTAAGAGAGCATTTTAGTTATTTCTGCTGTTTGAGATGAAGGTGTGTGTTTAGAGACGATTGATAGAATAGCTGCTTTGGAGTCTGACAATATAACTGCATTCCTAAATTTATTGATGTGGCATAGAAGATTCCTGAGACATTCACTTATTGCAATGATTTCACCATCAAAACTTGTTGTTCCATATCCAAGAGATCTATAAAGTGAGAAGAGACAGCACGGAACACCTGCACCGGCACCTTGTTCTCTGGAGATCAAGGATCCGTCGGTGTATAAATGAAGCCAGTTTTGTGGAGGGTACCTAATATTAATTGTCTCTAAAGACAATTGTTTCAGTATTTCAGTGTTTACTTCTGATTTCAGTATTTCTTCTGTAACTGGATCATTGCATGTGCTGTTACAGATGTGACTATTATTCACAAACTTATTTCTTACCAAATTATTTAAAAGACGGTTCAAATAGGAAAACACGCTCATGAGAGTTGAGTAACAGTATATAGTAAACCCTCGATTTAACAGACATATTTTAAAATCTCTATTTTTAGTCTATTTTAGGCAGTTTCGATCTTTAGTAATACAGAAACAGCATGCAACTGGAAAGCAATTGAAGATCGAAGTTTTCTTCATTAGCCTACTAGTTCACAGCAAACTTCTACCAGTAAATAAGTGCTTGCATATACTTTGGGACCATCAGTGACTAATAGAAAGGGGTTTTATTAATCACTAAAATGGTGTGTAAAGTGTTTTTTATTACTGTACTGTATTTATAATCGGACCCTAATAATGTATAACGTTTCATATTAAAATAGTAATACACTGTACTGTTAACATTTTACATTATAAAATATTAGCCTTTAAAAAATTCGCGATTCAATGGAGTTTCGGAAACCTTCAGAAATCTAAGAGATGCAGCTGGAAATATGGGATTAAAAATTAATGGAAACAAAACAAAATACATGGTAGTCAATAACAAAAATAATAATAAAACTTCTAAGTACATTGAGATTGATGATGCCAAATTTGAGACAGTCCAGAGCTTTGTATATCTTGGATCACTAGTTAATAGTAACAATGATATCTCAGAGGAAATAAGTAGAAGAATACAAAGCGCCAATAGGTGTTATTATGGGCTGCAAAAACAAGTTAAATGAAGATTGCTATCTCGTGGCACAAAATGTAGACTATATAAGACCCTAATAAAACCAGCGTTGACCTACGCATCAGAGACATGGCCTCTTAGTGAAAGGGATAAATTTAGATTGGCTGCATTCGAAAGGAAGATATTGCGAAGGATTTTTGGACCTGTAAGGGATGGTGAAACTTGGAGAATAAGATATAATAACGAATTATACCAGCTTTATGAGTCTCCCAATATAATAACATCTATTAAGATTGCTCGTCTGAGATGGGCAGGGCATGTTAAGAGAATGGATGAATGTGAAATACCTAGGAAGGTTATGGAATATAGGATTGCTGGAGGAAGAAGAGTTGGAAGGCCAAAGCTACGATGGACGGATTGTGTTATGGACGACATTAAGAGGCTTGGAGTGAAGAACTGGTGGATGGCGGCTAAGGATCGAGATCGATGGAGAAGAATTCTTAAGGAAGCCGAGGCCCGAACCAGACTGTAGCGCTATGGATGATGATGATGATGATGATGAATGGACTTTCGGATTTAACAGACACCTTTTAGCCCCTATTAGTCCGTTAAATTGAGGGTCTACTGTACAACCAAAGTTTGGCAAAATCATTGGGAAAATACTATCGGATTCATCCACTGCTTTGAAGTAGTGGTCAGCTTGTCTGACTGAGAAACTAGCGGGACCAGAATCGAATCCTAGTTGGGACGAGCTACCTGATTGAAATTTTTTTCTGGGGCTTTCACTTAAATCATTAAAAAGTAAATGCTGGATAACTTTCAGTGCTGGACCTTGGGTTCATTTCCCCATCATTATCACCATCCTGCCTCCTTTCATACTCATGTCATCCTATTATATGAGGTTAACAGAATCCGACCTGAGGGTGCCCAACCTCATAATGCCAAAAAGTAAGCAGAGGCACAAATGGCTACACGTCAATATGCGCGGAATTAGATTTAAAAAAAAAAACACTATCGGATTCAACTTGTTAACACCAATGATAGTGTTTTATTTAATGACACTTTCAACTGCTGACAGTATACAGCGTTACAGTTCAATTTTGCCTGAAATCCGATCAGAGGTGGTTCTTTTGTATGCAGTAAATCTCAGACACAGAACCCACAGCTTTATTTTCCTCTTGCAGGAAATCATGCCAAGAATTTCATCGCTCTTTAAAATTCATTGTCCTCAGCAAGGTTTGAACCTGCAAATCTCAGATCAAATGACCAGCATGGTAACTGGAAGACTGGCAAGGACGACCTTCAACTGTTAAATCATGAGTTTAATTCTGTATCTTACTTTATGTATTTTTCTGGCAGTGTTCAAGAATGAATATTATTATTCTAATATCGATATAATCACTTCATTAATCTCGTTTATAACTACACAACAAATGGTTTCGTACAGTTTTCAATAAGACCCCACTTAATAGCTAATTTACTGTTAGTGATCCAGACAGAAAAGAAGCTTCGTTATCTCTGGTATAGGCACAGTTTGAGGGGGCAAAAATAACGGATATAAAATCAAATCCTAATAGAAATATGCAACACACTCAATATATATACATATCAACACACTGAATCAACAGCGACATTACTTCTCAATTCATACAATTCGACAGCTATCAGAAATTAAGAGCAGCTTTCGAATGCCCTGTTAGAGTCGAGTGATCAAGTGGCCTGATTTCAACTCCAGAGTTAATCAAATGCCCAAGTGCTGAAGCAAAGCAAACACTCGCCCCCTGCAGTCGGCACGGCTGCCACACTTCCACCACACATGCAACCACTGCCACAAACCAGCCCTCACCGACTACAGCGCCTACCTTCCTCTCGGTCCTCCACATGCCTTCTCTCCTCGACAGGAGTCGACTTGCCGGAGTTCACCTCTGGGGATGAGATGGCGCTGATGGCCAGGGGCTGGCTGGCATTGGTCACTACAGCCGATACTGAAGACACACCTGCATCTGCCTCGCCATGCGCCACACCGCTGTCCAGCAGCTGCTTCTTGTGGGGGCGGGTGGGTCCCTGGATCACAGGTGAAGCACGTTTTAAGCTGCCATTATGGTAGTGATGGCCTGCCCTCCCAAAAACGTCATCACTGTCTGGTGCCTTCGTCCCTTCACTTATTTCCGTCTTGATCACATCTACAATGGGGGCTGCAGTCTGAAGGGCTGGTATGGAACTAGGATCACCAACTGTGCTGTGTTCTTCTGTCTTCCCATCACTCTGGTCTGGCTTCTGCCTTCGCTGTCGCTCTTCGTACATCATGCAGTCAGAGCGCCGGGCTGCCCGCTCATCAAGCTCTTCCTTCACAACCGGCACCTCCTGACCTGACTTCGAGGCACCTTCTTGCCCCCCCAGAATCCTGGCATGCAGTGTTGCGGCGAGGCCTTCCACAGGGCCGAATGACTCAGAGTTTCCCCGGGAATAGTGAGTTTTGCCAGTAGACACATCGGTTGTTGGAGACTTGTCAGGGATGACGGGAGGCTTCGTGTCCGAGAAGTAAGACTCGTGGTAGGGCTTGATGTCAGCACGTGGCAACTGCACGGGGGTGTAGCCCCCCTCGCTGCAAGTGTTCGCGTACCTGCAGGACGTCGATGTCACATGCTGGGGAGCACTCGTCTTGGGCGGGTAGAGCACTGTGGTTCGTGGTGAGTATGCAGGCTGGGGCGCAGTGCCTGGATAGCTGGCACTGTGGTGATTGAAAGTAGCCGCATGCGCCAGGGTGTTCAGGCCGTGGTGAGGGGGCGCAGGCGGAGACTTTGGACGGTGCTGCGGGTACGCCAGGCCTTCCAGCATCTGTGATGATGGGTGAAGCACTCCGGTGGGTGTGGGAGGGTTACCCGCAGGGCCCCCTCCCCCCTCGGTGCTGCTTGGCCTCGAGATGGGCGAGTATACTGGAGTGCGGTGCAGCGGTGAGGGACTGTTTTGTTCCTCCGACTCCTTGCGAACCAGCGAATCTTCCACAATTCGCGAGATACGAACGTTTACCCGCTCTGGGCGTGGTGGTATATTCTGATTCACAATGTTGGCAGGCGTGGTAGCCGACATCATGGTGCTCATGTCCACTGCCGCATTGATGATGCTCTGGTTCGAAATCTCCAGCGTGCGCTCTATCTCACCACTCACCAAGTCCCCAATGGTGCGTGTTGCCACAAAGCCCTTCTCACTATTGCCCAGTGCCTGCAGCTGCTGGGCTGATGCAGCTGCCAATTTCTCCTGTGACAGGTGACGCCGCAGTGCGAGCTTGGCAGGTGATACCTGTGTGTAGTCAGGCTGAGAGGACACACTCCTGGGCTGGACGGATGGGTCCCTGCTCCTGTACCTCTCCTCCTTCTTACACTCACGGTTCACTTTTCCCATATCCACTGAAGAGTTTGTACCATACCCACCAGATCCTGCAACCCCATAGTAGTTCCCACTGTAACCACCTGTAGAAGTATTTGGCATGGAAACAGTTGGGTAGCCACTCGACGTCGACATTAGAGCCTGCTGCTGCTGCTGCTGTTGTTGTTGTTGCTGCTGCTGCTGCTGCTGTTGTTGTTGCTGGCGGTTTTGCTGGTCTTCATTCAAGACACTTGTGATGATACTCTTCAGACGGTCCTCAAAGTTCGCCACTCGGGGAGGCTCCTGAGCCCGGTTGCTGGTGAAGCTGACAACTTGCTTACTGCCACTGCTGGATCTCCCATGCTTGGTTTTCGAATCTGAACCAGTGATAGAACTACTCCGAGGGGCAGGCCGTGGTGGTACAGGGAGGTTCTCACTAACTGCTTTTCCAGGAGCACCAGAATGTGGCTGGTACGAATGTCTGTTGTACCTGCCATTGTTCACATGTCCTGTGTCCATATCTGCGGGATTGGCGTGACTCCCATTGAACTTGGGAGCCTCACGAATCTTCCCTGCCTCAATCTGCCGTCCTGTCTCCAGAATCTTCTGTGCGAGGATTTCTGGATTGTTCTCTTCTATCTTGCCAATGTCAGGCACATCAGGCCAGTCTTGGGAGCGAGTGCGGGTCTCCCTTGACTTACGCTGGGGCTTAACTGCTGGGACTGCATGATGATGATTGGCCACCATGAGGGGTGGCTGCAGTGGTGGATGGGCATGTGGTACCTTATCAGACGGTACAGTTGGTACCACATTGTTGGCACTAGTGTAGGCACTGCTCATCTTGAGGCTTGAGCCTGCAGGTGGCTGTGTCTTGCGCTCATCGTTCACCTTCTCCAGAGCTGTCAGTTCGGATTCAAGGCGTGACACCTTTGAGTGCAGCTTCTTCCTATGGGAGAGAGTGGCAGAGATCTCTTTCAAGATGTACTCCTGCGTCAGTCCTGACATATCCATGTGTTGGTTGTTGGATGTTCCATTCACAAGTCCTGACTTGCGATACTTTTCCAAGATTTCTTGCTGCCGCAAGCTCACATACTTGGCCTGTTCTTGCTCAATTGATGTCACCTGTAAAAGAATTTAAAGGTGTTATCATCTTAAGATTTTATAGTTCATCAACTGTGGGGGTTGGAAGAGAATGTATGAACAGCCACTAGGACAGTGTCGTTTATGAATCATTGAAAGAATCTGCAAGACTCTCCAGGAAAATGGTCTCCTTAAAACTTCTTCTTCTGGGGAAAAGACAATACCACATCGAGTTTTAACAATGCTTAGACATATCTGTCTTCAAAATCTGGTTCTACAGTTATGGATATTCTGTCATTTTGAGCTATTAACACCAATTCTGGAACAAATTATTTTAAATTCTTACAATCTTTTGAACTGATAAAGATTTTAGCATTAATTCTTAATATGAAAGTGGTTTGCAGAATGGACTCAATTACAATGAAATGCTCAGAGCCCAATTAGCTGCTTCTACACCCATTCTATTGCTAATATATTTCTATTACAAAATAAATAAATATCCTTTTCTGAAAAACAAGTAGTAAATAGTGCAAAAAATTTACTTGAACTTTTGGTGTTTTCATAACAAACCATTTCTACGAAACATTTCCACTAGTAGTAATTATTAATGGTTTTTATTAAATGATATTTTAACAAATTTAAGTTTGAAGCTTCAGTTTACATTCACTAGTTTCTTTGGGTAACAACCAGTATGAACTATGATAACATTTAAGGGTTCCAAAATTGTGTGTTCGAATTTAATCACTTCAAAATTTCACAACTATTTACTGGTACTGTCTTCATGGTAGATATCAACTTCAACAGACTGTACAACCCCAAATCTTTATCATAACTCAATCACTCTAAAAACTAAACAGCTTGTCTTCCATATAGAACTATCAGAGAATTCGATGCAAGTTTCCAGACAAAAGCTACACATAATTAAAACCAGTCGTCTATTTTCTCTGAAGATACTCTCCCTTGACAATGGAACATCAAACCCATTAATGACGCAATGCCCTAAACATATCACACCTGTGCCTGAAGCTTTGAGGCCTTGGCTTGCAGCTCCTTGTGGCGCAGAACGATTTCCTTTGCTTTGGCCAGCAGGTCTCCAGGGGAGCTCGCATTGATGCCCAGCTCAGACATGCGGGCCTTCAGCAATGCTACACTGTCATCAATCAGTACCTTAATTTGCTTTTCCAGCTGCGCAGCCCGACTCTTCAACTTCTGGTTCCGCTCCTGTGAGGAATTGTATACATCAGCACAAGGTAAATTCCTTCTTCATTTATCAACTTCAGCCCACTGCTTTCACTTTTCTTGCAAACAGAACTACTGCATTAGTATTCATAGATATGGACAGCTGATTATTAAAGATAATATTTTAAGTCTAAAAACTAGCATTCAAAACTCGATAAACCTTGTTCCACAGAACACTGGGTAATCAGAGAGTTACTTCAATTGTTTGCATAATAGAGCATTACTTTTGTGTGAACTTTTGTGTTTTTAATACCACTAAGAAAATTAAATAAAACACTGTCACAGTACGAAGTAATTTAAAGCTCATTTAATGCAATAATTTTTTTCACAGGTTTAATCATGGTTTTTTTTTTTTCTCCAGGAGCCGCATTCTCAGTTTCTTTTATTTATTTTAAGTATGCACTCATTTACTGTATTTTCTTCAGATACCATTTGATCTATGATTGACAAATTTTTTACATTATGTGGTAAGCAAAATTTCTGATAATTTACATTAAAATTTAATAAAATAAATGCACATTAGTTGAAGAAAAAAATAATATCTTGTTCAGGAATTGTTATAAACTTTTTGTAATACAAATAATTTTAAAATAAAAAAATAAAACACAATAATTTATAATTTTAGCTCGAAATTGTAGAATTTATCATTAAAAATGTGAAGTAAAGTGTATCAAATGGTTCCTAAGAAAAGTGTATCTAAATTAGGGCAAACAAAAAAATGTTAGAATCAGCCCCCAACAAAATACTTTTCCAATACTTTCCTGTGAAATTGACAGCGATGCAGCTTCAATGGTTACGTTTGAGACTCACAATTGGGAGTCTCAGATTCAAACCCCATGGACGAACAATCTGACGGGATTTTCTTTTTACAGTTTCCCTGAGTCACACAGGGAAATACCAGATCGTATATTTACATACCGTGATTCATCACCACCTTAATCACCAATATTATAACGATTAAAATCATCTATAAAACACGATAATAGAAACAGAAACTCAACAATAGTCAAAACAGCCTACTGATATATTAAAAAATCCACACATGCGATATGACCATAGATTAAAAAAAATTATTGTTTACTATATGCATTAAATGATTCTTAAATTGTTTTATGCTGTGGCAAAATTTCATTTAATTATCCTTTACTTACTTACAAATTGCTTTCGAGGAACCTGCAGGTTCATTGCCGCCCTCAGTCCCTATCCTGTGCAAGATTAATCTAGTCTCTATCATCATATCCCACCTCCCTCAAATCCATTTTAATATTGTCCTCCCATCTACGTCTCGGCGTCCCCAAAGGTCTTATTCCCTCCGGTCTCCCAACTAACATTCGCCCATACGTGCTACATGCCCTGCCCATCTCAAATGTCTGAATTTAATGTTCCTAATTATGTCAGATGAAGAATACAATACGTGTAGTTCTGTGTTGTGTAACTTTCTCCATTCTCCTGTAACTTCATCCCTCTTAGCCCCAAATATTTTCCTAAGCACCTTATTCTCAAACACCCTTAATCTCTTTCCTCTCTCAAAGTGAGAGTCAAAGTTTCACAACCATAAAGAACAACCGGTAATATAACTGTTTTATAAATTCTAACTTTCAGATTTGTTGACAGCAGACTGGATGACAAAAGCTTCTCAACTGAATAATAACAGGCATTTCCCATATTTATTCTGTGTTTAATTTCCTCCCGAGTGTCGTTTATATTTGTTACTGTTGCTCCAAGGGGTGGTACTCCAGCTTGGGGGTTGGGCAAATGGCTAATAACCCATCACCGTAAAAAAAAAACAGCTTGTTACGAATCCATTTAATTATCCTTATTAGTATTAAAAAGACAAAAGTTTAAGAAATTTGAATTTATATGCTCTCGAAGCAGTCCTCTTGCCTACCCAATATCCTTAAAATAAGAAATGCAAAGGAAGAAGTCTGTCAGTATAAAACAACAACATTCGTGAGAAAATGTTTAATTAACTCAGAGCTACAAAATAAAAATGACACAATTCAGTCATATGATGATAGCGATACTCTATCTCTCTCCAGACTTGGGGTGGTATAGTCATGGTAGAGGAGGAGAATGTGGACTCAGAGGTGGTGATGACGTGCCAATGGTAGTGACAGTGATGTGGTAGCAGTGGTGCAATGGTAGAGTGAAAATAACAAGAAAACCCGAAATATGCAAGGAGTGTGACATTGTTACCTTGTCACGCTCTATCTGCAGGTTCACATCATCGCGATAGCGTGGACTCTTCATCAATTCCACCATCTGCAGGAACTGTGCACGGTACATGTCCAGCAGTATCTGCAGTGCATATGGTGTATCAGCAGGCGCTGGTGGGATATCCAGTTCTGTGTGTACAGAGTTGGTGTTGAGGCTCAAGCTGGTCAACTGCTGGTCCACACAACCTGGAGCTGGAGGTGGCTTCTTGCCAATGGCTAAACAATAAATAACCGCGATTGATCCAACTGATTGATATCATACAGTGCTTTTGAAAATGATGTTACAATAAAATCTACAGAAAAGTCTTGGATGTTACAAAGAGTTTACATTATTTAGCATGGAAAAAGAAAATTAACAAGCTGTGTACCTTGTGGAGACGTGCTGAGCAATGTCTGACTGTGCAGCAGGTCCAGTCCATTGATCTTGATGGTCTTCTTGGACTTGCCTTTCTTCACGCGCCCTCGTGCTCCTCTCTTTGGCTGTGTTGTCCTACTCTGCTGAATTATTGGAGCACTCTTACTGCCTGCACGTGTCAGCTTACGACGAAGCTTCTTCGGCTGTCGGGATCTAGTCTTACCTGCAACAAAGATTCTGAATGTCACATCTCCCAATCTGAATTGTATCAGTTAGTATCAATTTCTGTAAATTCAACAGAGTAAATTTAAAGGTCATGTTGATTCAGATAAGTTTTAAGTCAATAATAGTTTTGTATTCTCAGTCAAACACTTATCAAGTATATGATGGCTGAAAATTAAATTCTGTTACATCATGTTACAGTTTTAAAATATCACAAATATTTTCGACTTTTTTTTATAAGTCATCCTCAGGTGAGTTTTTTGACAGACAATTAATAGAACTGGGTGAAAAACATATCAAGCACATTTTTACACTGATAATTGAAATGCTCATGCATGCATTTACATAAGTATGGTTTCCATAACCTTAAAATTGATTAATGTATATAAAGTCAGAGAATTAAAATTTAAAACACATGTTTACATTGATGATTAATCTGCCATTGCGTGCGTACATAAAGGTTAAATGGCGTCTATGGCCTTAGATTGGACATGTAGAATCGAGGTTCTTTGATCTTTGACTGTTCATAGTTATTTGAGCATATACTGTATGCTTGAATTGTGAAATTAAAAGATTAAAACCATTTAAAGGTTATGAAATTAAAATTAAAATTGAAAAATTGTACATTATTATTCTATGTGTTGTAGAAAGTTGTAGTAAACATGTGTTTTAAATTTTAATTCTCTGACTTTATATACATTAATCAATTTTAAGGTTATGGAAACCATATTTATGTAAATACATGCATGAGCATTTCAATTACCAGTGTAAAAATGTGCTTGATATGTTTTTCACCTAGTTCTATTAATTGTCTGTCAAAAAACTCACCTGAGGATGACTTATAAAAAAAGTCGAAAATATTTGTGATATTTTAAAACTGTAACATGATGTAACAGAATTTAATTTTCAGCCATCATATACTTGATAAGTGTTTGACTGAGAATACAAAACTATTATTGACTTAATCAACAGAGTAAGCTAACAGAATACCAAATAAAACAATGACTTTCATTAGCTACTATGCTTACAATTGTAATAGTTCCTATGAGATAAAAATCATTGTTAATAGATTAGAGATTCACAGATTCAAACCCAAGCTAGTGCAAATGATTCTTTAAAGGTAATAGAATTCCTCAACATGGTTTTCACTGAACACGAAGTAAAACCACTGATCTCGTGTCTTAGATGTATAACATGTTCCTAAATGAGACAGTTCCAAGTAAAATTTCCACAACCCATTTCTTGCTTATGATCCCTGCTTCGAGTGCGTATAAATTCTAATATCTTAAACTTTTGTATTTTTAATACTACTAAGGATAATTAAACGAAATTTTGCCACAGTATTAAGGAATTTAAATCATTTAAATCATAAAGTAAACAATTTTTCCACTTTTTTTTTAATCTGTGGTCATATCGCATGTATAGTTCTTTGGATATATCAGTAGACCGCTGACTATTGAGTTTCTGTTTCTATTATTGTGTTTAATAGAGGATTTTAATAGTTATAATATTGGTGATTAAGGTGGTGATGAATCATGGTATGTAAATATACAATCTGGTACTTCCCTTTGTAAAAAAAAAAACCGTAAGATTGGTCGTCCACAGGGTTTGAGCCTGGGACCTCATGATTTGCATTAATGTCATTTGGCACTACAAAGCACTGCATAATACATGGGTATTTGTGAACAAATCTCCTATGCACTCTTGAATGCGAATATGTCTTCACAAAATTAACATAAATGTAAATACGCCATTCAACACTATATTGAGGTTTCTCCATGAATAACACTTATTTTAACAGGAGACAGTGCACTACAACTTAAAACTGAACTTCACTTCCAATGCGTAGTAATTATAAAGATATTACGGATGTTATTGAGGTCTAAGCCACAGCAAGATCATGTGGTTTACTTATTCTTGTAACAGTAATTTGTTCACAGTAAGGACTTTGGGGTGTGCTACAGTTTACATATGATCCCAGAAGTACAGTGACTGTGACATAACTACAAAAAAAAATCATAACAACATTGCAATGGTAGTGATCTCCTCCTGACATGGTCGATGCTTGGACATACTGTACTACTGGAGACAGATTTTCTATTTTAGTGAAAAGTTTAATTACTTTTTAACTTTGCTCTAGAGTATGCCATTAGGAAAGTCCAATATAATAGAGAGGGTTTAGAATTGAACGGGTTACATCAGCTGCTTGTCTATGTGGATGACGTGAATATGTTAGGAGAAAATCCACAAACGATTAGGGAAAATACGGGAATTTTACTTGAAGCAAGTAAAGAGATAGGTTTGGAAGTAAATCCCGAAAAGACAAAGTATATGATTATGTCTCGTGACCAGAATATTGTACAAAATGGAAATATAAAAACTGGAAATTTATCTTTTGAAGAGGTGGAAAAGTTCAAGTATCTTGGAGCGACAGTGACAAATATAAATGATACTCGGGAGGAAATTAAACACAGAATAAATATGGGAAATGCGTGTTATTATTCGGTTGAGAAGCTTTTATCATCAAGTCTGCTGTCAAAAAATCTGAAAGTTAGAATTTATAAAACAGTTATATTACCGGTTGTTCTTTATGGTTGTGAAACTTGGACTCTCACTTCGAGAGAGGTACATAGGTTAAGGGTGTTTGAGAATAAGGTGCTTAGGAAAATATTTGGGGCTAAGAGAGATGAAGTTACAGGAGAATGGAGAAAGTTGCATAACACAGAACTGCACGCATTGTATTCTTCACCTGACATAATTAGGAACATTAAATCCAGACGTTTGAGATGAGCAGGGCATGTAGCACGTATGGGCGAATCCAGAAATGGATATAGTGTGTTAGTTGGGAGGCCGGAGGGAAAAAGATCTTTGGGGAGGCCGAGACGTAGATGGGAAGATAATATTAAAATGGATTTGAGAGAGGTGGGATATGATGATAGAGAATGGATTAATCTAGCTCAGGATAGGAACCGATGGCGGGCTTATGTGAGGGCGGCAATGAACCTCCGGGTTCCTTAAAAGTAAGTAAGTAAGTGAAAAGTTTAATAAAACGTTACTGACTGTAGAATGAAAGGAAGTAAACAAGAACTCACCATTATTATTATTATTATTATTGTTATTATTATTATTGTTGTTGTTATTATTGTTGTTGTTACTGCTACTGTTGTTGTTGCTACTACTGTTGTTGTTGCTGCTACTGTTGTTGTTTTCCTCTTCACTCTGGCTGCTCTTGCCCTTGTTAGAGTTGGAGCACCAGTCACTCCATGCCCGACGGGTGGTTGGACCTGTCACTACACGTGAACGTGATGACACCGTAGCCACGGACGTGCTATCGTCACTGTCGCGCGAGCTATTGGAGCTCGTGTCCAAGTTCAGTTGTTTGCTCAGGTCTCTTCTGGCTCTGTCCCGTGACGACCGTGGAGGGGTGTTCTCCTCCTCACCAGTGGCAGCTATTGCTACAGACGCTGTCGTTGAATTTCCACCCTGTACAAAATTCGTATGTCAAACAAGGTACACAAACTAACTAGATAATTCACACCACTATTTCTTTACAATGTATTTGTACTCACCCTCACTTTTGGATTTTTGAGTCTCTGAAAGTAACGCTCAAGCTGAAAAATAAAATGAATAAAATTGCATTAAAATTATGTAAGCTATATACAGACACACAGTTTAGTCACATGGCTACAAGTCTGTTTTTCACGCCAAAGACAATTCAAAATATGGTGGGCCCAAGAGAAATTTTTGTGGTGAACAAAATATTGGGGCAGATTTTCTCTAGGTACAATCATCTCTCTTGCTACATGAATTGCAATAATCTTTATTATTAGTAATAATGATAAAATTCCATTCCCAAAAAATTCAATTCTACATATATAATCCAGATGGCTAAAACATAAAGTAACCACCTGAATGTATGAAATTCATGCCAATGCCGGAGCAAAAATATAACTTCAAACTTGAGAAAAAAATAAAATGAGCATTATACATTCATGGAGAGCAAGGGAGGCAATTGAACATGTGTTCAATTACATACTAACAAAATTATAATATAGGTGCGAGGTTTCTGGGTACTATATTTACTCGCGTAAATCTCCCCCCCCCCCTCTCCCCACGACTTGTAGGACATGTTTTTGAGAATATTATTTTCCTCGCGTAGTTTCCCCCTCTTACATTTTTACACAAAATTAGACATTCCTTTTCCCTTCAAGAGCATCTTTCGTAAAAATTCCAAGTATCGAAAAAATAAACATGGGAAACCCAAAATCATTACTCATTACTCTTCCCTTCTGTAATGAAAAATGTTGATTCCTGTGACAGCAAAGTAGACAATCTGAATTTTTTTGTCTCCTGAAAGGAGTGAAGTGTAAAATACATGCATCTTTATTTGCTTTAAGTCAGTGTTTCTCAAACTTTTCTGAAGTGGGGACCACTTTTTTAAGTCAGAACAGTTCTGTGGACCACCTTACTCTTGTTCCCTTGAAAGCAAATTTATCATTTATGTAGCAAATTTTAATACCAGTATACTTACATTTGAATGTAGAAATTAATGCAGAAACATGCCCGATTTTCAACAAGTAAAGATGCAATTTTGCATGTTCTATTATTGGTGTACGACGTACAGTACATGACCATTTGAATGTGCAGACTGGGTGTCGGCAAAACTATTAAGAAGGTCTTAAATACATGAAAAGGTTCGGTACTTTGGTCCTGTTATGACTTCGGGTGGTCCCTAGCTGGGTAACAGGCACAGCGCCAGATATGCATGGAAAACATGGCGAGAAACATCACGTTCATAGTGCTTTAAATTCCTCTTTTGTTGCTGAGAGTAGAGTGGGAAGGCGATAGACGGGTAGGGTAAATAAATTTCATAAAATGTCAATTCTGGGAGAAAATGTGAAAGGTGTTTGCCATGTGTCATTTACAAACTGAGATTTTCAGCTATAGTGTGATACTCAATTCGATTTAATTTAATTTTTTCTTCTGTCTTTTTTGAAGAACTACAAGGGCAGACCTCGAGGACCACAGGTGGTCTGCAAACCATAGTTTAAGAAACGCTGCTTTAAGTAATTAACAAATTAATTTTGATAATATTTTACACACGAGGTTTAACAACATGATCTGAGATTAGTTGCGGTCAGGGTACTGCAATATAAAATATAAATTATATGACCAGCCTCATGGTCTAGTGGTCAGAGCTTCTGGCTGTAGTCCATGAGGTCCCAGGTTCGATTCCCGATTAGAGCAAAGGAATTTTTCCTGTGTTCGTCCATGGTCTGGAATTTAGGTTAAGTTTAGATTTAAGACCTCTCCTGGCACCACATTATCATAATCATCCTATCACATCATCGGGGTAATGTAACTCTGCCTTCCAGGCGCCCCAACCTTAGAAGTGGGTTACAACTAAGCCATGGCCAGGAGAGAAGACCAGAAATGTCGAAAAGACAACCTGGTGGCATTGGATTAAAAAATATAGTAGTACAAAGAAAAGCCACAAAATCATCCACAATTACTGACACTATTAAAGAGTATTAAACAATGATTTCATTAGTACACGAATTGTTTAATGTTATTTATGACCAGATTATTCTCGATATTTTGTAGTCCTTGCAGAAATTTTTCCTTCGAATTTTGAGAAAAAAACAAAGGGGGGGAGGGAATTATGTGAGCAAATACGGTATTTGTACCATATCATAGATGTAGAAACATCCAATGTTTTGGAGCTGCATACCAGCTCCATCATCAGGTATATCACTCACAGATGAGTATGCTTGGGTGAATGATGCAAAGTCAGTACCATCACTGGATTAAAAGAATGCAAAATACTGTTATAAAATATTATTCATATTCGGATAAAAATGTGGTGAATAATAATTTATGAAGTCCTACTGGAAAAATTTCAAGTAGTCCCACACTGCTGGAAAAAATATTCCCTTGTGAATTATCCACTGCTGCTGTCTGTCCATACTGCATCCCATGTTGTCATCATCTCTACTAGTATTGTTATGTTAGAAATTTGGCATTGAATACAGGTGTAGTCCATACTTTAAGCTGCAGCGAATTCGTCAGCTCTTTTGCTTCCTGTGGCTTCTGAATGGTCTGAAAGAATTGCAATAGAACTAAGTGCCTTACCTTGGTGCGGTCGATAATGTGCAGATAGTACGAGACAGGCTTGCCAGTCCAGGAGACAGAGCCGCGAAGTGGAGACATCTCAGACACGTGCATGATGGTTCCTATGTCTGAAAGCAAGAAAATTTCATACAGCAAGGACGAAAGGGCTCAATTTCTTGCTGGGTGATGCCAACTGGGGGGTTGAGCTCCAGTGCCATCACCAATCCACATCTGCAGATACAAAAGCACATAAACAAGAGATTCAGTAAAAGGAAGAATCAAAAGATACTACGCGCAACTTAGTGAAAGTACAAGGAAGAAATCGAAACAAACTGAGTGCTTGCCCCGAAAACTTATCCAAACATGCCAGGTGCAGTGTGGTTGGTTCGGACAAGGGAGCTGCCCTTGCACAAGTGTCAGATGTATGCGCATGTAAGACAGAAATGTTGTAACAATCCAAATATCTTTGTCCAACAATGAGCAGTCAATTGCGAGAAAATGAATTCTTTTGCCAACTTTTTCTTAGCATTATATCTTTCAGATATTAGGGTATCTAATTTTTCCTAATTTTTTTTTTTTTTAATTAAGCAATTGTCTATGCTCTCTGACCAAATAACGCATAAAACTGAAACAGACAAAAGAATCTAAAACATGAATGGTGGGGGGGGGGGGGGAAAGGAATAGAGGAAAGAGGTAAATATGATGATGGACAGTCTGAGAAAAGGGATTTGTAGCTCAGATACTTTTTAAGTCCCAGAAAGGAGGCAATGCGCATGATCAGAGGACGAGCCACTGGTTCAAAAGAGAAGGACTAGATGAGGTAATAAAATATGTTTTGCTGTATGTCTGATCATGCGCACTGCCTCCTTCCTGAGACTTACAAAGTATCTGTGCGACAAAACTTTTTTCTAAGATTGTACACAATGGAAGTGTGTAATAGCACTGAAATAAACATATGCAATAACACACAAGTACTAATAAAAAAAACAGTCACTATACTTGTTTTAAGTCTCTGAAACAACTAAAATGTAAGCAACAAATCGAAGTCACTGGAGAATCTGTTGCCAGACAGTGCTAGAAGATACAAAGTTTGTTCAGAATCATAAGATTCTCATCAATATATTTAAAATACGAGATTTACGGAAGGTATGTGCTTATTATCATTGTAATTGTAACAGTAACTATGAAAACATGAAGCGGTTGCGGGAATATTATAACCGTTTCGACGGGAGTCCGAGCTGCTTCGGCCAGTATGCAAGTAGTCTTGCGCTGGCCGCTGTGTGAAAGAAAAGCACTGTATAATAACAAAAGACTATTATTACTATGTATAGAGGGATTAGTATCCTCAACACATGTTATAAGATATTTAGTAGGATTTTAAATGAAAAATTAAAAATACATGCTGAAACTTTCCTTCTGGAGTGTCAAAATGGCTTTAGAAAAGGAAGATCATGTGTAGATCCATTATTTAGTATGAAACTATTGTTAGAAAAAAGAAGAGAATTTAATTTAGAAACCCATATAGCTTTTATTGATTTTGTGAAAGCTTTTGATAAAGTCCGAAGAGACCTTTTATTCGACATATTACAAGAAAAAAATATTCCAAATTTGCTATTGCAAAATATAATAGAAATCTACACAGACAGCAAAATAAGTGTCAAAATAAATAACTGTATATCCGAATGAAAATTAGTTAATAATGGAGTTCGACAAGGTTGTCCACTATCATCAACTTTATTTAATATTTATATAAATGAAATTATTTTAAAATGGAACCAAATCTACACATCAGGAATCAAAATAACCAGTGCTCTAACATTAAATACCTTACTCTATGCCGATGATCAAGTCATAATTTCCAATTCAGAGGATAATTTACAAAGAGGATTGTATACATTAAATAAGATATTAAAAGATTTTGGGATGGAAATTTCAGCACAAAAATCAAAAGTAATGGCATTTTTAGGACAAGACCCAGTCAGAAGTAAGATAATACACAATAACCAATGCCTCGAACAAGTGCAAAATTTCAATTATCTGGGTTGTGAAATATCTTATCAAAATGAAAAAGATGTGAACAAGAAAATTACCAAATTTACACAAATTCTAGGAATAATAAACAATGCATTAAAAGCTAAATTAGTACAAAAATCTACAAGAATAAAAATATATAATACACTAGCATTACCCACCCTTTTATACGGAAGCGAGATTTGGTCATTAAAGAAAAAAGACATGAACAGAATCAAAGCAACGGAAATGAAATTTTTGAGGAGGACAGCAAGATATACTCTTTTAGACCGAAAAAGGAATGAAGAAATTTTAGAATAATTAGAAGTAGAGTCAGTAGAAGGAAAAATCAGCAGATACAAATTCAATTGGCTAGATCATGTAAGAAGAATGGAATATTCAAGAATCCCAAAAATTATGATGCAATATAAACCTAGAGGACATCGTCGACCAGGAAGACCTTTAAGAAGACTGCTAGATGGGGCCGAAACAGGTCTACAGAGGCCTAATTCGTGAAGGATGATGAAGATGACTATTATTGATGTTGTACGCAAAATAAAGTATTATTATTATTATTATTATTATTATTATTATTATTATTATTATTATAAATACAGTAGTTACTAATGTAATATTAATAGTAATGAATTATGTGAAATGCTACTGAAGCAAGGAAAAAGAGGAATTGATATTGTAAAAGAAAATATGTAAGCTGCAATAATTATCAACAAGTATAAGTACCTAATAAAATAAATATGTCAGAATTTTTAAATACCTAAACAGTGGGTTGCATATCCCTCAAGACAACCCCATGTACTACTACTGCTCTAATAGACAATCCATACAGTCGGAAAATCTGATCTATGAAATTTAAAAGTAAACTCGTAATTATTTTTGTTACATTAGAAGCACTGAATAAATTTAAACAAATTTTCTATCAATACTAAAAATTGTTTGCATGAAAGACAACTTTCCATTATCCAAGATACTTTTGTGATAAAATTATCCCTCACAATTATTCAACATATCAGTTGTAGTCTTCCTTTTTTAATTATTTAGTTGAGGACTTTCTTGGATAACAGATGAAGTTATCACATTTCTCAAGAAAATGGGGACCATACACCTGACAGTTGTCCACGAGCTTCAACCAAAGAACAAGACAGAGAGAAACAAGTTTGAATACGATATTACATTAGAGCCAATTAGAAAGAAATAGCAACATCAAATTTTTTATGAATTTCATTTCAGAGCTGGTGTGAGCTTGCAATCAAACATTATTTCCTCATATGTCATGCATTACAGCTTTTCAATAGCTTCCTATTTGTACGTGTCCAGTTTATTTTTGTGTCAACATAAACTGAAGCTCTATTTTTAATCGCCTGTGAGGTTAATTATCAAATGCGGCATTATAAAATTCTTACCAATGGTATTATAAAATGATTATGCCATAAAATTCTTGTTAACTTCATTCAATTTGGAGTCTTAATACTAATTTTCAATAAACTTATTAATCATGTCTACTAAGAATGTGATAATGGCCAGATATCCATGCTGTTTACAATTAAGGAAGAATAAAATTATTGGCAATGAAACTGTAATATGTGCTGTATTACAGAATTTTTGTTAATGATAATACAACATTTCACAAAGTAAAGTCCCAATACTTAACATCATGCTTTGTTCACATGTTTGCACATCTATAATTTTGAAACTATTGTGCATGATGTATTTTCCAATAATTAACATTTGTCAGATGACTTCTTATCTGACGCTTTATCAATTGCAAGGTTATCTAGTATCAGTGGAATTGGTGGTAATGGGATGATATTTTATGAGATGAGTCTAATACCCACCATGAGATTTTCTGGCATTTGTCTCACGGATGGGGAAAACCTCTTGACAAAACTCAAATGAGTAATCAGTCCATGAGATTTGAACACGTAACCAGACATGGTATTGGACCATGAGTCCAGATTGCTATCCTGGCAGCTCATCAGGCGATACAACAAGAGCTTCTCAAAAATCGTTATTAACTTTACCAAATAGGTTATTAATAAAGAAAAATTTCGTTCCAACAGTGGAGATCAAACCCGGGTCCCCAGTTCTACACACTTGGTGCTCTAACCACTTAGCTACGCAGTGGCTCAATCCATAGCACAGGATCAAATCTTTCTCCTTTGGTATTTTTCCCTTGACCCGGTTTGATCCCTGACGCTGGAGCAAATTTTTCTCTATTAATAAGCAATGGTAACCATAACAGATAATTAATCTTTACATTTACCAAATAGACTTAAAACATATTACAGTGATTCCTGCTTCAGGCATTTTCCAAGAGGCCAGCACATGTAAACTTCTTACAGGGGGGAAAATCATAAAAGATTGAGCTAAAATTTGTAAAGGAATTATACGATGATCCTTACTGAAACTGAATAAAGTCTGAATTGATAATTTGAAAATGCTTGAAATGGTAATTCTGCAAGAACAGTCATGAGTGGACAGAAACACTTCTTGTCTCTACTTTACGGTTTACAACTTCTCTGAATCAATAGATAGATTATTTTGTCTTAAAATCATTATTTATCATTCAAGCTATTTCGTCAGCTTTTTGTTGTAATACTGGAGGACAAGCAAATTCATGTCATGTTTATGAAGAAATCATTCTAGCATTAACGGTTTTCATCTTATTGTATTTTGTAGTTTTTGACTTCTTACTACTTGATTTGGTACCAGTACTTCCCATCTTGACGTAAAGTCATTTTTATGTGCCACGTTTAACAAAGTTGAAGTTAAAGTTGGTAATATTTGGCGTAAAATTGCGCCAACTCCATAAAAGTTGTTTTCGAGAAAAATGATTTTTAATGTTTAAATAGTTACCCAAACTCCTAATTTGTTTTTATTTCGTGATCTTCTTATAGTGTATGCTAGAGTAT
Source organism: Periplaneta americana (assembly GCF_040183065.1). Lineage (NCBI taxonomy): Eukaryota > Metazoa > Arthropoda > Insecta > Blattodea > Blattidae > Periplaneta > Periplaneta americana. Next base: position 105,620,723 of record NC_091133.1, on the reverse strand, counting down.
TATTAACCTTTCTTAAAAATATGTGAAAGCCAATTTTAATTTAAGAATTTAAAGAGTAACACAATGCTGTGAAAAATTGGACTTGACCCACCTACCCGCCATTTAATCTTTAGGTAATCGATAATGCCTTTCATTTTATACTAACTATCACTACCACTTTTAATAAAAGAAAAGGATGAAGTATATAGAATATAGTACAAATTATTGATTGCCTGGGCTAATCCACTAGACAAATGCACACAAACTGAAAACACAAATAATATGATTTTTCTTTTTACTGCAGCGTGAACCTTTTAATATATTAGACATACAGTACTGTGTTTGACTTTTAACAGTAAGCTTTGGAGTGTGTTGATACTGTTAGATTAAGTGGAACAATATCATTTTAATTACACTGATATTGTTGTACATTGTACTCATTATTGTACACACACTGGAAAGAACGATAAGGATTGTTGCAACCAATTAGAACAAGTGTTCTATCAATCAATAAATCGTCGTCTGATCGTCAGTTAAGAATTGTACATATAAGCCTTATAAACATGTTACAATCAGATTTGCGTCAGAAAAGAAAAAGGCTTATTACTTCTGTATCATGGTTACTTTGAGACTACCACACTCGAATTTCAGGCTTGGTTCACACGTACTCAAAATTTCGTGAAAAAAATAAAATAAACTTCAATGGTGCATGAATAACCTACAAACTGAATAATCCACAAATGGATAATCGAGAGTTTCCTATTTTTCACTGATCACTTTTAGAACTCAAAAAAGTTCCTCATGTGAACAAATGTTCTGAGATACCAATGAAAAATATTAAATGGGCGAAATATTTGGTTCGTTGCGATTAGAGCCACAAATGACATCAGTCATCTGGGACAGATATCTGTGCAATCAGCATTAAAGCTGTTTCACGCCAAAATCTCACCAATAGTCACATATGGCCTAACACTCATATGGGAACACCTGAATAGAAGCAACCTCAAGGCAATCGAAGCAGTAAAGGCAAAGTACCTCAAAAGAGTCCTGTGCATATCGAAATACACGCCGTCGTGACTTACGTATGAGCTGGCAAGGGAGCCATTCTACTTAGAGGAACTGCGACTGCAGCTGAGCTACCATCCACACAGGCATACGAAGAGACAGTGAGAGAATTAGAAGAAAAACGACTGCAAATCTGGAGCGACTTCTACACCACCGACGCAATGACTACAAGAGAATGGATGGCCGCAGGCTACGAGCTGAGACACACGATGACTCGCTTTGCGGTCCATGGATTCCATCACAAACTATGTAGGACAAAGACCTTCCACTTGCCGGCATAAGACTGCATTTGTGAACTATGCCTGAAGAGTTGTGATAGATATCATGCTATGTAGTAGTAGTAGGTTAGGTTATTTTACGACGCTTTATCAACATCTTAGGTTATTTAGCGTCTGAATGAGATGAAGGTGATAATGACGGTGAAATGAGTCCGGGGTCCACCACCTAAAGTTACCCAGCATTTGCTCATATTGGGTTGAGGGAAAACCCCGGAAAAAACCTCAACCAGATAACTTGCCCCGACCGGGAATCGAACCCGGGCCACCTGGTTTCGCAGCCAGACGTGCTGACCGTTACTCCACAGGTGTGGACTCATGCTATGTGGTGCACACGAAGATCAGTCTCTCTGACACGATTTTGCAACGAGTGATTCTAGCTTCATGCATATTTTGCTTGATTCTCATTATTAACTATTAAATATTTGGTTCGTTCTCAAAAAATTGCCTTTGTTATACTGAAAACTATTTTAAACTGGAAATAAGTCAAAGGGGAGCTATTTTTTTAAACCTAACAATTTCCATCATTTTAGGCACGAAACATTTTAAACAGGATCTTCTTAAGCAGGAATCACTGTAATATGAAATGTGAAAATTATTTTTATAATAATATTATATCTAAATATACACTTTCAATAATATTTATACAGTGTGATCCAATAGTTTGATACAGATGAATGAAAAAAAGATACACAGGAAAAACGAAGAAAACAGATTTTTTTCATAAACATGCAAACGTGCCCAAAATCTAATAATTAATTTTCTCTTTCAAAGGATGCACAGAAATCTCTAATGTTCGAGCCAACCACATGCACAGATGTTTCTCCCTGTACTTGCAAATATCCACCAATAATACAGCACCCAGCAACTTCATTTTACACTCTATTCTAATATTGCTTGGTAAGATAAGTTCGCACATCTGGGCTCCTCTTAACAAGATGATTACAATTGAGGACCGTTTTTGCAAAACTTGCTAACTGCAAAATTTGCAAAATTGAGATTTTGATGGATTCGTTAACATAAGGCAGGCCTCCACATGATGTTAAAGGAGTCTTAGTAAAATTAGATTATTTCTCTTCATTGTAGTGTGTCAAAGTGTGATCGTTTTTTCAAAACTTGCTTTCTCCTAAGTGAGAGTTAGCAGCAAAATTTGCTTACTACAGTGTTTTGTCTCTCCTGTAAAATTTAGTTTTTTTCAGTTAGCAAGTTTTGCAAAAACGGTCCTCAATTCAGTAATCAGTTAAGCTGGCTGGGTGCAATTTTACACTAGCATGACAGTGAGCTTGTTTTTCACTGCACTCCAATGCAAAGTACTCTCAGCAGAGTGAAAATCTTCTGCCAGAAAGAGGAGCCCAGGAATTCAATGTATACCAGCCCGCTTCTTACTCCCCCGATGGAACCAGCCCTCACGTGCAAGATATGCTAATCTTCTCCCCTGCGGAAACTACATTAACCCCTTACCCTCAACACCTGTAAAAAAGGACAGAGGGAGACAATGTTATGCACTGTCACTCAAATTAACATACATCACCTCAAAGTACAATCTGTCTTCAGGGTATCGTTTCATTGGCTTCAACTTGTGAAGAAGCATAGTTTATTACATGCCATGTATACACAAAATATTTCAAGAGGAATATTTTACAAATGATTCAATTACATCTACCATATTCTAACAGGGCGTCTACCGAAAATGTGAAACAAAAATTATTTTTCGGTTACCACAACTTAATAATTACTCATAAGTAGGATCTGGATTCTTATGTAATTACATATTGTATTCCTTTACTTGTAGACTACTAAAAATGACAAATTTCGGCGATTTGTGGTTCTGATATGGTTACAGTCGAGATTCATTTGACATATTTTTACATATTCTTAGTAATATTACATATTTTACATATTATGTGAAGAATGTAACATTTTTGTACATATCTATTGAGTTTTCAATTTTTTTATTAAATTAGTTTTATTTTTCAGAGTAAAATATTGAACTTTCTTTCATATATATTTGGAGATAAATCTTAACATCCCTTTACCATAACACCGCCTGGAGCGTCACCTTTTGCTCTCACTACAGTACACAATGCTAATAAAAAGAGGGCCCAAAACTGACGCCATTATGTTCTGTACACTACTATAGAAAATATGTGCTTCAATTTCTAAAACTGACAGTTTTGACACTGAATTGCTAGCTATTGATGCTGCTCTTCAGTGTATTACTCAAATTTCTGAAAAATCTATTTGCATACTTACTGATTCCAAGGGGGGCTATATTTAATATAATTAAATATGTACCAAACCTATACGCACATAGAATTATTCCAATTCAGAAACAGCTAGGTAAACTAAAAAAACTCCAAAAGGAAATAACATTTCAATGGATACCTAGTCATTGTGGTATACCTGGAAACGAGAAAGTCGATAATATTGCAAAACAGGCAACATATGTGCAACCAAGACCTCTTCAAGTGATATCTCTAACCTGTGCTTTTGCTTCAGTAAAATCTCATTTTATAAACCTATGGATCAACAAATGGCTCTCTTCTGACAAACGAAAAATTTTACGGTCTGTACAAAAGAAACCAAATGACGTGGAAATGTACAAAAACTTGCCCAGACATGTTCAAACATGTTTAACAAGAGCCAGAACAGGTCACATTGTCACTCAATTGTACCTCCACCGATTTCACATTTCTGATAATCCTACTTGTCTGTTGTGTAATAATCATGATGAAGATCTGGAACACATTCTTCTATACTGTCCATCCATAAACCACAAAAGAAGTAAATTAAAATCATCAGTACCAGTTGCAGAAGACACAGCCCTGCAGTATATATTGACTACACCCCAACTCTGGTTACTAGTAACAGGCATCTATAATGAACCGATCAAAATACCCCTCATTCTCGTGAAAAACAACAACTGAGTAGACTACAGTGGACTATAGTGGATTTTATGTTGTCAGCAAACAGCTGGATACATTAAGAAGATTGATTGATTGATTCTAAAACTGGCTTAAGAGAATAGTTCTTTTAAAAATAAAAATAAACATAAAACTGAGGATTCCAACCCTTTTGTCTGCAAAACACAGTACATAGTTCGAAGTGCTTCAATTCTATAATTTGCACTAATGCTTTCTCAGAATCTGGGATTGTCAGGTGTGCCAGTCATTTAACTTCGTTACAAATTGAAAGTAGGCTATTATTGAGGGATTTGTGTATGATGTCAGGTAAGTCAAAAGACCATTACGTGTGTGACACAAAAATATTTTTCTAGGAAATCTTAAGGCACAAGAAAAAGCATACATGTGGCAGAGACAAGTTGTATTTGCAAGCTATACAATATCATCATCATCCTCTTATCGTGTCTTCCTTTCGAAAGGTCGATTCTCAAGCTATACATTTAATTTAGGTGGTTATTTAACGACGCTGTATCAACTACTAGGTTATTTAGCGTTGATGAGATTGGTAACAGCGAGATGATATTTGGCGAGATGAGGCCGAGGATTCGCCATAGATTACCTTGCATTCACATTACGGTTGGGGAAAACCTCGGAAAAAACTCGACCAGGTAATCAGCCCAAGCAGGGATCGAACCCACGTCCGAACACAACTTCAGACCGGCAGGCAAGCACCTTAACCGACTGAGCCACGCCGGTGGCATCAAGCTATACAATGGGGTGGAAATGGCAAATCGACTTTCCAGGCTGCATCCTTTCACTTTAACTGACCAGTTAATATTACATATTTAATTAAATATTTCCCCAATATTTACTACATTTTTATGTACATATTTCGCACTTTAATATTACATAAAAATCCAGGACCTACTCAAAAGCATGATGAAAAAACATTAATCACATTTCACTCATCTTACAATGTCATCAGACTCGTTTCTTAAGCTCTCTAATCTTCAGTTCAATGGACAAGCAGCCAACTTCTCTCCCAGCCTTTTAGACTGTATTAGACTTGCACACGTTATCAGTGACTACTGACCACAACAGCTAAGGCAGTGGCACCAAGATTAAGTGAAACAGAACAATATGCATAATTTTATTACCCATGGTCATTCAAGTCTTTTACATTAGTTACATTTAGTTACTTTCTTTACCAACTGCTTAAATTAGTTACTTTCATTACCGGTAGACACCCTGAACAAGTATGATAGAAAGAATATTTGTTTTCAATGTGCATGCATTTCTCTGGCAAAATGTACTTAAGTACTGTTCCTAACTAAATTCAAAACCTAAGATCAATAGCTACAAAAATACCGTATGTATATTTGTATGAAATGAGCTTTCTATTACTTTCAGTTTTAAATGAAGAAGTTTTACCAATATGCTTTCTTCTACCAACTACATAATTTCTTCATGGTATCTACGAAAGAATGGAAGATTCATATTTCAATTAAAAAAAATGTTTCAACATCTGACACGCATGTGTATGTGTAGAGATACATACTACACATGCACGCACATACATAAAACACACAGATTTCATCCAAATAAACTTCTGACAGAAAACTTTTCCAAGTAACGTGATTCAAGCATGCAACAAGTTTCATCTCAAGGAGATTTGGAGAAGAAAGATTTCTAAGAAATTGTAGTAGCATTCTAATGTTTAGGCCCGTAACTTAAAGTCATTCGTCAATATAACACTGTTACAATATAGATACCAATTCCTGGACTGGAGGAAGTGGTCCTTATTTGTTACACAAGATACAGCAATTCAGTAAGGATAGTCTATTCAAGTGTGCTGCCAAACAAATTCGCCCAGTCTACATTTGAAAGACTGCTACTGCATCTTCTCATAGTTCTTCTGGAATGGCATTTGAGTTGATGTAGAGGGTTTCCCAAAGCTTGTTTTTACCGCATATGCGAAAATCTCCGGTTACAGTTGCTTGTAATTCTTTATGTGTAATTTGACTGTGTTAGGTAAGTTAGTTGTATCCCTCTGGAATACTGTGGTAGTCTTCTTTGCAAAGGAGTCTGTTACTTCATTCCCCATAACGCCACAGTGTGCAGGGAACAACTGGAGAACAACCTCTTTTTATTTTGTTTTCCTTCAAGTTTCTGTAAGGCCCTTAATGCCATTTTACATTTTAGAATTTTCTTATTTTCTGGGGTTATATGATTTACTATAGCTTGTATGACATAATTATGTAAAGTCTGATTAGATGACTGCACTGTGATAAGTTCTTGAGCAGCAAAATAGATGTCTTGAAATTGGGTCATATGTTTAATGTAATGTGAAAACAATTCCTGCTGGCCCTTCATCAGCAAGGGACTCATTGGTGTAGATGTGAAGCCAGTAGAGTTCTGGATAGTAGCTAGGAATTGTCTCTATGATTGTGGTAATATAACCCCACCTTCCAGACATCCCAACCTCAGACGTGGATTACACATAAGCCACTGCCTGGAGAGAAAACCAGGAATGTCGAAAGACAATGTGGTAGCATTGGTTAAAAATATACTTACTTTTTTTTGACATATTTCCGATTTTTACTTATGTTCTGAATTAAAATTGGATTCAGTTGAGCCATATCACAATGTTGCTAAGTATCGAAAGCATTGGTAAGTATTTCTGTATCTGCACAAAGATTGTACATACATTATTCTTGTTCAATGTTGGACAATATCTTAAAGAAACAAAACTATAGCAGCAAACTCTCTGGATGTATTCGTATTTTATTATATAGGTGGCAAAACCACTACAAAATCCAACAAAAGGCCAATTTCGAAGTTACGATAAGGTGCCATTTCATTACTTCGTGCTGAAGAAAAATGTAAAATTTCCTTCACCACAAATGTGAAACCTATTACGTTCACTCCTGCTTATGCCATTATGCATAACTCATACCTGAGAGTACTACTCTGGATATAATACTGTATATACCTCAAATTCATTCATAACATAATTAACTCTCTGGGCAGAATTGGAACAGGAACAATTCAAGTCATCCTTGATTTGATTTTAAGCGTGGCATGAATTATCAGCTAAAACAGCTTGAATTTAAATTTAAATGCAACTTTCAGCAAGCAAAGATGGTAATGGGGATTTTCCATCCCTTTCTAACTAAACTACCCTAGTCGCAAGGCTCGCAAGAAGCTAGCTTTAACATTTAAAATAAGTAGTTTCCGAGTTATCCCTTTTCGTCAGTTGTGTTCAGTTGAAGTGTTAATGTGCATTGTGGCTGATATAATAAATAATGAGCGAAATAACAGTTCCTGACACTAATTTACTTGAATTTTTTTAGGACAATTGTATTATCAAGACTGACTTACGAACAAAAGTGTAACTTAAAAAACAAATGACCGACTCCCTTGCTGTCAATGAAGGACACAACCAAAAGACAGACGCATACTTACGTAATGATACTAATATTGTGATTTCTCTATGACAGGGAGTGAGCTAATGTTACACGTATACATGTCTATTTGTTAAGAGATATGTGTAAACCGTGAAATCATATTTTACTACGTATCATTTGAGATCATTCCTTTTGGTGTTACTTACGATGTTCCAACCAATCTTCGACTGCTGACTTGAAATTGACTACTATTTATTTTAAGACTGTATTTTTGTAATACGTTTTCTCATATTGCATGAAAGACAACTTGAGTTAGCTTCCCCTGCTCAAAATTTCATGCTACGCCACTGGTAATCATGTCTAGAAGATCACAAAGAATACACCAGCAGTAAACAGCATTCTGGAAGCAAGAGAACTAGCAGTCCTTCAAGCAGATGTTCCTAGCATTTTCAACTTACAACTTTACGTAAACCTCTGACTGAGGTTCCAGCTGATATGTACAGACCCAGAAATAAAATTTGAGCCACCTGAATTTTCAAAGTTCCAGTAATAACATACTGTGCATGCTCAGTAAGCAATATGGTATAACTGGAACTTGAAAAATTCAGGTGGCCCAAATTTTGTTTCTGGATCTATACATCTCTTATCAGGCAGTACACTTCACTTGAGAACATGTGTCAGAGAGAACAATTGTTGCATACATTTCAAGTCTTATTAGTGTAATATGTTACTAATCAGCTATGTATGCAATGGGGGCGGGGGGGGAAAGAACTGTCCATCCTACCCCATTATCTCCTTAGTTGCCTCATGAGTGATGTCTTATTGATTTCAATTATGAGGTTCCAACTTGTATTCGGACAATTTACTAAACAATAACTTTACATATTGCTATTACAGTACGTATTAGACTAATTCAATACTTATACTTTTACACTTTCAACATTGTAACAGTAATCAACGATCAGTAATGCACTACTCCCTCTTGAAATTTTGTATTTCATAATTTATTACTTAGAAACTACTTTCAGATCATGTCCCAAGCATTGAATACTGATAATGTGTGTTGTCTACTTTCTACCTGAATGAATTCCCAACAATTTTTAATGTTGTCACCTACTTTCTACTTTTTGGCTGACTGAATTCCCAATAAAAATACAATTTTAATGTTGGAAATGCAAGTCGTATTTACAATGTTTCATATCATACAACTGAGGCTTTAGTAAATATAAAAACTACATAAGTCACACTCGACACATTCAATACCATCCTAACCCACAGATGACAATGTGATGCAAGATTTTTGGGTCAGAATTCCAGAGTTATGCATCAGCTCCAACATCAGGGAAGGCAAAGAAAGGGAATGAACTGTTAAGAGCTATTCTGAAGGAGAATCTGCCCTCAAAAACATGTGATCCAACATATCCAACAGATAGTTGTACCCATTACCTGTTGAATTTGTCCTAAAAAATAGCTCTTGGTAACAGATTCCCTGACGACAGAGCTGCATCTGTGGCATAGTGCAAAGCTCACAAATCTCGCACCATGTGGAATGCTGTGAAGTCCTGAAACGTAACTAACAACTTACCACTGAGATTGCGATCCGTGATGCGAAAGTTGAGGGGACAGAATGATTTTGATGAAACAATACGGGCTCCATCCTTCAAGTCTGCAAAGCGCTCCTTCAGCATGTGGTCGACTGTCGGGCCGAAGGCGAAGTTGTTGACAAAGACAATGGTGGCACTGACAATCTTCTCACGATGTTCATCTGTCAGGAAGTCTCCCTTGATCAGGCGGTAGTCTCCATACTTCTTCCCGTACCATCGCATCCACTTGCGGAAGTGTATGTTCATGCTCTGTGGGACAAAATCATGACAAGCTGTTAGAAGTAGCCAACTTTCCATGCCTCACTAGCATCTCGACAAATGCTACTTTTACCCCTACAAAACCAGAATCAGCTTGTGTTCACAACATTTCCTTTCCATTCCAAGGTCACTCATACTTTGCTCTTATTGAAAACAAATGGTCTTGGCCTCAGCTACAGCCATTTCTTTTGAGAAGGATCTACAATATTAAGTCCTGAATATAATGCATGCTGTTGGGTTGGTTCATAAGTTCGTAGCATTTTTGTTTCGCGTGTTGGTACTCCAGTTGCTATGGGTTTATTTATCGATTGTCATTTTTTATTTGAAGTTCAATTGTTGTGCTTGAGTTTACATATTGAAGTTTTCATTTTTGCAGATAGTGAGTGGAGCTGTGGACGCTAGAAAATGGAGTGTCAAGTGGAGAAAGTGGAACATTTCCTACATATTCTTCTTTTTGAGTTCAATAGAGGAGTGAAAGCAGCGAAGGCGGCCAGAAACATTTGTGCCGTGTATGAGGACAATGCTATCATAAAGAGCAAGACAATAAATGATTTTCTCGTTTTAAGGAGGGTCATTCCGACATTAGTGACATCCCACATTTAGGAAGACCTTTAGAGTTTGATGAAGACCGTTTAAAAATATTAATCCACAATGAACCACGTCAGTGTACCCGAGAACTGGCAAATGTGATGAACTGTAACCATTCCACCATTGTGCAACATTTGCATTCAATGGGCAAAGTTAAAAAATCAGGTGTATGGGTACCGCATGCTCTAAGCCAAAACCACAAAAATTAGCAGGTGGTCATAATGTGCATCTTTGCTTGCTTGTCATCGATTGGCTTGTGAACAACATCGAACATTCCTATCCAATATCGTTACTGGTGACGAGAAATGGTGTCTTTATGCTAACATAAGAAAAAGAAAGGAATGCTTGAGCCCAAACAAAAAAGCAACTCTCTGTACACAGGCCAGCATGCATTCACAAAATATAATGTTATGCATCTGGTGGAACTGCGAGGATGTGCTGTACTACAAACTGCTGCCTCGAGGTGTAACCATCACTGTCGACATTTATTGCCACCAACTGAGACGTCTTGCACACGCAATCAAAGAAAAATGACCAACAAGATTGCATGAAGTGATGCTACTCCACGATAACGCCTGTCCGCACTCTGCTAACCTGAAACAAAATACTATCCAGGAGTTGGGTTGGGAAGTCAGTCTGCACCCATCTTATTCACCTGATCTTGCGCCCTCACATTTTCACCTTTTCCACTTTCTATCAAACAACCTTCAAGGAACTTCTTTTCCGGATGAAAATGCACTCTGAACATGGTTTGACAACTTCTTTAACTCAAAACCACGCGACTTCTACAGGCGTGGAATCGAAAAATTATTCCAGCATTGGCAGACTGTTATAAATAGTGAAAGAGAATATATTATCGACGATTAACTTCTCTCTTATGTGTATCTGATGTGTTTAATAAATGCTACGAACTTATGCATCAACCGAGATGCTGAAATGCAGACATGTCTGCAAAGCAAGGAATTTAATAGGTGAGCAACAACAGGTAGTCAGAGAGTACTGCTATTGCCAGCAATACTTTTATTCACCGATAAGGTTTTACATGATGTAAATGTGCAATATTGGACACATACTTTATTTCCTTGCAAAGAAATCCATACTCAGAATTTATATCACCCTTATCGAAATGCATCACATTTATAAGGGTTTAGATCAATGGCGAAAACTTGACAAATGAGCTCGTTGGTCATCTGACAAGAAAGTTTTGTAAAAGAGTCGTGTAATAAAAATAATGTTCATCTACACACAATCATGACGACTTCCATTTGTTTGCAACGGAGAAAAATAACTGTTGACCCATCTCACATAGCACTCACTAACCAAGTCCTCAAATTATTAACTGGCAGATCTCATATCTGCACATTCTAATGCATTCTATTAAATTGTTCACATACGCGACTTTGCCCCACCTCAAATAAGTACACAAAAACCTAAGTTATGCAAGAAAATAGCTCACACTTTTTACAAGGAGTGTCACAACGAGAATAACATTTAAAAATGCAAACTGTTTGCTCTCTTGAGTGAAGAAGTAAGGTATTTATTAGACACATTCTGCAGTCATTTTGAAACAATCAGTTACATAGGGTAAATTTAAAGGCGTAAAATCAAAAAATTTAATCATTCCTCACCGCCAGATCAATGGGAAAGAGGCAAAGAGATCTACATGGTCGGAACATTACAAATGGATGAAACAGATAAATTATTATTGGACAAGGCTGTTCAGTCATTTTTAAAAGCTCCAAACTACACATTAGATTCCTTTACCTCTTCACCTGACCACAACATAGATTTAACCTAATACTAAATGTCCGCTGTAAATTTCTTCCCTTAGTAATGGCAACTATGAGAAAGCTTTCTGTAGATTTTTTCTCTTGATGAGCTGTGAAAAGTCGCATTTTTATATTAATTTTCGGCGAAGGCAAAAATTCAGTGAGGACATTATAAGACACAAGGTTAAACGATGTTAAATAATATCAGCAACAAGAAAGTCATGAGAGTGCCTTACTTACTTACTTACAAATGGCTTTTAAGGAACCCGGAGGTTCATTGTCGCCCTCACATAAGCCCGCCATCGGTCCCTATCCTGTGCAAGATTAATCCAGTCTCTATCATCATATCCCACCTCCCTCAAATCCATTTTAATATTATCCTCCCATCTACGTCTCGGCCTCCCCAAAGGTCTTTTTCCCTCCGGTCTCCCAACTAACACTCTATATGCATTTCTGGATTCGCTCATACGTGCTACATCTCAAACGTCTGGATTTAATGTTCCTAATTATGTCAGGTGAAGAATACAATGTGTGCAGTTCTGCATTGTGTAACTTTCTCCATTCTCCTGTAACTTCATCCCACTTAGCCCCAAATATTTTCCTAAGCACCTTATTCTCAAACACCCTTAACCTATGTTCCTCTCTCAGAGTGAGAGTCAAAGTTTCACAACCATACAGAACAACCAGTAATATAAGTGTTTTATAAATTCTAACTTTCAGATTTTTTGACAGCAGACTAGATGATAAAAGCTTCTCAACCGAATAATAACACGCATTTCCCATATTCCATTCCGAGGCTTATTGTAGGGATTCGTAACAAGCTGTTTTTTATGGTGATGGGTTGTTAGCCCTTCGCCCAACCCCCAAGCTAGAGGACCACCCCTTATCGGCTGTCCACGACTGCTTATTCAATATATTCACAGCTACCCTCCATATCTGGAGGCGTCTCCTCTATCCGCAACCTGAGGACACGCCATGCCATGGTGATAGGGATCCACAATACATGGCATGAGAGTGTCATGACATTAAAATAAGCATTACCAGTGCCCTGCTATCGAATTCGTTTCTCAAAATACTATTGCTTAGACTCAACAAACAAAGAAGGACAATGTAGTATTATGTATTTCAATGTGTACAATTTTACTGTATATTAGTCTAAATGACTACAGTGGCTTCAGGAAAGATATGACTTCTGATGTCTCTAGTAAAGCACGCGGAAGGTACAGGGCCAGAGCACGATGTTGCAACAGCATTCCCCTTTCCCTCACCCCAATGGCAGACAGTCTGCAAGAGGGAGGACAGGTGAACAAGCAGACAGATAAGCATGGAAGGAAAGTTAGAGAATGTGTCTGTTGCAATGCCGTGTCTACTTTCTGAATGGTGCTAGTTCCCAATGGCTGAGAGATCCAGCGAGCGGACGGGAGTTCAAAAATATACATTATGGCGCTGTCACAAGTCCCTTCTTTGCCTGCGGGAGCTATATTCCCTTTTCTCTTCTGTCAATTTTAACTAGTTAAATCTCATTCTGTCGCTTGCTGCTGACAAAAGTTGCCTTGTGTCTTTCTTTTTTTCTCGCTCTCAAATCAGTTTTAGTTCTGTTAGGCAACTACATTATGCATTTCGAAAAGTTTCCTAGTAGTCAGTTGCATTGCAAACAAGGTCTATTCCTAAGAACGAATAGGAAATGTTGAATGATATAATTGAAGATATTTTCCCTTAGATGTCTTAAGTAACTTCCGTATTCACAGAAGAGTGATAAAGCTAGAAAATGGATCCTGATTACAATTTACATCTGATGAAAATTCCACTTCATTATGATGACAAGGATGCGTGATCCTCGATGTGATGAATGGGTTGATATTCTCTCACTCCTGCTGTTTTATCACGAGGAACATCCTGTCTCTTAGTCGTTACTGATTACTCCATGGCCCTTCCTTAGTCACTTTCTCGAACAGGTAATAAATTTCTTTCAATAGTTACTAGTAGTAAGATGAAAGATATAAACATTTAACAGTCCATATCTTCTAAGAGATTAGTTTACAGCCTTCTTTATTTCAGAAATTCCAAGCCCTCTATTATAAAATTAAGCGGAAAAAGGATTACAACATAAACGTAAATGCTTAATTGATAGGTATCCAGTGTGTAGAGATGTGGATAACTAAGATCTTTATGAACACTGTCAGTCTGGCAAAGTTGAATTATGGTACATTCATGAAGTGAGGGTAAATGCAAGGCACAATTTATTACCCATTCCCACATGAAAGGATGTTGAGAGGCGGAGATGATGGTTAGCAGAGTTGAAGTCTCACACAGACGTAGCCTAAAAGGAGTCATCCTAAGGGTTTTATCATGTTCTATTGGTTCTAAACCGCAAATCTCGATCTAACAGTGATAATAGTAACCACTTAATCACATTAATACAATGTAAATATAAGTATATTTGAACTGAATTATGCTCCACAATTCTAATTTTCCACATCTTTACCATGATGAACTCCATCAGACAGAAGTAAAAAAGAAACAGATGATGTTCAACTTTTTTTTAAACTCAAAGCTACTGATTCCAATCTCACGTTGACTGAAGCGCTTGTATTCCTGTAGGATTGATGTCACATTCACGCTGGAACAGTAACTAACAACTATGAGATACAACACAGTGGCAGGTAAGGTCGGGTCACTGGGAATGCAACACACAGGAAAATTAAGTTACTTGATTTTGAAAAGTCACAACAGCACCAGCCTCTTCTGTATATGTTGATTAACGTGCAGAAGCAAATAAAGGAAAGCTACTTTTCAACTTGTATAATGTGTTGTTGCAGGAGACAAATAAGAAGAACGATGGAAGACAGAGATGCCAACAAACAACAGTTTCCTTTTTCACACAATATTCAAAAGCATATTCTTCATAATTTTTCATTCAAATCACGATCAGCCAATTGATAAAAATGTTCAAGGCAATACATCAGAAGTACCTATTAGAAGATGGATTTCAAATGAAAGCTTACATTCTTCAATATAATGCTCATTTAATTTCAATAGGAATCCAAAATTATGTAGCAACAAAGCTTTTCTTCTCTTTTCTCTTTCCTTTCTCCTTTATATTCTTCCTGTTTTTCCTCATCTACTTCTTACGACGAGCTTTGACTGCCAGCATCTTCATTTTTAATTCATATTTCTACTATATTCCACGAAATATCTTGAAGAAATTAATTCAAGAAAATAAATTTCCTTTCATACAATACAAATGCAACACACTCCAGTAGCTAATTTGACATGCAATCCAAAATAGCACCAGGTCTGTATTCAGTAGTATTTATAGTTTATTTACTGGCCAGATTAATTTAATTATTCTGTAAAATAAATGAATATGCTTTGATGTAAGGCAGAAAAGCAGTACTGCAGCAGCTATCTCTTCATAAAATAATAAAAATTATGTCCAAACTGCAGATCTCTTCCACATTTCAGACAAAGTCAAGTATTGCATCACGAAGTTCATAACATCACAACCAAGGATCACATGCACATATCCAAGGATGAAACATTATCTACACACAATCTTCCTCTTACACTGCTACACTAACAGACGTCAGTTCCTTGAAATTTGCATATGGTTGGCATCTCTGTGACAAAAGGAGAACTGGAGTATAGGACTGCCATCTTTTTTTACAGGTCACTTTAATATAGATTACTTTATTGTACATAATGCTACTTCTATACTGCAGGCCATCTTTCAAGTACTTGTGAACGAAAGAAGAAAATTCAATTGTCTGTTCCAATTGTATGTAGGCCTACTTCTTTTGATGTGCACATACACCATTTAAGATTATACAATTTTTATGTGACATTATGCGTCTTTTAATATCTCTCGTTTCGTCATCTCAAAACATGGCCTCGCACTGCAGAGTACAGGCCTCAAGAAACCACTGCATTGCCGGGGAAACAAGTTACTCTTCGATGCTGGTAAAAGAAATTACTTGGTCGCCATAATTTCAGTGTTTGTGGTCTGTAGATTACCACATAAGTAACAAGCACAGATTCTTCCTTTAAAACAAAAACCATAGGTCTGTCGTAAGTCTATTAGCAGCCACTTCATTCATCTCACTGAAGAATTTTTAAGTCTGTCTACTCATCTGTGTTGTCATTATTACTAATTTTACCACAATGAAATATATTCAAAACAGAAGTTTTTCTTCAGGATTCCACATATCCAGTTAAAAACTGCACACATGCTGGACATAAGATTCGTATATTTCCGTCACTAAAACTAGTAAGTGATAGATAAATAGTTGAAGGCAGCAGAGATATTTGTCTACGTGAATTTCAGATAGTCAATGAAACCTCTCAACACACCACTTATCGAATGGCGAAAGTGTCAGTTCCCTACACTGGAGATTCTAGATCAAATCCCAGCAGGTTCAAGTGGAATTTGTTGTGAGACGAATTTTCAGGATACACCCAATTTCCCTGCCATCATTTCACATTCTCTCCATTATTCGATCACCTTATCACCAATGAAGAAAACAGAGGGAAACTACAGCACCATGCCACAACCTTCCCAGGACAGCAACTCCATGAGATTCTATGGCGAATGTTCTATGTCGCAAGTGCCAGTAACCATAGAAATTCGTGGATGTGATACCAATACCTGAACCTTCAGTATAGCATGATGATGAAAACTATTAAAGGAACATATAAAGCTTTCACAGATTAACAAAGCAGGGTATAATAAGGTACGTCAAGTCACTCACTAAGATACATCAAGTACAAAACACACTCTATCTTCTCATTATCATATTCTCTTGCCAAAATTTGCCATCTTTTACAATTAGCCTAATCATGTGAAGCAATACTTTTCAAGAGTAAGCAAGTGTGATACTGTTCTATACGAGATAAAATCAAAAGTAGATTTAAAATTTTATCTACAGTGTTTCACAATTATAGGTACAAACTGCAGGGGCATGCAGGGGACAACGAAACAAGGCAAAAAGCCCTAATAAATACAGGTCTGGAAACCAGCCATTTCAAAAATCTACGGGGTTTTATTATGTCTAGTTATTAAAGGTGCTATGGAGTTACATAACATCAGATAAACACTAGAGAAAGAGATTAACATATACTCAGTATGATCACTATTCATGATAAGGCAGGCATCATTACTTTTCCTCATGAACAATTGTACACATTCGAATATCCCTGGCATGTCTCTACTTGACAACCACTGACATATTCCCAGAGTTTGTTAACATTATCAACATTTCAAATATTCCCAAACAAAAAAAAATGCAGAGGATTCATGTGGAGGGACCTGGTAAGTCACGGCTCATACACCTGTTGTGGAAGCTTGTGCGTAAGAACTCCCGAACATTCAAATGAAAGTGAGTCGGTGCTGTCATGCATGTACCACAGTACATTGTAATGGTTACAAATGTACGAAGTGTATTCAGTTGGTGGCCAAATTGATGATACTATATCTCGGAAACATTGGTTTCTGGACCTATGTTTATTAGAACATTTTGCCTTGCTTCATTGCCCTCTAGTCACCCCTGCAGTTTGTACCTGTAATTGTGAAACACTCCGTATTTAAGTCTTCTAAGATTCTTTTCTCCTACATTACTGTAAAAAAGGCAGGAGCAATACATCGCAGGGAGCAAGTACTTAAATTCTTATACAATTTTCAAATATAACCATGACAATCACTACAGAGTATTTTTAAAAGCCTCACTTACGGAAATTATTAACGCTCTCTTCTATCAATACAAATAATTTTCACGTTTTTTTATAAGTATTTTGATAATCTTAACATAAAAATTCAGTCAGTCATAATAAAAAATTCGACGTCTGTGGTTAAAAATTTCGACTTTCAAGATAAGAAACTCTTCAGTTTGGTAATTAAAATAACCAGAATTGCATTGATGAGGAACAGGATATTCTCCCCTCACCTAGGAGCACTGCTGCCCATCAACACGGAGATCACAATGCAGGAGTTTCAGAAGAAGAGCACAGAGAAGCAAACAAGTCTTTTGTTTATCTGAAAATTAATTCCTTGCTTTCATAGTACTTATTATTTTTAGAGAACTTTTCAGTTTTGATATTTGCTACTAGTAATTAATTTAAGTGTCAATGTTTGATATGAACACATTTTGAGATTACTTCGTGGTTATTGTCCATTTGTAATAAAAAAAACTCGAAACGAACCAAACCACTACCAAAAAAGTATGAACATGTCTATTATTATGTTGATACTTTAGTTCATGGAACATAATGTATATGGTTTGATGTCTTAAAAGGATGAATTAATGCAAATAAGCCTATTTGCATGATATTAAAAGGACAAATCACACTTAAGACTGCCAACAGGCGCATTGCGCTCCATTTCCAAAATTATTTATAGAACTCAGCAATATCAATAAAGTAAATTATACATTTCAAAAAACATCAACTACAAGAGTATCTTTCGGGTCCAACATAACAGTTTCTATTGTATCGTCAAGATATCAAAGTGACATAAAATATGAACAGATGATCCAAATCCTAATTTACGATATTTTCATACAGAGTCTAGATATCTTTTTATAAAGTAATGTGTCACATCTCGTAGCAAACTTCATGTCTGTCCTACTAGTATCCTCACGTTCACCAAATTTCAGTCCTTAACATGTATTATCAGGCAATACATCTCACTTGACTATATATGTTAAAGGAAGAAGAAATGTTTGTATGCATCTGAAATCTGACTAGTGTAATATGTAGCTAGTCGGTGATGTATGCAATGGAGGGAGAAAGAAACTGGCCACCCTACCCCATTATCTCCCGTCTTAGTTGCCTCATAAGTGGTGCCTTCTTGGTATCACTTGTGAGGTTCAAACCTGTCTTCAGACAGTTGACTAACAACAACAACAATTACAAAATGTAGGAGGACATTACAAGTCATCACATGTCAATGTCTAACTTAAATGCCAGAAGTAAACTATATTACAGAGTTCAGATTATCTGCAAATATGACACACATAACAATCCCAAAATTAGTCCCAACTCTTTTCAAGCCCAGGCAAGTTGATGCTCTACTCAGAAGAGCATAATACCTTATATATTTCCCATACTACTGTCATACTCGACACTGTTAACTAAAGGAGGGTATGATTTTGAGAAAACACAATTTAATGATAAGTTCTGGATGGAAATTTATGATGTAAAACTTACTACAGAAAAGCCAAATTATACCATGCTCAAAAGTTGCAGAGTTATTGATAGAAAAAGATGCAGTCTGACACTTTCTCAATTAATGTATTTATTTACCTCAGGCCACAGCTATAGCTTAATGCTTAATTAGTGGGAGATTGGTAATGAATAGGTCCTTAGAGATTTCTTTTTCTTTCTTACCTTCCAGTTATTTTGTCAAGTGTTTCTCATGTGTTTAAAATTAATGAGAAAGAGAGGTACTGCTTCTTTCCTTAAAGCAATATTAATTTCACCGATTACTGAGAATCAGTCATTATTAGAGTTTGTATTTATATGCACTAGAAGTTAAGAATAACAATGAGTGTAATTGAGTGGATATAGTGTCGGTTAAGAGGGTTTTGGGCCTGATTCACAATACTCAAAAATGTAATAATAGAGAACTAGACAATGCATCTTGTGCAGATTTGTAAGTGTCAATCAAGAGGATTAAAAACCGTTAATGGTGCCAAAGACAAATATGAATGAAAAGAATAACATCTAAAAAGAGTGGGGACATGCACTTTATGTTTATAAACTATACTGACTAACAATATTAACTTTTAGTGCACATAAATCCGGGCTCTAGTCATCAATACTAAGCAAAGACGACACAACTTTTTCATTTCGCTTTTATGATAAAGTAGTCACTATCTAATAACACAGAGGAACAGAGGAAAACCACGTCTGTTGAGTGAGATACAAATATGCATCTAAATGTAAATACAGAGGAAGAATAATGTCGAGATAGTATCATTAAAATGTATTAAGGAAATAAAAGTATATCTCTTCGTTTTTCAAGGTTTAGGCCCCTGTGACCTGTTCCAATCTCAAGACTTGAAATTCATCTTCCCATCTTGTAATGGGTCTTCCAGAAAATCTAGTTTCTATTGGTTTGCAATTTAGAAGCATTTTAGGAAGTCTTGATTCTAGCATTCTTAGCATGTGTTAATACTAGTTTGTTTTATAGTTACCATTTTTTTGGGGGGGTTAGTGAAAATGCATTTAATTCTTCTCTAATCGTCGTATTTATTTATTTTTTGTTCATAAAAGTATATCCTGCTAATGGTCTTAGAATTTCATTTCAGCTGCTTCTATCTTCTATCTGATCAATTTGTAGCCAAATTTTCATGTAATTATATAAGGCATTGTCATTACTTTATAGAACTTTTACTATGTATTCTGCATTATTTTATTTCTCAGAGTTCTCCGAATAGAGCCACACATTCTTTGAAATCTGTCCAATTTAACAATGTCGATTTTTGTTTCATGCCATTAGGTCCTAAGTAGTTATCAATAGGCTTATTATTTATCAATAGTTTACATCTTACATAGAAGTACATGTCTTTTGTATTTTTATGAACATATGAAAAACATTTCCATAAATAAATCACAACAATAAAACTGACTCGAAACTAGAAATACAGTAAAAAAAAAGGAAGAAAAAAGATAGACTGAACAGATATTGGACACAAGATTCATCCATTATCAGTTTCACTCTGAAGCAGCAAGCCACTGCTGCAACCTGATGGAAGTAGAAGATCAGTATATTCATTGAAAAAGCAGCAGATTACAACTTTTCCTACCAAGATCTTGACAATCTTTGAGCATTGTGCAATTTGAGTCAGTTATATTTACTATTATATCACTAACTTCCATCTGAAACTATACCATCAAAATCGATTATCCCAAAAATGTATTAACTTCATGAAGTACTGAAGATACGGAGGTATAGTGACATCACTTTCATTCCAAAGCACACGTCTTTCTTCCCAAGCCCTCTCTTTTCTCTGTGACTCGGCCCATGCGGCTACTTCAAGACACTAAATATAAAAACTGCGTGCACCCCCTCACTTTCAGACTTTCAAATTGGTTTGCATGATGCACAATCCATGGTAGCCAATATCAAATACAGAACATAGTACACAGTATTGGTACATAGTATACAGTCTTCAGTTTTATGTATATTTTGATAGTGATCTAAACAGTCGATTTCAAACATTGAAACACAACGTCCATAATTTTTAATTGGTTATTTAACGATGCTGTAACAATTACTAGGTTATTTAGCGTCGATGGAATTGGTGATAGTGAGATGGTATTTGGCGAGTTGAAGCAGAAAATTCGCCATGTGATTACCTGACATTCACCTTACAGTTGGAGAAAACCTCAGGATAAACTCAACCAGGGAATCGAACCCAGGCCCAAACGTAGCTCTGGATCAGCAAGCAAAGCACCTGAACTACACCAATAACTTACTTCCATGACCGAAGGTTGGAAAAACACAGAACAAAAGAATTTTAAAAGGAAAACACTGTGACCCATCATTCAAAGGGGTTTACTTTGCACTATGTTCACTCTTGCGATAGAAGGAAAATAGAAGTAACCGCCAAAACATGGATTTTCAGATTATGTAGTATATCATATTTTATGCTACTTTGATGTTGGTACTCCCAAATTGCTGGGATGGACAGTTGTCTATAATATATATATATTATATTTTCGATATCCAAAGGAAGTAAGTCATAAAACAATATGCAGAGTGGAACATTCATCCCATCATATCTCAAAATGAAGGTTTTGAACTTACGTATTTTCTTCTGGCTTCTGAGGTAAGCACTGCTGTTAAATACTGACAACCAGATGGCGAAAAAATATTCACTAACAGCAGTGGCAACTCATTGAGTTTGATTACAGAGGCTCGGTTATAGAGGATGTCAAATGAAAATATTGCAAATTTAAAACAATTAACCATGCATAACGATTACATGAACTTCTCTTATTCATCTGAATTAAAACAATTTAAAAAGGGAAGTGTTTTATTTCCACAGGGAGGTTGCCGCCAAAAAGTAATTAGGTTTCTAAAATCTGCGATATACCTCCTGTTTATATTTTGTGTATGTTTATACCTTCTTCCCAGACAGTTAAGTATGGTTATTCACACCATATAAATATTTCTTTATAGTTCCCATTAGCATTTAACGGTAACAGTAATTTTTATTCAGCTTCAATATTTTTGGAAGTCTGTCAATCAACTGGAATAATCAGTTGTAGGGACTCTAAATAAGTGAATAGCTTTCCTGGCAAAGGTACAGTGGAATTTATTCTGGCCATACTCTTGTCACAGGCATACCTGCCAACCTATAAAAATGGAAAATAGGGAGATTTTTATTTCAAGAATAAAACATGCGGAGTGTTTGTTCACTTCATTCATGGCGGAACACAATCTGCCAATTGCCTGTGCAGATCATGCTGGTCCACTATTTAGGAAAATGTTTCCGAAATTTGATATAACAAAACAATATGGGTGTACCACGATAAATGATGATAATTTTTTAAGAAAGGCAAAAGCAATGTTGAAGACAACAAGAATGAGGCACATAAGACAGTTATACATATACACATACCCATATTGTTTTGCTATATAGGATTTCGGAAACATTTTCATAAATAGTGGCCCAGCATGATCTGCACAGGCAATTGGCAGATTGTGTTCCACTATGAATGAAGTGAACAAACACTCCACACGTATGACATCATTATTTTCGTTTGAGAAGAAACTTTTGTCGATTTTACGATTCCATTCTTTGCAGTGAACATTGTCTTCATGTTTTACAGTTTTGAAGTTCGTAATAATATCCCCTTTACCACCATGGGATACACTTATATCACACCGGCAGATAGTACAAAAAGTGACATCTTTCTTTGATTTGGTTATACATACACTTCTTTATAACACTGTTCATACTTTTTACTTCTTCTAGTTTTTTCAATGACATCGTGTTCATCTTGTCTTCTACACCACAATTACACAAACTAGAAAACTTATTTCCTTGCTGCAATATACACTTTCAAGTTCCACACTGTCGACTGGGATGCTCATTTCGGGGCCGTGCGCAACTCTTTTACCTGGGTGGAGGATACATGCTAATACATTGTCAGAACAAGCGCTCAAATTTCCCACCATGGCCGCAGTCAATGGCATGGATTTCGCCACACAAAAATCGATTTTCCCACATAAAAGCAAACGCGGAGAAAATTCTGAAGAATGACATTTCGGAAAATTGGGATATGGGTCAAAAATTGGTACAGTAATCTCCCGATTAATTCAGGAGGATTGGCAGGTATGCACACGTAATGAATAATCCGCTTCATAGCTTGATATTACACCAGAATCCTCAATCAGCAAGTGCTGAACTCTGAGAAATGAAAGAAAGCTTCTTAAGAAATTTCGCAAGATTTAGACTGTATCAACAGTTACGTGACAGGTCAAGTTTAAAGGTTCATAACGTTCTTTCAGAAAATTTCTTCTATTATAAAATAAAAGGTACTGGTACACAGATTTGTTGAGTAGCATATCAATACCTACAAGTGACGGACATCACTGATGATTCCTTTTGTAGATGATGTGAGCATTATGATGAAATATTCTCGCATATTCTTCTGCCACTATGATTTGAATTGAGTGAAGACTGGCGGAAATATGTGCCTCAGGAACTGCTCTCTGGTTTGTGAGTATTTAAAGGAGGCTAAAGGAACCAACATACACGAGTTTAAGCAGCTTTTTAATTCCTGTGGATGCGTCACACAATGAGATAATTACATTGGCCTAAGTACTAAGTGTTACAACCATTATGTCGATCTTGAAAAAAGAATGAAAAAGAATAGAAAGAAGTATCTTATATCTCGCTTAATAACAAAATTAAAGTGAACCTCTGATGCACCATGTCTGTCACACATAACACGGCATTGGAAAGAGTACAAAGAAAACCCCTTTAAATGACACAAAAAAATATAATTAAACTGCAAATAGTAACAGAACAGTAATCTAATCTAGCCCTCTATCTACCTTGTATGTTCTTCTGTTGTAGAACATTATCTATTCTTCATTGAGATATGAAGTAATATCCGTGTGCATCAACACTTCACCTTCCAGTGGATAGACTCACCTCAGCATACTTTGAAGGAACTTCGGCTCTTTCTACACCAAAACAGATCTTGCATGGTGTTGCAGCTGCCATTTGCAAGACAACTTGACCTACACCAGACCCCAGGTCCACAAAGATGTCATCCTTCGTGATTTCGATCTGGTCAATCATCTGACACACAAGGTCATACGATGTCTCACCATACACCTGTGGAAAACAAAATCGTGGGTAGTACTGCGAAATAAATTAGACATCAGATGGAGGCAATACGTTTTTGAGTGATTTGGGCATATTCTGATTACAGCCCAGATGTGCAGGGATGCAAAAACAGATAGGTACTCCTAGACGCAAGTAAAATATGCACAAACATTAGTAAATATAGACTACACAGATGCAAAATAATATATCATTATTACCATCGTCATCATCCTACAATAAAATATAAGGCCCAATAGTTTGATGGTCTCAGTGCTGAATCCTCCGTCTATTATACACAATATCAAAGTATTCAGCCAATTAATGTTAAAAAAGTAATCTGCCTATAATCTTTTCGCTGTAAGAAAAATCCTAATGTAAACAATAGCACGTGACTGAAGTGAGGTTTCAATGGCCGCTGTTTGGCGCCATAGATTCTCAGTACGTGTTCCCGCCTACTGTTGTACATTCTGTTTCATGTTAAACATTTCCCGTTACTCGTCAAGTAGGCCTAACCTCACTAATATGTATTCGTTTGCTTAGGAAACATTTACTTTATAATTACTGCAATTAAATTATTTTTGAGTCTTATGTCTTCACAATGGACAGTTGAGGATACACAAGCCATACTTCAGTACCACGTGCTTATGTGATCAACTACGAGCTCAAGTGACGCCAGCTCGTTACAAGAACAGACTACTTCGGTATTACTGTTGGTATTCATCCGCGTTCATAGTACACAACAAAATATAAAAGTAGTTTTTCTTTTACATAGCTTTTTACATATGAGTGAAATTAAATGTTTAATCGTATTTAACAACTAGAATTCAATTTTTTATTTTCAAATAATATAAGATTGTGGTTTCCAAATACGAACTATATTTTCCTGCGTCATGTGAGTTTTCCGACTGGGAGCCAATCACGGGTATGACAGCAACGTGCTTATGTTTACATTAGGATTTTTCTTACAGCGAAAACAGTATAAGACGACAGCACCACAATCCAGAGGAACCTTGTATAAAGTGAATAAATGTCCTATGCTCTAGCTCTAATAGTAATGTTCTAGTTACAAAGGAAGTGGACCATGGATAGGTTCTATCAGGAAGTGAAAATAAATTTTCTTTCCTTAAGAACTGGGTATGTCACATGTCTTCTTCTTGTCTTGTGTTGTTCGTTCTGCAAGTTCTTTTAAATGTCCTCCACCTGAAGGTCACAATGCAATAGTAAGATTATTTAAGGGGGTAGGTACCGCTTTGAGTACTGAAAAAAAAAACAGTAATATTCAATTCTTTTCTGTCAATAGATGTAACTCATACAAAATTGCTATTTAAATCATTAAAATCACCTATTTCCTTAAATATTGGGAGTATATTTTTAATCCATTAAAATGTAATTAAATGGTCCAATTTAAATATTCAGAATGGTGGCTACCCTCTATGCTAAAATTTAATTTTTTCCTAATAAACTAACTACTGTAATTCTGAAGATATTTCAGTTCTGTTTGTTTTATTTATTATAAAATTAAAAGTTGGTTGCAGGGAACAGACCATAGTCAGATTTTAGGTGGATAAATAATATTTTAAATTTACTTTTACATTTGCATTAAGAGTTTTTTTTTTTTTTTACGAATTTCAGCCATAAAATTTTTTTCTCACAAAATATCAAACAGAGGAACTTAATTCTGGTCATTTCCTAAAACTGTGTACAGTATAACTCCGATTATCCGTCACCCTATTAACTGGTTGGTGGATTATCCGTCTGTCTTTCTCTCGCTTTTTTTCTGCAGAAATATATAAAGTATTGTACATTGTATTAGCACGTATTTTTTTATAGCCTTTTCCCTTACACAGTATGGTCTAATGTTCGAATTGTGGTACTGTGTAACTTCTGTATAAAATGTCTTCTACGGTTGTCAAAAGAAATTTTGTTGTGTTAAGTATCGAGGGAAAAAGTGTGTAAATAATTGAGTAATTTGGGGAAAGAGAAACTGTGGCTCATCTCGTAACAGAATACGAGTTTGGAGTGTATAAAATGTGTAAATCTACAACATGAGACCTTCACTTTCCACAGGCAGCCATTACAAGGAGTTTTCTTGCCCTTCAAAACCCGTCGTTGACAATGAGACTTCAATTAGTGATCTTGTGATCCACTGCCTAGCGTGTTAAATACAAGGCCATAGAGGAATTTACTAAATTTACGAAAATATTTCATGGTACGGACTATCCGATTTTTTCGATTAACCGTTCAGCCCACTCCCTTCATTACCACGGATAATAGAGGTTCTACTGTATATGTTAACGTGCACAAAAAAATAATTCAAATCTGTTTCACAGTTCTTGAACTATTCGGGAAAAAGTTTTGAAAATATAGTTTACAGTATATGAGCTTTAAAAACATAACATACATATTTTGTTACCTTTCCTTTCATTGTGACTGACTAAAATCCTTCAGGGGCATATGATGTTTCCTCATTTGCTGCAGCATCTAATTTAAGTCTTTTTCTGCACTGTCTTGACTCTTTTGTATGCATTAGTTCCCTTTTTTTCTGCAGACTTGACACGGCTTGTGCTCTCTATATTAATCAGACTCACAAAACATTCCAGGCACAATCCCCATTTCCCTCAGCACTTTGTCTGCCTTTCATGCAATCTTTGAATGTTACGACAGCATCATTTGTGACAATTTTTTACTACTGTCCTTTTACAGAACCCTGCTTCAGGGCAAACTTTCCAGATTTTGGAACTCAATGACTCATTAGGATTTTGTGTGAAGCCACCCAAACACCTACTATGCTTGTATGATAATATTGGTTTCTAAACAAGTTCAAACATAAGGATTATTTTAAAATATTGAAATATACGTAAATATTTTCAGAGTGGGCGTGCCGCTCACAACTGACAGCTGCTATGGCCAGGTGCAGCATCTCGGCATTTAAATCATAACTTTGAAACTAATACAAATATTGAAACCATTCTTTCACCAAAATGAACTTCAATAATTGTTGCATCAAATAAAAATATTTTGAAAAAAAAAATCGATTTTTTGAACTTCTTAAGCTGTATCTACTCTCTTAATATGCCAATGACTCTGTAATTTCACTAAAAATTAGCAACTTATGTTGATACTGACCTCTGGTGAGAAAGGTTCATACTGATTCAATTTCTCGGGGTCGCTCACAGCCTGGTTGTAGACCTGCTGCAAGATGTGCCGTAGGAGTCCACGCGAGGGATGTTTGTTCAGCCTCTGTGCCGGCAGGGACGTGCCCTTCTCCTTCAACAAAGTTAGAAAAACAACGTTGAAACAAAACCCTCTATTCCACATGTAACAATTACTTTAACGTTTAATATTATACATAATTCACAATGCCTATACTGGGTGTTCAGTTCAAAGTGTGTCATGGCTCGCTGTATGCCGTCATGTGGCTAGCCGATGAGCCTAGAGAATTCAATCTTCCTACACTTCCGCAGAGGTGTATAACATATGAGGCAGAGAAGTTGCCTAGCAAGTACGGCGTTCATTCTGAAGAGTACGTACCGATACGTACGGTAACGCCGGTAGTGACAGGAATGTGAACTGTTTGGAAATACGTACTGTCGGGATATGGGGAGAGGGTTAAGACGATTACTTACGTATTTGTTGACATTAACTTCGACGGTCAACATGGACACGGAGCATTTGATTTGTGTTGTGGAATGTTACCGTACGCAACCGATGACAACAAATACCCTGCGTACGACTTGCCGGCGCAAAACACAGTTCGAAAGAGGTTATGGTAGCACACAGACGGTACAGACTGCCATCTGTTGCTACGACGTTCAAGTTATACCGTACACGTTCTCAAGTTCAGATTGAAGAAGCCTTAAATAATAAGCAACTTCTCTGACATATAAGCTGAAACTCGCTTCAAATCGGTGACCCAACAACAGTGACGTCATGACACACTTTGAAATGAACACCCAGTAGAATGAGTACAAAAATATTCCAGCCAATAGCAAATGGACGTTTTCCTATTTACTAGGAGGAGAGAAAAGTACAACACAGGAAAAAATGGAACAGAAAAATATTTGTCTGCAATTGCTCTACTTGTTGTGAATCCACTCACAGTAGTTCCTAAATAACAGTGAGCTTGAACTGACAAGCTAGAGCAGCCATTTTCAACCAGTGTGCCGCGAATGATTCGCTGGTGTGCCACGAGAAAATGAACAAATCTATCTTTCCGGCATCACAATACAGTAGAACTTGGTTATAGCGACCTCGTTTTGTACGACACCTCGCCTATAACGTCAAATATTCTGTGGTCCCAACTAATTCCCCACGAGACATATGCTTTCCTACCTTGCTTAATACGACAAACGCATATGCGTCTACCTCGCATATAACGTCATTTTCAACCTTAGTTTGGAATAAGATTTTCTAAGAACCAAAGTATTTTAAGAAATATTATGTTGAAATCTGATCCTGACAAATTCTTTATAGTCTCCATCTGTCATAGACCTCTGGAATGCAGGCGGATTCCCCACCCCATTGTAACCTGCCCGAAATCATGCGGTATTAGGTCAGTTTCGACAGAAAGTTGTCACTAAGTGCACGCCTTTTAACGCAGTAAAGGTATCCCCGTAACATGCCATGAAGGCACTTGGGGGGCATGGAGGTAGAGCCCCATGCTTTCCATGACCTCGGCACTAGAATGAGGTGGTGTGGTCGGCACCACGCTCTGACCGCCTTTTACCCCCGAGAAAAGACCCGGTACTCAATTTTATAGGAGGCTGAGTATGGCCATTAAAAGAAGTGAGTGACGCTTTAGAAGTCATTAGAATTATGAACATGTTCTATGAAGCTAGGGAAGGGAGCAGTGAAATTGCAACTGAAATTATGAACATAGAACGTAATTTAGCCCTAGAAAGTGTGTATTGGGCAAGTAGAAGACAATAGAGTAGAATGACTGATTACTTCTCTTCTAAGTAAAGTAGTTTGGTGAGTACTGAACAAACTGTTTTAATAAAGAATACTGTATTTATAATTGTAGGCCTACGTGTATTTTATTATGTTCATTTTAGGCTTAAAAGTCAATACATAAATCTAAAACAAGTCTAATTAAGTTTGTTATTTTTCATTTTCCACCTCACTAGATTGATGTGAATCTCGGTTACTACGGCACTCGTTTATAACAACATAATTTTCAAGGTCTCATGGATGTCGTTATAACCAAGTTCTACTGCACTTTCTTTTATACTCTGTATAAGAAAGTAAGAAAAAAAATTACAGGAATAACGAGTGGAATATTCAAGCATGTACAGTTGCTCTCAAATTCACTATTTTACTAGTCAGCTCTGTGCAGTATTCTATACTTCGGGCTTTTCCTTTGATCTCAGACTGGAGAGAACTCCATTATGGACATCGAACCCAAACGCGATCGAGAACGAACGTGTTGGTGGAGCGGCATGAGGCAGATAACATCTGTGCCGGGCGACAACAAACAACACGGACGAGGTCAACAACCTCGGCGCGGCCGACCTTGACAACCTGGTCTTCGCTTCACTTCGCGACCTCCCCCACAACAGGGGCCCCAGATTTTGGGTTGGTTCTCGACACAGATCTGTGGCCGGATTGTCTGCCTGCTGATGGGAGGTAGCGGGTTCGACCACGAACGAGACAGTGGGTCTCTTTCTTAGAGGCAGCAGGGATGTAACATGATAACAGCAGTCCTACCTTTAGGGCATACACGATAACAATTTTGAGTGAAAGTGTAAAGGTACGTGGAACTGCAAACCTGTCACAGTGTCCGAAGCTGGGGGATTGACTTGTAGTCCTATGAAACGCGGGGCCATGCCTCAGGACAGTTTAAGAAAATCTGCGTCATGTCGATGATAATAAATAACTTACTCTCCTCATCATGCATTTAGCAATAATTCCCTTCTTCTATCACGTTGAGAATGTTTATCCGATTTATATCTTACTATTATTCAAGACATTAATAATGAAATCTCGCAACATACTGATAAATAATTTACTGTGTACCCAAATAAGAGAATGAACTGATGTTCCCTGAACTGCGCACAAGAAATATATTTCTACAGTTTCCAAAGAGCAACATACTTGAATCCAATATATATATATATATATATATATATATATATATATATATATATATATATATATATATAGTCCTACTTTTCACGTGCGATAGTATTCTTCTCTAGTGTTAATATTATATTATATAATTCCATTGCCGCTGTAATTTAAATTTTAGTTCCTATTTTATTTTACTTTTTTTTTCTATATTTCTCTTGTATTAATATTGTATTATATAATTTCTGTAACTGTAATTTTAATTCTATTTCCTATTTTATTTTATATTCTCTTATAGGCCTATTAATATTATATCTGAACTGCGACCGAACACGAGCGCTGCTCATTCGGTCTCAAATTTTGTTAATACTACTGTATCTCCTTTTTTATATTGTTTGTATGATTTTATTTCTATTTCTCTTGTATGTAATTATATTCTTTATTCTGTATATTTAAATATAAATAAATAAATAAATAAATAAATAAATTGTGTTCGTAACCAAAAAAAAATTATAAACTGCACAGTTTAAGTATGGTACAAGTAATTTTTCTCAAATTCATATAAAATAGCTATTCGTACATTGCAATAACGTCTTTCTTATAATTTTTATGACAAATATTTGAAGGATCGATGATTTATGAGGAAGGATTGAATAGTTAAAGACTTCTTTTTAGTGGTTCATTTTACGACGTTTTATCAACATCTATGACTACCTAGCGCCTGAATGATGCGAAGGTGATAATGCCAGCGAAATAAATCCAGGATCCAGCGCCGAAAGTTATCCGGTGTTTACTCTTAACGGACTGAGGGAAAATCCCGAAGAAAAAAAACCTCCACCAGGTAACTAGTTCCAACCAGAATTTGAACCCACTGGTTTCACGGTCAGGTATGCTAACCGTTACTCTTCTTATGATGGCGACGGTGGTGGTGTGAAAATTACCTCACGGCTCCTATTCACGACAATTTATATTGTTCAATGACATTAGTCGAGGGTCACCCGGATGAAACGAAGAGATTTCCGCATAACACTGACGCAACTCCATCTTTGGATGCTAATAACTGAATACCTATGACGTATATGATAAAATAATATTTATTTTATTCCCAAAATAAAATTGTACATTAATCCAGAAACATGCAATATTCTTCCTTAATGTTTACAAACTTTTAACCGCATGCTACAGCTAAATCGTAGAAGATGGGACTGGACATACTGCGTTAATAAATGCTACCTTCTCAAGAATGCAAACCGTTTCCATCTACTCCTTGTCAGGGTGCGAATTCAATATTTTCTCCAATACGGATTTCAAATAAGGAAAGAAAGTACTTCTAAAACCAAAGATTTTTATGTCACGTTACAATACCGGATTTCAAAGAAAAAAAGTAGGCCTACTTGTCAAAACAATAGATTTTTTATGTCACCTTATAAAACCGGATTTCAAAGAAAGTGCTTGTAAAAACAATAGATTTTTATGTCACGTTATAATACCGCATTTCAAAGAAAGTACTTGTAAAAACAATAGATTTTTGTTACGTTACAATACCGGATTTCAAATAAGAAAAGAAAGTACTTGTAAAAACAATAGATTTTTGTTACGTTACAATACCGGATTTCAAATAAGAAAAGAAAGTACTTGTAAAAACAATAGATTTTTGTCACGTTACAATACCGGATTTCAAGTAAGGAAAGAAAGTACTTGTATAACCAATCATAGGCCTACTTGATTTCAAGTAAAGAAAGAAAGTAGGTACTTGTAAAAACAATAAATTTTTGTCACGTTACAATACCGGATTTCAAATAAGGAAAGAAAGTACTTGTAAAATAGATTTTTATGTCACGTTACAATATCGGATTTCAAATATCATCTTCGATTGTCAAAACTTCCAGTTAAGTAGTAACGACAACGAAAATTAAAATCTTTAATGATCCTAATAATGTTCTCGGCGGACAAACTTAGCCAGAACGAGGCAATCTTGTAGTAATGTGTGGGCGTGAATAGGCTATGGCGTAACGCAGAACAATCTGTAACGTCACGAGCATCCATCGATGACGAAGTCTGACGTATTAGCGGTGAATAAAAGAATTTGTCCCTTGCTACAGTTAAGAAAATTTCATGGGGTGAAGGCATTATTAGCACCTAACTAGTGTTGCCAGGTTTCCAAACTCAAATAAGGAAAATTTTGAAAATGATTGCCAAAATCATCCCATCACGGCACCTCCGACAAGTTTTACTTTTAGGAGGGAGAGTGTTACGAAAGTAATTTAAAATACATCTTTTAGCATTATTAACACCACTTGCTTCATATTCAATCAGAAACTTTTACATACTGAAAAACCCTTACAAAACAGGTTCAAAATTAATGAGAATTTGTCATTGTAGATTGTTCTTAGGATAATGTCAATGAAAATGGTCAAAAATTCGATTTTTTTTTTATTTTATTCTCTTGTGTTTAAAGATTAGTTTGCCAAAATTGTATTTCAAAATTCCATCAGGAAGTGTCCCAAAGTAATTATTAAATGCCATGATGCCACGCCATCCTTCTTTATAATCCTAAATTTTACGCTTCATTTTCCAAAAGTTGCCAATTTCTACAAAAGGACATTTTTTCAAAAACTATTTAAGATAAAGCATTGAAATTTTGCACACCTCTCTATTATTGAATAATACAAAGTTTCCTGTTGACACTGTTTTTGTGTCAGTTTAAAATATTTTATTTAAAGTAGCAATATTTTATGTATTTTAACAATAGCTATTTAAAAATGTATACAAAAACTAAATATTTTACAATTCTGTCTACATGGATTTGTTAGATATGGCACAGGACAAATGTGCACAAAATTCTATATCCATATCTCTAACAAATCATAAAAATGTTCCGTACCATCTGTAATATCAGGCTAGGTTAGATCAGTTTAGAACTGGAATTCCCGTAATGGTACGGTATTCTAATTAAGAGCCAAAATACATAAATTCAATTTAAATAGTCGTACCAAATTTCAGACTGTTAGCTCAAATTGAAGAATGTGATGCCAAAGCGCGTTCATTTTTATGAAAGAGTCGTGCTAGTTTTTTTTTTATCCACTAGTCTACGGACTGAACTAGTTTTCATATATCGCGTATAATAACACAAACTTTTAGACAAGAATTAGCGTTGTTTTGGAATAAAAGAAGCTGAAAATATGATTGTCTAAAAAATCATATATAGGCCTAAGTTTAAATCATAAAGATGGCCAAATGGAAACTCTTGAATTAAGGCTGGTTCACAATAAACCGAGAACGAAAACGACAACGAGAACGGAAATAATGTTAAAATAAATGTATTTAAATGTGAACATTCACAACAGTTAATTGTGAATGCTCAAATAATGTTAAAATAAATGTATTTAAATTTGAGCATTCACAATTAACTGTTGTGAATGTTCACATTTAAATACATTTATTTGAGCATTCACAATTAACTGTTGTGAATGTTCACATTTAAATACATTTATTTTAACAATATTTCGGTTTTCGTTCTCGTTGTCGTTTCTGTTCTCGGTTTATTGTGAACCAGCCTTTACATATAACAATGGATTTGGACAAACGTCTGCCCTTAAAAATATTTAATGAGAATAGCCTTCATAGCATCATAGTACTAATCCTATTTACCATTTAAATGAGTGAATGGATAAAATATAAATTTTAATGAAATAGGCAGAAGACATCAAACACCAGAGATGGGAAACTGTAGAAAATGTAAATACGGAAAATCCGTAAAATAGGGATATCTGGCAACCCTACTTCTAAGAGGCCCTTCTATGCCCAAGGTTGCGGGTTCGATCCCGGGCCAGGTCGATGGCATTTAAGTGTGCTTAAATGCGACAGACTCATGTCAGTAGATTTACTGGCATGTAAAAGAACTCCTGCGGGACAAAATTCCGGCACATCCGGCGACGCTGATATAACCTCTGCAGTTGCGAGCGTCGTTAAATAAAACATAACATTTTTAACATTCTAAGAGGCAACTAGGATGTGTGCAGGATAGGCGATAATTTTCAAAGAATGGCACGAATGTTGATAAGAAAAAGTAGGCTGTTATCTCATACATGTCTTTATAATTCAGTAATATTTTATATTCCCTTTAAATACTGTGAAGTCACGTGCGTTTTAATGACAAAGGATAAATATAACGTGGCAACGATAAGACGAAGGCTCTGTCATGCGCAGGAATACGTTTTGACAAGAATGAGAAAGGTTCAGAAAGCTTGAAGGCTGGTTCACAATAAACCGGGAACGAAAACGACAGCGAGAACGAGAACGGAAATAATACTAAAATAAATGTATTTAAATGTGAGCATTCACAATAGTTAATTGTGAATGCTCACATTTAATACATTTATTTTAACAATATTTCCGTTCTCGTTCTCATTGTCGTTTCCGTTCCCGGTTTATTGTGAACCAGCCTTGACATGGACTACATCCGCAGAGAATCGAATCCCTTTCTTTTCTTTTCTTAAGTTTCAGTTAACCTGCGACTACACCCATTTACAAACATCACCTTACCAAGTTCAATAGTAAATTGATTTTGCAAAGGGGTTACTTTAGAAACAATAAAATTACAATATATTATCGGCCGCTCCTAAGTACTTGTGTGTCCGGCGTACACGGATCTGCCGCATCCGGGTTCGGGGCCGTGACGGACCTTTTCCAACCGGACAACCCAGTGGCGTGGTTGGAGTACCCACAACGCGAGGACGCCGCATTCTCTTTGGGCTGCTTCGCCAGCCGATGGAGTGCTGTCATCACCCGGAAGCGGGGACGACACGCGTCACAGCCGGAAGCTCGTGACGTCATGCATGCGTCACAGCAAGAGGTGAATCGATCGGCGTCCCCCAGGGTCGCGCTGCCACGCATCACAACAGATCAATACAACGTGCAGTGGTGGCTCCTTCAATTACGGCGCACGACTGTGGTGGCTCGACAGAAACAAAGGGAAAAACAACAAGCTCCGGCTTCGAGGCCATGATTCTCGAGCGGATCTGTGCAAAGATGTCAGAGATCGTTACGAAAAATTTTGAAATTTGCTTTCTCCCTCTCCTAAAAATTCTTCTGAGCGAAAACGTCATGCGCGGATATTATATAATATAATATTTAACGCAAAACATGTAACAGGGCAAAGATAATAATTCAATTATCGAATATATTTATTACTTATTAACAAAACCCATGCTTTTGATAACGTTCATAGCAGGCATGTTACAATATTATAAATAGAAGAGGCAATCTATTACATTTAATCAGATATTATTATTATTATTATTATTATTATTATTATTATTATTATTATTATTAAACAATCCTGTGAACGCGCAGAAGGTAAAGGTCTATCAGCCAATTGCAGACCTTGCGTCGATATACCGATGCACAGGTGAATGATCAACCAACCAGTTCAGATGTAACGTATGGTATAGCAGCTGCAATACATTTAATCAGGGTATATATATAATCTAAAGCAAAGATTTCTCTGGTTAACTGTTAGAAAAAATATCAACTTACAAGCACCCCTGCCATTCTATTTATATTATAACTAAGCTGATCGAGAATGTGGCTAGTAAGTTATATTTAAAATATTAATTATAACATTAATCTAAAAGTTGAATTTCAACACTCCATTCCGCAGGCAACAAGTTATGCATGGTGATAATGATAACATTACTAATAGGACTATTGGAATTAAAAAATATAGAACGAATTTAAAATTTAGAGATTCCAACAAACACATCTTATAGATAAAATATAATATCTGTAGGAACTAAATCGTTCATTACAATCATTCAAAACTCAACACTTCCAACTTTCATAATACCAAATTTCTCATTTGCAAAAACATGGCATCATCCACAGAATAGAAGAGTTGAAAAAAACATGTGGGACAAATATAGTATAAAAACAAAAGACGAATTATAAACTACACTTAAGTTCTACAAAACAGCAGTAGTGCCTGGATTTATATTAAGATTTCGAGTGAACCGTAAGAACCCAGAGATAAAAGTAATTCACAGATTACGCGTATGTATTACAAGGAAAGAAAAGGAAAAAGAAAAAAAAAAACCAAGAGATCATACATATTTAATATAATTAAAAAGGTAGAATACATGGAAAAATAGTTTGAGTATTTACATAGAAAGGACGTTACTATATTGGCAAGAAACATGTTGGAATTCAGGATTTAACGGACTTCATACATTTCGATGGCTCAGAACGAGACTGTCACAACTCAAAAATAGAGATTTTTCAGTAGAGCCGTTTAAAGTTTTCCATTATGGCAAATCAGATAATCATGGCACAACAATGTGCATTTATGTCCCACTAGGAAATTTTTAGAGTTTTAACACTTTCACATAGCATAGTTCTCAATTCAAGTGTTCAAATGATGGTAATATCTCAAAAAGTGAATTTTTTGAGTTGTAACAGTCTCGTTCTGAGCCATCGATTTTTACAGTGATGAA
The DNA here is from genome assembly GCF_040183065.1 of Periplaneta americana. Lineage (NCBI taxonomy): Eukaryota > Metazoa > Arthropoda > Insecta > Blattodea > Blattidae > Periplaneta > Periplaneta americana. Next base: position 105,583,977 of record NC_091133.1, on the reverse strand, counting down.
ACGAAGTAAAACGAACAAAAGTCTTTGGCATGTTTTTCCCCTTTGCTTGTGGTTTTCAAGAAAGAAGTCTCTCTTGTAACCAACTTTGATGACCCATATAAAAAATAATTACTTTTACCAAGTAGTTTGTGTAACATTTATGGATCATTCAAATTCCAGTAAAATGCCCCATCCCCTGGAATGTACAGTTTAGGAATTATTCGTAGCATATAATTACAAAATTTACTCATCACTTTAATTTTAATGCCAGTCGAGCAGCTGTCAACAATGCATGTTCTGATCAGCAGGTACGTTGAAGTGAGGGTTGTAGTTACGTAATGTTAATGTGCCAGCCGTGATGAGGCAATGTAAACAGCTGATCACTGCTGTGCGGTGTTGCAGCTACGTTCACTCACTAAAATAATATCCAAGTAATGACACCTGCTATTTTAGTCACAATCACGTGATTTATTGTCCTTGTACATAAATTCGTAAGATCTCACTCAGTGATGAAATTTTCCCCTTTACGGAATTTTATTATTTTACTGATTTTGCTAAGTTTTATAATTGTTACCGACATAATTATACATTTTTTTTTTTTAATTTTCTTCTTATTAAGCATTTTTTTAGCTTATTCCTTTTTATAAGTTTTATAATTAAATGTACTGATACAATGTTCTGAAAGTTTTTTCTCTTATGAAGCAATTTTATTACTGTATTGATTTTGCTCTTTTTTTTACATATAATTGTACTGACATAATTATAGCTACAAGTTCCTGAGAATGTTTCCCCTTGTTAAACAATTTTTTACGCTTATTGACTTTTCTAAATTTTATAACACATATAATTATAGCTTTTTCTGAAATTTTCCTCTTATTAAACATTTCTTAGGTAGTTATTCATGTTGCAAATTCGTATAATTGTTCTGATATAATAATAACAACTCTTCCTGAAAATTTACCCCATAATTATTTTAAAACAATAGGCATGCGTCAGTCACATAGTGCTATGATAATTTCGATTACATCACTAAGTTCTCAGATAACGTCAGTGTTTATTTCTTAATCAATATGAATGTTATGGTTATCAAACTTGACAATGTTTTGGAGTGACTATTGACACACACATCAAAGGTTATATGACCTAAGTTTGATAAGTTGGTGACTAATGAGAACACTGAACGAGCAAGAACAATACATTATTGAGATCGTAAGCAATGGAACGGAGAAAGCAACCATTTGAACAGGAGGAAAAATTTCCGGAAAAATAGTATCTAATGAGGACAATGAACAGCAATACATTCTTGAGATTGTAAGCAAGGGAACGAAGAAAGCAATCATTTGGATAGGCGGAAAATTTTTCAGAAAAAAAAATACAGTGCAAAGCTTCCGAAAATTTTTCCAATTTAGAAAATCTGGAAAATGTTCATTCTCACATCACTATACTGTCACTACATCTGTATAGTATCCGGGTTCAATTAATACCTAGCTGGTGTCAAAGATCAAGCTCCAATCACATAGAGAGGTAACATATTTTATATCTAGCAATCATGCGTTAGCATTTTTAATTCAACTCCACGTGCAATACATAACAACGTTGCCATAATATCTCGAGTTAATGACAAAAAAGTAAGAAATTTTAATTAAGACATCTTATGTTAGACATTAAAATTTATTCATTGTGGATGGTGATGGTAGAAATCAATGTAATGTCACTATAAAAATAAATGTAACTGGAGGTAATCTTTACAACAAAAATATGACAACATTGCTTAACATAAGTACTGATACGTGCAAAAAAAAAAAGATATAACCAAGTCAAAGCCTGCAGCTAGGGTATTAATCAGGGATATATTTCAGGTCTGGCGAGCCCTGCCGCCGCCAGGGTACTACTTTTCGATGCCTGGCGGGCGCCAAGGCACTTTTACGATTCTCATATTATCGCCAAATTTTGCATTTATAAGAAGTCATATTTTATTTATATTTAAACACTTTCATAATGAGGTTTACTCTGCAGACCTAACTTCCTCCGTATCTAGATTCGAAACAATGTATTTTCGTACTTTATACAAACCATGCTTTGAAAGAAGAGCAGAACATTCATGTCATAGATGGAGACGCGACATGACTGTCTAATATCTGGAAGAGGAATACAAGCTAAAGGAAAGTTCGAGCTATTCCATCTCAAATCGACCGAAATAAAACTTTTTTTGCAGCCTACGTAGAGAACTGTGATACAATGCTTTGTGCAAAGTTTGAGGCATCAGAACTTCATAGTGTTTGATGCTGAGAAATTAAAGTTTATATTGACATATAAACAGATTTTCTTACTTTTTTTTTATGGAAATGGAGACATTTAGATTTTTCCTCATTAAGACGCCTTTGCCAAGGAAAAAATATTTTAAAAATATATCGTTAGATTTCGCATTGAAAGTACAAATAAACACATTTTTTACTGATGGCACGTTGATAAGAAAGTAATGAAAATATCAAATAAAGAAAATAAATAGTACGCGCGTGAACTAACCAGCTGCCTGTGAGGCGGGAGCTAGCCGAGGTAAGCAAGGCCAGGAGACAAACACGTGATGTGTCGTCTAGCAGTCATGGCTGTGCTAGCCTTATCACAGGTTTTCTTAAACACAGGGACGCCCAACGCTCGCTTATCTTCAGCTCTCGGCCAGTGCGTGCGGTACTAAGCCGTTCAAGTCTAGGCGTGTGAAAATAATATATTTCATACCCTCGAAACTTATTGCCGTACCACTAACCAAACAATACCAAATCCCTCTTAATAATGCAAGTTTTTTTTTCTCAATTTTTTTTTACATTTTTACAAATTATCAAAAAGCCTAAAAGTAAGTAAAATCAGATTATCTATCTGTATACAATAAAAATAAGGATTACTTCTTAACATAACCTACCAAATGTCAGCTTCAAAATGAGTTCTCGTTCAATGTTCTGCAGTAAATGGTTCCAGAGTTCTGAGCGCTGAAAGAGGCTTGTTTTTATAAAATACGCTAAATTCGTCGCTCAATAATACGAAAACCGTTTGACTTTCGATAGTATATTTTTGAAAATGCACTCTCCTCAGCACCTTGTATAAATAGGGAAAAAATTAGAGTATAAAAAATGCGAGGTTTTTTACTGATCGATTTCATATGGAATAGCCCGTTCACATGAATAACTAACATCGCGATTTATTACTCCTCTATCTTCATCAGCCCGTTGTAAAGGTTACAATCAACGAGGTACCCGGTAGCTTTTCTACACCTCCATCTCACAAATAACGAAGATGGATGCGAACTTTGAAACATCAAGCAAGTATGTTAGTTATATTTTCAGCAAAAAGAAACTCCGAACAAAACCTCTCTCCACTCCAGATCCAACTGAATGAATTTAATATCTCAACGACCTTGACACACTCTCTTACCAAGGAAGTGTGAAATTTTAAATGGATGACTGGACGCTGGACCGCAAAGTAGCGCGCTGACTTACGCACAGTATTGGGAATATCTCTGGCTCGATCCCCAAGGGCGGCAGAGTTCTAGCTCTCTAGACAAATACCAAAACAGATCATTCAGTTAGAATGGCTAGTTCAAAATATCTCATTAGCCAATTCGTTTAATATTCTCAAGATGCGATATAGAGCTGGAAGCAAATATCTACCTCTCACCCATAAGGACTGATAGACTGGTGATGTGTCCCTTGTTCTATAGTTGTATCGTGTTATCTTCGGCAATAGAAATGTGCTACGATCACTGCACTTGGGATTTTAGGGCACTAAAAATGTATGTTTAGGCACCTAAAGTAAGTTTGTAAAATAATAAAGTGGTCTCTTTAAATATTAAAATAGACGCTCAAAATTTTATTATTTTTTTAGCAAAAGTTGAGCAATAAAAAAACACGTTCATTCATAATTTGCTTTGCAATACATAACAATCACCTTTTCTAAATTTTCTACTGCCAAGCTATGTCTTTTGTCGGTCAATATCAGTTTGTATGAGGAAAAGGAACGTTCCACACTAACAGAGGTTAGACTGACATAACCAATCTTACATTTTTCATTTCAATTTCAAGAGGGAGATCCTCACATTTTATATCCATAATTAGTTTCACACGCCTTAGCAGTGAAACACCAGGATTTTTCTTCAAAACACTAGCCCACCTATCACTTATCTTATCCCTCAAATTCCCTCTCACATTTTAAATTTATTCTCGGCTTCCTGTATCACTGATAGATGATGTCCAAGGGCCTTTCCTTTCTTCTCAAGCGTGGTGATGCAAGTTGATAAAATTGAAGAACTGACCTGCATGTATACAACGCTTCGCTTTATTTACACTCCAGACAGTTTTATGTTCATTCTTAATCTATAAGACTATATAACGTATACTACTGGTATTTCACAAATTAAGTTTTTTTTTTTTTTCATTTTTGTTTATTTTATTTTTATGGCATCAGTAACTATAATTTTGTACTGTTTATTGTAAATTTGCCCTGTATAGACAAATAAATAAATAATTTAAAATGTTGATTGCTCATTTTAACTATGCACATAGTACTGACGTGAAGAGATGTGCATTGTTTAGTGTTGTCTTTTATTCTAGCAAACAAAATAGGCAATTACCTTAAAATCCCAGGTCAACTGATCACACAACAAAACAGTCCAGTTAATTGTGTGTATAACTGGGTAAGTATTGGTATAGTGTATTCGACTGTACATAATCTCAAGAGCTTGTAAAACAATAACAATAGTGATATTATTATTATTATTATTATTATTATTATTATTATTATTATTATTATTATTATTATTATTTAAGCTTAGAAAATGAACAAGTAGGTTTCAGAGTAGGAAAATCAACTGCGGAATATATTTTTTGTGCTAGAAAAATTATAGAAAAGAAAATTACAAAAAAAAAAAATCAGTCTGTGCATCTATTATTCATAGATTTAGAAAAAGCTTATGATAGTATTCCTTTACAAAAAAAAAAAACTGTGGGAAATTTCAGACAACAGAACGCTAAATGTGCAAATATTTAAAGCTATTAAACAATTATATTGTAATTCTTCAGGCAAAGTAAAATTGGATAACAGATTATTTATCGAATGGTTTCTATGTCAACAAAGGTTTACGTCAAGGTTGTTGCCTCTCACATACTTTATCAAAATACTATATTCAAAAGGCTCTCGAAAATTAGTAGAGGAAGTGTAGCAAAATGGGATTGATGACAGGGGAAAATACAATACATACTTTATTATTCGCTGATGAACAATTAGTAACAGCCAATGATTATGACGATGTGGAGTATATGACGAAGAAATTGAAAGAGGATAGTAGACATGAAAAAATAACTGAAAGAATAACAAAAGGAAGAGCACCAATATGTTTTTTTTTTAACGACGCTGTACGAGGAAATTGAAAGAGGATAGTAGATATGAAAAAAATAATTGAAAGAATAACAAAAGGAATACCACCAATAAGTATGTTTCTTTTTTTGGTATTTAACGACGCTGTATGGCTACTAAGTTTTTTAGCGTCGACGGGAATGATATGAGATGGTATTTGGCGAGATGAGGCCGAGGATTCCCCGTAGATTACCTGACATTCGCCTTATGGTTGGGAAAAACCTTGGGAAAAACCCAACAAGGTAAGATACCATAGATTACTTGACATTCGCCTTATGATCGGGAAAACCCTCGGAAAAAACAAACCAGGTTATAAGTCCAAGAGGAAATCGAACCCACGCCCAAGCGCAACTTCAAATCGGCAGGCAAACGCCTCAATCAACTGAGCTACGCCGGTGGCCAATAAATATGTTAAATGGAATTTTATGGGACAAACAAATTTCAAAAACGATAAAATAAATATATACAAAACAAAAGTCAGCAGTACACTAACCTATGAAGCAGAAATATTGATACTAAATTCAAAGGCAACATCTAAATTGACACCCGCTTTTTAAGGAGATAGGGTGAGATTATATAGGCTACATAATAAACAGCTGACATGGTATGGGCACATTAGAGGAATGAAAGACGATCGGTTCCCAAAACAAATTTTAGACTGGAAATAGGAGAAGAGGAAGACCAGTTACATGAATGAAAGGAATTGCAGATGCTATGAAAATGAGGGGCTTTAGAAGAAGTAAACTGGGAGGACAGAGAAGAATGGCGGAAAAGGACTTGGGCACAGGGAGAAGCTTGAGCATTTGAAAACCTGTTCTTATATAACATAGTTATGTACTGTAACATTCCAGTCGATGAAAAAGTGCCAATAATATATTACTGGTAGTAGCAGCCTGTAATAAACTGTCATTCCGAAAGAACTTCTTTTACAGATTCAAAGAGTTACAATAATATATCACAGTATGAAGGAAAGGTGAACGGGAGAAGAGCTCGGAGTAGAAGAAAGATATCAGATGATAGACGACATTAAGATATATGGATCATATGAGAAAACAAAGAGAAAGGCAGAAAATAGGAAAGACTAGAGAAAGCTGGGTTTGCAGTGAAAGACCTGCCCTTGGGTGGGACACTAAATGAAATGAAATATTCTTTAATGATATCAGCTAAATGAGATCAACTTCTAAACTGCCATTCATCCAGTGAAAACTGTATGCTCTGTCTTTGTGGCAGCCTGTTAATACAGGGAACTGTTATCGTTTAGATAAATAAATAAATAATGTCACTTTCATAATAACAAAAAATTGGTTATTTAACGACAATTCATTTCACTGCTTACTTATTATTATTAATTATTATTTATTTATACTGGCACAGTTAGGCCATAGGGCCTTCTCTTACTTATGGCGTTTTAGAGAACCCGGAGGTTCATGGCCGTCCTCACGTAAGACCGCCATTGGTCCTATCCTGAACAAGATTAATCCAGTCTCTACCATCATATCCCACCTCCATCAAATCCATTTTAATATTATCCTCCCATCTACGTCTCGATCTCCCCAAAGGTCTTTTTCCTCCGGCCTCTCAACTAACACTCTATATGCATTACTGGATTCGTCCATACGTGCTACATTCCCTGCCCATCTCAAACGTCTGGATTTAATGTTCCTAATTATGTCAGGTGAAGAATACAATGCGTGCGGTTCTGAGTTGTGTACCTTTCACTATTCTCCTGTAGCTTCATCTCTCTTAGCCCCAAATATTTTCTTAACACCTTATTGTCGAACATATTTAACCTCTGTTCCTCTCTCAAAGTGAGAGTCTAAGTTTCACAACCATATAAAACACCAGGTGATATAACTGTTTTATAAATTCTAATTTTCAGCTTTTTTTTTTTTTTTTTGAGCAGACTGGACGACAAAAGCTTCTCAACCGAATAATAGCAGGCATTTCCCACATTTATCCAGCGTTTCATTTTCTTCCGAGTTTAATTTAATATTTGTTACTGTTGCTACAAGATATTTTAATTTTTCCACCTCTTCAAAGAATAAATTTCCAATTTTTATATTTCCATTTCGTACAATATTCTGGTCACGAGACTCACTCTTATACTTTGTCTTTTCGGAATTTACTTCCAAGCCTATCTCTTTACTTCCTTCAAGTAAAATCCCTGTGTTTTTCCTACAGTTTGTGGATTTTCCCATAACATATTCACGTCATCCGCATAGGCAAGTAGCTGATGTAACCCGTTCAATTACAAACCTTCTCCGATTCATTACACTGCTATTATATAAAAACAATTACTGTAGAAAACGATGTTAAAACGAATGAAAATGGTTCATCCTTGCACGTTAGAAACAGCACTGATGTTGGACCTACCATAATATTTATGTGCACTGTCCTCTCTTAGAGAGAGGAACTGGTGGCTTAGTTGAGCGTTTCTCAAATTTTACGACCGTAACTCCCCAAAGACATAATTTACAAGGCCCCAATACTACAGTCATCGATGCAATTACAATATCATAGCACGTATTACATTTGTAATATCTGACGATCATTATATACATAAATAACAAAGTATCCTACAATAACGTGTTCCATATTAATTTTAATTCACTTTCGCAAACGTTAAAGCAGACGTGAGTTCATATACCGGTGAGTCTAATAAACAAATTGTTAAAGAGCTCTTGCCGAAATCTCCCTCAAACTGCGTGCCCAGTTATACCTCCACATCTTAAAAATATAATATAGATATTTTATCTTACGAGTATCTTCTACTTGTGAATAAAACAGAGTGGTATGATACTTTTTTATTTGTAACTTTAAAATGTTAGTCTCTTTATTTGTCAAATTGATCTGCATGTTCACTGCCTTGTACTCCACTGCAAGGAATAGTGAAGTGAGTTACATAATCTCTTCTATCCAAATCTCATCCCCAACCTCCCTTTGGCGCAATCTAATTATATAAAATATGAGACTCTGGGGACCCCGAGTATTCGCGGTATAGCCATATCTGAAATAGAGGAAAGCGGTATAGCCACAACATCTGAAATAGAGGAAAGCATTTTAGCCACATCTGAAATAGAGGAAAGCTATTACAGTTGATAGAGTGATGTAACTGACAATTAGGTCGATAACTGACCAAATGATGCTCCAATAAAACAATTACATAAAGCTCAAATATGAAGCTTCTTCATGAAAATAGCAAATAAAAACCTATTTGCAAAAGTGAATATCTGATGTTACAGGCTTAACTGAATGTCCTGATTACGGTACGATACACAACTTGGCCTGTTATTTGGTTGTAAAGGGTTATTGGCACGACAGGAGGAGAAGTTTGGCTTACATCACATTCCATCCTATTTTCTCAGAATTCCAGTTCATTGTCCCTAAATTATTTTGTTATAGTAACCGAGAACGGTATTGATCACTATGACATTTCCGGCTACCTGTGAATTTCTCTCAACGAAATCTCTGTTTAAGGATATTTCGTAGAGTTTGCCAGTTGTTCAGTATGCTTCATCTTACCTCAAAACAAACTGAATTTTCTCGAGAACTATAAAGATAAACAAATTTTTCATCACAAAATTTTCATCAATCATAAAAAAGACCTTGTTGAGTTGATTGCTATCCACAATAAGCAACTAGGGCTATTTTATTTTAGTTGACAATTATTAAACTCTGAAGTGAATTTTTCTGAAATTTCTTTTTCCCCTTCTCCCTGGTACCATTTTCTCAGAAAGTATGTGTCAAAACTTGGTGAAAATGTTTATACACATTGTTTATTAGTAGTTTGACATTGTAGGTGAAAGTTAATTTATTTTTAAAACGTATTAACAATCATCATAACTTTTATTGTTAATTAATAAATTAAAAAAAAACAATAACATAAGACGTTATGTGTACACAATTTTCATTAAGTTCCGATACAGTTTCTGAGAAATTGTTACCAGAAAAAAAATCTCATTTCAGAGTTTAATTATTGTCAGCTGAAAGAAAATGATCATAGTCACTTATTGTGGATATCAATCAACTCAGCAAGGTCTGTTTTATGATGGTTAAATTTCTGTTTATCTAGCTGCTATAGTTATGAAGAAAATTCAGTTTCTTTCTAGGTAAGGTAAATCATCCGAACAGTTGGAAATCTCCACTAAGTGTCCTTAATATACGTAGAACATTAATGTTGCTAAATGTCGCTATAAACGAGTTGATTATTAAAAGTGTGTCATCATAAAATAATAAATCACATTTCTTTAATAAAAATAAACGTACTTCTTTATGCCTGTCACTGTAGCCGAAGTGTCGCAATAACCATGATTGCTGTACACCAGCTCAACTGTAATATTTACACTCGGAGTCCTATTTACCACAAAGCTGCATCGATTTACATTCCGTCAATGACCTTTGAAAAGGAAAAACTAAGGAATTTAACTCGTTCCTTGTTCACGAGGAATGAGTGTAGGCCGACAGCGGAATTTCGAGTCACTGGAATTACGTTCTCCACTATAAAATCGACCTTTCCTTTACTGCTTTACGTCACATCAGCGATAATACACTCCAGTGAAAATGTGAGGAATCTTCTTCAAACTACAGTTTGATTCTCCTACTCCCATGCATGGAAGTACCAAAGGTTATGTAGGTAGGTTGTAAATGCGGAAGTAGGCAGAGGCGCTGACATACACAGATCGATGGTAGGTAGGAGAATGGAGACAGGTGGGTGAATGATGGATGGAATGACCTATAGGCCTACGCACGCACACACACACAAACACACGGATGGCAGGTTGACAAGTCGAAGAATAGACAAATAGGTAGGTATCTACTTAGATAGATAAAGATAAATATAGGTAAGATAAGACAGATATTGATCAGAAAAGCTACGCTAGATAGAGTAGATTAACACAAAGAGCTAGACAGATCAGATTAGATCAGCTTTCATTAGATAGATTAGGTAAAACAGAATAAGTAAGACTGACTAGATAGATTTAGATATACACATAGAGTGTGCGGAAATTCACTCCCTATTTTTAAGTCTTGATTTCTAGTAAAGTTATGTACATATTGCAACTAAAAGTATGTTGTTCTACTGTCTGAAACTCTGAAGTATGCCACTGCTTATTCCGTTTCATTTTATTTGAAATCCCTCCCTTAGTGATGGCTGATCGATTGAGTATTGAGGACAGAGCTAAACATGCAGCAAGATATGAGGTGTGATCCCAAAATTCGGTGAGTCAATTTTTATGAAAGGACTGGGCTAGTTTTCTTATCCACTGATCTACGAACTAAACGAGTTTTCAAATGACATGCACAATAACACAAACTCTTTGACAGGGACTGGCGTTATTTTGCAAGAAAACAAGCTTAAAATATAATGAAAAATCACTGTGATTTATTTTACGACAGATTATCAACATCTACGGTTATCTAGTATCTGAATGATATGAAGATGATAAAGCCAGCGAAATGAGTCCAGGGTCCAGCGCCCAAAGTTACCCAGCATTTGCTCTGAATGGGTTGAGGGAAAACCACGGAAAAAACCTCAACCAGGAAATTTATCCCAACCAGGACTTGAACCCGGGCCAACTCGTTTCACGGTCAGGGATCAGGCATGCTATCCATTACTCCACAGTGCAGCAATGGATTAAAATACGTATAACCACAGTCTACTATATACAGTCACGAAGCTCAATACGTAGTAAATATGCAAACATTAGATAGTTGCTCACCACTAGGATCGCTAATATCGCCTCATTACAGTCAATGCAAAATAGAACCGTCACAGTCTATTGTTTCTAGCACCCTCAAAACTCAAGCTTCGTGACTGTATATATTAGGCTGTGGTATAACGATAGAGATCTCAAACATTATCATATGTATAAATAATAAAAATGGCTGAATGGACTGAGCGAGTTTTGGAACCACACTCTTCAGTTCAGGTGCAACGCTGGTGGAGGGCTCAACACGGAAGACATGTTGTTCTGAATGCAAAAACAATAAAAAATTGACACAGAAAGTTACTGACTACCGTAGTGTCGTGGACTGTAGAAGATCTGACAGGCCCTCGACTTCAAGATCAGCGGAGACACGATGAACGCTGAACGTTACTCGGCAGACTTTTGTATGGCCTACAATTTCTAAACGGGACCACGTACATGACCTTCTGCTTATACAAAAATGGTGCTTCCCCGCATTTTGCCTTGAAGTTATGGAATGGCTCAATGAGCGTTTTCCAGGACGTTGGATTAGTCGCCGGGGGCTCACAGAATGGCCAGCAAGAAGTCCAGATCTGACACCATGCGATTTCTTTTTATAGGGGTGGGCCAAGGAAGTAGTGCATCACAGCAAATCTCAGACTCTTGATTAACTTGAAACTCAGATCCGTCAAATCATAACGGGTGTTCCTGCTGAGATCTTGAGGAAGTTCACTGAAAACATAAATCTGTTTTAAAAAATGTGTAGAAAATGCTGGAGCACACATTGAGTTATAACCTTAGGAGAGGTAAACAATATATGAGAGAAAAAATATAAGGTTCTACTTTTAATATTTTAGGAGGAACAAATGTTCGAAAACAGAGAATGAGTTTCCCCCACCCTGTACGCAGAAAGACAGAATATATACAGTAGATAATCTTCTAAAACCACCCTTTTAAGTATAGCCTCACTTCAGAAACAATGAGAATACAGAAATACTCCAAGAAAATCTGTCCCAATATTTCACACATCACAATTTTCAACAATGCCAAAAGTCCAAAGTGGAACAAGCGACAAGAGGAAGACTTGGAGTACATGGACGACTCGATTCAGCTCTGCGGCGCGGCGTAGAGGCTCCCCTTTAAGCAGGAACCAGCCCGCCCGCTGTATCGATTGCCTGGAAGTCAATGCTCTGAGTCAGGGGTTCGTGCCCCCGACACACGCACTTCCAGAGGGTGCCAGGAAACGGGATCAGAGGGAGAAGCTTTTTCTACACTTCATAAATTCAAATACTGTACTCCCGGATTACACAGTATTGGGACTGCATGTTTGGAAGTCTCACGTTAGAATGCAATTACGTAGCATTTCTTTTAACTACGGACTCTATTCAGACGATAATATCAATGTACAAATTGTGTAAACTGTGGCAGGAGAAAAGAAATACAAGGAGATAACTTGCACAAGTCTTGTTCATCGTTAATCTTGCAGGATCGCCAAGGTTTGAGTCCTGCTCATTTTTGTGTGAGAGACGAACAGTTAATCAACGATTGGGCTTGCTTGTTTACACACTGTAATTATAATTCTGTTTTCAGGTTTTTCCAAGATAAATGCACTGACATTGAAGTACTGGTTACAATGACAAAAACAAGAGGAACTCACATATGATACTGAAGCAAGGACAAAATTCTACTGAATCAACGGTGGAATAAATGAGAACGGAAGTATTCCCAGAAAACCTGCTCTCCGGTAAATCTGTTCCCGCAACATATATTAGGTCATACGTCTGGCAGTGAACCCGGAACCTCTTGCTCCGCCTGTAGTCTTAGCTACGGCGAGAGTAATTTTCAATTACTCTTTTAATTTGTCTTGGAGAAATATTTTCACAGTTTTATAAACCATCCAGTCTTTTCTTCCTCATAACTGAACTACAACATTTCTAGTCAACGATTACCATTTTCTCAACATGTTCACTCTACTTTTTTTTCTCTCTTAAAATCTGATCACTTACAATTTCAATGTTCAGTTTCTTTCTTAGTTGTTAATTGCTGATACGATCCAATCGCAAACATCCTTTTGTGGTTTGCAAAAATTTTTTGTAAAACTTCTTTTATGTCTGTCCAATATCCTTCTAATTGTAACATACATTGATACTTACTGGATTTTAAGGATCCCGGAGGTTCATTGCCGCCCTCACATAAGCCCGCCATTGGTCCCTATCCTGAGCAAGATTAATCCAGTCTCTACCATCATATCCCACCTCCCTCAAATACATTTTAATATTATTTCCCCACCTACGTCTCGGCCTCCCTAAAGATATTTTTCCCTCCGCTCTCCCAACTAACACTCTATATGCATTTCTGGATTAGCCCATACGTGCTACATGTCCTCCCCATCTCAAACGTCTGGATTTAATGTTCCTAATTATGTCAGGTGAAGTATACAATGCGTGCAGCTCTGCGTTGTGTAACTTTCTCCATTCTCCTGTAACTTCATCCCTCTTAGCCCCAAATATTTTCCTAAGAACCTTATTCTCAAACACTCTTAATCTCTGTTCCTCTCTGAAAGTGAGAGTCCAAGTTTCACAACCATACAGAACAACCGGTAATATAACTGTTTTATAAATTCTAACTTTCAGATTTTTTGACAGAAGACTAGATGACGAAAACTTCTCAACCGAATAATAACACGCATTTCCCATATTTATTCTGTGTTTAATTTCCTCCCGAGTGTCATTTATATTTGTTACTGTTGCTCCATTGATAGCTGAAAAATTTAAACTGCATACATACAGTATATCTGCCACAAGTAAATATCAATTAATATAATTAAATTTTATTTTTAAACAATCCTAGTGGCCTATTTTTTCTATTTTTTTTACTTGTTTTTTTAATGACGCTGTATTAACTACTGGGCTATTTAGCGTCGATGGAGTTGGCGATAGTGAGATGGTATTTGGCGAGATGAGGCCGAGAATTCGCCATAGATTACCTGATATTCGCCTTACGGTTGGGGAAAACCTTGGAAAAAACCAACCAGGTAATCCAAGACGGAATCGAACCCACACCCGAGTGCAACTCCCTATCAGCAGGCCAAGATGCCTGTGACCTGAAATCTATGATTATCTCTATGGTACCGAAATGGTTAAATTTCTGTTTCCATGCGTAACAGACTAACGGAGTTGTATCTGTGGACAGGCCTGAATTCTATGATTATCTCTATGGTACCGAAATGGTTAAATTTCTGTTTCCATGCGTAACAGACTAACGGAGTTGTATCTGTGGACAGGCCTGAATTCTATGATTATCTCTATGGTACCGAAATGGTTAAATTTCTGTTTCCATGCGTAACAGACTTAACGGAGTTGTATCTGTGGACAAAGTCAAGATGCCCGAGGATCTTTTTCCTTCACACCATCGTCACTCTCATCTCAATAGTATTAACACGACACGGTGTTGGGGTGTAATCTACAGATGGCATCAGACTAAGGCCACATAGTACACTTTCCGGGAGAGTGACAGGACACTCTAGTGAGAATCCACCTAAGCCTATGTTGAATCGACAGATGACACTACATAGCTGAATCACGATATACATATACAGAGAGCGGCCTGACTACAACATCCCTAAATAAAAGAGTGGTAAAGCACAATAAGCCCATTCGAGGATGCGATGATAATCTTCGGGTCCCTCCTCCGTATAAGGGAAAAACATATTTAGTACGTATCTCCCCATATTTGCTACTATGGCCGTCTTTTCAATGTTACCAACTGTTACCAGAGATCAATGAAGTAGGTAAAATCACAAAATCAACGGAAATAATTTGATTGATCTAATACTGAAATGTATTTTGTCTCGCAACATGAAATTAATACATTTGACTAAATATAGTGCTTTCATTTTACGAGGAAACTTCACATCATTCCGCCGCCGGCCGACTTCCTGCTCTCCCGGCTGCAGAGTGGGAAGCCAGTTCTACAGAGTTAAAATTTTACATAATACTCGCTGGTAACTTTCGTTTCATGAACGTTTGCAGCTTTTCAAAGGCAAACGATGCTGTCAACCTAACAGAAAGTAACTGCCAGTTGTATGTCAGTGTCGATATTAGAAAATAAAGTTGGAAAAAGAAAATTCAACCTATTAACTAGAAAATCGCTATGTTATTATGTAATAAGAGGGAAAATGGTTAGGTTTTACCCTTCGGGTGTAAAGTAAAACGATCAGATTATACATTTACCGCTTTCCCGAACGTTTCTGAAAATTATATTAAGAATATATTTTCCTTCATAAGACAATTTTATTTTTTTATTATTCAACTGATGCTCCTGCATTATATTCTTAGCGTATTAAAACACAGTTCTTTTCAATCCGTCATGTCCACACCTATGGAGTAACGGCCAGTAACGGTCAGCGCGTCTGGCCGCGAAACCAGTTGGCCCGGGTTCGAATCCCGGTCGGGGCAAGTTATCTGGTTGAGGTTTTTTCCGGGGTCTTCCCTCAACCCAATATGAGCAAATGCTTGGTAACTATCGGTACTGGACTCCGGACTCATTTCACCGGCATTATCACCTTCATATCATTCAGACGCTAAATAACCTGAGATGTTGATACAGCGTCGTAAAATAACCCAATTAAAAATCCGTCATAACTTGTAAGCTTTACTGCCATCTGCAGACATTAAGACGTCCAAACTTAGATTTCGTTTGATAGAAAACTGATCCATGGTTAGTATTCCTTCTTCCTAACCAAATATTCGCTATTGCATTCATGTACAGGAGATAAAGAATAGAGCCAAACTAAAGCTTGACGAACAGGAGTTACTGTTGCCCAATCTATTTACTGAAGATAACAATCAGAATAAAAATACCGTCGACCTCAAGACAGAAGGCTTTAAATCCTTCAAAGAGGCATATAACATAGCTTAACCTCTCTTCCTGGTATCACAGTTGTCCGTGCCAATGAAGAGGCACGCTAAATTTAAACCATGTATCAGGCGCCGTGGCGCCCTGGCATGCGAATGGACACATCGAAAAGCCGGGCAATGACCGCATCGCCACAAATAACGACAGGGCTATATTTACTGAGGTTTAAAGGGCAGCACGCGGCAGATCGATTCCAAGTGCAAGGAGACAGAGGCAGGGCCGCAGTTGCCCAAACCTAGTACGACGGAAAACACAATGTATTGACTTGCCTCGCGTTATAACGGGCGAGGTGAAGTGTGGCAGTGCAGCGCGCCAGAAATCAATAGGACGCCTCAACCCGGACTTGCAAATAACGCGCGACGCCGACGCCGACGCGGGTGGACAGCTGCTTCCAAGACGTTAACGACCTCTCGGCCGACTGATGCGCATCTGCTGTTGGGACTTCACGAAGTCACTGGTTTACTAGTCCAAATGGTTACTACTGGTTACAAGCCAACATCCTACTAGTTCTAGTACATTCGGTTTCAGCTTAGGAAATCCGAGACTTCCGCAAGATAAACAAGATAGACGATAGAGTAAAGCTGTGACTCTTAATCGGGGAGCCGCGGCCCTTTGGGGGACTAAAGAGTAAAGCAGCAACAGCAGTAATTTAGCAGTAGTAAATTTTACTTGAAGCAAGTAGAGCGATCGGTTTGGAAGTAAATCCCGAAAAGACAAAGTATATGATTATGTCTCGTGACCAGAATATTGTACGAAATGGAAATATAAAAATTGGAGATTTATCCTTCGAAGAGGTGGAAAAATTCAAATATCTTGGAGCAACAGTAACAAATATAAATGACACTCGGGAGGAAATTAAACGCAGAATAAATATGGGAAATGCGTGTTATTATTCGGTTGATTACCGGTTCTTCTGTATGGTTGTGAAACTTGGACTATCACTCTGAGAGAGGAACATAGGTTCAGGGTGTTTGAGAATAAGGTGCTAAGGAAAATATTTGGGGCTAAGAGGGATGAAGTTACAGGAGAATGGAGAAAGTTACACAATACAGAACTGCACGCATTGTATTCTTCACCTGACATAATTAGGAACATTAAATCCAGACGTTTGAGATGGGCAGGGCATGTAGCACGTATGGGCGAATCCAGAAATGCATATAGAGTGTTAGTTGGGAGACCGGAGGGAAAAAGACCTTTAGGGAGGCCGAGACGTAGATGGGAGGATAATATTAAAATGGATCTGAGGGAGGTGGGGTATGATGATAGAGACTGGATTAATCTTGCACAGGATAGGGACCGCTGGCGGGCTTATGTGAGGGCGGCAATGAACCTTCGGGTTCCTTAAAAGCCATTTGTAAGTAAGTAAGTAAGTAAGTGGTGGTGGTAGTAGTGGTAGTAGTAGTAGTAGTAGTAGTAGTAGTAGTAGTAGTAGTAGTAGTAGTAGTAGTAGTAGTAGTAGTTATTGAAATTTAAACATGTCTTTCGCGTTAAATAAAAACAATATTAAATTACTGTATTTAGTTTTTAAATTGATCGATACCTAACGTCAACAAACACGACAGTATAAAAAAAAAAAAAAAGACTGTATTACTCCGCCGAAATATTGACACCAGATTTCACATTACTATGTTCTACAATATTTTGCTCTACACCTTAGACCAGAGGGCCGCACTGAAGTAATGTGAAAGAAAAGAGGACCTCGTCATCAAAAAGGTTGAAATGTTGGCATATATCGCAAACTAGTTCTAACTGCGTAGCTACTACTCTAGCATGAACACCATTGAAAAGCGGAATACAAAATACAGACGAGTCAAACTGCATGTGCACAGTAGGGGTGAAGGTAGAAGATGCAGTTTTCGTTGTCAGTAAGACTAAGAAACAGGACGGCATTAATGGAATCCAATGTACTCGTATGTACCATAGGCATATTACATACAGCCTAAATTTACACCACACTGCCATCCCGAAACAATGTAGGCTACTTTACCATGTCACAATAAATACGCACGTTCTGAAATTGCATTTTTAGTTCTCAGAAACGTTCAAGCAATGCGTGTTTCAAGAGACCAAAATATTTTCAGCACAGTTCGAGTTTCTCATCCCTTTCCTGTTTCAATAGTTTTTTTTAATAGTTATCTACGTAAATATACACAGTTATCAAGTGCCGATGAAGGTTTTCCGCAACTGTAATGCGAATGTCACGAAAATTATGACGAATCCTCGGCTTCATATCGTCACATCATCTCGTGTATAACATGTTTCCCTATATATCACAGAAAGGGTTTTATGAATATTATTCGATATCAATGGTGAATTTAACCGGGAATTATCCATACGGAACACAATTAGTCCGCTAAAACATTAAACATTTTATTTCCGCAGCTATGTCTTTTTCTGTTTTAGTAAGAGTCCACAATTTTTTGGCTGCATATACAAAATGAATCGTAAATAATGTCATTAATTTCAGGGGGTTATTTTTTGGATTGTTTCAAACAAAAAAGTTTTTAATTTTGCTCGTGTTTGTTTGCTTTTCGACATAAATTATTTTATATGAAATATTTCATAGCGCGTTTTGGAAAATCCATTGATTTAATTCCCAATATGCTCAGTCAATTTAAGAGAGCAGTGTATTATGATGATTGATTGAAAGAATTTTAGGTTTGTCTTTAAATGCGCAGAAATTTGATCCGAATAAATGTAATATTGTAAAATTCCTTTGCAGGACGGAAAGTTACATTTTTTTGTTCAGATCAAATATCTGCACATGTAAAGGACATTCAATCACTTATTATCATAATACGCCGCTCTTTTAAATAGACTGAGCATATTGAGAAATAAATCAATGGCTATTCCAAAACACGCTATGAAATCATCAGACAGAAGAAAAACAAGATCAATAATCTCTATGTTTATGAAAATACTATTAGATGTAGACAAAACAAAGAGAAGCGAGAATATAGTACTGTGTGTAATACACACACACACACACACACACACACACAAAGGTACAGGTCATTCGAAAATATTAATAGCAATACTGCTAGTATTCAGCTCCCCTAGCGGTAACTAAAGTAAGCTGACAGTATGAGATGGAGTAGTGCCTGATGTGTTATCTGTAAGTTAAGCGCGTAAGATACATCTCATTTACACTCTATAGCCTATATGAAGTTATTGTAATGAGACTTTCTGCAATACCCTAATGCCAAAAATGTAAACAAAACCAGGAACCACGTGTTTTTGTTGTTCGTGATAATGAAGGTGTATTAATCATTCATTCTGTTCCAATCGGAATGCATATCACAAACACTTTCTGGAACACCATTTACGACCGGAAGAGCCGAAATCTCTTGAATAACTATCCCTTTGTGCTTAACGATAGTCCTCGTTGTCACGTAGATGCCCAAGTGGTCAGTTTACTTAACGGATTGAACTGGGAAATTCTAGAGCATCCTCAGTGTTCTCCGGATACGAGTTCCTGCGACTACGACCTTTTCCCTAAGATGAAAGAATCACTGAGAGGGGTACACTTTAAAAATAAACATGCCATTATAACAGTTACAGGGTAGGCAGTTAGAAGCTTAGAGAATAGCAACCGTCGTCTTCCAGAGGTGTGGTGACGGTTAGGCCAAGGGACACTGGAGGAGATTACTTTTAAGAACTGCAAATATGCCAATTGCGAATAAGTCCATTAATGTTTGTTCTTAATTAAGGTGTTGTCACTGGGTTGTAGAATTACCCATGTGTGTATTTTTTTTCACTCCCCCATCCCCTTTGCACAGTCCACGCTGTCGGTGAAATATTGATTTCTCTCTTAATAAAACTCAGTTTTGGGAGCGGTATAAACGTAACTCTGTACGAATCTCAATGCCTGGGAAAATCTCTGAGCAGAAGAAAATGTATAGGACATCAACACCGATGCGGACAATTCGACAAAACATGTAGTAAAATGACAAGTTGTTTCTTTTTTCAGTTACGGCGTAAAAATACAACAAGGAAGTGTGTCATTTTCTGCATATTGTTTATATTTATACAGTACTCTTATCAGCTCCAATTGTGCATGTGGTGTGAAACAAGGAAGAACTTTCCGAGAGGTGAACAACACCTCTTATCTACAGACGACGAGAGAAACGTAGTTCCCACTGCGATAGGCTTGGACGCATTATTATTTGTGGGTCAGTCAGTCAGCCATCCTGAAATTGGTGTAGTCAACCGGAACATGATGAAATGTGCAGCGCTTTCAATGCCGGGTAGGTCCTGTCCTGGCCTCAAGAAAGCATCGGGCGGGCCATGGTCACGGCCACTGAACTAAGCAACAGGAACTGGAACAAGGAACGAAAGAGTGAAGCAACCAAGGGCGCAGTATCGAATTCTTGCAGCTGTGACGTAACAGAAGCATGCGGATCCAACAGGCGGCAGTGGAGGTCGGTCGGTGGTTTTATTCATTCGCCACGCCATGTAGGCGTCTAATAGACATGGAGGAACAACTGCATTCTTTACTTAATATATGCTCTTTATCGACTGACAATTGTATAAAAACACACAGGCAAAGAATAGATCTCCACTATGAAAACCTGTTAAAATATAGGCTTCGTGACATAGAAGAAGAGACCGTCTGGTATGTAATTTATGGATGAGCCTTCACGATGGTCCAGAGGTTAGATGACTGAATCACAATCCTGTGAATCCGGGTTCAAACCCCAGCATACACCCGACTTATAACTTGTGTGGCCCAAGTAACACAAAACTTTCTGCGGAAGCTCCGGTTCGCCTGTGGGAATCTCAACAAATCTTCATCAACATCTCATCTCATCGCGAGTGTAGCGCAGACCAAACTCCTATGGCATACCCTGGACAACGATTGTCGGTAAATTATTCTACAAAACTGACTTCATACAGGTGAATGACGAATAGTCAAGTGCCTGCCATTTGTAAAACAATAAAATTATGGATGTCGCTCATATAAGCCACAGAAAGCATCACCTGTTCGATTATATATATCAGGGACAGACAATAACACCAAACGGGATTATGGGCAAGTTTCTGAAGAAGAATGACTTTTAAGAAAGTTTCAACCACAGTTTCTTAAAGGTAATATCTGGCCTGGTGGGCTAGTTAAGCTAACCAAAATATAGTTCAATTCATACAACGAAGCAAGGTGATTTTTTTTTCTACAGTACTTCTTATATGTGTTCCTGCTACTACGACATCCACTCTTACTGAAAAGATGCCCACGAAATCTTATGTCGTACGCATTCTCAACATGCAAGAACAAATCACTTTCTTCACCTATGCTCAGGGCATAATTTGCACTTCGCGAAAGAGTAAGAGGAGGGTGAAATGTACAGAAGAAATGAAGCTGTGATGGAAAGAGTGGGTGCAGAAAGAATAATGCTGAAACTGATCAGGATGAGGAAAAGAAATTGGTTGGGTTGCTGGCTAGGAACAAATTGTCTACTGAAGAATGCACTGGAAGGAATGGTGACCGGGAGAAAAGCTTGGGGCAGAAAATATCAGATAGACGACATTAAGATACTATGGATCACATGCGGAACTTTTTTTACTTGATTATTTAACGACGCTGTATCAACTACTAGGTTATTTAGCGTCAATGAAATTGGTAATAGTGACATGGTATTTGGCGAGATGAAGACGAGGATTCGCCATAGATTACGCGACACTCACCTTGTGGTTGGGGAAAACCTCGGAAAAAACTCAATCGGGTAATGAACCCAAGTCCGTGAGCAACCGGATCAACAAGTTATCGCCTCAGCTACGCCAAGACTCGTATGCGGAGATTAAAGGCTGGTTCACAATAAACCGGGAACGGAAACGAGAACGAGAACGTAAATGTTAAAATACATTTATTTTAACATTATTTCCGTCCTCGTTTCCGTTCACGGTTTATTGTGAACCAGCCTTAAGAGGAAGACGGAAGAGGGAAGATTGAAGGAACTGGATCTGCGGTGAAAAATCTGGCGTTGGGCAAAGAATGAATGAATTATCACTTTCACTGACCTTCACGTATTCTACACACTAATCGCTTGATTTCCTTTACCAACACTGCTTTCAAAATGAGAGTAAAAATAATCTTACACAACAGTATAATAAGTCAAAATTAATGGTTCAGTAAGAGCACGTACTGGTCCTTTTCTTTTCTGGGCGTCAAGAATAAGCCGATATTTGTGTAACATAAATTATCATACATGATCAATTTATTACCTTTGATAATAATTAGATTCCGCCTTTCTGAATCATTTCATCAACAGTGTCTTTGGTTAGGATATTAGAACCTACGGTCTATCCTCTTTTCAGCTCAGGAATGATGATTTTGGCGCAAAACCCCATGGAGGGTCAAGGACGATTGCTGGCCTCACGCCCTCATGCCTTAGCAGACGTAAACGATCGTCAATCAATACGGAAGCAGTGTGTACCCAGAACGACGATATTCCCCCCCCCCCGCCGTTACAGCTGGCGTAAGATATCGCGTTACGCTACTAAATTTAGCTCTCCCTCATTATGTTGAACATCGAAATTTCATGTGTCCCTTATGAGGATTCGAACCAGCGCGAATTCCGCAACGCTAAGCCAAGACGTGAGCCTTGAATCACAGCCACAGTACAGGACTTTTTTTTTTTTTTTTTTTTTTGCAAAATGCTGTACAACTCTCCAAATGACGCCAATAGTAAAGTCGCGATATGACCACAGCAGTTAACGCGACTATAAATAACTCGTATACATTTTCTGCAAAATTCAGTTTTAATGCCACCGACACTGACCAGTCTTTGGAGTTGAAAGCATAGATAAATAAGGATATCATAAAGAGAATAGCGAATATGTCTGAACCCGTTAAGTATCTATCAAAAGAACTGAACAAAGAAATCCCAGAATGAAAGACTTTGGGAGTTTTCCCACTGGAGCAACTCTCAATCGCAACTGAAACGAAACTAAGTTGTAGTTGCAGCTTAATTGCGTTGAAAATTCATGTCTGTTCGCACCAGAGCAACTTTTGAGTTTAGTGATTGCATATTTGATATCATGTTTAGCTTGTAAGTAAGCCAACAAGAGTTACCAAAATAATCAAGACACCCAGTTGCTATCAACAAGTTGATCAACTAAAATCGAAGTTGAGTTGAGACTGAATGAATGGGAACGTATGCGTCTCGTTCACAATGCTGTACTCTGCAGCTGCGATGAAACAGAATTGAACAGTGATGCCAACTTAGCCACTTTATGGCTAGATTTAGCCTTTTTAAAATGGCAATCAGCCATTAATTTGCGAGAAAAGTTATTCCTAGTCATTTTTATAATATGATTTAGCCATTTCTAGCCATTTTCAGTTTTCACTAATTCTTAAATCAAAAGCACAAAAATATTTAAACTAGTTCAATTTTCTGTAACCTCTCTCTTCCTCAAAGGTCCAATAAGTTAACACATATGAGTCATGTTTTGTCATCTTCAAAGGCCAGCCTCTCTGCACATGACGCCCGTAGGCCTACTGCGCAGTTTGGATATCGGAGAATTACTGCGTTTCTACTTAATCACTGCATCATTATTTGAATTAGAGCTGTAACATCCAGGCAGTGACCACTTATCACTCTACATAATGTAACTGTTAAGTGTGAAAGAAACTTTTAAATCAATTACATAACCTACTACTGATCTGATGTTAGAGCTGGACTTTAAAGAAAATATTGACGAAATTGGAAACCAGTGGCGAAATATCAGCTACATCAGATGGCCGAATAAGACATGTACCTCTAAATTCTGCCAAGAAGGCAGTCAGTGTCAGTACAGTGAAGCCGGAGGCCAAAATCCTTTTTCGGATTTGGTCTCACTAGCATTTCTCGTCTTCACCCTACCACATCTAACGCGGGAATAGAGCTGATTTTCAGCTAGGTAAACATAGTGAAAAATAAGCTTAAGGCAGATTTAAAACAAATATTCTCTCTACTATTCTGAACTTAGGTTTTGGGTTGAGACGTATGCTATTTTTCATACTGAAATAAATGCTGTTTTTATACTAAGTCCCAGAAGAAATACTGAAGCTTTCTGACAGAAGAAGATAATTTATTTTTAATAGGTGAAGTTTTGTATTTTTATACGAGTGTTAAAAATGTATAATTTAGACATTTCTGGTCTTTTTGGTAAGCCGGTTTAGTTTATTTTACTGAGTGATAGTTGGAAAAACTGGTAGAATTGCGATTGAAAGTTGCTCCACTGGGAAAGACAAAGGTTGGGCCACCAAGAAGCTCACGCGGTAGGTGTCTATTCGGCGAGAAGAGGCCGATAATTCGCTGCGAGATTACAAGACATTCGCCTTACAGTGTGGAAAAAATAAACCCAACCAGGTACTTAGCCCAAGCCGGTATCGAACCTACGCCCTACGCAATTCCTTATCAGTGGGTAAATGCGCTACTGCCTGAGCTATGCCGGTGGCTAAATGTCATGTTGTACACTAGAAAATGAAATTGTGAAATCTGTGGTGGACAAAAGCACACTTGGAACTAACCTACTTGCATTTTCACATTTTACCCCCTCCTTCCCTATTAAGCTATTTCACTACTCAATTTGCTATCGTCTTCAGGTACTGAGAATAAAGGTGGGGAAGGTATATATGATCGAGCTCATAAAATATACTAGTGTGGACGATGACTTACTGCCATTGTGATGTGTCCATATAACAACATGCAAAAATGAACTAATCGTGAGAGGAGCCCGTGATCTTTGACCAATCTATACCTCAGCCGAGCTCAGAATGGTTTTAAAATCTGCCACACGGATTGCAGCATTGACAAATATGGCTAAAGCAAACTCAACTAGTGCTGATGGAAATTTGGCAACATCGTTAAATTGCCGCGGAAATCTAACCTGGATCACTTCAATGAATGGTTGCGAAAATGAGGTCATTCTTCTCTGAGTTAGGTTGGGGAGAGGAGTTACGAACACGTGCTTGCCGGCATCGTAAAAGTGCCAAATGCATTTTCTGGCCGGCTGCTCTTTAAATAGAAGTCTGAAACACATGCGCGCATAATTTGCTTCCCAGAAACCGTTAACCGTAAAATAAAACGCTTTCTTAATAAATCTGAGTTTTAAAGGAGAAGAAACATTACGCTTGCTTATGTAAATAAAAATATACAATCAGTGATCACACACAATATCAAAATATGCATTTACATGAATGGATTTAAATCTGTCAGATTAAATCATAATTTTCAAAAATATCACTTTAAACATGTTCCAGGATACATGTTTAGGATGGAACGTTTATGCGCTTGACATTCGAGAAATCTGGTCACACTTTCTGTTAATACGGTGTCATTAATTACAGTAGGCGTAAGTAGTTTCGAATCCAGCGAGCCGTGATAAAACATAAAGGGGAAGCGAATGTGACACACTGCATTCATTTATTCGTACACAAATGGGGTGACCGATAAATGTTTTGAGTATAAACAAAAATAGTTACTTTCATTCATTCATTCATAGTGTTCTGTCCAAGGACAGGTCTTTCACTGCAAACCGCATTCTCCAATCTTTCCTATTTTCTGCCTTCCTCTTTGTCTTCTCATATGATCCATATATCTTAATGTCGTCTATCATCTGATACTTTCTTCTGCCGCGAACTCTTCTCCCGTTCACCGTCTAATCCTAAAATACTTAATTGTGGTATTAATTTCCAAATGAATCCAATGCTCTGTAATAGCCTAATGACATTATCTACAATTTCAAACGACTCATTGGCGTCATATTGATGTGTGAATCCTTTCGACTATCAATTGTTTTGTAGGTCTCGAGACTAGGTCTCATGGAATGAGGAAGCAATGAGAAAAACAAATATTCTGGTCTTAATTAAGGATGAACACGAGGATTAGGAAATTAATAGCAATAATGCAATATAAATAATAGGCTATGTAGTCTAATGATATTAAGCACCGTTAATATCACTAATAAAATAAAATCTTAGAAGTTAACCTTAAAAATAAATGTACATTTACAAGATTTTAGTTAAAATTAGCTTATGACATATTTTAATCTAGAAATTTAGAGTAATATACATGAAATTGTATGATCTGCAGGGAATCTTTAAGAACTTGATGATGAGTTTTTAAATTTCAAAAAATGGTCTTCTTAATTGTTTTAAAAATCATATGTAAGTTTTGATAAAGAACCCTGATCGCCTGAAAGCAAACCTATTACTGAAAAGTTGGAGAGGGATGTTATACCACTTATTTATACTGTAGATTTGTTATACTTTGGCATTAAAGATAGGAAATACAAGACTTTAAATCAGCGGTCATCAGCATACTGCACTCTCGGGCTCTTACAGTACCAGTGTGCAACCGTGGCTGCTGTCTCCCTATCCCTTCTGCACGACGGAGCATATTTTGTTGCATTCTATCCGTTTCAGCGAGTGCTGACGACCACTGCTCTAAATGGTCCCCTTTTCATGATGAACCTGATGAGCCTGGTCGAGATCTCTTTGCATACGTATAGTTGAATCTAAGATAACTTTTTGTTGTCTGTTTATTGCTATTATATCTGCTCTTCAGTAAAAGTCATCTTCAGAAATGCAGTGGACATTTTCAAGAACGTCCCAACCTCTTCCAAAGAAGACAATCCTTGTTAAATTTAAATACGGTGAATATAAAGACAGAAATGAAAAAAATATATATATATCAAAATGTTATTTCAAATTCCAAACGTCCTTATAATCCCAGCCATACTTCCAATAACAATCATGAACAGCACAAACGTTTCACGCAATTATAGGGGCACTTTATATAAATTACAATTTTGTTAATAACGCTATGAACTGCATCGAAATCGTTTAATATTATCTTTGCAACATATGTGCAACAATCGGCTTAGTCGTATTACAATCGTTGTTGACAGCTTTCCAATGTTAATTCAGGAGGCCATGAAATAAACAGACTTTAATGTTGTCAATGGCGCTCTAGATACAAGATGCAGAACATGGAGTGTGAAGCATATCTGGACAGAGAGACCTTCCCAAGGCGAATGGTCGACAGGATCATCAGAGAAGCGAAAGCTTGGCTAGGGATAGAAGAAGAAAGGCGAGCGGAAGTTTGCCCGGACATCGAGTGGCCCTCCAATGAGGAGTTTACCACAGACTTGGGCTATAGTAAGCTGCAGGAATACATCTCGACCTGGACTCGCGACGACAGCTGGCTGCACTGCATCAACTTGGTGGAGTGGCAGATGGACGCCGCCTGCGACTTCTACGTGTACAAGGTGTGCTCCGCTCACTCCTTTTTTCTTGAAAGCGATTGCTTCTCATGCTATTTCTCGCACAGCTTCCGGTCGATATTAATGCAAACGTAGAACATACTAAATAACCATTGTAAAATTAAAACAGCTTAAAATTATTTTCATCACAGTACATTATGACGGACGATGTGAATTATAATGAAAATTAAAACCAAAGGGGTAATAATTATGGCTACAGTATATTCAGCGCATTTCGAACTGGCGGATCAAGGCAACGTAGTACAGTGGCATCATTTTATTTTTACTTCAATTTTTATTGTACCTAAGTTTTTAATGTACTTCACTCCCACCCCTCCTACTAATGAAGTTTCAACTGTTCTCCAGACAGAATCAAGGCCGCATATAGTAAACAGCACTGAGCTATTGAGTATAGTACGTTCCAGAAATATGTTCGCGTTTTCCAGTGACGAAAGAACTTTCAATATTGAATCATATTTTCGCATAGGTACAGTCCGTATGCCTACGTCGCATCCCGATTTCCCCCACCTGCTTCTGCACGCCCCTCTGTAAAAGCAGGGCTGTCTTAGCTCTTTTCTGAAAACATTAATTTCTGTTAGGAATTGGACGTTTACGTAATATTATACAACTGTTTAAAATAACTTAAATAAAAGGGCCTCGTTAAGTAATTAACTGTCACGTGAGTTCCCCCTTTCTACGATCCTGCGGCATAACCACTTGAACGGACAGTAGATAGCATGTCTGAGTAATTTTATCTGTGCGGGTCGGACAGAAGTGAAGATGGAATTTACAGTACATAAGGTACTCTTTTATAGAGTAGGTACAGAATTATTTCAACATGAGTTACTAGTACGAAGTACGAAACTGGCAATTGGAATTAGATGCAATAGTCTATAGTGCGATAATATGCACAAAAGAACTGAAGCCTGTATCGAAATGAACGGCCACTGTTTTCAAAAATGTGTTTAAATATCCATATTATGATTATTTTTCAATTGAACTTCATTCTCTATATTGTACGCTAATGTGCTGTAGACAGTATAATATACACTGCATAATGAACACGTTCGCATGAATAGCTCAGTTCGTGAGTAAAAACACTTATTCTTAATACAGTACTGCATTTTGATTAAACAAAAACTTATGAAAATTATCGAACTCAAAATCGCGATATTTCCTAGTTTACGTAAATGGATGAACTACTTTTCTTCCCTCCTATACCTAGTAAAGTGATTTGTTTGTGTTTTACGCCGGTATCATCGAACTCCAGTCGTGGAAGGAGGTAGCGAACGGTGTTTCCGGTTCTCTAAAGGTATAGCCAGGTTAATATTAAAAATGTTAGTAAAAATAAAATGATGTCCCTGTACAAACCACGCACGAGTCACTGAATTGAACTGTGAACTGAAGCACTAGTAATTCCGGTTATCCCAGCTGACTTTAGTTGAGAAGAATGGTCCAGGATTGGGAGTAAGTACATGTGGCAAATGCAGTCCACCGCTTGACCTTGATCAGACAGTTCGAAATGTGCTGAGTATAGTATACAACTGACACTTTGTAGCATCTTATAAAATCACTCGTATAACGTACGAATTACTTTAAAAAAAAACTATGTGAACGCTGTGGTAGCTATAAACCCACCCAAACACCCTAAAATTTATATTTTCCTTATATATTGGAAATTAGCGGTAAATTGATAGCCGTGTCCATGATACTTATGTCGGTTTTCTTTCAACTAATAAAGAAATTTCTGTTGATTTTTGTTCTTTAGACCAGGACATAAATTCAAGAAATAACTGATTACATTTAAATAAATAAATAAATAAATTGCCCTGGACCAAAGAATTTAGAAGCATCTTCCGTTTTCAATTGAAGAGTCCACTGCAAGAATGATGGATGTCACTTTCTTGTCGAAAATGAACCAAGACTGTCAATGCATAGCTTAAGACATATAGAATGTACTTATAGAGTTATATGGCATTAACACTGATAGTCATTGTCCAGTATTGATCGGAAAATCACAGTTAAGCTTTGAGCGCTAAGCATTTCAAACTTTCAATTGCTTCTCCTGCAAAATGTATTCCGAATGACATCCATCATTCTTGCAGTGGACTCTTCAATTAATTTGATCTCCAAGGCGCTTGCATTCTTCCTTGAGAGTCAATCGACAATATTTGCGGTATAAATAAAGAAATAACTTACCTTCATTGCCCTGGACCAAAGAAAAAAATCAACAGAATTTTCTGTGTTATTTGAAGTAAAACCGACATAAATACAGGAAAACACGTGTCCTATTAATTTACAAAATTACCAACCATATTCACTTTCGACTGCTATCTTTCTCGTTGTGACGTAAATTTTTCAAGGGTTTCAATACATGTACGGTCTTACTAATAAACCGTGTATTATTTTTATACCAGACTTATGCAGAGTTGAGACAGAAAACGTTACTAATAAACCATGCATAAGCGATGGATGTGTAAACAGTCTGTAACTATACAATGGGAATTGCTTTGTTGTGGTTATATAGACGAAACCCCTTGCTTAAGCGTTGTATATAGAGAAAAAATGGCCGCCCCTCTAACAGCTGTTCGTATCGACTGTCATTTTATGATGATGGATGCCTTGTAACCACAGAAAAGCACACCAAAGAGCACAGAATAAGTAGAATAATGTTGCTGTAGCTTGTACTCTTTGACCAAAATATAGTGTGGTAATCGATCAGAGCCAGTTGTACTATCGATACTTAACACGCCACACTACAGCGCTCTACTGGATGCAATAGAGAACCTCAGATATTCTATTACCTTTCGTAATGAAGTAATGACGAAACTATGACGTAGCTATGTAACAGTTATACTGTTATACACGACGTATGTAGTGATTATTAGTAAGGAATTTACACACGACGTATAAACGAGCTACTCATTGTATAAGTATAAGACAGTTAAACGTCTGTGTATAAAGTTTTTATTAGTAAGACCGGTAGAGGATATGCTAATATGAGAATATGCATTGCAGCAACCTTGTCAATCCTCGAACTATCACTCCATTGTATTTTCGGTGCAGGAAAAATGCTCGTGTATAAAAAGACAGTATCGTAAAAGTGTTTTCCATTTCTATTACCCTTTCTTTCACTCTTCTCGTCTTTCAAACGACGTCACTATGCTACGCGATGATACGATATAGATCCCTAGAAGCAGATTTTTAAGTCTTGTCAAGATGGAAGTTTAAAAAAATTATAGAAACGCATGGAACAATTTTTATTTTGTCTTCTCTAGACATTACATTAATTTTCTGTGTAGGCCTATATTCGTGACTTATTTAACGAGCAAATGTGGCTTCTGTAATGCTGTATGTTGTTAAGTGCTGTGAAGGTGGTGTATAATGTGATAATGGTGATGTAAAGTGGTGATATTAGGCTGTTTGTGCTTTGTAATGACAGTTTATGTATTTCGAGAAGTGTCTTCAGTCACTCGTCTTCCAATTCTACAGCTCCACTTGGACATCTCATACTTTTATCGCTGCAACCAATATTAAGGCTGGTTTCTTTTAAGGCTGGTTCACAATAAAACCGGAAACGAGAATCGGAACGAAAACGAAAACGATAAAATTGTTATAATGTGTACATTTAAATGTGGGCATTCACAATTAACGAAAAGCTTGCCGGAGCCCAGGATCGGGAACGGAGAGTTGGCCAGTTTCAACTTTGGCGTTCACGTTTCCGATCACAGCCCACTAGATTCATTCTATTGCCATCTAAAAGCAATTTTGTCGTCATATATTTTGTAGCAAGAAGACCGTGACATAACCTATGCATTATTTTGTTCTGTGCTGTGCATCATGGAGCAAGTTTTATTTGATGAGATTCTAATATTGAGTGTTGAGGAAAATCCTCACGTTTACGATAAGCGGCGCGTCTCATATAAAGATGAGAAAATGCAGGAGAATACGTGGCTTTCAATAGCTGGATCTTTGAACACCGATCGTAAGTGAATCATATTTTATTACTGTATTGGTTGTATTACACACTACATATTCGTGCTTCAATTCAATAACTACTGTTGTGTTAATTTTTGTTCTATTACAAATGTTTCTTCTCTAATTATTTTACGTTATGGTAGACTTAAAATAGGTTGTGATAATAAAGATGAATTGGGCATATTTATAGTACCGTACCCAATGAAATGTTTCAGTTGAAATATCGAAGTTCCTTAACCTGTGTTTATGTTGGCTGCCTTGTACTCATGAGAGAACGTCATTGGTCAATTATACACAAATAACATCAGAATTCGTAATATCGACTTTACATATCGTTATTGACATGCATATCGATATGCATAATCATCTACGTTCTCAGTTTGTTGTGAATCAAAAATTTTCATATTCACGTCCTCTGCTTCTAGTTTTCATTCTGGTTCTCGTTCCCGGTTTATTGTGAACCAGCCTTTAGTCTGTCACACGTCTTGGAAAGAATTGTGAACAAGATTATGGGCGACAAACACAGAGTTGTACGAAATCGAAAATAATACGTCGTGGTTGTTTCGAATCATTTTAACTCAGTAGCTCACAGAATGACGTGTAAGGCCAGCGGCAAAAAACGGTTGCGGAGACAATTCTTGGATTCGTAAATGAAGCATACCGTTACGCGAAAGGCCAGAATGTCGACTTTCCACTAAACAGCGTACAAACCGAATTTGTGGATAAAATTATGATGGGGTAGGTTTTCTCTGAATATTCATTCTTCTGTCACCAGCTATTTTCCTATAATTCACAACAGTCCTTGTAGGAAATGTAATTGCAGCGGGAAATTATTGCATCCCACAGCTTCCCCAGAATAGTAACGCAATGACAATTTTACGGCAAACGTTTCTGAAAGAAAATGTTCATGGGAATTCCCACAACTACGTGTCAATGCCAGAGTCTTCAAGTACCATACATAAAATAAATGCTATGTTTTATTTAACGACGTTCGCAACTGCCGAGGTTATACAAGCGTCGCCGGTAGTGCGGAATCTTGTCCCGCGAGAGTTCTTTCACATGCCAGAAAACCTACGGTACTGACATGAGCTTGTCGCATTTAAGCACACTTAAATGCCATCGACCTGGGCCGGGATCGAACCCGTAACCTCGAGCACAGAAGGCCAGCGCTATACCAAATGCGCCACCCAGCCCGACAGTACCATATATGTAATGATGTCTTAACATAGCAATGTCAAATTGAGATTAGGCTTGATGTAATTTTCGACAATGAAGGTGTAGTCAAATGATGACTGCTACGTATGATACACTCATAATAGATATAGCCTACAATACTAAGATATTGTTAGAATTTTGCTAACTGCAATTTTTTAAAATATGATCAGTCATGGTAATGTCAATAATAAATATATTCACCTATAATGTCAAAATGGATTAACATTACACAATAAACTACTGCGTTTCCCTCCAATATTACCATGTATTTTGGTTCAATGTCTTTTCTTTTTCAGTATTACCAAAATAATGTGCCGACTATACAAACTTACGTAACTGCAAAGGTATTTAAGTTGTCCTTATATCCATAGTAATGTCATTAATACTAAAAGACAGTTTTCAAAATTATATTACAGTTTATAAGAATATATCAACTTTATGCTGCATTATTATTTCAGATATTCCACTTTACAAACCTATTAGGTACTTAATTCCTTAATTACATTAATATGTAAAACCGTAAACGGAAAGCTTTAGAAAATTTACAAGTCGTAAAAAATAAATAACAAGAAGAAAAATAAAAAGAACATTAACAAGTGAAAATTGTAACAGGACGCCAGTAGGAATGAAAAATTGGTTCAAAACAAGGGTGTGTCCTGTCGCCAGTTTTGTTTAATTTAGTAATGGACGAAACTGAAAATAAAGTCACAGCTCACAAACATGGACATAAAGGGAGAGAGACCTACTGTAGGTAGATTCCAGGCCTCAGAGTTGTAAGTGGAGAATTAAGAGGCCGAATAAGTGACAACACCAAGTAACATTAATAAAAAAATTAATAAACTTAGAAAACAGCAGGCTCAAATGGTTCGGACACAAAAGTGATGAAAAATACAAGACTACCAAAAATAATGTTAAATAAAAGTGAAAGGAAAGCAACCAAGAAGAAGACATAGCAAAAATGGACAGACCAAATTAAGGGAAACCTACTGGAACGGGGATATGAATGAGAACAAATACAAAGAAAAGCCTGAAAAGACAAAGACAATTCGAGGCATAGTTGGAATAGACCTTCCGAAAGGAGGATACGATAAGAGGATGGTGATGGTGGAGGTGTGATGATGTAAAACCAGACACTAATCTACTAGTCTGGGGGGGGGGATCATCGTGCTGGATCATATCTCCGTTCTGGTTGGATGATCGTTCACCTCTGTCGAGGCATGGGGTTAAGGCCAGCAAGTGCGTAAAGCCAACAACTTTCCCCGCAAATTTCATTTCTCTAGTTTGTAGCCTTCCTTCAACAGTCAGTAAATTTTCTAGCATATCAGTCGTGAGGCCCAAGCAAGGATGGCAAGGGCAGTGCCCTTTTGCATGCGACTGTTATCGTCACAGTTTATTCCACCGTAGTAGATAGGCAACGTAAACAAACAGTCCCCCCCACACATTCAGGTAAGCACGTGGTGAATTGACGCGTATATTATGTCTTTCAAACAAGTTAGATATAAATGCATGTACAGCAATAACATGGTTTAGTTTAAACATAACACAATTACTTTAAGGCATACATGGGCACAATTTTCGGTTACGTGAGGCACTCGATTTGAAATAGTTTGTTTACTATGAGAGGAGACTGCAGAGTAGGATGGGAAATATAAACTGCTGTGACCTGCGTCACCTTATCGTGATCGCTAAGGCGGTCAGTGGCGAATTATTTGGAAAGCGCTTGGTTAATGTGTGACTCTCGAAAACTTTTATTCAATTTGGCAAATAAATTCGGCAGCTTTAATCATAAACCTCTTTACTGTTTCTCCGTCGCTGAATTGATTTAAATCACAGGCGAGAAATTGCGTAACTAGCCAATAGGCTAATATTCCAACACGTTGTCTACGTTTATTTTCTTGAATATTCTGGCGTTTATCAAGATTACTTAATAGATTTCCACGTTCTCGACCTAAAATAACTTCAGAAAATCATATTTCGTTTTCTACGCACATTTAATTTTTTTTTATAAATTTCTTTTGGAAATAATACGTACAAACAACATTTAATTCCTCGTACCTTTTAATGCAGCGTGTTTAAGGCATAATGTAGTATTTAGTATACTATGCAAATGTTAAGATCGTAAATTTTCTTCGGAATAGTACGAAAAAATAGCATTTTATTTGTCTTACCTTCTAATTCAGCATGTTCTTTATGACATAAGGAGTAATGTCGTTGTTTATTAAATCTATTAATGCCTAATAGGATTTTCGAGCATAATATACATCGTATGTTCTCCCATTCTAAACAGCAAAAAAACTCTTCTTCCCATTTCTCATGAAATAATCGTTTTCTAACGCGTACACACTGCTTTGATAATGCCATTATGCCACCACTGATATTGCTTATGAAACTGATATAGCACCTACCCACGCCTACGAGCCACGTGAGGGAGGAAAGGGGTCTGTGAAGATGATGTCACTCAGAGCGATAAGCTCTGTGAAGGTCAGTGAGGCACAAATTCTCAAGTGAGGCACGGTGCCCAAATGCTTTAAGGCATTGTACTACAATGAAGAAGTGACAAAATACAACTTCCAATGCAGTATACGAAACGGCTAGCTGCAACAGATAACCAGAACCTTAAAGGGTCACATTTTACAGAAAACAAAACAAATGACCTGATATTAATATTTTTATAATACAAATTCAAATCTTATACAGTAATTCCAATAACAAGCAGAGGGCATGGTTTTGGGATCACCAATTTTATTACACTGTTTTGAATATAAGTGAAGTCGAATTATACTAAATTCAAAGGCTGCAGATATACTGACAGCAAATGTCTGATCGTTAATATACAGTTGCCCCTAAAAATTTCGTTTGGTAGACATCCCTTCCCGCAAAATAAAATGTTATTTTTAACACTTGTATCGTAAATCACTATTTTGTGACTAATTTTAAGTTGGGTCGCTCCAGCTCTGGTAACAATGGTTAACAAACCTATTTAAAACTATTTTTAATTAATGACGTGTTCACTACAAAAAGACCGTTCTGGAGTTTGGAGGTTCACTGCGACCTTTTCGGATTTTGTAAATGTAAAGCTGTTTTCCACATAGGAATAAATCTTCACCCGCAACATAGTTCGAGGAATACTACACCATTTCCAATTCTAACTACAAGTTAACAGCGTTCTTACTGGCCCGTAGGTAATGTGGAGCATGCCTACCAAGACCTACCCGACCCCTTATGCAGTGGCGAGTATGTTCTTCACTTTTGAGGTGTCCCGGATAAAGCCGGCCTACTGCCCTGTAGAAGTGAGTAACCAGCCTTCCACGCCAACCGTCTCTGCCTCGTCATAAATTTCAAATGAACTAGCCTAGATTTGAACTCAGGTCTTCAGCATTCAAAGCCAATGCTGTAACCCTTAGGATAAGAACCGTGTACCAACGAATAGCAGTGAACTACAATTATTCTACCAAAGTTCACGTCAAAATAATGACGGGGTGAACTAAATGTCAAATTAAACTCGGTACAATATAAAATCAATTTTACTACGAACATCGTCTACCGTGTATACCCAAGCCGTTATAAGTATGCACTTGACAGTAGCTATTTACGTTGGCAACCCTTCCCATTAAAAACTGAAGAACGCTACGCAGTAGCCTTCTGAACCAATCAGAATGTAACACTTCCTATCAGCTACTGCTACGGGAAACACTAGTGTATTGTCGGTTTGCTACATCCTGTGTTGCATGGTGTTACTATCACGTGCATAATTGTTGCGCTGCTATGAAATGTAATAACAAAAGACGTTGTTCGGACAATAACTCATGGAGTGACAATCCTTTGAGCAAAGACGTAGCATTAGTCAGGCGTCAGAATTTGTGCGAAGGACTCGATATCTGTTATGTAATGGTCATTGTGGCAACGTCGAATCTCTCGCTATCAACAACCAAAAATGTATTTCAAAATAGGCTTAAGGACTTTACTAATAGACGGTAATTATACACAGTATTAAAGGGTGTAATTGATATTTTGTTATTGAAGTGTTGTATCAGTGGAGAATTATGTTGTCTCAGTGAAGTGTGTTGTGTTAGTGAAGTGTGTTGTGTCAGTGAAGTGTGTTGTGTACGTGAAACGTGTTCCTGTCAGTGAAGCTTTATAGTTTATAGTGGCAGTGCAAAGTATTTGAACAGTGAAATGTTTTTGAAGTGTTAGTGAAATCAGGATAGAATCAGTGAAATGTGTCGTAGTTCCAGTGCAGTGAGTGAGTTGACAGCGAAATGAGTGTAGTGTTGAAAGGTACTTGTGCAGATATGAACATATCATACTCGTGGGTTTTAGTTCGAACTTAGGTTTAAGGTACAAATTAGATTTACTTTAAATGTTATTTTAAGTAATCGTGCTTCATTTAATTTAGGATGTTCCCTATTATTATTATTATTATTATTATTATTATTATTATTATTATTATTATTATTATTAATCATTGTTAGTGTTAATTATTAGTATTATTATTAATTGTATTTTTTATTAATTGTTTACTATTGTCATTATTGAGTGTAATTAGTTACCACTGCCACCGGGTATATACCCATTGCAGTGTGAATAAATACATACATACAACATTACGCAAAGCTGTCAGGTGCATAGTTACGACGACTTGGATATAGCTTGACAGAATGGAAAGATTGGAGATGGTTCCAAGGAATTCAGTTATGTTGATGTTAAAGTGGCTATTTCCATCCGAAATTACTTCCATTTCATCACAATACTTCCTCTAAACTCGATATGACGAAAAAGAACAATATTTCCCTTTTAATTCTTGTCTTAACTTCCAGGTTAAGTTCGTGTACGAGGCCTCTCGGTTCGTGTACCAGCCAGGACGAGCGAACATCAATGAACAGAGACTATATGACATCATAGATAGCAAGATCAAAATGTTCAGAAATACTGAGTTTTGAGATGGCATCGTGATTCCATCTTCGAGGCCCGGGTCGGACACAGCTGCGAGATCCGTTCTTGTTTTAAGCGCAATTATTCTCTAAAAGCACTTCCTGGGCATAGTGCAAAATATTTCACATCGATTAGTCCTTACATACGTAACGGGCTTACAAAGCAAACACGGCGAAGTTCATTCTCAACTTCAAACAAGTGTCGACGTTTTCTTGTTTTTGAAACGCAATTAGGCCATTTAATTCCAATCTCCCAAATGTAAATCGCATTGTATACATTAAAGGTACGTTTTCCTCGGTGCGACTATTGCGATGATCGTTCAACGATGATCGTGCAACGATAATCGTTGAGCACTATTTCTTTGTATTTTCTATGGAGCTGTTTTCCTCCGAGCGACTGCCGCGACTCTAGAAAATACAAAGAAATAGTGCTCAACGATTATCGTTGCACGATCATCGCAATAGTCGCACCGAGGAAAACGTACCTTAAGCGACCTTCATATTTTAAGCGTCTTTTCTGATTATAGATGATAATTGAATTCGAGTAATTTACATTCGTCAACTAGCACGTGGAACGATTCTTTTAGTCAAAATTATTACTTCGTACTGTAACAAAATGCAAACGCATTAAACTCTATGTAAGAAATTCTGCTTAAAAGTGAATAAAACTCATGACGAAGGAAGTCTAGCAGAGAATAAACCAACTTATTTAAAGTATAGGCCATTCGTTATCTCGTGAAACCTACTTGCGCGTGAGGGAAAGAATAAAATGGACTGGAAAGCTTTCCGCCCTCGCTACGTTTCCACTTGTATTCGTAGCTAGCTAGCTCACTTACCCCCCCCCCCCAGATGGTTCTTACTATATGCTACGCATGAGATAACGAATGACCTACCTATAAAGACTACTGCGGGATTGGTTTTAGTCTCAAGTGCGGAATATTTAACTATACAAGAGAGTCCCGATTATCCGGACAGTTTTTTTAATTATAAAAGTAGGCTACAGTACTGAACAATAATAAAGTTTTTTAAAAACAATTACATACTGTACTGTAATATGAATAAAAACTCTTTTACTCGTATTATGTCCATATGAGTACTGGGTCCGATCATTGAATCTTTAAAATTACAGGATCAAAAACCACATAGTGCTCTCACTCTCCGTATTATCCGGATTTTTTTCTTAACCGGACTGCCCTCGGCCCTTGTAGTCCAGATAATCGGGACTGTACTGTGTTTAAATTTAATTATATAGTATATATTAAGTCATATACAATTTGGTCTAATTCTCCAACGTCTTCGAACACATTACTTTTTCGGCAGAATCTATCTCCCATGCCAACCAAATCATAATAGTCATGATGTTCACTACTATCCCGACTATCTTTCTGCAAGACAGATTTAGGGAGAAACTGACGGGGCTGACTCGGCTACTGGCGGATCAGAACACAGCAGTAACAATAAGACAATATTATTCTGATGGAGTGTAGCAATCTCTGCCATTTCCCGTCTCTCTCAGTCAAAGTTCCCTGACAAATATCACGTCCAGTTCTCCTTTAAAAAAATATGTCTTTAGGTTTATAAGTAAACTTTTTTTACGTCAACAACTAGACTAGATTTCAAGAGATAAACCATTCTAACTGTGGTTTTTCGTGAAGTTTCTAATGCGTAAGATACATGTCGAATTTAAAACAGAAGAAATGTTCTATGGACCAACCTGCCCCAAATAAACTTATCCTTTCCAAATTCATTTTCACTTTTGTTGATTGGTAGTGTTTCTATCTCAGTGACAAGAACTAAGAAAAGAAATCAGGAGAGAGAGAGACAAGTTCCCGATTATTCATGTAATATTAATTCACGTCTGTAATTCCACTTCTGATTACTGTGGGAGATACTGATGTTGACTGAGATAAAGCATAGACCTAGCCACGTCTGTGTCTTGTGATCTAGCCTAATTTGCTTAATCATCTCCCTCTTCCATCTTACGCTACATACCCCCTTCGGCTTTCTTACTCCGTTTAATATTCTGTATAACACGATGTTATCTTTAGGAAAAATGTTCATAAGCTTTCCAAACTGTGATATTTCTCTGTGTAATCTGCATTTTAACACTCACCAACTGCACAATGCTGTCGATGGCTCGGTTGTACCTGTCGCATAGTCCCTTCATACTCTCGTAACTGCAACAAACAAAGACAGACATACTTGTAAAGCCAATATATGGACTCCATTAAAACTATCATAAACCAGAAGTCAGCAATCTACTTCAAGAAATCTCTCTTCTACGGCTTTAAATGCTCACACAAACAGTACTCGTTATCAAACGTGTGACTGCATTTTGTTGCTCTGATTTACTACACAAGTCTGTTGATAAAAATTTACGCATACTTCGATAAGAATAACGAATACTAGGTAATTGTAATTACCATTTCAAGGCGAGCAAGAAAATTCATGTTGGACCAATATGCAAAGCAAGAGATAAGGCTCTTTAGATTCAAAATTATTTGTGAGTGCAAAATTAATGTTTAAACACTAATAGCGTTGACACAACACCATAAAGTTATTTATCCAAGTAATTAGCAGAGTTAGGAAGTTGGTACCGAAACTGTTAAGTTGTGTGAGCTTGGACTGTATCTGTACTGAATGAAAAGTAGTTGCGCAGCTCTAAATATCAATGAATCAGGACAACAAACATGCACAGCCGAGTGGTAACCAAACTTGTGCTCCAATCGTCCACGGCCTTAGAACAAGAATATAATAAACTAATAATATAAAACAACAATAGCCTAATGCGATTATAAATTTCGTAGCTTCCAATCCAAATTAATTTACCCATACATACAAAAATAGCATACAGTACAAAATATACAATTATGAATCTAACCTCATTATATTATTCTAACAAATAACAAGGAACATTTTCATTTTATCAAAAGAAATACTCCTTTTGTGTTCAGAAAAAAAAATTGTACTCTGAAAATATTCGTTGTACGTCACAAGACGTTACTGGAGCAAATCTTAAATATGATATAGTATTTCTTACTATCATCAGGTGAACAACGTTGTGAATCTAATAGTGCATCTCGTATGTGGCACATAATATTAAACTCATAATTGTTTTCAAGAAATTTTTTCATTTATATTGTAACTAGCTGTACCCGTGCGCTCCGCTGCACTTGTTAGAAATAAATATAAAGTAATTACATAATTAAAATAGGACATCTGGTCCAGGGAACATTCGTATTTGATAGAAGGATAAACCGTTTAATATGTTACTTAATTTCAATTGTATTTAAATAATTAAAATGCGATGATTTTGGTCCAGATACCACTCATTTAGTGTAATGATAATTCCTTTACCATGTTTCTTAATTGTTATTAGATGCAAATAATTAAAATATGATCATTTGATTCAGAGAACATCCGTTTTTGGTGCAATTTGGTCCTATCAAAATTTTGCTTGAAATAAAACGTATCGGAAATAATTTTTAAAGAAACTTTTGTTATGTAACATTTTTCACAAAAATCAATAATAAGCGAGATATTTCGGTTTATTTAATTCAGGCCCCCTTGTAACCCCCCTTTTAAATAAAGTATTTTAAATGCCATATAGCCTAAAATCTAAGTTACAACAAACTTAATTTATATTCCAATTTTCATCGAAATCCGTTCAGCCATTATCGCGTGAAAAGGTAAACATCCAGACAGACAGACTTAAATATCAGTCCTATCAAAATTTTGCCTGGGATAAAACTTATCGGAATTAATTATTAAAGAAACTTTTGTTGTGTAACATTTTTCACAAAAATCAATAATAAGCGACATATTTCGGTTTATTTAATTCAGGCCCCCTTATAACCCCCCTTTTAAATAAGCCTAAAATCTAAGTTACAACGAACTTAATTTATGTTACAATTTTCATCGAAATCTGTTCAGCCATTATCGAGTGAAAAGGTAACAAACATCCAGACAGACAGACAGACAGACAGACAGACATACAAACAAAAATTTCAAATAAGCGATTTTCGGTTTCAGGGTGGTTAATTATATATGTTAGGACCAATTATTTTTGGAAAATCGAAAATTACCAGAAAAATTTCGGCTACAGATTTATTATTAGTATAGATGACAGCTAGGAAGTTCGTATTGTAATTCTGATGTTGAACTTGGTCTGAAACGCAAGTGAATGCATAGTAGCAAAGCAGCACGAGACGTCAGCAGACCAGCAAAACAAACAAGTATTGACGGCTGGTAAATAAACTTGTCTCTGAACCAACAATAGTCGGTTTAAAAATATCGTCCTATCCTACTTCAGCTTTCAAATCTCCCAATAAAATTTTCATGTGATATCCAGGTAACTGTTCAAAAGTGTTTTCCAATTCCTCATAGAAGCTATTCTTTATAATATATGGCCGTCTTTCTGTTCTGTAGGGGCGCGAGCAATTATAACTATGATATGGCACTATCCATCCTTAAATACTAAATACGATAACCTGTCACTGATAAATTCGACGTTTTTTACTGCTGATTTTATTCTTTTATGATTAAAGATGCTGTTCCTAATTTTATTGGTGATTATTGTTTCCTTCCTCCATAGTACAACAAGTAGTTGATTTCCTATTGGTAATATGGCATTCCCATATAATATAATATAATATAATATAATATAATATAATATAATATAATATAATATAATATAATATAATATAATATAATATAATATAATATAATATAATATAATATAATATAATATAATATAATATAATATAATATAATATAATATAATAATAATATAATATAATATAATATAATATAATATAATATAATATAATATAATATAATATAATATAATATAATATAATATAATATAATATAATATAATATAATATAATATAATATAACCTAACCTCCTGTACTCCCACAAAGTCTATTCCATATCTAGCTAGTTCTTTTGCTACTAATGTTATCCCTCCTGTTCTATAAAGACTCGTGACATTCCAAGTACCAAATCTCATAACCTTATTTCTTTGCTGTGGTCGCACCAAAGAATCAGTCCCATTCCGGGGCTTATGTTAGGGTTTCGTAACAAGCTCTTTTTTACGGTGATGAGTTGTTAGTCCTTAGCCTAACTCCCAAACTGGAAGACCATCGCCTTATCGGCTGTCCGCGACTGCTTAATCAATATACTAGCAGCTACGCTCCATATCTGGAGGCCGTTTTTCTCTATCCGCAATCTGAGGACGCGACATACCGTGGTGATAGGGACCCACAATACATGGCCATATCTTTTGGCGTTTTCCTTAATCTACACAATTTCATTGTACTTTTGTATGTTCCTTTTGCTTATTATTTTCAAGAATTTTAACTGGAAAAATTTAGAAATTTTACCTATTTTGACATTGTAAAAATTACACTGAATTTCCATAACCAAATTTTCCATAAAAAATGTTCCATTCAAAAAACGCTACAAAACATTAACTTCTAACATAAAAAGTGCTATAAACTGCTAAATCTAAAGCACTAAATTTTCAATTTTAAGTTTCTAAAATCTACCACCTCTAGTGATAAATAAATGGAGACCTATGAAATAATTCTGTCCTCCAGGGCTCAAACTCAAGCCTTTTCAAGACGCAGTCAGTAGATTTACGTCTATACTCGCACGTCAGTGCTACGTACAAAAACGTTCTTGGTAGCAATTATGTCTTCACAAAGGTTCTGGACAATCCCACACATTAAGAAGAATAGGCCTACACATAATGGGAGGAACCAGTTACATGTTTCTGAACGTCTACATTTTGCATTGTGTTTTTCATCAACATCTCAGAAAGTTGTTTTTGGCACTTAGCACATTTAGAATGTTACGTCCTCAATTTCATACTGAGCTCTTCTCCGCAGATGTAACAACTTCTAAATTCACATTCGAACCCATGTATTTTCATCTGATATTCCATAAATAATCCAACGGAAATAATGATGAGGAGATGAAGATGAAAACTACTAGCCTACCGGTACTACCGAAATACTAGAGCCAGGATACTTTTTGTTTAGAAATATACCAATGCTTTCTAGGTTAAGTTAAACTACAAACTAATAGATTCACTTCCAGATTTATGGTTATTCTGATATCACATCTGATGATATTGAATTTCGTCGTGCGCGTCATGCTTTCCACGAGCGAAGAAATCCGTTCATTGGACTCGATGACAATTTTAAATTATATTTCGGTTACCAAAATATGTAGTGGAAGAACTTGAACAAAGGTTACGTCCTCAGTTACAACCACAAACAAAACGAAATCATGCTCTGAATCCAATGTTCATGA
Source organism: Periplaneta americana (assembly GCF_040183065.1). Classification (NCBI taxonomy): domain Eukaryota; kingdom Metazoa; phylum Arthropoda; class Insecta; order Blattodea; family Blattidae; genus Periplaneta; species Periplaneta americana. Next base: position 105,540,304 of record NC_091133.1, on the reverse strand, counting down.
TCCTCTTCAGATCTTTTTATACGCATAGTCTGGAAGCGGTTATGATTAGGTTTTCTTTCTCGTTGGCGAAACAGCTGAAAATAAACTGGCTTTACACACCAATTTCATTCATGTTTCGCGATGCTGCCACATATCTTAGTGTAAATATCAGTTAGTACTAAACATTGTGTATATATATTATGTAAATGTTGTACAACCTGTAATTATTTACTATAAAATTCTGGTTAAAATAAACTATGGTTAGTGACTTATTAACTGGGTCTGAATGTTTTCGCAGTATTGCTTGCAAAATGATTTCTTTTTCAGGTCTTTCTTTAAAGTTTCTACAGTTCCAATTATTCTGGTGTGTTGTTATTATTATTATTATTATTATTATTATTGTGTCATGGTCCTGCCTTAACTTACCTCCTGGTGTCGTAGTCTGCCAGAATGTTGTTCTCCATTGGCAGCTTTAGCTCTGGGAAGTCGTCGCACACCCATCTGAAACAGACAAAATATTATTAATGTTTCCTCCATTCTTCGTGCACTATGTGTAAGTAAAAGCTAACGACGGAACTCCATGTCTGCAGACAGTGTAGTACAACGTCTGCGTTGAATCAGGCCAGTGGGCTGCCGCAACGGGACCGGCAATCACGCCGTCCCGCTTCGCGGACCCGGTTCGATTCCCAGACTTCTTGGAACCACCTACATCCAAACCGCAATCGAGTGAATTTTGTTTCATGTTAAACTATTTGGGCATGCGTTCCTATATTTAAATATTGACAGTATAGATGATCATCATCAACACCATCTTCATCTTCCGAAAGCTCGCTCCGGCTCCAAAATGTATTTTCAGAAAGAGGAAAATTATATATTTATTTTTCAATGACAGGTACTGAGATTAACATCTTTGACCTAAAGAAAGTATATGAAACCACGAGTAAAGCAGAGTACAGAAAGAGCATTAATCAATTTGTTGCACTACATTTTTAAAAGACTGCAGAGCAATAACCATTATTTGTGTACAAGTAATACTAATAAGTAATATAAACTAAAGCCTTAGCATACCGCTTGGTAAATTAGGGTTCTCTTGAGTGGAGCTATAATAATATAATATAATATAATATAATATAATATAATATAATAATAATAATAATAACAATAACAATAACAGGGCTTTTAATGAACCCGGAGGGTCATTGCCTCCCTCACATAGGCCTAAGCCCGCCATTGGTCTCTATCTTCAGTAAGATTAATCCATTCTCTACCATTATATCCCACTTCCCTCAAATTCATTTTAATATTATCCTCCCATCTACGTCTCAGCCTCCCCAAAGGTAATAATAATAATACTAATAATAACAATAATGGTCTCTAGCTTCAGCAAGATTAATCCATTCTTTACCATTATATCCTATATCCATTCTTTACCATTATGTCCTATCTCAAATCCATTTTAATATCCTTCCATCTACGTCTCCGCCTTCCCAAAGGTAATAATAATGATGATGAGAATAATAATAATAATAATATGAAACCACTATGAAAATTGAACAGGGAAATGGGAGAAGAGACGTTTTCCTTATTTCCAAAAGCATTCCCGGTATACGATATATCTAACTTTGAGAGAGGAACAGAGGTTAAGGATGTTTGATAATTAGGTGCTTAGAAAAATATTTGGAGCCAAGAGGAATAAAGTTATAGGAGAATGGAGAAAGTTACACAACGCAGAACTGCATGCGTTGTATTCTTCACCTGACATAATTAGGGACATTAAATCCAGACTTTGAGATGGGCAGGGCATGTAGCACGTAAGGGCGAATCAAGAAATGAGTGTTAGTTTGGGAGGATGGAGGGAAAAAGACTTTTGGGGAGGCCGAGACGTATATGTGAGGATATTAAAATGAATTTGAGGGAGGCGGGATATGATTGTAGAGACTGGATGAACCGATGGCGGGCTCATGTGAGTGCGGCAATGAACCTCTAGGTTCCTTAAAAGCCGTAAGCAAATTATTATTATTATTATTATTATTATTATTATTATTATTATTATATAAATGCACAATATATTGCAGCCTCTCTTTTCCATCACAAATTCTTCATAGTCTATAATTTTTTACATTACCGCAAGACAGATGCATAAACGAAAGACGTCATTTTAAAATCCGAGTACATATCCTGAACTACTGAAATAGAGAGTCAGCCTTCCCTTCCGGAATGTACTCATCAATACACTTTTCACAACTACCAATGTTTTGACTGCTACCCCATGATGAATGAATCTGCTGTCAACATAAAGTTAGCGTTATAGCGAAACGTGCTGTTAATGGAAGTTGGCAAGCTGGGACTCTGAGGGTAAAAGGGATCTGAGCGGTCTTGGGACACGCCTCTTCTGTCAGGAACCAGGCAGTTCTAACGGACACTCGTGAAAAATCGCTTTTGGAATAGGTAAAAATGGTTATAGCGAAGAGATCTTGCAAAAAAAAAATTACCTTTGCCTGGAAAATAACGGCACAACAATTCCATTGGGGTGAAAAGCAAACATTAATAAAAAGAAAACTTAAGCAGCTATAATTATTAATACTAAATTTTATTAAGGTATCTATATTCTTGCTATTTTTATTGGACAATTTTAGGAGCAATGGAGTACTTTTCCAAGTAAATAATATAAAAATAAATAGAATCACAAATTATATAATTAACTTTTATCTCGAGATAATGGACAACAATAGTACATTACGAACGATATAAAAGGTAGAAGGTCAAACGAGAAGGTAACGCACTAAACTCGCATTCGGGAGATACCGTGTTTAATCACCTGTGCCGACCAATGTAGTCAACGTTTCTTCTGTCATTTTTTCTCTCCTGAATATAATTACTTTTGAGTTAAATAAAGGCGAATGCCGGATTTGATCCCTATTACCACCACGAAATAGACAGTACAACAGCAACAAGCATTGCCAATAGTAACCAAATAGTCGCGATATGACTTAGCAGTTAATGCGACTATAGACAAATTAAGATAAAAAAGTAGTAATCAGTAGAAATGAAGATAAACAAATTCTATGATTCCAAAAGTTTCCTTCGCACTATGTTTCGCAAAAGGATACGGGAATAAATCGTAGGGAAATGTTTAATATCTCTGCATGTTTCAACTTTAACATAACGTGAAATCTAAATAAACCTCTCAAAAGTGGGATATACTTAGAAAAAGTAACATTTAAGAATCAGTTCAGAAGAGGTTATTATATTACCGGTTGCGTGATGTCCATTTCTAGAAAAATTATGTAGGAAATCTATATATAGAGCACGTGAGACCAAGGAAACACACTTGCTTTCGCAATCCTCCTGATAAGGTAGAATACTTGAAGCGAAAGAAGAAAATGAATATAGTTGACGAGCTTGTGTGTGTGTGTGTGTGTGTGTGTGTTTAAGGGGGGCTCAGGTTTAGAGCGAGAGAAGTCATAAAACCTGCTACCCTCCACCACCCCTGTTTCTATGTTATAAAATACAAACTTTTAACTTACAAGCGAAAAAAAGAATCGCTGTATTAATGAAAACATGAATTATTCAAAGAAAACTTTCATTGACGCGAATTTAATTTACTTTTAAAAACATTTGATGTAATACAAACATTTTACAGTTTTCATTTAAATTAAACAGACGTACATCATGTTTCTTTGACGACACATCTTCAAATTAAGTTGAAGCAAAATGCAACGTTGCGGGGAAAAAAATAAAGGAAACCAAACACCTACGAAAATAATTGGGGTAATTACTCATCCTTAAAAAATTACACACGTGACAAAAAGTTCAGTCATGTGATTTTGGAACAAGTTAATACTTCCTGCTACCTTACCTGCAGTATTTATTATGAAAGCCAAAAAGATATGAAGAGCAGACTACAGGGGAAAAACAAAGTCATAATTCTCCTAAGGGTGATATCTTCTAATTCAGTATATTACTGCAAATTTAAGGCTATTCCTAATAAGAAAGTAGGAAAGGATAAATGTATCCGTGGTGATAATCCTCCTTTACCAGTTTTCATAAGAGAAACACATACATTTTGCAGTAATATACTGAATTAGATAATAACATTACCTTTATGAAAATTGTGACTGTTTTTCCCTGTACTCTTCTTAAAGGCTTTAATATAGAAATTACAAAATGTCTACAAATTCTGCGATTGATAAAACTCTACCCTAAAACAGCATCTGATACAGAAATATTCCAGACTGAAAGTATATAAAACTTTTGACTTCCCAACTTTCTTGTAAGGTAGTGAAGTCTGGGTTCTAAAACAGACACCAGCAGATTAAAAGCTGTCAAAATGAGATATCTGCGACGAATAATTGCTCCCCATCGGAGAAATGAAGACAAATTAAAATAACTTCACACGCAACCGCTAGAGAAGAAGCGTTTCAAAAAGAGGAACAGATGACTAGGCCTAACACGTTTCCAGAATCCCACCAAGTATGTAGGATACCTCCAGAAATATTACCACTCACAAGGACGAAGACGACCTGGACGTCGACATAATTTCGTGCTTGATGTATGATGATGAAAAAAATAAATCACCCAAAGTGTTAAGTTCACCAATTCGTAGTATAAAGCATAATGTTATTAGTGGTATTATATCATAAACAGGAAAAGTTATACAGGGTGAATCTAAATTCAACCAACAAACTGTGTTGACTGATAGGAGACATCATTTAAATTATTTTGAAGTAGTAAACCACATGCAGGAAACACTTTGTTTCTTAGCAACAGGAAGCGGAAGTGTCCACGGAAGGATCCGATAATAAAAATTACATCCTATAGGGCATAAATATACGCTAACACTGTGCCTCAACTCATTCCACTATCCAAACAGTGCAGCACATTTTCTGGCTGACGTACGTAGGTACCTTGATAATGCTCTTCATGATATATGGATTGGATGTGGTGGTATAAGTATCCTGGCCTGCTAGGTCGCCTGATCTAAGCTCATTAGACCAATTTTCGCCATGTCTAGACACGTTCTGTAAACCCCTTAATACACAAGCAGGGTGGAGGGGTAAGGCAAGATCTCCATCTCCTTAGACATCACTTGTTCAATCAGCCAGAGACCCAACCAATTCCTTTTCATCTTCCTGATCAGTTTCAACGTCATTCTTTCTTCATCCACTCTTCCCAACACAGCTTCATTTCTTATTCTGTCTGTCCATTTCACACACATTCCAATTTTCTCCATATTCACATTTCTAATGCTTTGTGAGCAATATCGGACAAAGATAAATGCAAATAAGACGAAGACAGTGGTCATAGGAAGAAAATTAAAGAATATAAAATTGCGAATTCAAAATGAGGCAGTAGAGCATGTGAACAGCTCTAAACACTTGAGGTGTACTACAAGCTAGTAACATGAGCTGCTGCTAGGAAGTCAAAGGGATGATAGCACAAGGTCTAATGCAGTGATCGACAAAGATTATGTCATATACAATACAGTCCGCAAAACACAGCAAAGGGGGCGATAAGAGGAGGAAAGGTTGGGAATATCTTCGTAAGTTTTCAGTGTGCGGAGACGGACAGTGAACATACCGAAACTGCCTACTGAAGGATGCACTAGAAGGAATGGTGAATAGAAGAGTTCGGGGCAGAAGGAGATATCAGATTATAGAAGGCATTAAGATATGTAGCTCATATCCCCAGAATAAGAGAAAGACAGAAAATAGGAAAGATTGGAGAAAGCTGAGTTTGCAGTGAAAGACCTGCCCTTGGACAGGACACCATGAATTAATGAATACCCGCCATTGGAATAAAAATATAGTGTTTATGTATTCAACACAGTTTAGTGATTGAGGGCAAACACAACGTGGGAACAACGACCACGGGCTACTTCTTTAAAAAAGGCACTGAAGTTTGTCATGCCTTCAACAAGTGTATGTTTCAATTGCAGCTATTACTCAGTGTTTGTGAAATGGGATATTGAGAATTGAAAGCAGTGGAAATTTTGAAAGAACACTGCCACATCCTATTTCACAATATCATCCAAGCAGTCCACGCCTGTGGAGTAACGGTTAGCACGTCTAGCCGCGAAACCAGGTGGCCCGGGTTCGATTCCCGGTTGGGACAAGTTACCTGGTTGAGGTTTTTTCTGGGGTTTTCCCTCAACCCAATATGAGCAAATGCTGGGTAACTTACGGTGTTGGACCCCGGACTCATTTCACCGGCATTTTCACCTTCACCTCATTCAGACGCTAAATAACCAAAGCTGTTGATAAAGCGTCGTAAAATAACCTACTAAAATAAAATAAAATCATCCAAGCATGTTCCTCGGGGCAACATATGGAAGTTGCCGGCCGAAGAATTCGAGTCTAGACAGCCTCCGAATTTTACGCCTATGACGACTTGCATATTTCACAATAATTTTGAGACTGATACTTCTGTATGTATAATATCTCAAGAATCACTTCTGCAAGTCTCGCTCAGTCTTCGTGAATATGTGGATCCTTGAAGTAATGGAGTCGTTGAACCTGGAGTTCCGGTGGTCGCCCGGAATGAAGGCCACATGACACCCGCCCTCGGACCGGAACGCCACGCAAGGCCGCAGTCCCTGGAGGCCGTGATTTCTTGAAATGTGCGAAACTGCGCCACAACACAGCTCATCAGGGTGTTTGGCGACACAGAACCCGCGTCTGTCTCATTTGCATCGATCTGAGCGGGGTCGTTCACACGGCGGAGCACTAACCTCGCAGAGCGGCCGCGCATTGCTCGCATCAAGGTCAGATGTCGGCGCAGCATATTCGGCAAGCCACGGCGCTTCTCCTCTCACACCTCGTCAGTGACTGAGTGATCGGCTTTTTACGTTCTCGATTAAACCAACTGCACAAGTTTAGGGCTGCCATTCGTCCGTATTTTGTAAGCATACTTTGTATTTTAAGACCCGTGTCCGTATCCATATCATACAAGTAAAGGAGTGACGAAATGTCCTTATTTTCTGGCTCAAGCTAGGGATGGAGAGAAATAATAGTTTCTATATCTTCCTCCTATAAAGTCACCAACTATAATAGCCACTGGTTTATAATAATAATAATAATAATAATAATAATAATAATAATAATAATAATAATTCTTTATTTATACTGGCAGAGTTAAGGCCATAGGGCCTTCTCTTACACTCTACCAGGTCACAAAGTATTCAAGGAGTTAAAATTTAACAAAAAAGTTACAGAACAGAATAATAACATATTACAAAGAGAAATAATAATAGCATAATAAAATCGACACTAAACAACATGAAAATAATACTATAATTATTATAGTATAATAGAAAAAAAAAGTAAAATACATTGGAATATAGCAAAAGGAACTCATTTAGCACAAATGGTTAATATGGAAAACGTAATGAAGAATATAACAAAATAGAATATAATAAAATAATAAAAAAGAAAAAAAAAGAAAATTAAATAAAATTCACAATAAAAGGCTATGATAATAAATTCGTCAGCTGATAAAGGGAACAAAAACGGGAAAGGAAGGAAAAGAAATATATAGCTTATATTTTTACATAACTATCACAGAGAAAACGGCTTATAACTGAAAGGAATCTGAGTTGAAAAAGTGCAATTTTAATTTATTTTTGAAACTAGACAATGTCCGACAGTCTCTGACATGTTGTGGTAGAGAGTTCCAGAGATGAGCTGCAGAGACGGTGAAAGATGAAGAGTAGAAGGATGTTCTGTGTTTAGGAATGGAGAGTGTGATATGGTATTGTGAGCGAGTATCTATTTCGTGATATGAGGACAAATGTTGAAAACGAGAAGCTAAGTAGCTAGGATTGGAGTTTTGAAGAATATTGAAGAGTAAAGTGAGAGAGTGAATACTTCTTCGCTCTTTGAGACGGACCCAGGACAGCATATTTAGTGAAGGTAGTTTATACACTTTAGCCTTAAAGATACAACAAAGACCAAAGCACTGCAGTCACAAATTACGTATAATAAGTTAACGTTTTAAATAAGTAGGCTACAAACTATAAGGGAAAACACGGAAATTTTACATGAAGCAATTAAAGAGATAGGTTTGGAAGTGAATCCCGACCAGACAAAGTACAATGATCATGTCTCCTGACCAGAACATAGTACAGTCAACTCCGGTTATAGTGAACCTCTGCGGACCAGCATATTTCGTTCACTATATCCGAAGTTCGCTAAAACCGAAGTGTCTGTTTTTATACTACTGACATTGCTATACATAGAGTATTATGCCCGTTTGGGATAGACCACGTTCAATATCAGTACTAATGTTCGTCCGCTTTATCTTCCAACTTAAACACTTTACAGTTCGACATCCTGATGTTCACAGTTGGAAACTTGTCTAATCTGATCATGTAGTGACCGATTTCGCTCCTCTTCCCACTAGAGGTATGCTATTGTGTACTCGACCTTGGAATTTCGCCGGGTTCACTTTTACAAAGACGCGGGAGGGAGGGTTGAAGACCATTATACTGTAATCCTTCTTGTATTTGCTATTTGATCACTACTCCCTTTTACAAAAGAAAATACTTTATCTTCCTATTCTTCTAATAACCTCTTTTAAAGAAGTCAAAACTAATCCTTTCTTTATCCCTCACTGCGTACACTATTCTCTTTAACATGTTTCAAGCTGTCCAGGAAGGTGAACAAATCCTTTGTCTTTAAGGAGTAGAAGGTATGAGATTTTGTTCTGAACATATTCCTGGAAGTTTATAGGAGAAAGGGTTTCCTGAATTACCATTTTGACCATTTTAAAATTACATTTTCTTGGGGAAGTTCTAATTCTAGGTTCACTATAGCCGAAGTGGGGGTTCACTATAAACGAAAATATTAATATGCTTTTTAATGTATGCGGATCGGGACCAACTATTTAGGTTCACTATAGCCGAATGTTCACTATAACCGAGTTCACTATATCCAGAGTTGACTGTACTTACGAAATGGAAATACAAAAATTGGAAATTTATCCTTTGGAGAAGTGGAAACATTCAAGTATCTTGGAGGAACAGTAACAAATATAAATGACACTCGAGAGGAAATTAAACTCAGAATAAATATTATTCGGTTGAGAAGCTTTTATCATCTAGTCTGCTTAAAAAAAACTTAAAAAAAGTTAGAATTTACAAAACAGTATAGGTCTACTATCGGTTGTTCTGTATGGTTGTGAAACTTGGACTCTCATTTTGGAAGAGAAACAGAGGTTAAGGGTATTTGAGAATAAGATACTTAGGAAAATGTCTGGGCAAAGAGGGATGAAGTTACAAGAGAATGGGGAAAGTTACACAACGCAGAACTACACGCATTGTATTCTTCACCTAACGTAAAATTTTGGAACGTTAAATCCAGAAGTTTGAGGGGCGCAGAGTATGTAGCACATAATTATGGGTGAATCTATAAATGCGTACAGAGACCTGAGGGAAAAAGACCTTTGGGGAGATCGAGACGCAGATGGGAGGATAATATAAAAATGGATTTGAGAGAGGTGGAATATGATACTATGGACTGGATTAATCTTGCTCAGGATAGGAACTGATGGACTTATGTGAGGATGGCAATGAACCTCCGGGTTCTCTAAAAGCCATTTGTAAGTAATTCTTACGCTTATTTCATAAGCTAAGTACTCAATAAACTCAGCCAAAAGCCTGTTCTACCATAGGGAATCAAAAAATTTGTCCACAAAGAATTATTGAAACCTATAAAATACTTAATAAATACATCAAAAAGGAGGAAGGAAAAAACGGGGGGGGGGGAGGAGAGGACATTCAAAATAGCTAGAAATATTTAGTAGCAAACCAAGAAAGGAAGCTGTAGCTAACTCTCGATTAATAAGGGTCACGATTGTTTTGCTGAACACCTGAATAGATAGGAAGGTACTTCCAACAAATGCTCTATTTATAGTACTGCTGTTATGAATTCGGAACACCTAACGAGCTCAGGATTAGACACAGACTCTCAGAGGCAGAATAAATATTTGTAAACTGTATTTAGATGTTAGAATTGTATGACATACCCCTGTGATTTTTACTCTCTTATCACCTTTGTATTTTTTTAATTAATTTTTGCATTTTCTGAAAATTGTTGTTTTATGTATCCTGTATTTTATATTTTACCAGTGTGGATTCATGTCTGGGAAATTCAACAATCAATCAGATATTTGCGATAAGGCAGATACTGGAAAAATGTAACGAGTATAACATAGGACTACACTTTTTGTTCCTGGACTTTAAAGCAGCTTACGATAGTATCAATAGAAACGAATTGTTTAAGGCATTGCTCGAATTTCAAGTTCCAGAGAAATTGATAAGATTAATAATGGCAACAATGGAGAGTAACAAATGTAGAGTCAAAGTAAATGCAGAATTGTCGGAAGCATTTGAAATAAGTAAGGGATTAAGGCAAGGAGATCCTTTAGCTTGCCTATTGTTTAACGTCGCCCTAGAGAAGGTAATAAGGGCAGCTGGAGTACAAACAACTAATACTATTTTCTATAGAACATCCCAGACCTTGGCATTTGCTAATCACGTAGTTATCATTAGTAGAAACAACAAAAGTCTGAGTAATGAATTTGAGAGACTGAATGAAAAGGCTGGACAAATGGGATTAGCTATCAATCAAGAGAAAACAAAATATATGTTTAGTGGGTATTCTAGAATATCAATACCAAAGGAGCTTAAGATACAGGAATTTACGTTTGAGAGGGTCAAGTCTTTTAAATATTTGGGGCCAGTAGTAACAGAAAACAATACCAAGGATAGTGAAATAGGAGCTAGATTAATAGCAGCCAATAAGAGCTATTTTGGATTAGCAAATATATTAAGAGCAAAGAATGTTCCTTGTACGATTAAAACTAAAATTTATAAAACAATGATAAGACCGGTGTTGATTTATGGAGCGGAGACTTGGACCCTGACAAAAAGAGAGGAAAATTCTCTGGGAACTTTCGAAAGAAAGATCTTAAGAAGAATATATGGAGCGATTAATGCGGGAGGAATATGGGGGAAGAAGGTTTAACCGGAAATTATATCAGTTATCTGAAGAACCGGATATAGTGGCGATTATAAAAGCAGAAAGGATAAGATGGTTTGGTCATCTCATGACAATGAGCGAAGACGAAATAGCCAAAAAGCTGCTTTTTAATGAAACTGGAGGGATAAGGAAAAAGGGAAGACCTAAGCTCAGATGGTTTGATGGTGTTGCAGATGACTTGGTGGCATTAGGAGTGAGAAATTGGAGGAGGAAGGCACAGGAAAGACAAACATGGAAAATAATTGTTGAGGACGCCAAGGCCCACGAGTGGCTGCAGTGCGGAGATGATTTTATATTCTAATCAATTTTAATTTTCTCAGTTATATATGTAATGAGTGTCACAAATGTAATGCATTAAATTCCAATAAAACCATATGTAACAACAGTACGACGGGCACCCTGGGATCTAAGCCGGAGTCTCTAGCGTAAAAAGCCAACTAACAGTGGTTCTTTTATACGGTGTAATAAAATTTAGTTTAAGTCATTCTTTGGTTGCAAAAGTGTTCCTTTAAAATTATCATCATTTACTTAAGTTCGCTGACCCGCCCTGGATTTACGCGGATCACATCATCGACAAGCAGCACAGACAGAACTAAACGCTAATTAAATCACAGTCTGTACGTCTCTGCAGCGACAGGTTGACTACGCATCACTCAAGACTAAAAATAAACCCAGAACAGATGAGTATCACGCGGAGCAACGGAATGTGTACGGCAGCTTTCTATCCGATCCGTTTCTCTTTGCCAATTCACAACTATAGTTCATCTCATTCCATTAAGTTTGGATAACTTCTATTAAAATGTCGTTAAATAAAGCAATGAGCGACAGCATTACCGACACAAAATTCCAATTCTCTCCACTTTTCCGAAAAATAGCTTTCTACATCGGAGACCAGGTTCAAATACAGACTGTGCTGATGCAGGTTTGCGCGAGTAAAACTGTGATCTTGTGTCGTAGATTTACAGCACTTAAATAGCACGTTTATGTAATACCCAGTCGGAAGCCTTCGTGTTGTGATATATCTTTTTTGCACGCATTAATACTTGCAAAGCCAAGCGCTGTTGTCACGTTTCCGCTGTAAAGATCGTTCCTATAGTTACAATTACCATACCGGTACATTTATTTCAACTCGCGACAATAAACTTCAGATATAGCAACGGTGTTTCGTACTCCACGTGAAGTTGATATCGGTAAGTCAATTAAAAATGCTAAAGCATCATTGGTAATACTACCGCATCTTATGACTTGAGCGGCATCTGAGACGGTCTAATTACTGAACAAACTCTTACCTTATCTCTTCAAAGGAAAGTGTCATCTTTGATGCGGGCTGAATGTTAATACAATGCAGGCATTATAGACTACAGTCAAATAATGACATTTTCACGATAAAATATCAATTCTTTTGTTTTTACTCTTAAAAATTATCTGCATGAATACTGATGCTTCTCGGAAAATTTCAGAGGCTTGCGCCCCTTAGAACATTTGTTTTGCATCCATTTTTAAAGGTAGCGCGTTACTTCCACAGAGCGAAGAGCTTATATCGAAAATAATATCAAAATATCAAGTAGCTACCTGCCATCATGTACAGGGTGTTTCAGGAGGAATTTTAAATACTTTAGGAGTGGTAGTATGGGCAAGTCTAAGTATGAAAAGTTCATATAAACATGAGTCTAATTTTCAACGGGTGTGGAAACAAAAGTTTTTGGATGTTACATATAAAAAAACCATACAAAAGATATAAAGGGAAGACAAATGACCTGATTGGATTCATTGATTATTTAAATGGTATCAACAATTTGCAACAGTCCAAAGTAGGCCTAATTGTTCAAGAATCCCACCACCACTTCAATGCACTTTTCAAATCTCTTGAGATCGTTTTGGCGTTCAAAATTTTACTATTCATAATACAAGCGATCAACTGTATCTTGTGTTTACTTTCTCTTTGTAGAATTAGCTTCTCCTCTCTTCCCAGAGGCTACAATCTAAAGGGACCGAGGTCTGGGGACCTTGGTAGCCAATGAACGTGACCATGGAGGACGATCCATCGTTCAGGGAATGTTAGATTCAGATGATGTGTCACGTGGCTACCAGGCCTATAATGTGCATGTCATAATTTTTTATAAGTCGTTCAATCAAACAATAAATGCAATCAATGTCGTTTGCCTTCCCTTCATACCATTTATAAGATTTCTTATGCGTAACATTCAAACGTAACACCACACGCACTGAAAATTGAGCGCATACACACACACACACACACACAGATATATATATAGAGTCTCTTGTGTGATCTGAAATAATCTGATTAGTGTAGTATGTAGTTAATCGGCGTGTGCATTGGAGGGGGAAAGGAACTCGCTACCCTACCCCATTATCTCCTGGCCTAGCTGCCTCATAAGTGGTGCCTTGTTGGTTTCACTTGCGAGGTTCACACCTGTCTTCGGACAGTTGATTAAACAGTGTGTATGTGTTTAAAAATTAAAAAAAAAAAATTGAAGCCCAATGCACTTGAATATGATTGCATTTAAAACTGCTTCCCCGTGAGACACAATGCCAAAGACTGAAGCGTTTTATATTAACATACAAGCTGAAGAAAAATTCGATAAGCAAATACCTAGAGGCAACAGGAGAAGCCAAAACAAATATATAATTTCTTAAATAACCACAGATCTGTAATGCGTCCTTGAAACGCTACGGGTCATTAAACTGGCAAGGAGCATGGTCATCCTGCCCAGATAAGTCATAAGGGATTACTGAAAGGTTCTTACGTATGATGACTGGTAAAGAGGAAACAAGTTATGACATTTCGAATTATTATTATGAATTTTAAAATAAGTGTTTAAATTAACCAGCACTGATCTTGTTACAAACATGGCAACGACGGAACAGAGACTTCGTGTTAGGTTAAAAAAAATGTGAGGTGTGTATCTCATTGTGACTTCGGATGCTTCAAGAATATAAGATCCATCTCAGAGTCAACTAGAGGTCCAGTGATCTTGTAGGCGAATTTAAAAGATTCGCTCCATTGTCCCAGAGACGAAAAGAAATTAAGTACAGTATGTACTCGTGCAACACGTTTCATATACAAGGCGATGCAGAGCTTAGAGCTCGGTAGCAAACGCCAGAGTTGTCAGCAGCTGGCAGACCGCTTCAAGGACGAATTTCAGACACCTCTGAACGTTCGAGGAAATTCGTTTTGGTCTTTTCTATTACCGCTAGCAGTTCGAGCACCAATTTTTCTTCACCCTGTAAAAATTACGCCATTTACTTTTCAATTAGAAATGTCGTCTCATCTTCAAATCGCTTATTAAGGTCATTTTAAATTAAATTTAGAACTTAGAAAGTATCCCACTGCATGCTTAAACAACTCTGTCAAACTCAACATCCCAAATAAAATTCAGCTTTCCAGCTTCCTTAACCGAACTTATTTTCGAAGGTGCATATTATAATCATGCACATTTCTTCTATTTCGCCTTATTTTCCTCTCAGTTTTCGCACCTTCCATCTTCTTCTTTTACTCTTTTTTTTTTGTAGCATTTCTATTAACAGTCTTCCTCTTACTTTCGCTTTCTTCTTCTATATCACTTCCTTTCCGCATTCCTTCCCCTCATTTCAATTTTTTTTCTTTATCCCTTCTGCTACTCTAGTCCTCATTCTTACCACTGCTCTTTAGTCTTCTAGTTTTATCACACATTTAGTCTTCATGAAGGACGCATTTATATCTTATCTAATCCTTTCATACTTTTAAGAATTTGATTTATCTACCCGCATTATGTGAAGTGTTGAAGCTTTGGAACATTGCGTAAAACGGTATTCCTACCACATCTGCGATTATGAGAAGTAGGCAATTCTGATAACTAAATGAAATTACTGTAGTTGAAAGTGTCACTCAATCTGAGAAGACACAAGGTCTTCCATTTATTATAGATTTAAAATACAAACGAAAGGAGCTGATAAAAATTCCAAGCTTTTGAGTTCCTTTTTTCATGCTCATAATCCTGGATTTTTGGCATGATACAAGAACACATTCTGAACTCTCGTGACGTGTTAGTATTACGCCGAACTTCCATATGACAATATATGAACAAACGTAAGTGGCCAAGAGGAATTCTATTCTACTCACAAGGGAGAGTCCTACGAAGCGACAGAGCTGAGCCATGAGTTTGCGGACCTACCGCTGGTTGGTCGACAAAAACACTGGGGACCGTTCGCTGAAAGGCACTTGTACAGTATATAGCCGCTTTACTAGTAAGTGCGACGTTATATCGCGAATGTCTGTTGAAAGCAGCACAATTTTGATACAATATATTGTACATAATGCACTTTTAATGATATCAGCAAGTCCACAGACATGTGTACAGCTGGAAAGGTAAGATCTGAGCCAAGCACTGGTATGCGCAGTAGACCTTGATATCTTCTATATCGAGGCGTATCAATAAAACTGCAAGTTTACATTAGAGCCATTTAGATATAGAATAATTTTTGCTATCCTTGTCTACTTAACAGGGTACCTTTTGATTCTTCTTCATGTCCACTGTAATTCTCGAAAGATTTTTGAAACATAAATAGTTTCCATTAAGGAGTTAGGTAAAGCTTACAGCAGTAAAATTTTTGGAAATATTCAACATTTTTTTCCTCCATTACTGTATCTTGTACAATAATGAAAATTGGTATGTGTAAAATACTATTCTTCTGCTATATGAAAAAATCACTTTTACGATTAAAAAAAAATATTTTTTTTTTTTTCAAAATTCAATTCACTGTGCAGTAATGAAGCGTTTCCCTCATAACTCATAAACTTGTTAACTTTTTCATGTTCTCTCTCTTTTATTTTATTGCTGACTCATGTTTACAATATCATGCTCTTTCAACTACATTCTTTAATAAATAAGATTTTTTTTATTTTATGTTAGAAGAAAATACTCATATTTGACAATTTTTTTAATTTATTTTTCATCAGACAATCCATCAAAGATAGAGAAGTGATCTTGCATCATATTCTAAATATGGCATGCATAAATACACCCAAAAAATTTCATCACAGAATGTTAGAAATTTTTTGAATTATGTGGGAAACGCTGCATCACTGCACAGTGAAGTGAATTTTGAAAAAAAAAAAAATGTAATTTTTTTTAATCGTAAAGATATTTTTTTATCCAGACGTTTGAGATGGGCAGGACATGTAGCACGTATGGGCGAATCCAGAAATGCATATAGAGTGTTAGTTGGGAGGCCGGAGGGGAAAAGACCTTTGGGGAGGCCGAGGCGTAGGTGGGAAGATAATATTAAAATGGATTTGAGGGAGGTGGGATATGATGGTAGAGAATGGATTAATCTTGCTCAGGATAGGGACCAATGGCGGGCTTATGTGAGGGCGGCAATGAACCTCCGGGTTCCTTAAAAGCCAGTAAGTAAGTAAGTAAGTAAAGATTTTTTTTTTTCATATAGCAGGACAGTGTTTTACACATACTAGTTTTCATTATTGTACAAGATACAGTAATGGAGGAAAAAAATGTTGAATATTTCCAAAATTTTACTGCTGTAAGCTGTACTTAACCCCTTAAAATATTTCAATAACCCTGCATTTGTTGATACGCCCTTCCGGTATGATGCCCTTGATATATTTGACCATATTCTATTATTTCTCTAATTTTCCGCGATTTTTTCATTAAATACGTTTCTGTTTATTCTGACAGTAACTTGCTTAAATCAAACATGGTAGGTGATACAAACTATTGAAAAGTGTGGCTTACGCTACAGTAGTGGGGATTCCCGCTCCCACTTGAGGTGCACTACGGAGGGGGTCAATTCGTGTTCCACACGACAATGCGCCGGTTAATAGCATACCCGACCTTCACCCTGGTGAACTCATCTGGCAAGAGGGGAATGTCGGGCCGGTTATCAGTTGTTGCGGTGTCAGTGCACACGGCACTCGTACAACATTCGAATATAGTTTAAACTTCATACATATTCATATTATGAATCTCTATCACAAAAACAGAACGAAGTTAGAGGCCAGCCCATTAGTCAATCAGTGTTTCCTTCCAATTTTAATACCTGCTTTCCACAACAAACAAAACTGGCGAATGTTTTATGTTTAACCAAAGTCATACTTTAACCCCTGCGGTGGCTGAGTGGTCAGATCTGCAGCCTGTCACGCAGGCGACCCGGATTCGAGTCCCGGTCAGTGTCTATAGTGACACTTGTGGCGAACAAGGTCGCAGTTGGGATTTTTCTCGAGGTTTTCCCCCCATATTAGGCATCACCATCATTACGTCAACATTTCTCCATTTCGTCGTCATTCCATAGCATTTCCCGATTACCGGCTGTCGACGGACGGAGAGGGCTGGCCTAGGGACGAGGGGGGGATGACTGCTCGAAACCTGGATACGCAGCGAACCTTAGTGTAGTCAGCCGGTGAGAGTTTGGGAATGCACCTAGCTTGAGAGTTAGCGCATGAGATCGTAACAGGTTGCAGTGTTGGGCCATTGTGCCCCCTCCCGTAAATTACATTCCAATGTTATATTTTTATTACACTGTTACTATTATTTCAACGTCCGTAACCTCTGATATTGCCAAACTTGAAGATACTGTAGGATTTTCAGCCCATCAAATAATTACTATAGTTTGGGACCATATTTTTTGGTGAAATAAAATTGGCGATTTCGATATTAATCCTGCCAATTTTTCAGTGGGTATTTCGTGTAATAAGTTATCAAATACTGTAAATGTATTGTTTAATATAAAACTTTTTATTCCTTTTTTTTTTTACACATATCCCACATCAAGGTCACCAAAATAATATAAACTAAGGCCGTGTCTCAAAGCTACATTTTCAGTTGAAGTGAACTAGATTGCTGACTAAATAGCCGGATGTGACGTCAGAAGTTATGGTCCAAAGCTACATACTGCATAGCAATCAAGTCCGTAGTAGCTAGTAAACGAAAATGCTTGCTTGATTGTTGACTTGTCCACTAAACAAACATGGATATCTCATCAGCAATTGGAGTTATGAAATCTTAAAATGCTTTGGAAGTGAAATAATGTAAATATAGTGTAGAATAACACGTTAACTTTGAACACTGACATTGTAAGTACCTTCTGTACAATGGTTTAAACATTATTGTAATATATTAAGCCCTTATTTTTCCACATTGCAATAGGACACTGCCTTCTCAATTCAGTGCTGCACCGTGATGTCATGGTTTTTAGAAAAATAGTCAATGAAGAAGGCCATGTTTCAAGCATACATGTCCAAAGCTCCCTAGTGTGTAGTTTACAAGTCATCTAGTTGCTAGTTACTAGTGTGTAGTATGGACTTGAGCTTTGAGACACGGCCTAAGAACGGTTTCTAGGAGTACATTGTCAGCACAGTCGGCGAGTATTTTCGCGTACGCATAAAAGTCCCTCTCACTGTACACATTAGTTTGGTGCAGTGACCACACTCCCTGCAAACAATTCATATCAAATTCACTGTGGTCTTCTACTGCACTAGTCCCCCTCCCCCCAATCTCTTCGCATCAAAACATAACCTCCGGTACATAACATACTACAGCAAAGATTGAAGAATGTATATTTTCGACAGACATAAGAAAATATACAAAAATATTGGCGTTACCAAGCGATTGACAAACGACTGAAACAACAGTCAGAAACATGTTTTTTTTTAACAAGCCTGAATAAATTTTGGCGCATATTTTGTAGTTTTTGCGACTATATCGTGGTTATTGACATATTTCGCATAATGATCCAAATTTCGCGAGTTTGTTCTACTTAAATATCCTTTTTTTAGGTAGGTACCTGGAAGGATAAATGTAGCAAAAAAAAAAAAAAAAAGTAATTGTGGAAAATTTTGCGCATATCGCTATTGGTCCCTACTTATAGTTAAGTCCCTTGACAGTATTAGCCTACATAGCCATCTTGAATATAGCTACTGGATGAAAGCAAATAATTTCCACTATACCTAAGGCATTGTAACTATGCACTTAAAAGAGTTATTTGCGTTGGCAACCCTTTACATGAAAAAAAAAAATGAACGCTAGAGCGACAGCCTTCTGAACCAAACAACGTACTATTTTCTATCAGCTGCTTCTGCTGCTACATAGAGTGCTGTTGTGTTGGTTTGCTACATGCTATATTTACATGGTGTGTTGCTACCACGTGCGTATTGTGTTAGTGTTATAAATAATTTGCTGTGAAATGTAAAATGACGTAGTTTGAGAAATCTTTGCATAAAGTTGCAGCAATAAAAGTCAAACGTCAGGATTGGTTCGAAGAACTCGTCTGATAATTTCGAGTACCTATGCGAGGTATTGAATATATTTTTACTTCTATCAGCCATTTTTATTCTAGGTACAAAAAGGGATGTGCAGATGCTGGCTCATTGGGGGCGGAAGTCAACAGTGGCAGCAGGTACGCTGCAGCACAGTCAATGAGTTTTGACGTCACAATCACTATGGCTAACAAAGCTGTATCAGTCGCGTCAATCACAATTTGAGATGACGAAACATAACTGCGTTTCAATACGGAGGTTATCGACTCCGATGTGGTTCACAAACAAATGTAAGGATTTATAATTTTACTCATTTATGGGAAATGGAACTGAGGCATAGGTTTTAATAATAATAAAATGTTTTTATTTTTTATCAGAAGAAGTATTCAAGAGACTGGAGTTATTTTGCATAATATTGTAGCTAGAACAAGCACAAACACACGAAGCATTCCACAAGCAGGCTGTATGTTAGTTTTTCAGTTATCAGCGAAACGATCATGAAAATGTAATTTGCAGGAAATTGGCAATAAACTCCCAACCGAGGTTGCAGCGTCTTGCCTTATAAATAGTTACTCGAACACTATGCAGATATTGAAAATTTTGTTCTGCATTTTAGAATACTTTGTGCATAAAAAAAAAAGTGCAGGCTGTGTCGCTGATATGGCAGCAGGTTTTTTGGCGTGATAACGTGGAACGGCTAGATTCTCAAAATACACGTTTAATACTTGGTTATCAGGTTTTAAAACACATTATAAGTTGAAAATAAACACATTTTGGATTTTCTGTGTGATCTCAGTTGATCAGGTCATTTGTACATATAATCGCGTAGAAGGGCCGATAGCACTCGTACCCGGCTGAGCGGTCTCCAAGAGCTTGGGTTTTTGGCGTTTCCTGCATTTTCTGGTCCATTCAACCTCACTCATAACGGACTTTTCGTGGATTCCTTAATCCGCTCTATCGGTTTGAGCACGTTTATTCAATTTCAACTTGGATAAATCGGCCATTGTAACGCCATGTTATGCTAATTTTTCACTAAAATTTGTTTACACACTCATGACACCCATATCGACAACTTCTCATTAAACATCACTATTCGACCGAGAAAATAGGTTTATTTAGTAAACGTATATCGTTTATTGCATCTAAAGGCTGGTTCACAATAAACCGGAAACGAGAATCGGAACGAAAACGAAAACTGTAACATTGTTAATATGTGTACATTTAAATCTGAGCATTCACAATTAACGAAAAGCTTGCCGGAGCCCAGGATCGGGAACGGAAGAGTTGGCCAAGTTTCAACTTTGACGTTCACGTTTCCGATCACACGTTTATTTTACGTTATGGTAGATTTAAAATAGGTTGTGATAATAAAGATGCATGGGCATATTTATAGTACCGTACCTAATGAAATGTTTCAGTTGAAATTTCGAAGTTGGTTAACCTGTGTTTATGTTGGCTGCCTTTTACTCATGAGAGAACGCCATTGGTCAATTATACACAAATAACATCAGAATGTGTAATATCGACTTTACATATCGTTATTGACATGCATATCGATATGCATAGTCGTCTACGTTCTCGGTTTATTGTGAATCAAAAATTTTCATATTCACGTCCTCTGCTTCTCGTTTTCATTCTGGTTCTCGTTCCCGGTTTATTGTGAACCAACCTTTAATCGGACAACGCGTGTTATCACAGCGCCTTCTCAAAGTTGACTGTGTACCCGAAATTGTACTCCAGATATCCGAGCACCCTCCCAACCAGTGAGCGACATTTCTCCCACCCGGCAAGTCGCATAGTGATGCATCACACGTTGATACCTACAGTAAATGAACGAAATTCAAACTCCTACAGAATTTCGTTACGCCAAATTTTCTAGCCTACACCTGTACCGGCAGTCCGAAACGTGAGACGTTATCATGTCAAAATATTATGAAAAATGGATCTTTGGAGAACTTGAGCTATTCCTATCCCCTTAAATGCCACTATATGAAACGGCTCCATACTTTTGTCCGGAAATGGCTCAGAAATCGGGACATTCGGAGAAAGCCCCATTACAAATTTCACAGCATCTCTCAGAGATTGAACCCTCTCCTTTTAGTGGAAAGCTGTCAGTAAAGTATCCAATGCGAAAGCATTGAAGAGGCAGATCGATGGTACACAGCACCGCGTGCCGCAGAGCTGGCTACAAATTTTACCCGCCACTTGACGTCAATTCCAGTGCTGAATGCCGTTACGTAAGGCGAGCGATCCAGTATTCATAAGCTGCGATCAATGCGACACCCCACTCCGCCGCACAAAGACAGAAAGAAGAACACCAAGACAAAGTAATAATTCGAGGGAAGAACAAAACCAGTCACATTTCCACCTCCCTCCAACAGCTGACGGTTTCTTACTGAAATGACGGCGGTTCAATCCTCTGTACAGATAGGGAATTAAAAAATAGGCCGAGTCTTGGTAGCAGTCCTCCTCTATGTAGGCAACAAGCATCGCAAGACTGTTCCACAAACAGCATACATTTAGGCGTACTTGTTTACTGCACATTCGCAATGCGTTGTATCTCGAACTTTGTAGTAAAATTAGGTGGCCAAAATTTTGTTTCTGAGTCTGTACATACGTTAACATCTGTTTTTAAGGTTTTTTTACTATTATAATTAATCTAGTTGTATTGGTATAGTGTTACCGGAACTGCTACAGCGGCGGCTTTCCACGCAGGACTTCGTAGTTCAAAATCCGACGAGCGCAAGTACACTTGATTGAACAAAGATAGTGTTGAGACAGGATTTCTCGCGATATCTCCGTTTCCCCTGCCACCATTTCACCATTTATATATTCACTATCATCACCCATAAAAAAAGATCACGCTGTCTGGCTTTGTGATATACCTACAATCGTTTCATTCATGAGAGACACTCATGGACTTTCACCAATGGATCTAGGAACAGGTCACATTTTTTTTTTTTACAAATCCATTACATATGAGATAAAGACTTGCTAACTTACTCAACTGACCCCGTGTCAACAACGTCCAACTCAAGGCTTCTTACGAAACGAGTTGGCAATTCGATTCCCGTGAGGTCTGAGGTAGAGAATTTTCATTTACAATAATCCTTTTAATTCCATTCTGACTCCAGTCGAAGGCAAGCGAAACAGATGATTCGAATTGTGGCAGTATGTAAGGTAAATGAGGCAGTAATTATACATTATACAGGGTGATTCACATCCGCCACTTGCGGAGCTCATTTTCGAAGACATTTTGAGCAAAACAAGTCATATAAACATGTGTCCTAATCTCAATATTTTCAGAGTTACACTAATTTGAAGTTGTTAGTAAAGTACCTTTTTTCTTTCGTTTTAAGGGTAAAAGAATATTACAAAAAAAGAATGAACTATTCAGAAGTATCATTTAAATGGCTAGTGTTCTGAAGCTAAACATGTGTTATTAATTGCTTTGTACAGATTTTGTTTTTCAATTTTCAACTAAAAATTAATCATTCCTACGCACTTATCACAAAAATTGTTACAAATAATACGACTTTAGGAACTTGATTCTTTACAGTTTAATCATGCATCCTAATGTACAGTCTTGAAGAATTTACACTATAGTTATAATTACTTAAAGTGTATATATGTAAATAGTGTAAATAGAATTAGTTTCAATAAGTGAAAGAGAATGATAGTGAAGATATTAGTTTCATTAAGTGAAAGAGAGTGATAGTGAAGATATTAGTTTCATTAAGTGAAAGAGAGTGATAGTGAAGATCCAATTACCAAAAGTGTGTGTGTGTGTGTGTATATATATATATATATATATATATATATATATATATATATATATATATATATATATATACAGCGTAAATAGAACAAGTATAATTAACTCAAAAATAGTGATAGTGATAGAAAACATTCAACAGTGAATAACATAAAATAATACAACACAATAATGAATATCAACAAAACAACGAAACAGTGAAGCAAAAGACAATGGGAAACCTATGAACACAAAATTGATAAACAAGTTTCAATAAACCATGTAATATGACTACGCGTCATGGGGCATGGTGATAATTAAACCGGAAAGAAAAAAGAGTGACGTGATTTGTAACAATTGTAATAAATGCGCAAGAAAAATGTAATTTTGTAGTTAAAAATCTAAAAAAAAAAAAAGCAACTATGGAATTCACAACACATTTTTAGCTTCAGAATACTAGCTAATTAAAGAAATGGTACTCCTGAATAGTTCATTCTTTATCTGTAATATTCATTTACCCTTAAAATTAAAGAATAATGGTATTTTACAAAAAAAAAAAACTTCAAATTAGTACAACTCTGAAAATACTGAGTTTAGGATACATGTTTACATGACATTTTTTGCCCAATGTCTTCGAAAATAAGCTCCGTAAGTGACGGTAAATTCTCGTGAATCACCCTGTATAAGAACGTGCTAATGTGAACAGGTAGACCTACTCACAAAAAATTCAGTTAATCTTTCCATTCTTTATACTATTTGTCTATATCATCATATTATCAAAGCGATTCACTTTTAGAAGAAGCAATGTGTTGTAAGATTTAAATGTGTATAATGAACGGAATGGTGTAAGTATGAATCCTCAGCCCAGTAGTAGTAGGCCTAGTAGTAGAAGATTAATGACGTGCGGTAAAGTACAACAGAACTGGGAGCAGTGCACAGTAATTCCCTAACTATCCTTTCTAACGAGTTCTGGGGAGGTTACTCATGTGAAGTTTCAAGAATGTTGCACAGGGAATATCACATTCGCTCCTGAGCGTGCGAAGTCACCAAGATGATACACCGACAGAGTGGGACGTTTCCTCTTGCGACACATCATCGTCGTGACGTCACGACGTCCTTGCGGCAGCCAATCATGCAGCGCGTCACGCAGCAGGAAGTGAGCGAGAGAATGAGAGAGCATGCGAATTAATGAGACAACGAGTTGGTGAGAGAGTGGACGAGACTTTGTGACTGATGAGTGATTCATGAAGTCAATGAGTGAACGAGAGTCGGTAAGATGAGTGAGCGAGCTTCTGAGTAAATGAAAGAAGTGGTTGGTGAATGACAGACAGTGGGTTTGAGACGTGGTGAAAAATTTCTCCTTTCTATACCTGGTAAGGTTTATCTTGTCTCAGTAGCAATAAAACCAAGTCCCTTCAAATGAGGATGGAATTATAGGAGGGTTGTAAATTTTCAGGATTCCTTTCAAAATCTTGTTATTATACAGGCTACAGGAACTCAGTTTCTTGAAAAACAAGCTCAGTGACGGAACTACACAGTACGAAGAGAGATATTTTGTTATTTTATTTTGCGCTACAGAATGTATCAACTAGTCCCTTCCGCCACTGGCATCGTTTCACTCCCCCCCATCGCAATAACAACACAGACGAGGTAAGACATATCTCCTTTCTCTCTCTTTTCACAGTGAGACAAGATTCATCAAACAGACTTTAGACCATTTCTTTTTAGCTTATTTTGAATCTGCGAAGTTTATAACTGTACAAATATAACGTTATCCTGATCGAAAGATAAGCTGTCTGCTGCTCAAATAGCCACCAATTTACACAGCACAGATTTATTATATTACATAATCGTATGAAAATTGATACGCACAATTCAAAACGGATCATAATCATCATCATCATCATCAGCATTCAATCATGGAAAAGGACCGCATGATTCGTTCCGGCATGTCATCCAGAAGTCTCTCCAGAGGATGTTCTTAATTTTTTTCTGTTCTGTGGTCTGTATTTGAGAATTAATTGTGAAATTCTGTCCCTGTTCATTCTTTATAGATATTGGATCCATTTAGTTTTGTATTTATTATTTTTGTCAAAATGGATTCAGCTTTTAGTTGATTGTGAATGTCTTCATTAAGTTTATGATCTTATCATATGCATTTAAATGTTTTCCTTAAAAATTCCATTCCTGCTATGATTCTTGACGTTTCGTTTCACAGTGTGATTTGAAGACCTGTGATTTTGTCGTTGTGATACGTTTGTCACTGGTTCTGGCTGTAACTACAGTTCCGAGTAACTCAGGAGAAGACGAGCGCGGAGTGATGAGAAAGCATGCATAATAGATAATGTTACGACAACTCGTGCAATACTTGTGCTAATAGTAAACAGAAATAATGTTAGTAAACAGAAATAATGTTAGTAAACAGAAATAATGTTTCCACTTACTACATAGTAATACAAATATTGCACTGTTGTAACCTTATCTATTATCCACCTTTTCTTCTCACTCCCCGCAGTACCCTAGTATGTGTGACAACTCCAGATAACTGCAAGTCACAAAATTAACTTGAAAGAACATAAATGGGATGTAATTAATTTTCATCCCATTCAAAATGTTAAAGTCGGCAACTTGATACTGAAATTATGCACTCGCATTTCTTCCACTTAATCATTCGTAAACATTCCTGGGAAAATATACGCGTTCACACATCGCGATAACATAGCTCAAAGCGTGTTTTGCTGAAGAGCTACAAATCTGTCGACTTCTGATGAGAAACATGGGCATTCTTCGTGACGTGTTCAGAGATAAGTACTGCGCTCCAACCACGAGAAAGTCTCTGCCGGATGAGACGAAGGGGAGTAAAAAATCTTGGCTTCTTTTTTGATAATAATCTAAGTTGGAATTTTCAAGTTAAAGAAACGATAAAAAAAATCTGTTCCTCCTTTCACTCTTTGAGTCGCTTGAGAAACTTCTTGCCCCAGCAACTAAAACTTACCCTAGTACAAACCCTAGTAATGCCGCACTTCGATTATTGTGACGTTTTGTTAAGTGATCTAAGTTCTGAACTGTCAGTCAAGTTACAGCGAGCTCAGAATATGTGCGTCAGATACGTGTGCAACATCCGACGATATGATCACATATCACCGTCCTTCGCAAGTCTCTCGTGGCTCCGACTTAAAGAACGCAGAACTTTACACTCTTTGTCTTTACTCTTTCGAATTCTGCACACCTCAACACCAAATTACCTTTCGTCTCGTTTCTCTTATCTATACTCTAACCACGACGTAAATACCAGATCACTTATCTGTGGCACTCTAAATATACCTCTTCATAGAACATCTTGTTATTCCTCATCTTTTACAATATCCACCTCGCGTCAATGGAATTCCTTGTCACAAAGTATTAGGGGCTGCAAGACAACAAACACCTTTAAGAACAGCTTAAAAGATAACCTTATTAGCATTTCACTCCAATCATACTGATTTAAAATATTACTGACTACACTGTTGCTTTTTTTCTTTAGACATCATCCTGATTGTGCTGCATTTTCAAAATTGTCTCATAATAATCTCTTTCTATTATCTAATATCATTTGAAATATATTAACATTCTATGTATTTTAGTTTAATTCTGCTACACGTTTATTTCAGTGTTTAATAGTTCATAGTATTTTGTTGTTTAATTCGTAAATAACTCTTGTATACATGTAACTCTCATCTAAATCAAATTGTTGAATTCTTTGTAAGTTCATGCATATGTATATACACTTTTTGCTGGTTGAGTGGAAGAGAAGGCCTTACGGCCTTAACTCTGCCAGCTAAAATAAATCATTATTATTATTATTATTATTATTATTATTATTATTATTATTATAATGCTGTGAATGAATGTTGATGTCATAAGGTCACACACGTGGGTACTCTTATCTCTATTGGCTCGCTGTCACAGCACAAACAATAACATTGGTACACTCATGTTTATACTACCCTAGATACAAAATTAGATCACTGTTAATTTCCTGGTCATTTAATCTCTCCATTCAGGAAATAACAAATGCACGACAGCGCATGATTTTTAAACAGACGTTATAACTAGAGATGAGCTTAAACGATATTTTCAAGTATCTGTGACAACTGTGACTGTGACAAATATCTGTGACTTTTATCGGTGATTTTGTCACACCGATATTTTATATCGATACGTAGCATGAATTACACCGATATTTTGTCACACCGATAAAAATTAGCAGGAAATATTGAAGAGCAGTGAAATATGAATACGGTTTCTCTATACTCTCCACACATCAGTAATTTATATGGGAAAATCCAACAAATAAATTATGTACATGTACTATTAACAAATAAATACATACCTAACTGAACAGTAACATGTCAAAAGTTAACCTCATGTACCAAGAGGTTATATCAAATACAGTAATTGGTTATATTATAGCTATTGAATCACTTGATAATTTTAAAATGTAGTTGGGTATGGAGAAACTGAGGTTATATGATTATCCTAATCGTTTTAAAAATTGATCCTTTTTATTGTAGATAATATAATGGATAAATTATTTTAAGTCGTGCATTAACATTACAATATAGAGTCATAGAATAAAAATTAATGAAACGTAAGTATTCGGAAAAAAACATTGGAAAATAATTACAAAACGAAACAGTTGTTCAGACAGGATTTTACACAAGATTAAGTACTGGTAACCAGTGGTGTTATTATTTAAATCGTGTAATAACTACATAATTTATAATAAGATGGAGAAACTACCGCCAGATTGCTGTTATTGTATCGTGCGCACGCGCAAACCTACGACGTAGAGGAGAAAATATCAGTCACAGAGTACTGAATACGGAGCAGATTTCGATAGCGATATTTTGTCACAGATATTTCGCGTCATCAGTCACAGGTTTATCTGTGACAAAATATCGGCCATCTCTAGTTATAACGATAATATTATATACCTACTTCGCTCCAATACATGTCACAATAGTAAGCACATTCCTTTCACGGTTGATCTCCTGGTTGGAGAACAGTAGATGGCAGTGATATCGAGTTCTAGACGACTTAGAAATATAGTCAGGAAACGTAGCCTCAGAATCGCCAAGAATCATCCGAACACAAAAATCGCGCTGTGACAAAATCGCTGTCACAGCGATTTTTCCGGAGCTGTGAAGACAAAACGCTGTCACACTTTACCTCTAGTAGGTACTAACTAATGGATTGTATAAATTAAACCTAGTGTGGTATAAAGTCATGGAGAGTTTGAAATTTGTATTCATGATGCCTGAGACATAAAAATTTGGGGAGTTTTATCACATCTTTTTCTTTTTCGTAAAATACGGTAGTGTGCACCCAGATGAAAGTTTTTATTTGTTGTATACAGGTAGGCCTAATGTTTATAACTATTTTAGATCTTATGAGATTTTAGAAATAAATTTTATCTTGAAATAAACTTTACATGAATCAATTTTTAAATAGTTATTTTACGACACTTTATCAACTACTGTGGTTATCTAGCGTCTGAGTGAGATGACTGTGATAATGCCGGCGAAATGAGTCTAGGGAACCAACGCCGAAAGTTACCTAGCACTTGCTCTTAAAGGGTTGAGGAAAAACCCCGGAAAAAGCCCCAATCAGATAACTTGTCTCAACCAGGATTTAAATCTACGCCTGCTCGCTTCACGGTTAGGCATGCTACTCGTTACTTCACAGCGGTGGACTGAAACAATTTTCTCAAAGAATCATAAACACACACAATGCAACTCACAACTTCGCATTTGATATGGGTAACTGGAATCGACTGAGCTGTGAATGCGTATGTACAAAAGGGAAGGGGAGTGTCCACAGTAGTGTTGCCAATTGGAAGGAAATTCCGTCAAAACTGACGGAATTTCAATGTAGCGAACGGAAAAAGAATGTCTTTGACGGGTGAGGAAATTACGATTTACATCGTCTTTCGACTTTTTTAGCTGCTGTCATTTATAATTGTTTAATTTTTTGGAGGAGTTTACTTTTTCTTTGAATAGCCCTGCCCGTGACGTACCATGTTAAGGAATCCCCCGTTTCAGATTTCGTCGTAATCAAGTCAGAGGTTGACGAATTATTACTTTAATCGGTAGGTAAATTGTGTTAAAATTTGCTTTTTATTTGTAGGCCTATACAGATATATTGAGTGGGGTCTTATTTTTTATTTTGACGGAATCAGATGGATTTCCAGGTGTTAGACTGACGGGGATACGATTTATGTGTTAGCAACATTGGTCCACAGATAATGAAGCAGTGGAATCACGAACCACACATCATATTAATTATTAATCTCGTTAGCCAATACCAATTATTTTGAAACGAGACGCATACATCTGTCATATATGGAGCAAATAGTGCTGTGTTGTGATAATTAAAATTAGATCAGTACAGTTATCAGAAAACTCTATTCGTCAGAGCTTATCAGTGTTACCAATTTGGGGAAAAGGTCGCTAAATCTAGTATTTTAGAAAGATAATAGCGACAAAAATTCATACTTGGGATTAGAGACTTTTTTGATCGGATATTTTAGGGAAGAATCTGGGGATTTTTCAAATGCTATTTATAATTCCCAAATTAACGTTACACATTAAACATTCCGCTCATATGTAATCATAATTTCACAATAATATGAACATTGAACATTCCTGTACCCAAAGGTAAGCATAAGAAGCTTTGAGCAGCGTGTGGAATTCCATGAGAGCACATTCCTATGTTTACAACGAGCGTTGAGACTTATGAATACGAGTTGTGAGAGTCATTATTGGCTAAATTACACAACCTGCTTGTTATTATATCACGCCTTATTCTCAACGTCAGTGCCCATCCCCACCTACAAATCACATTCCTTATTTGACAGTCTTAGTTTTTCAAGTGTTTCATATATGTCTTTCCTTCTCGTGTTTAGAAGGAGAGCACGTTTTCTATTAAAGTCTTCGACAATAAACAACAGGTTGCATTTTGAAACAGGGAACTAATTAATTATTAACGTCGCCTTACATCACGTGGCAGATCTAACTTGGTGAATCCCCTTCTCATGCCTATGTGCTTATGAGATAAGAAGTTTGAAGCTTCTGTGTTCCATCCACGAGAAAATCTCTGCCGCCTGAAACGGAGCAGGGTAATGCTGTGAATGAGTGTTGATGTCATAAGGTCACACAAGTGGGTACTCGTATCTCTATTGGCTAGCTCTCACAGCACAAACCATAACATTGATACAGACATATTGATACTATCCTAGTTACAAAATTAGATCACAGTTAATCTCCAGGTCTTTTAATCTCTTCATACAGGAAATAACATATGCAGGAGAGCGCACGGTTTTTAAACTGACGTTACAACGGTAATATTATTTATCTACTTCGCTCCAATAGATGACGCAATAGTAAGCACATTCCTTTCACGGTTGATCTCCTGGTTGGAGAACAGTAGTAATGCATTGTGCAGTCGAATCTGCGTCGGACTGAAGACTAAACATTGCAATTGATAATAATAATCATCATCATCGTCCTTGCAAGTATTAGGCTTAGTGATCTGTTACGGTCTCCGTCCATCTCTTCAGGGGGCGTCCCAAAGACCGTCTTCCATGTGGTATGTAGCGGAGAATTTTGATAATGACGATAATAATAATAATAATAATAATAATTACTTACTGGCTTTTAAGGAACCCCGAGGTTCATTGCCGCCCTCATATAAGCCCGCCATTGGTCCCTATCCTGAGCAAGATTAATCCATTCTCTATCATATCCCACCTCCCTCAAATCCATTTTAATATTATCTTCCCACCTACGTCTCGGCCTCCCTAAAGGTATTTTTCCCTCCGCTCCCAACTAACACTCTATATGCATTTCTGGATTCGCCCATACATGCTACATGCCCTGCCCATCTCAAACGTCTGGATTTAATGTTCCTAATTATGTCAGGTGAAGAATACAATGCGTGCAGTTCTGTGTTGTGTAACTTTCTCCATTCTCCTGAATAATAATAATAATAATAATAATAATAATAATAATAATAATAATAATAATAATAATAATAATAATAATAATAATAATAATTGGCTATTTTACACGAATTAATTGCCTACTTTTTTTTTCTTCAAATTTAGGGTATTTTACTCAAAAATAGACTTTTTGCGTAGCTTTCAGATACTTTGAGCATAAGAGAGTTGGCAACACTGGAGCTTGTTCCTCAATCAGTAGCAATGTTACGGTACAACGAAAGTGATGTGGAGACATTATTGACATAGGCATCAAAGGTTAGAGACTTACAGCTTTGATAAGCTGGTGTTAAACATACAGCTTTCAAGGCAAAGGAAGCAACAATTTTATCAGGAGGAAAGTTTTTTTTCGAAAAAGAGGGAAAATTTTCCTTTCCACACTACTAGTGAAGAAGGACAAAGATCGACGGTGCCAGTTGTAACTGGCCTTGTTGGGTGAGAGAGTTCAGATAGAGTTGGTGAGTAATCTTCAGGCTGAGATTAGAGTGAACCAGTGAGTGAAATGGTGGTGATGGTAACACTGAATGAACAAGGTTGAGACAGTGAGAATGTTTGTGAGTAGAGACCGACACGATATGAAAAGATTTTGCCAAAATATTAAACTTATTTCGGCAAAATATGAAAATAGTTCAATGCTAATATATCTTCGTTCCTAAACCATAAGGCACAGCTTCACATCATTATTTACCAAATAACCATTTACATATTCATAGTTCTATATTCTACCAAGTAAAATGCAATAAATCTGGCTATTTAAACAGTTTTCCAGAATCATCACATCCATAATTCATTGACGCTACGAGGTCAATGACTCTGAAAGGGAAAAGGTAATTTGGAGATTTCACTTGCCCTTGGGAACCCCGGAATGTTGGTGGAATGGGTGAATTGGGTTTTTCAAGGATTTTCTGGAAAACATCTCTGTTGTCTCCATATAATGTCTGGAAAACCTGGTTCAGTGATAGCGACAAACTATGAAAAAAAAATGTATATGAAGATTTTTATGGAATATTACCAGAACATTACGAAATATGAAAACTGTTTGACTTAACTGCATTTTAGATATTACCTTACCACTAGCAGAATGGTTTAGAATTTCAAATGTATATTTTGCTTGCCTTTGTTGAAGGGTAAAATTACCTGGTTGATGAGAATGAGTGAACCATTTGTGGATTGACCAGACCGAGTGAACGAGTTCGTGAGTCACTGAACGAAACAATCGGTGAGTGATTATGTGAGCGAAAAAGTTGGTGACTGAATTATTGTGTGAGCGAAAGAGTAAGTTATAAAATGATTAAGCCAGCGCAGCGATTGGAAGAGAATAGTAATGGATGACAATGGGGGACACGAGTCAAAGAAGGAATACGTCGCAAACCATGATACATTACTCGAATACTAAGAGTAGTATATTAAAACAACATAGACCCAAGGTTGAGAAATTTAAGTCGTCTTGCTGCAGTACCATCCTTGCAAACACAAATCTTTGCTATATCAAGTTACTTACAGTGTCCAAAGCGTCTCGACTTGAATACAGGGTGAATCTAAATTCAACTGACAAAGTTCAAGTGGTTGTAAACATCTAACTGAACAATTAGAGATAGAAAACCAATAGTCAGAAACCAAATTTTCACAAGATCCAGAGTATTAATTATTTTTATTTGAAACATACATTATTTATGTTTGTTCACCTTATTTTTAAATTTACTTATAACAGAAATATAATTTATTTTAATAAACCATAACTAGTTAACAAAAATCAAAATAATACTATAGAATGGATCATATTCTAAACTACTGCAGATTTTGTTCAAAGTGTGATCCTCCTGAAACGATGAAAGCTCTTCACCTCAATCATTGCCCGTCTGACTATAGCAAGCATAACAGGAATGTCTCAACCCATGGATTGCAATAACGATCGTTACCGTAACGTCTACAGCGACTCGTACCACATCTAAAGCAACTAGAGTGCGATACCGTGTGGCCTCACAAAGAAGTCCAACGGCCTTAGATCGGGTGAACTAGCAGGCCGGGATAATGGACCAGCACGCCCAATCCATCTATCACGAAAAGCATTGTCAAGGTATTCCATGCTATTGCACTGTTTGTGTAGACGATTTGTAAACAGAGTACCATACGTGAAATGAATTTAGGTACGGTGTGAGCGCAGCATACGTCTTATAGAAGGTAACCTCATTATAGGATTCTTCCTTGGACACTTTTGCGTCATGTTGCTACTGTAAGAAACAAGGATTTCCAGCATATGGTTTACTACCTCAAAATACTTTATGTTTCCTATCGGTCAATATAGTTTTTGTCAGTTGAATTTAGATTCATCCTGTATAGTAATTTCCTTGGACGCTTTTGACGTCCTGGATTGTCAATATTTATTATAAATATCGAATCGGTACTTTTAATATAGGCCTACTACAGAGATTTAAAAAATGACAGCACTTTTTGAAGCATTAATGGCACTTTCTCATACCATAACATTAATAATTCCTGTTATTTTTATTCACAGTAATATTTCCACGGTCGAGATAAGTTATTGTGAACTTCGAAAACCCCAGGCTTCAAATTAAGACTGCTACGAGATTTATCTCAATAGAAACAGCAGGAATGTCTTTGAGAATTTCCTAAGCTCAACATTTTGCCACGAAAGACGGACCATCTGCTGGCTTGGCGTCTGCACATGCTTGATATGACGTCACGTATTGTTGTAACCCACTTCGGCGTCGGATCAATAAGGCGCCGCTCGTCGCTGACAGACGCCACGACAGATTCTGCTTGAAGCGCAGCGCTTCCACGCACGTGTTTGAGACCTACAAGTCAATCTGGAATCTGTCATATCGAAGAAATTTGAGAGAACGAAGGGTTACAACTTACAAGAATCGAGATGCAAGTTAAAAACTGGTCCATACAACGCATGTCTGGACACGAAAGAGTATCAACATCATAAGTGGGGTTACCATAGAGATGAAAGCAGCTCTCCACGCTGGGTATTTTAGCAAGTTCAACTGAAAGTGATGTTGGACTAACAGTTGACTGTTCTTAATTCGGAATCCTTCCATTTTTTCAGTCATTTGCTCATTTCTTCGTAAGTGTGCCGTTCCCTGGAATAATTTAACTTACGTTACATCGTTTTCCCGTTTCCAACATATATAGAATGCTTAATAACAACTCTCTCCTGACATAATATTATTTCCTTCCAATAAACACAGCGTCCTGCACAAACATTTGAATGTCCTGCGCAATGTTGTTATACGAGATCTAAAACGTTTGATACCTCAAATTCAAGATTTTGCAGGTAAGTTCTTGTTCCGAGAAGACAATTCCAACTTATTACCGGTGCACTAACTACAGTATAGTAGTTCTGTCTCTTGATAGACAAACTGGATGGAACCCAATACGACGAACGATATACTATATGAATCTATAGAATTAGCAAGCATGGATAAAATACCACTACCAAACAGTCACAAAGTTAGTACTGTACCTATTTATAATTAATACTAGTGGCTTGTACAGCAAATGCTGCTGCAAACTAAGTTCGTTAGACGTTCAAATAAACATTTTTTAGGTTTATTTTCAATGAAGAATACTTGTCTTTTTGATAGTCATTTGCTTCCATAATAATGAAACATACTCCCTCTGAATGGATTTTTAGGCCAAATACTTTTTCTTGAACCTATCCAACTTCAGTTTTTGAGTTTAAACGCGAAAACGCAAGTATCAATGTCAGGACGATAGCAGTGGCTATTTCAGGTCACTGTGAATTGTAGGCAAAAGTTAAGAAAATGTCAGGTTTGCTAAGCTTGCGAACAATAGCATTTTTGTATAGCTGCTGCTGTAGAACTTGAAATGTAGAGCGTAAAATCATTTTATCCTACTAAGAGATCTTGCTGAAATGATCTGGAGACTACAAAAATTTCTAGGCCTCTTATTTTATCAGTAAGTAATACCTTTTGGTCTTTCCTTAGGATCTCTAATTTTTGCGCCCTCTCGAGCCAATACTGAAGACAATGACACATATCAATATGTACACTACCCCGCCATTAAGTAGGCCTATATGAAAAAGATCCAACCCCACTGGGTTAATAAGTATAAAAATATTTGATTTTTAATAACAATATTATTATCTTACTTAAGTTTTGTAGTTATATATAGCAGTCACTCAGTAAATTATAGAAATGAAGATCTAAATTAAGATATTCTCTACATTTACTTACATAACGTCAAAACGTTTCACTTTCATGTCATCAATATAGCATCAATATTATGTACAATTAATGAAGAATAGACGCATCATGATACTAACTATAATATTTAATTTCTAATGGTAATAATGTCATCAAACCACCTCAAGTTTTGTAGATTTGAATATCCAATACACAGCTGTACTCAGAAAATTATTCACTGGAGAATCAGTTTTTAATAACAAATTGAATTGAGCTCTAAATATGTCGGCAATCCTGCAGGTCATGGCCTTCGTTTAATAGCCTATTGTTTATTGTAGTGTGTGTTTCGTTCTGAAATTCAATCAAGTCGGCCGTAATTCAATAAAATTAGTTCTCAAAACTGACAACAGATGGATTTTGGAAAATAGGAAAATTATGTAGGAAAATTGGCATTTCACTGAAAACTACTACTTTTCCGAAAAACTTTGGATGCCAGGCATGAAAATGAGGTGTCACTCATTAAAATCCGTTCAGCCGTTTTCCCGTCATTTCCATTACCGGTTCAAAATTTATATATATATATATATATATATATATATATATATATATATATATAGATTAAACACAGAGTTCCCCAGGGATCAGTTTCATTCCATTATTGTTTCTAGTTTCTAATAATGATTTAGCTTCAAGCAAAAATACTTTATCCCTGGTAATATAATTTGCATATGATACAAATCCGATTATGTCAAGTAAACAATACGATCGCTTTATAAACACTAATACAGTGTTAAATCTAACGAATGAAAGGTTTAGTGTAAATAAACTGGGTCTTAATATTTAAAAAAAATGTAAAAAAAATAATCAAACTTAGTTGCCTCTGACTGAGGTTCTGCCTGATACGTACATCTATATCAGGCAATACATCTCGCTTGACGATATGTCAGAGGAAGAACAATTGTTTGTATGCATCTGAAGTCTGAGATTAGTGTATGTGTAGCTAATCCGCGATGTATGCAACGGAAGAGAAAAGAAACTGGCCACCCTACGCCATTATCTAATGACCTAGTTGCCTCACAAGTGGTGACTTCTAAGTATCACTTGTTAGGTTCAGACCTGTCTTCGGAAAGTTGACTAAACAACAAACTTGGTGTGTACGTAATAGTATAGTTTTCCTACAATATTAGATTACGTGGAACTTATCTCAAAGAATTTACATAAAGAACATCGTTTTTTTGGTTTAGAGTTGGATAATCAATAGAACCGGAAAACATACAGAATATACTCATATTGAACTTTGCTTGTTATGCATTAAGATTCTGATCTTCTATTGACTATTATAAATACACTTAAACTGTTATACTTTGCATACTTCCATTCTATAATAAAATATGGATTAATATATTGGGACAACTTATCTGAAGCTAAACATAGTTTTATTTTAAAAAGGAAACTATAAGATGACAGATGTACATGAAAGAACACATGTAAAAAAATTACTAAAGTTTATAAATACTGACCTATCTTGTGAATACATTCTTTCCCTGATATTTCACATTTAAAAACCGAGATACATTTAGTATTATTCAAAACATTCATAGTTTCAATACAAGACAAACCAGATCTCCATCTATCCTTTGTTAGTCAAAGCTGTTATATTTAAAAAAAATGGTTCACTATTCATGTATTCAGTCTTCAATGCACTACCTAATTGAAGGGCCAAGATAAGGTTCATAACAAAATTAACAAAATCTGCTTGCTGGGTATTGTATATTTTTGTAGAGTCATCGGTGTAGCTCAGTCAGCAGAGGAGTTTGCCTACTGATCGGGAGCAGCGTTCGGACTTGGGTTCGATTTCTGATTGGACTGATAACCTGGTTTGCTCTTTTCTGAGGTTTTCCCCAACCGTAAGACAAATGTCGGGTAATCTATGAAGAATACACTTGTCTCATCTCGGCACATACCATATCACAATCATCAATTCTATGGACGCGACGCTAAATATGTCGTTAAATAACCAACTTAAATGTGGTGTAACCTTTGATTTGTTCTTCTTAAAACTTCCATGCCGATGGAATATAATAAATGAAATGAAATAAAAGAAAAGCTACATCAGGGCAAGGACAGGGACTGCTTCCAAGTCATAAGAAGTCGCATTAAAATCATGTTGAATTCAAATCAGTACTGATGAAAATGGCAATCGGGGACAAGTTTACTTTAACAAATCCCATCCCACTGCTTTCACTCACTAAATAATCCATAAGCATCGCATTAGCACTGTACTGTGAGGAAATGCCCCACCCTGTCATCCAAAAGTAGGACATCGGAAGGCATATAATAGAAGATACGTATCTGATCAATCACGTGAGCTTTAAAAAGAAACTAAATTCATTCTATTTGTTGATATATTGCATACTCAATTATAAACAAATGCACTGGTAATACGTAATACCCACACACAATGTAACACTTCTGAAATACTTTCGTCCTAATAGTGAAATGAAGAAAGTGAAAGGGGATATACAGACCTCCATAACTGAGTGAATAGAGTCTACGTTTATTGTTTTCTATTTCGTTGCTTTTTATCACTAACGATAATTGAGGCGTTCCCTGGGATAACAACTAAACGCACATTACGTCGTTTTTCCGTTTCCAGTACACATATATTGATGTCTTAATAACACATTTTACTCCTGACAAAATATTATTTCCCTCCAACAAACAGAGAGGCTTCTAGAAACATTTGAACGTCGTTCTGCGCAATGTTTCTATACCAGATCTAAAATATTTAGGCCCAATTGTATAAAACTCCCTGACTAAAGATCAACTTTGATCGAAGATCGAAAAGTAAACCGAGTTCAGACACTTCTTCTATTGTATAAAACTTTTCTGCGATCAAATTACCTTGGTTCAAATGCAATCTAAGTTTACGTGAAAAGGATTTGGCAACATCGCATAAACAGGTGAAATACGTGATGGGTGGACCATGTTATACAGGTTTGTTCAGTGTTGCCAATCTAGCGACTTTAACTCTTTTTCAACAACAATTTCTATTAACTTTTATATTGCTTAAATAGGGATTTAGTGACCTTTTTAGCACCCCATAGTGACAAAATTTAATCTTCCCTTGTTGATAATGAGAAATCTAGCGACTTTACATCTACTTTTTGGCGACTTTCCGTATTACACTCTGTTGGAGACACTGTTTTTTTTTTGCAATGTAAATAATGGCGGACAATAGAAGAAGGTTGACTGTTCTCCAAGTTGTTATCATGTTATGGTGTTTGATACTGCTAAACATAATAAAGCTTTATAAAACGACAATTTTCGTTTAGTAATACAGTTAATTGAACATTTATGAATGTACCTATCATATCCATTAATAATTAATGGTTGTTATAAACATAATATAATTATAGGTTATGTTATTTGATACTGCTGAACACGATAGAACCTTATAAAATATAAGAATGTTTGTGTATTAAGGCAAGAAATTGAAAGAAATATATTATATAAATGTACCTAACATATCTATTAATATTAATAATAATGGATATTTTATTTGCACAATCTGTCACTCGTATATTTCAAACAGAAAAGAAATAACTGAACTTGGATCATCTAACTTAATCGGAGAAATTTCTTCAGTCAAAGTTGACTATAGTTTGAGACAAATTAATCTCAGATTAGACTTTATACAACACAAAATTCCAAGTTCAGCTGAAACAAGGATCAATTTAACCTCTGATCTAAGATTAAATGGTTTATACAATCGGGCCTTAGTGCTCTGTATCTAAGTTCAAGATGAAGTTGAGTTCTTCTTCCAGAGAACGCCTCAATTATGGTTTTGCTCTTCGATTAATCACTTGCAAGTAGATTAACGCAACACGCCACAAATGGTATACGTATACGCTTTGGCACTGCAGCATCTTGCGGGGACTTCCTAAACTTCATGTTACGCTAAAAATGTTAAACACTCTCTCATTAAGTGTACCTCAAACTAAGATTGCATTTAATGACTGCCTAAATTATATGAATTATTTTCAGCAATTCAAAGCAATTGTTAAAAAATCCTACCACAGACTTCAATGTACTTATCAGTTTTCTTGACAACAGTAGGTACAGTCTTAGAAAAAGGTTTTGCAGCACAGATACTTTATGCAGTGCGCATGATCAGGAGGACGTGCGACTAGAGAACGACTAGTTGAGGTAATAAAATTAGTTTTGTTTCGTTGTATGTCTGGTCATGCGCACTGCCTTCTTTGTGGAACTTACAAAGTATCTGAGCGACAAAACTTTTTTCTAAGACTGTGCGTGTAGCTCTTCTGAGGTCGACTTGACGTTCTTTTATGAGGGCAGCATTATTCATAATTCGAGTGATCAATTCGTCTAATGTTTATTTTTCTTTCTAGATTTTTCTTTTCATCCATTCCTAAAGACTTTAATCTGAAGGACTAAGATCTGGGGACCTTGGTGACCAGTGAATGTGACCACCACGGCCGATCCATCGTTCGGGAAATGCTATATATAATGTATCACCTGACGGCCATATTGTGCATGTAATACCTCTTGTAAAGCTATCAATAAATGTAGGCCTAAATAAGTTTTTCTGTCCTTCCTTCATACTCTTTGTAAGGTTTTTATGCCTAACATTCAAACAGCTGTAACTCCACACTCACTGAAAAAAGTGGATACATGTTTATATGAACATATTTACTCGGAATAGTCCATACTATAACTTCCTAAAATATTTACTATTCCTCCCGAAGCACCCTGTATTTTTATATTGTCATTTTTAAGCAAAGTCTAGTATATCCTAATATTCATGTAAATTTTATGCCGATTTTTGTAAATAGACAAACGTAAGGAATAATTTACAATATAAATACAAATAGATTACATCTACTAAACATTGTAAAATTTAAAAACGAAGTTAAAGTGTCTTAATTTTGGGGTATATAGAATGCCTTTTCAATGCAACCCAGAAAACGAAAGTACGTTATATTAAATTGAGTGCATACTGAATGGTTTCATCTATGTAAGTGTTTTGAATAATAATTTGAAAAATTAATTATAAATGGTAATATCATTCACAGCATAATTAAGCAATGAATTTGTTGCTGAAGCACGAAACGTGTAATAAGAAATTATACGTCATTTTCTATGACTAATATTTCTCCCTTTTCAACCAAGTATGGGGATGTGAAGTTGGACAACTTTTATTATCGACAATTGCCGAGCGAAACAGTATCCTCGCTGTAAACAATCCGATACCGGTACTGATCCGGGCCTGCGAAGTCGACCCAAAGTATGTAACAGGAGTTGACCTACATTTCGAACTTGAACTTCACCGTGCTTGCTTGTATGCTTCCTGAACAGATATCAAATTTCTCTGAAATAAAATTTTAGCCATATAAGGACAATACCGTTACATCCATCACTTCAGGTTCTCAAAAAGCTGTGTCACAAATATGATAAAATAATTTCCCGTGCATTTCAAACGTTCCGTAACAATTACTGAGCTCCGTTAACCGGTGCCACTGATATTCTCCTAAATTATTTTCATGACCTAGACACACACAACTCATTTACTACAGAGCAAACAACATAAACAATTTTCTGGATTTCAAAAAATGAACCTTTTTAACCCCGCAAAATAACACAGGGGACTTCATTTTTAAATTAAACAAATCAAGTTTACGGTTCATATATCAATTTTGTACGAAACGATGCAAATATTTATATGCAATACGTATTTCA
The DNA here is from genome assembly GCF_040183065.1 of Periplaneta americana. Taxonomy (NCBI): domain Eukaryota; kingdom Metazoa; phylum Arthropoda; class Insecta; order Blattodea; family Blattidae; genus Periplaneta; species Periplaneta americana. Next base: position 105,499,290 of record NC_091133.1, on the reverse strand, counting down.
TCAGTCCCGCGCCGTGGCGTCGCGGTCTAAGGCATCCCGCCTAGGACTCGCGTTACGGAATGCGCGCTGGTTCGAGTCCTCATGGGGGAAGAAATTTTCTCATGAAATTTCGGCCAGTGTATGGGACCGTGATGCACTTGGGGAGCTACGATAGGTAGCGAAATCCGGTTACGAATACCAGCTATAACGGCTGGGGGGATCATCGTGCTAACCACACGATACCTCCATTCTGGTTGGATGATCGTCCACCTCTGCTTCGACATGTGGGCGTGAGGCCAGCAGCCGGCTGGTCGGTCTAGGCCCTTCACGGGCTGTAGCGCCACGGATTATTATAATAATAATAATAATAATAATTATTATTATTATTATTATTATTATTACGCATTTCATCATTTTGAACACACCTCTATTTACAATTGCAAAAGTCATTGTACCGAACAGCATACCAAAAACCACTGTTCGTGAGTTTGCGTCGTGAAAATCTTGAAATAAATCCACCGTTCAGAATGGTCCACGCTAGTCGGCCTTAGAGGTTCACCAATTTTAAACTCGACCGAATTAAGAGAGCAATAGAATTCATAGTACGGTTTTCGCCGAGCGGGAAGTAAAGCTATGGGTCCCGTGTCGTGGATTTACAGCATGCAAAAGAAGTCTGCTTTTAATAAAGGGATTCTTGCAAAATTTATGTCATTTTTCACGTTGAATTTTGATACTGAATAGCCTCTGCAGTTTAAAGAGTCGTCAAAATAAAATACTACTAAAACAAATTATTGTAATATCACAGTTATTTCTTCTTTACACTTAATATATCTGAAACTTTATGAAAACAGTAAGGTCATATCTTAGCTCTGAGAATAACGAAAACATGTAGGCTATGTGAGAGTTTTATTTTTATTTTTTATTATTTTTTTTTTGTATGCAACGACCAGGGTCCCGAAAAAATTTTTCGCCCAGCACAAACTCATTTATGCAAAGTTATCAGTAGTTCCATACAAAAGTGGCATGTAGTAACAATTTAATAGAAGCTACTATCGAAAAAGGCCATCTGCGAAGTAGGGAAACAATGAAAATCTATCTTTAAAAAGATTTTATTTCTCAAAATCTTTACGGTCTGGGTCCAGGTTCATATGGACCATGCGTAAATAGGGAACTGTATAATACATGTATACTCTAAAGTTTTTATAAAGGTAATCAATCGACTTCATTTTGCATAAAAATGTCTTCCACAGGTAAAACGAAATAAATCATTCTATCTGGTATAGCAACTTGTATATCAATGATATCACACTAATACCATTACATAGCGTAGCGAAAGTTGGACCCTAAATTGTAAAGTGCAGGCAAAACCTTTCTAACCGAAGTTACGCAGAACACTTGGAAGCATTAGAGTTTGTCGAGAACGTATCGGACAAGACAACTAAACCTCGTCCATTGAGGTCGCTCGTAATGCGAGGTAGGTTTAGGGCTGTGCCACCAATTTTATCGATTGTGCCAGCACTGCAATCCCACCCGACGCTCCCCACAGCCCTAAAGCTACACAAGATGGCTGCCTGAACAGCTGATTGAGTGAAACCACTTCGAGGTTACAGCCATCCAGGGAGCCCAGAGTCAAGCTGGTTGCAGTTTCCACTTTCGCGCAATACATGGTTATTAAAAACACTTGTAGATACATTAGAGATGCTACTCAAGTCCGGTGAATGACGACAAAGGAGTATGAAATAAAATATAGTACAAATCACAAATGTATCGGGAAAAAATGTCCTATAGTCTCTTTGTGCATTGCTATTCTCACATTGGTCAATGAGCCATGAGTCTACTTCTCCCACACTCCTCCAACATCCTTGAATTCATTCATATTAAACAACTTTTCTCTTGTCTATACTACTACTACTACTACTACTACTACTACTACCACCACCACTATAATTATTATATTCATAATCTGTTCACCTAAAGCTTAGGATTTCAGGACAACTTAAAATTATCCACACATCGTTTTGAGTCGTCCAATGTTTCTCCGTCCTTCTCGTTTATAATTCAAGGATTTCATCCCACAATATTATAAAAAATTAAGTTTATCTTAACCCACCTTGTAGTGAGCATGAATAACGCTTTCTGTTAACTGCTGAAGGCCTCAATTATGAGATTAACTTTTGCAGCATAAGAATTTAACCGTTCGCAGTTGAACTTAAACCTTGAATATCTCCGAAACTGTTTCATGTGAATTAGTTGTATGGTTCGAAACCCTTCAATTTTAACGTGTGTTGGTGATCTTTTTAATAATAAGTCTTCACTAAACACACTTTTAATCATTTTTATTTGTTCTGGAGAAACGGGAGAACCCCGAGAAAAACCATCGCGCCCGCTTTATCCACCACAAATTTCTTCGTGACTCAGACAGGGATCGAACCCAAGTCGCCACGGTGGAAAGCACAGAAGGCACTCGGCTACGAACGAGGATTGGTATACCTTATTTTATTTCAAGGAGTGCAGTTCGGTGGCTCCTTTGAACACCCACTTACAGATTTATGACTTCCTACACAAACTCTGACAATTCCATCCTGTCCCCTCGTCCCAACATTGCACAGTTGCCACAATCCTGGTGACCCTCGAAATTATGCAGTGAAACTGACGGGATTCTTGGAATTCGGAAAAGATGCGACAACTCTGCCTCCACGTGGATTTGACGGTAACCTGTCAATTCTTCTGAACGAAGGCTGTGTGATTGGTTACTGACAGGAGAAGACAAGATTTCCGTCACAGTAAGGAAGACATTTATTTATGACAACCAATTAGTAGGGGGCAGTAGAAGGTCTGTCGGCAAAGTCTTTTCTATGAAACTGCACTCCATGAAATAAAATAAGGTATAGTATTATCTAACATTCATCTTACTGTTGGGGGGGGGGAGCCTCAGCAAAACCCCAACCAGGCAAACAAACCGAACTCTACTTACAAGTTATGTTCAGGACCTAGCATTGACTCCCAGCAGAGATCTCCCTATACCTAAACCAAGCTGATCGCATTATTATTATTATTATTATTATTATTATTATTATTATTATTATTATTATTATTATTATATTTTAACTGCGTTGTATCGAAGCTTAGTTATTTAGCGTCGATAGAATTGGTAATACCAAGTTGGTACTCGAGAAAAATGAATACGAGGATTCGTCACAGTATTGTCTAACATTCGCTTTACTGTTGGGGGGAGGTCTCAGTAAAACCCAACTTGACCTCGAAGTTACGTACCCGTCCAAGCACCGATTCCCAGCGTAGTTCCGCTCTCTACACCTAAACCAATTTGGTCGCATTATTATTATTAATGTTGTATTACTGTTCTTTAGCTTGCTTTAAATTATTATATTCACCGTCTTCATATTTTATTCTCCTTGCATATTTTGCGTTTGAGAATATTTTCAGACAGCGTTCCGCCTCAGCGTACCAAATTTAATAAAAATCGGTTGGCGCATAGCCGTGCGACTGCAGGGAGCAACGACCCCGCGCGCGAGCGCTCGCCTACGCCAGTTTCGCATTCCACTGCCCGCCGGTTGGTCGGTTGGTCGGTCGGCCGGCCGGCGGCGTCCATTGTTCCGAGGGACTTGACCTCCGCGCGAGGAGCGCAACCCCACCGTGGCCCGCACCACCTGCAACACTGCACTGACTCATATGATGATCCAGGGAATCACCTCCTCCATGGGGTTCCAGCTGTTCTCACCGTATGAAGGCAGGGACGCAAAATTACAGGAAAGGAAGAAGTTACAGCCTTTCAACGGGGGATTGCTGGAGCACAGGCTCCCAATAACACAGATCAGAGTTCAAATCTTTGCCCGTACACATCCGATAGTGACTAAACCAACATATTAAATTACGCAATATCATAACGACTGGTTGCTATCGGGGTTGCCAGATTGTTTTCACATAAATTCGCAATTCTCTCTTTAAAAATCGCCCAATATTTTTATTTCATATTAACAAGGGAAGGGTTTCAGCTCGAACAGGAATTTCGTATCCAAAATTTGTATACAAGCCCATCTTTACATCTCTGTAAAGCTCCCAAAAGCATTAGTTTGTGTAATGTGTGCTTTGTCTGTTAGAGCACTGTACAAGTTGAGGGGTGGGGAGAGCACTGCACAAATTAAGGGGATGGGACACCTTACCCGTAAGCCTAGCCTAGCCTAGAAGCTAGTGCGAGTGGTAAAATGTCTAGAGCCCATTTAAGAACATGTTTCTCCAACGTTGTCTGAAAATATTGCAGCTAATCAAAGCGCACAAGGACACAACCTTAATAAATGAATCATTCCAAGGCTAGGACATAGAATGTATGATAATTCCAGCTAAAAAAAAAACTAAATATTTCCAGCTTCTGAATATCTATTTCCTTAGACAATACAAAATAATATATGCTCGGAGGATAACAGATAGCATAAGGACTCTTGCTGAGAATCCAGAACTTAACTTGGGAAATCGAGTGTTTATAATGAAAATGCACTCTGTTATTCATAACCAGTTGTCTGCTCCAGTGTACCGCCCTATGCTTCAGTATTCCTGGCAGTCAGCTGGTTACGTGAATCCTGAACAAGTCTCGGACTTCAAAAATGTAATTCAAGTAGCATTTGAAGAGTTCGCGGGAAAGCGATGAATGTCACAGTTCTGTTAAGGTTGATGTCATTATCTAATTCAATGAATCACTACGAGATTTAATGTTGTTCTTATGAAAAATGGTAAAAAGGAGAATTATCACCACGAATGCAGTAATCCTTTCCTTTATTTTCTATAGAAACAGCACTACATCTTGCAGTTATAGATTCAATTAGATCATTATCTAATCCTTAACAGAAATGTGACATTCATCGTTTTTCCCGCGAACTCTTCATTTTGATTTTTCAGCACTGGAGTGTGGTTCAGAAGATTGTTCAGGTGTTGCTTCTGCGTGATGTGCTTATTGCTCTGCTCCATGCTGTTCATGCATTTTATAGAGAATCCTCATGTACATTTTTAAAGAATTGTATTGACCAATACCAACCAAACGGAGAGTTACACAAATGAATGCTTTTATAGACTTCATCACCATTGTGAGGTAAGCCTCTATACAATTTTTAACCAAAAATTCCTGTTCGAGCCGAAACCCTTCCCTTGTAAAGTGTCTTCTATCTTAATGAGAGACAAAAATCCTGTTACAATACCTATAACAGACACATTGCGAAGATAAATGCAACGTATGTCGATTCGTTTCTTTAAGATATATAAATATCTTTGGTTTCTTTTTATTTCTTTTCTACTGGTTTAACGGTTTGTTATTCATTCCCTTTATTATACTTCAGGTGGTGATTTTAATATATTGTCTACATTTACTATAATTGGATCTACATGAAATATAATTAAATTAAATTGGTACTTCTTTCGTATCTTTATACCGGCACTTGACCCTTTAGGATATTAGTGGCTATGACCATATTAATTATTGCAATGCACTTTGTTCTATGAGGTTGGAAATGTGCATTCCTTTAACTTGTACAATTTAAATCAGTAAGTTCCCATAAATGATCCGCAGATTTTTTCGTGGTATGAATGGCCACAAAACCGCCAAATTAATTCCATATTTTGTTAATGACTTGACAACTGACAATACATCTTTAAGTTCAGATTGGGAGAAGATAGATGCTGAATTTTGTGTTTTCATTAATCTACATGTTGTTTTAGTTCCACTCAACAGTTTTTACTGTACTTTTTCCATTGCAATTATACAAAATATTAATATCGCAGGAAGAAATATTACAATACACAGTGTGAAAGAGGCAATAATCAATTGTTTATAGCCATCTTATCTTGTAAAAAGTTAAACATAAAAATAATACGTAACTTTTTAATTAGTTTATTTTACAATGCTTTATCAACTGCGATGGTCATCTAGCGTCTGAGTAAGATGAAGCTGATAATGCCAGAGAATTGAGTCCAGAGTCAACGCCGTAAGTTACCCTGCATTTGCTCTTTATGTGTTGAGAGAAAACTCCGGAAAAAATCTCCACCAGATAACTTGTCCCAACCAGGATTTGAACCCGGGGGCCGCTTGTTTTACGGTCAGATATGTTAACATTTACTCCACAACGGTGGACAATAAGTAACTTATCACTAGTGAGGGAAGAAAGGAACTGGTCACCCTACCCCATTATCTCCTGACTTAGTTGGCTCACCAATGGTGTCTTTTAGTATCACTTGTAAGGTTCAGATCTGTCTTCAGACGAAACAACAATGGAGGGGTTTGCCGGAAGAAAGGCGGATAGACCCCTACGCCCTTCTTCGGGAAAACGGTTTGAAATGTAGTGAATAATTCGCTAATTATAGTAGCGAAATTTTGTTTTGATTGTACTGTACATACCTGCAGGACAGGGCTGCGCGTTACGCATACTGTACTGTGTGTGTTTTCTCTTGGTAGAAACTAAGCAAATATATAGGTCTATAGTTCAATTTAGTCAGTCCAGTTGTTTCCTTTGACGGCTTTTTATGTTCATTATTGTCCTTGCTTTAAGAGTAAACAAACTTATAAAACTCATAGATTCAGACGGAAATATTTTATGTTCTACAAAGAGATTTGTTAAAATATTCAGATTTTTGGGCTTATTGTTATCAGGATTATACAAAGAATAAATTTTATTTATTTATGTTCACACAAAATGGAGATTTTCTTTTTCTGTTATATTCAGAGATTTTGCTTTGCGTACTTAATGTCTACTCAGTATATCTGAAATAATGTAAATTACTTTAGAAGTAGATAATAAATGTCATAAAATGTATCTTTGTTTCAATTCCGTGTGAAATTTAAATCTGAAATCTACATCAAATCCCCTAAGCAAATCATTATATGGATAAAGCGTATAGACCGAAGTTTTATATGGTACAAATATAACGAAATTTAATAATATAAATTGCCTAAATGCTACAAAACATTTATACTCGCTAAGATTTTTAATTTAATGTATACTTTTGTACACTATCTGTATAACATTTTATTCAGGTGCGTTTTAAAATCTTAAATGGCCTGTATCTCAATTCACCATATTGACGTATACGCCCTTTTTCCGGCAAACCCCTCAGTTATTAGTGTTGTCAATAACACCCATACTGACAGCGAATAACACAGTAAAATAACTGACGAAGACTGCGGTTTAACATAGTCTAGGTGGTGATTCGCCTGGGTTTCAATTATTGTTATTTGAATAAACCATTGAATTAGAGATCGAAAACCCATGTCATGCCAAATATAAACTCAAAGCAAAACGAAAGAAAAAGTAAAGATTTTTAAAACTGACGAGTTTTCATTCGCCCAAATTTCGCTCGCCAAAAAATTCGCAAGTCGTCTAAAGTAAAAATCAGTCTCAAACAGCGTTTCCGACAGTTCAATCCGCGACTTTTCGCCTTTCTGGAAACTTCGGTTGATATGAAAAGATCATATAACAATGTAATGAGAATGGCAATCGAGATTGGCGTACTCTGACAAATTCTGCTACTTTGTCCATCACTAATCTCATGGGAAATGCAGAAGGAGCAAACCATGCTAACGACTTATCTCCCTTTAAAACCCATCGACCTCGACCGGATTTGAACCTGCGAACCCAGATGCAACTACTTGCATGATAACCGCTACAACAACGAGGACAACGAACTTCATTTGAAGTGATGTACTGACTGCATGGGATAGGAGTCCCGCCGTGTGCGCAACTAGTGTAGGTCGAAAAAATACCTTTATAATTATCAAAACCTTCGAAAGTAATACAAATTCCAATGCAACAGCACACAAAACCTACGTACAACAAACGTTTAATAGCGAGCAGCTGCAGCGGCGTTATTCATTCATATCTTACAAAGCTGAAGACCAGATCTGCGAATATTTCGAAATGTATCACGGGCTTCATTTCGAAAATATAAACTCACTAATAGTGAGTTCTATTTCGCGAAATACATTCTGCATGTACTATATCCGAATCAGCTTACTTAATACCCAAAGGGTGAAACCTAACCATTTTTCCCCCCCAATACTACATATACTAGTGGATTATGGTGATTTTCTAGTTTTAACATTGAATTGTCTTTTGCCAACTTAGTTTCGCATTTCGATACTGAGAAATACTACAACTAGTAGTGATTTTCTAACTGTTATGTTGGCAGCAGGAACAGCTGTTGTCGGCAGAGCAAATTTTGAAAATTCAAATTGTTCTACCTTAGATTTCTGAGCCGATTACTGGGAGCTAGTGACATTCGAATACACTAATAATTAATTAATATCGATATTATATAAATACATAATAGTTATGTTTTGTGTTGTGGTTACAGTTCAAGATTATAGTCATATAAGTGTAAATAAATATAACATATGGCGTGATACATGCACTTGGGTGATTGATAGAAAATGCGCACGGAGGCAGCAATTATAACTAGAACAGCAAAATTATTAGAAGTATTCTTAAGCATACATTTCAAGATGGCATTCGGTTTTCGGAGTATGTACTAATCACTTCACGTGATCAAACAAAATACATTTTTAGGTTAGGTCTCGTGAATCGTAAACTGTTTAGTCAAAGCAATGAATTTCATGTTGTCAGACAAAATACATTTTAATATTAGATCATATTAATCTACTAATTTCCAACATAATGTGCGAGAGGTCCAGGAGGAAAATATAGGCCTACTCTTTCACAAATTATTGAACCATTTAGAAAACACCTCCAAACATAAAGATGAGATGTAGTAAATAAGCAAGACATCGTTATTGTTAATAGTATATTATTATTATTACTATTATTATACATGACGTTTGGTGATATCTGGTATTAGTTGGCAACACTGAAGAGACGACCAACCCACTACATTTGAAATGTACTGAACTTTATTTAAATAATTCAAGCCTCACTTAACAAAAAGAAATAAAATTATTCCAACTGAACACGAAATACGTATTACAAGTACTTGAGTCATTTTTACTCCTTCACATTGAAGTTGATGGTGAAGTTTGTACGTTGGTCAGACTGATAATCTTCAGTCAGCTGTTCGTAATGTAATGTACGTACTATATATTAATATTTTTTATGCTCGACCATGCCGAAATGTAGTAATTATACACCTGATAGCAGATCTTTAATGCATGTCATTAAAGTACACCTACTAATTAAAGGTCAGGTCTTTCAGCCAATGACGACTCAGGTTACAACTGTTCAGCCAATGACAGGTCAGCTTTCTACCGTTATAAAACCGCAAGTATCGATATTCTCGGATATGCAAATCGAAAGAGAATTAGCGAAAAGTCACGGAGGCTGGAAATCCAATACTGTCGCAGAAGGTTATGTTCTGTTACTATAATAATTAGCGTTAATTGTAAATAATATTCAAATAAATTCAATTTGTCATCTCGTTTTTCAATGTCTAATTTAATTTCAATGTTATCTCTGTAGGTTCTTATGGCCCAGCAAGGTCAATGTGGACATCTGTTCCTCGGAAAAAATCAATACTTTCGCGTCTGCGCACATCTCACAACATAAGGGACATTGGTCAAGGTCAGATACAAAGAAAATTAATAATATCAAGTTAGAAATATAGTCGAGCATAAAAAGTCGTATGAAACTCGCCTATAATGGTAATTAAGAAGCTCGTATGAAAATTATGAAACTCGCTTGCGCTCGTTTCATAAATATCCATACTCGCTTCTTAATTACCTTCATTATAGGCTCGTTGCATAATGTACTATAAAAATATTATTTTCAAAATATACTATCATGCAAAAAATACTGTACAATATACGTTTTTGAAGTGCATTACAAAAACTCGGAAATTGGAAAACTCGCTCTTCTTGTTTTTCAAACTTTTCCTAGATTTTGTAAAAAGCACTTCCTAACCTTGTATCGTAATATGCTATTTACGAGTACTTACTCGTAGGACACAAAAAATCTGGTACGAAATAATTTCTCATCTCTCGCAAAAAGCACGTGGTTATAAAGATTTAAAATTAGAAGTATTAATAAGTTCAGTCTCCCTATTCCAGTATCTCATCCCACTGTTAAATAAAACAGATGAACTTTAAAGGGATTTAAAAAGGATTATTTTATTCTGTCTGACAGATATAACAGTCACAATATCAGTAGAACAAGGAGCTGTGCCCACACGTCTGTCAGAAACAGATAAGAAGGTAAACACAGCCGGAATGTGTTCCCGAAGGAGAGAGTTCGCACAGACAATGGGACGGGTCTGAATGGCGAGTCAAGCAGGGAGCGGAGTCATGGCTGGTTGTTCACCCGCCCGCCAAGGTCACGCAGCAGCTGGCGCTAACCCTGCTTAGATCCGAACCCCGGCCTGCCCAAATCAGAAACTGTTACACGATGTCCCCATTCTGTTGGCGTGGGGAGTGGTGCCACCCAGGCCCTACACCTTTATCGATTATTTTAAATACTTTTCAACTGCACAGATAACTCAGAATCGGTGAAATAGCCTACAGGATGATTAGATAAGGATAATGACTTATCTACTTAGTTCTAAAATGGAACCTCACAATGACAAAGCCGTTTTTGTACCATTATGAGTGGTTCCCACTCCCATATCAGCTGGACTAACATCAAGCCTACTAGTAGTTACTGCCGTATCAATTGCCTATGTAATGAATTTTGTCGATAAGAACGGAATGTTTACTTCTCATCAGACAATTCAGTCTAAATCTTCAACACCGGAGGTTGTAACACAGCAGAGGGTAAGGTAGGGGGGTCACTGCCAAGCATCTACCATCCCTTGTATAACTGCACAACATTATAAACGTGTTTCATACGTTAATTTTTGTACGACAGCATTATAAAACAATATAATAAAGAAATAACATCAGATTTGTAATGATGGGTAGTTTGATTAGTCTATGAAGAAAGGGGTTGCTATGACAACAATATTAAAAATGTTATAGCATGGCAAATCGTTTCATGATGTTAACTTGACGTTTTAGTTGGCATCGTAATATTTTTTTGTGCGAGATCGTGCGTATTTGCTTGGTTTCCGCACAAAACCAATCCGCGGAAAGTCTAAAATTCCACATTCAGTATTCCCAACCTAACACACACAACAATTTCCCTATTCTTACCGCTTAAGCGCCACATTCATTTTACTGCTTTAGGCTTTTAACATATTATTTTTAGAGACGTTTAACATAGTAATAATTATAAATTGGAAACTTACAACTGCAATTTCACCTAAATTGCACTGTTAATTATTGTTTTTAAATATTTGCAAAAAAAAAAAAAAAAAACAATAATTAACAGTGCAATTTAGGTGAAATTGCAGTGGTAAGTTTTCAATTTATAATTATTATTATATTGAACGTCTCTAAAAATAATATCTTAAAAGCCTAAAGCAGTAAAATCAATATGTCGCTTAAGCGGTAAGAAGAAGGAAATTGTTGTGTGTGTTAGGTTGGGAATACTGAATGTGGAATTTTAGACTCTCCGCGGATTGGTTTTGTGCGGAAACAAAGGCTTTTTTTTTTTTTTTTTAATATTTGCAAAACCGAGATCGTGGACGCCCGAAGAAGCGATGGAGAGACCAGCTTTTCACATGAGACGGAACAGGCCAAATGGCCTAAACCCTGATAGCTATTGATGATGAAATATTTGAAAAAATTAAGTAAACTCTACAACTCCACTAAAGTTACTGCATTCGTGATGCAAGTAACATTAAGGAAGCCGTGAAAAAATCAACAAGATTCCAGATGCCGATGTTATTACTGCAATATGTTATATAAATAATATTGTTAAAATATTAAAATGAAAAATAAATCATTACATAACCTTACCGTTTGTTTTAAGTTCGCATTTATAGACTGGGGGGGGGGGGGGGAAGACACGTATATCACGGCCTGCTGGAGTATAGTAAACACAGAAAACATTTTAAAGCAACAATGTTGAAGATAGATATTTTTGTTTTGCAAATTTGCCGTCATTAAACAGAAATCAAGATGGAGATTTCATTGCAACTAATAAAATTAGAAATTCCTCTTTCAGGTATGTAATAAACGATCTTCGCACAAAATAATGTACGATACACGAGCGGTATGTTTTCTTTCAATTCTCGGAAATTAAAAAAGCTCAACTACGTTTCGCTTTTTCAAACTTTTCCTCGAACATGAAAACTTCAACATACCGCTCTTGTAACGCATATTACTATGACGACACTAGTTTAAGAAATGTACGAAATAAAGCATCTTACATACGGATCCCGTAGATTTCCACTTATAAATAAGTTTATAAGGGTACGATTGTGAAGAAACTTGTGTTTCCGGATGCTCTAATCTAAAATGTCGCTTCAATTTCTTGTTACCTTTCTTTCTCACTAAATGTACCACAATAAAAATTCTCTGTGCTACAGAGAAAGTCATTTCACTTTATTTGTCAAACACTAACACTCATTAATGTTACAATGAACACAACACGAGACCAATACATTCGTACTCCACCGAAATGGGCTGTTGACAGCAGGCGGGATTCCCTGTCACACCTTCCCATAACATTCGTGACCTTGTGTGCGCTACTGGTAACTCCACTGCTCGTTGGATATCGGGATACAGTATATTTAATGACCATATTACTTCTATGCGTCAACTTCCATGAACAGAAACATATTCTAAATAATATACACATAAATAATTTATGTAAAAAACCAGTGCAACGGCCACTACTGAGGGTGGAATTTTATTGATGCACTCGTAAGGATCACGAAGTGCAATAATTCACCAAGTTGAGATAATCAGAGAAAGGCCACTATTAAAAACATACATATTTTTATTTTTTATTTTTCTAATAACAGGTAGGCTACTTGAATTTTGGTCATTCACCCATATGAAGACACTCGTACAGAGTGGCCACTTCAGTGACAGAATCGTTGTCCATGGTGCGCCATAGGAAACTGGTCAACACAACCGCGATGAGATCAGATGATGATGGAGATTTTTGGGATGCCACAGGGGGACCAGAGCTCCCGGAGAAAACCCCTGTGTTACGTGGACAACGGGCTTGCCCAACATAAGTTATACATCGAAGGTACGCCGGGGATCTAACCCGGGTCCACAGGATTATAAGTCCAGCGTCTTGCCACTAGACCACCGTGGCAGCTTTAAAAAAATACAAGTAGCCTCCGGGAGTGGACTTTGCACCCTTGTGCTAAGAAAATGTGGTAAAGAGTCGTTCTTAAGTGTCGAATAAACGGATTCGTCAGGATTATACACCGAGTAGAGCAACTGACCACGTTGAAAAAATCGTCATGGGAAAAGATCACTATTTTCAAACACTGTGACTGGAATTTGTAGCCCTTGTGCTTGTGGAAGAGATATTCTTGGGGGTGGAATGAATGCGTTCCTCAGGATTACACAAAAAGTTAAGTCATTCACTACTTGAGATAACAGTTACGGAGCAAGGTCACTATTTTAACGCTAAAAGCACAGTCTAGTATATACAGTCACGAAGCTCAATACGTAGTAAATATGCATCCATAGACAGTTGCTAACCACTAGGATCGCTACTATCGCCTCATCACAGACAATGCGAAATAGTACCTGCACAATCTATTGTTCCTAGTACCCTCATAAACTCAAGCTTCGTGACAGTGGCTAAAAGCACACAATAAGAAACTTCTTGACTACAATTTGGAACTCTACTGGTTACAATAGGTGGTACAACAGCCACAGTTCATCGCAGCGCCTCCAAAGCCCGCTATGAGGATTTAAAAAGATTTTTCCGGAGAAAGGAAAAAACGATTATCACTTTCAATTCCCTTAATTTTCAAAGCTACTCTCGGTTTAATTTCAATCGTGTTTCGGATTTTGGAGGCGCAGCGACGAATTTGAGGGTTAAGTACAGCAATCATTTTATGGTATTTCCGAAAAACATATTTCCTAGCTCAGATATATTTCGTTATGCTATAGGACATAGGTAGTTATTAGCGCAACTGGTGAGTATAATAGAAAAGGCATCTTTTCACATAGCCACAGATCTCAGTTACAGATAGTAAATGCTGTCTCTGTGCACGAGTTATGTACAGGGTTGCCAGATTCTCTCGTCAGGATCCAGGACAGGTAATGATACTGTGTTCCGTACTTTAACGTGACTACACATTTGAATTAATTCAATTTTCAATACAACCTTCAATTCTATTACTTTTTGCTACATTATGAAAATTTCCTTTGAATTACTGATAAAATCTGGAGAGATGGTATCATATTTCAGCCTGATCTATAGAGAAAAAAATGCATGAATCAATGCTTAAATCATATCAATAACAAATCAACTTCCAAAGGGAGTAAAGAATAAAGATTAATTCATTTAGTATATTCCTTCATTAACCATTAATTTATTATTCATTATTTAATTGATATATTAATTTAATAGGATATTCTATATATTATATAGGACAAACAGTGACAAAATCAGACGGCTGACGGCAGACTTCACTCTTCGGTGGATCTATCTGTATATAAGACCCTCAAACAATGTAATTTTTCCCAGACGAAATACTGACCAGCTAAAGCAGAAACGTCCTCGTGGATGTTGATAAGATTTAATAATACTAATAACTACTGCAGAAACAATAAAAATCCAAGGAAATTAGATCTGCCGTCTTTGAAGCTACCGGAGTCTCCGGTTTAATTACCAATGGCTTCAGTTTTCGAATTATCATTATTATTATCCATTAAAACGTTATTTTTTAAATTCAAATTAACCTCAAACTAATTTTCCCAGTAAACAGAACTAACGTTCATTCAGCGAATGTTTGCAGTAGAAATAAATTCCAGCTAGTCGAAGGTAACTGTTCATTTCCTTGTTGGCACAAAGTCTTATGATGTGAAACGTTGCTCAACACTCTGGCTTTTACAGTGACGAGGATGGCTCATGTGCAACCTTGACGACAAGAGGCCACTACACTAATATAGCTATCTTCTTAACACAAAATTATCATATCTAATTTCAGTTAGGTTAACTGACAAATCCGTACTACCGGGCAACTGCTCTCAATTTGTGATCATCCCACACCATCCCCCACGGACGTAGAGACATGACAAACTGGTGTTAACTTTCTACAATATACACAACGATATTCTTTACTTAACCCAAACTTGACATATAGCGAAAATGAAACAATACAGCACGCTATTTTAACTTTCAACCGCCCAAGAGACCAGAAATGTGCCCATAAAACCGTAAAGAAAAAACCATGCACGCAAATGTCACCTGTCACCCACTCCACGTGTCAAGAAGGGTGTAGTCAGATCCAACCCGCCCCCGTTTGTTTCTCGAGCGTCCGTGAAATGGAACTGACGCTCCGTGACGTCACTTCCCGCACGTGACGCGTTACATCACAAGCCTGCCATTTTACCAACCTGCTATTTGCTTTTTCCACGTAACAGCGAAGGCCGTGCAGCAAGAAACTCCAGTAAGCAAATCTGAGCGCAAGTGAACACGGAGTAAGTCCACCTGGACTCGAAATCATTTACATGACCCCTAGGGCCGGTATAGCTTGGACCGTGCTGTAATTCCACGGATTCCCTCAGTATACCGTAGTTGCAATAAATGCAACGCAACTGAAACTAAACCGTACAAAATGTTCAGAATAAATAAAAAAAATACAAAATGCGAATTTTTACATAAATGTTCCCTTTTCAACTAACAAGCTATTAAAAGAGACGTAAAATATAGCTTAACTGAGGCGACGGTAGATGTAAAAGATGCACCCAGAGAAGATCTTCCGCTTTGTTTAAAAGGCCTAAATATTTTATAGGCCTTTCTCCGGTTCTCGAAATTGAGCCTTTACTCCTTTCTTTAAAAAAATCAGCTATATGCACAGCGAGACCATGCTGTGACTAATTCTGCAGTTCTCAAAATAATGTAAAATAGTCGTACCACGAACTCACCCACTTTACTGGAATGGATAAAAGGAAGCTTCCAGTAGTAATCAAAATACTGTATTTCAATCTGTTACTCTAGAATCATTTCACTCATCCTGATCCTATTCCACAAAAGTACGACATAAATACATTAGAAGTAAATTCAGCTGTAATTTGTACGAATTGTAAGGATTGTGTTGTACAAAAAGTATGGTGAAATTGTACTTTATTACTCCATAATTCCAAATTACAAGTGAAATCCACTGTTCTGTTCCACAAAAGTATCAGTTAATATATGTACAATTATACAGTTTTCTCTAGCAATGAAAGGAAACTACTGTCCGTCTGAGTGGTAATGTCGCATCTCGGTTTCTCCCACTCGTCTCTGTGCATTTCGAACTGGCGGCTCAAGGTCAAGTAAGTAATGGACTTGATTTGCCAAGTGTGCTTACTCCAATCCCAGACCATTCTCCTCAATTAGTCAGCTGGGACAGCCGAAATTACCAGTGCTTCAGTGCACAGTTTTCAGTCCAATAACTCGTGCGTGGTTTGTACTTTTGTACGTGACCTTGATTCACCAGTTTAAAATGCACAAATAATAGTGACTGGGCTGTTAGGTTTTTTCCTGAAAATATTTGCCGTACGAAATGAGAAGTTTACGTAATATTATACGACTGTTTCAAATAATTTAAAGAAAAGGGCCCCGTTAAGTAACTGTCACGTGATTTTAGTCGTTTTGACGACCCTGCGACATAACCACTCGGACGGACAGTAATAGACTACTGCTAATACGAGTACCAAACCCGTTGAAGGCAATCCCGAACACATCACAATTTCGTGTATCGTCAACACATATCTGGACTTCATTTGCTATTTTTTTCTGGACTAAATTAATTTCTGTACATGAATATCAACAAAATCCAGCCTAACTCTTGGTCAGACGGGTATATCCAGGATATGTGGGTATCCAGAAAAAATGTATTTAAGTAAAATTATTTACATAGGCCTACAGTTCATTTCTCACACACTTATGAAATTCTGTTCCTCTAACACTCGCATAAAAAGAAACCCGGTTTTCAAAGATGGAAAAGGAATAAATTACTTCACGTCGTGAATTCCTTGGTGTATTTTCAGGGTCATATCAACTTAAAATATTTCTAGGACACGGATTCAACCAAACCTGTGTTAGAATGTATTTCTTTCTACGTAAGAGATGTCAGGGTTACATATTATTAAGAGTCCACCTTCGAATTTCTCATTCTTGCAATTACGTAAGTACATGCAACGCAATACTCGTCCACTCTTCCTAGTACACTCACACACGCATAGTGGCCTTGAGGAGCTTGCTTATGGATGTAGCATTGATTGCAACAGTTATTTAACGGGTGGTTAGGCAGTGCGTGATATTTTACTTTGCAAACATTACAAAATAGAGATTCTAGCAACGATGTTCTTTAACACTGCGAGAAAGCAACGATCATAGGTTGGAATGTTTGTGGTTGAGATGTGACACACCTTGTCGTTTTATGGAATCTACACCCAACGTCGTATTGACTCAAATTCACAGACTCTCACAATGTTCTCGTCAAGAGCCTTAAGGATAAACAATGTAAAGTTCATGTACTGTTTAATTGTACCATCATACAGAATATATTGAACACAATTGTAGCTTATTTCACATCCACACCTTTCTTTTTAATTGAACATTTTCCAATTAATACAAAGCTCACGGAATGCACACTTCGCAAGCGAAAAATTTATCCCTTTCATTCAGCAGGAGATTTGTACTTTTTCTTTCAATTCGGTTATTTTAAGACACTTTATCAACTGCTATCGTTATCTAGCGTCTGAGTGAGATGAAGATGATAATGGCAGCGAAATGAGTCCAGGGTCAGCGCTGAAAGTTGCCTAGCATTTTGATTTTAACGAGTTGAGGGAAAGCCCCCAGAAAAATCTCAACCAGGTATCTTATTCCAACCAGGATTTAAACCCGGGGACCGCTCGTGAGAAATTTTGTCATTGTACAGAAAAGGGAAAACACAAAGGTTTAGCATTTTGTATAACATCTGGGGAAATTCCATCCTTCGGAATAATGGGAACATTTATAGCATTAACAATATAGGCCTATACAGTGCCTGTTAAAATTTTGTTTCACAAACTTTAAAATAAATAAGCCAGTTAATGATCCTTATCAGTAGTTCTTAAACTACGAGCCACCGTAGCTTTCGAGATGGGTCGCTGTAGCTTCCCGAAAAAAAAAATGTTATTAAAGTACTTACTTCATTTAATACAAAACTTTCCTGAACTATGTTGACGAACAACAAAGAAAACACCGATGTATGCCTCTATACAGTACAGTATAATGACAAAATAATTTCTGCACTTGTTTATACAGTATTATTACATTCATTTATAGTGTTCTGCCCAAGGGCATGCAGGTCTTTCACTGCAAACCCAGCATTCTCTCATCTTTCCTAATTCCTGGCTTATTTTTAGTCTCCACATATGATCCATGTATCGTAATGTTTCTATCATCTGATATCTTCTTCTGCACCGAACGTTTCTCTCGTTCACTATTCCTTCAAGTGCAACTTTCAGTAGACAGTGTCTTCTTAGCCAGTAGTTCAGCCAATTTATTTTTCTCTTTCGAATTAGTTTCAGCATAATCCTCTCTTCACCCCCTCTTTCTAGCACAGTTCCATTTCTTATTGTCTGTCCATTTCACAAGCTCCATTATTCTCCATACCCTCATTTGAAATGTTTCTAATCGCAATATTCATGTTTCTACCCCATGTAATGACACACTACACACAAAGCACTTCACTAGTCTCTTCCTCAGTTATTTTTATTATTACATTAGCACTGTTTAATATCAAAATAGACCCATGAGTGGCGCAAGTTGATTGCCTAGTTGACTTTGGATCTTGGCCAAAAAAGGGTTAAGAACCTCTGGTCCATATGACGGCCAAGTTCCCAACAGAAACACCTCAAAGTTTTGAGAAGCACGAATATTACAGGTTCATGTTGCTATGAAAAATCCGATTAACACACAGTAACTTGAAACTTTTATATATATGTATACATATATATATATATATATATATATATATATATATATATATACAAAACATTATTAACAGAATTTGGAGTAATTTCACAACGAACTTTTGATTTTTTTTCAGCAACATAAAGCTTTAAAACGCAGGTTTCTCAAAACTTTAAATTCTGAGTTGTTTCTCTTTTGAACTGGGCCGTCGATGTCATGAAACATCTGCATTGCTTATATTTTCGTTTTATTTAAGTCACTGTATAAAAAACTAAATACTGGCTATGTTAGCAATGGTGCCTACAAGAAATTCCCTAGGATCTGAGTTCCTAAACCTGTTGAGTTGAAATAGACACGAGGTCTAAAACAAAAAACGATACTTTTCTCATTGCAATTGTAACCTATTCGTAAAAATTGTATTTCCTCTGCATCATTAAATCATTATATTATACAGTGAGGTTAGTTGGGGACGCTCGAGTTTTCGTCCAGAGCCAGCCGGGCTACGGGGTAGTACTATTTTACTTTAAGATTAACGATAACAAATTTTAAAAACTTATTTCTATAATATATTTTATGATCGACCATGCCGAACTGTAGTAGCAGTCCTTTAATGCGTCATTAAAGTACACCTATTCATTAAAGTTCAGGTTTTCGATTATTCTCGGATATGCAATCGAAAGACGAGGGAAACGTCACGGAGGCTGGAAATCCAATACTGTCGCAGAAGGTTATGTTCTGTTACTATAATAATAATAATAATAATAATAATAATAATAATAATAATAATAATAATAATAATAATAATAATAATAATAATAATAATTAGCGTTAATTGTAAATAATATTCAAATAAATTCAATTTGTCATCTCGTTTTTCAATTCTAAATCAATTTCCAGGTTATATCAAAATTAGTTCATGTTATTCTCTAGATTACCGTACATCAAGGTCAATGACATTATTGTTCCTCGGAAAAAATCAATACTTTCGCGTCTGCGCACATCTCACAATTTACAAGCTATGCACAAGGTCACTTCCTATCTTCAGTCAGATACGAATAAAGTGAATACTTCTGAATAATTTCAAGTTACAAATATGGTCGAGCATAAAAAGTCGTATGAAACTTGCCTATAATGGTAATTAAGACCCTCGTATGAAAATTATGAAACTCGCGTCTTAATTACTATCATTATATGCTCGTTGCATAATGTACTATTCACTGGGACTACTTTGAGACTTCTAAAATTAAATTAATAACCTTTGAAAACTCAGATAAATATTTCAATACGGTTAAAAGTGAGGATCAGTTAAGGGTTTCAAAGGTCTTATACTTGGTTAACGTATGGTGCGTCGTACACTATTTAACGAGCCCTCACAATACATGTCATGTACTTATTCGCGGTGACTTAGCAGCAACCGCCGCCATCACCCTGGTAACCGACGAAAACTCGCACGCCGGCCGCCAGCCGGGACCCCAATGAGGTCAACCATCTGCTAACCCAGTATGTACCTCGACTCCACCATGTGACACTGAATGAACCCCGCGCCGCGGTTCGCAGAAGCTGCGCGTTCCTAGAACACTCGTCACGATCCGTCTGAATCACCAAATCCAGACGGCGGCGGTGGGAGTTTCCAATCGATCACACAGGAAAAAATTTATTATTATTATTAGTATTATTATTATTATTATTATTCCACCGCTATGGCCAAGTGGATAGCGAGTGTGATTCCTAGCCATGCGGTCTGTGGCCCTATTCCCGGCTTGGGCGAAGATTTACCTCCATTCCAGGCTGGGTATTTTTCCCTTGTCTATACCTGTCCTGTGATGTCGCCGCGGTGGCACTGCATCGTACTGACCACACGACCGTCATGTCAAGAGAGATTTAGTGTTGAAGCAAATGAAGTCCGAAACCTCTACATGGTGCTGTAGCGCCTCTAAAATTACAACAAAACCCCGTTTATACGTTTTTAAAGGGGGCATCAGAAATAACATAATTAAGAATAACGTAAACCTACATATAAAATCCTGTTACGAAAGCCAGTTATAACGGTGCTAACAACATGATACTTCTATTCTGGTTGGATGATCGTCCACCTCTGCTTCGGCATGTGGGTGTGAGGCTAGTAGCAGACTGGTCACACATTTAATATATTTTAAGTATACACCTCATCAAATATTTTTTGTCCTGAATTGAAAGACACCTTCCTTTTAGCTAACTCATTTTGCACAACACACAATGAATTACTGTTACTGTACCTTCAGATCTCACATCACAACCTACAGTTATATATTATTTTCCGGTTTATTTTTCTGAACAAGGAAAAAACTTTTATTTTGCATCATCAATCAAGTACCAATACGAATTCTACTTGTTTTTCTTCTAACAGTATAGGCTACATCCTCTTGCATCATGAACGTAGCTGTTACATTATAAATGTGTCACAGCACTGTACAATCCAATATACATATTTTTTTCAAAATTACTTTTTTTTTAACAAATATAATTCGCCAATTTAACGTATCAGTGCAACAGAAACCTTTCGAGGAACAGAAAAAAGTGACTTACAAGTGGGGAAAAAACATGTAAAAAAAAAAAAGTACATGTGGGGCAATTTTACATGGAAAAAAGAAAGAAAGTTAAAATGTAACACGCACAAGAGCGAAAAAAGTATTAACGGTGTTTAACTATATTAGTCTATTATTATTATTATTATTATTATTATTATTAGTTTTATCGATTATGGTGTCTGTTTTCGCTCAATGGGCTCAAACTACACGGGACTTCAAACCAAAATCAGGAACAAACTTGTAATGCAACATGCCTGCTTTGTATCATTATCACCTCTTCTTGGCTCTGCCAGATTATCTGATGGGCTCGTTAACCACGAAAAACTTTCAGCTAAGCAACTTCAATCTAACAGCAATACGACATAGAGAAAGGACAGGAAAATTCTCACATATAGGATAGCAATTGAACTTTCTGAAGAAACCGTACGTAAACTCAATACATTCACTCTTTTATTCACTTCCAAAAAGACTAGTTTTAAAAATAATTTAAATAAGATATACCATAGAGGAGTTATCAAAAATTAATACAAGAATACCGATACTTACTATAACTCTTGTGGTAAAAATTTTGAGTAAATATGTTAAGTACGATCAGAGAAAACTACAATCACTCCAATGCAAGCTAACAAAATATCGTCTACACTTCCTGGTTATCTTAAAGCAGAGAGCTCAGTAAGTCTGGGTTCGTTCCCCGTTCTGCAGAAGCAATACGCACTTACACGAAGGGCAATATAGTGTTAAGGAAGGTCGAGGGCCATTTGCTACCTCAAGCACGTGCGCGTCACGTGACTTCCGGGAGTGGGGGTGGCTCAGTTGGCAAAGTCCTAGTTTCTCTCGCCAACATCCTATCCGCTCCGAACATTAAAACAAAGACACATCATTCTTACTCAAGAATGACGGGGATTAGATCCTTGGAAAATTCTGAGAGATCTATATCGAACAAAGCAGATATGAAATATGTTTGCGGAGAACATCAGTTTTCCTAGATACTGTAATCTTACTCTACGATTTGCTCATTTTAATCGGATATTTAACAATGCTGTACCAACAGCTCGGTTATGAAGCATCAATGGGATTGGTGATAGCGACAAGATATTGTGGGCGAGATTAAGTCCGAGGATTCGTCATGGGATTACCCGACATTCGGTTTACAGTTGGGAAACCCCAACCGGTAATCATCCAAATGAGATTAGAAGCCACTTCCAAATGAAGGCCTCGAAGCATTGATTTCCTTGTGTCTTATCGACTTTTTATTAAATAATTTAAATCAGGCGCCAAATTAATACAGATTCATCCGGAGACGTCATGGGCCCGATTCAATTTCCAACCGATGTGAAATTTGCTTCATATGGATATAGTCTCCTATAATCACGTCATTATTCCTCACTCACTCCGAAGCAGAACTGACTTCTCAAGAACGAGAGCCAGGATTAGATCCCTTTCATATCACTTGAGATTTGTATCGAACAGCTAAAAAGCATGTTTCCTTCCAAGAATCTCAATTTAATTATATTCTCATTACACCACTGTAATATGTAGCCCAGCGAATGAATACAGGCGAATATTACACTGCTCCGTCGATTTAGTAGAATATGTTTGAGTCTATGGAAAGCAGCAAAGAGTACAACGTGATCTGTTGTGACGATAATTCAAGTCCCCGCATACAGGTAAGGCACGTCGCAAAACGTTCACGTCTGAGTATTTGTGACAAAGTAAATATTACTCATTTAGTCATTCAGTTATTTACTTTTCTACTTGTTTATTTATTTATTAGTGTACTTTATAGATAGGTGTGTTCTAGGAAATGAACTTAATTATATTAATTAACGTTGTATCAGATGGGGACCCACAAACCGTTGTCGCCTAACAGCATTAGCATTTGAATAATTTCGAGGGAAAAATTGTTCCGGGGCCAGACATCGAACCCGGGATCTTTGGTTTAACGTACCAACGCTCTACCAACTGAGCTACCCGGGAACTCTACCCAACTCAACTTTACAGGGAGTTATACCTGAAATCTTGATTTGAACATTAGCATTTGGCTATGGTTGTCTTGTTACAGTAATATGAAATTCTGTCATATTGTGTGTGTGTGAGAGAGAGAGAGAGAGAGAGAGAGAGAGAGAGAAGATACACACAGACACATCCCGCGCGCAGATATTACCTAAAGCTGGAACTCCATGCCACAGTTTCACACAAGGTCAAATACTGTAACTCATCCCTTCAAGCAAATATCGGAATTTTACTCATGTAAAATTAACCGATGGTGCATATCTGCTGCTGAACAAAACAAACAACATACCATTTTGTTCATTTTCTCCACGCCTTAAACATCCGTACGACGAATACACGGACGGACACAGTCATTAAGATGAGCCCACGTATCTGATGACAGGAGCTACAACAATAATTACTCATCCACGAGAAATATTCATGGCCGCGTTCCAGGGATCTACGTCACAAACAAACCACAAGTGCATGAGTCTGAAACATGCCATGACTTGAAACTTACAAATCTAACTCGTGTCTCGTAAAGCTTGCTTCAATGTACATTACACGCAAAATATCTCCCATTTTATTTCCGCCTCAAGAATTCTACTTCTATCTACTTCAAGCAAATTTCGTACTGATGTATACAGATCATCATATGGAGGCAATGTGCTGGGTTAGCAAGCCATTCCTTTTAACGACCTTAAATTATAACGTATAGGCTATTCAGTCAACGAGATACACAAATGGAGCAGTGATTAACTGAAAAAACTAGACAGGTGCATAGCTTCACCACGCTGCAAATCTTTACGTAGAACTACATGTAAGTAGGTGCGATTACATGTGGACAGGTGCATAGCTTTACTAAGCAGCATTACTGTCGTTGCCGAAAATGTAGACTACATCTATACTAATAATAAATCTGTAGCCAAAATTTTTCTGGTAATTTTCGCTTTTTCAAAAATAATTGGTCCTAACATGTATAATTAATCATCCTGAAACCGAAAATCGCTTTTTTGAAATTTTTGTTTGTATGTCTGTCTGGATGTTTGTTACCTTTTCACGCGATAATGGCTGAACTGATTTATATGAAAATTTGGAACACAAATTAAGTTCGCTGTAACTTAGATTTTAGGATATATAGCATTCAAAATACCTTATTTAAAAAGGGGGTTATAAGGGGGGTTGAATTAAATAAATCGAAATATCTCCCTTATTATTAATTTTCATGAAAAATGTTACATAACAAAAGTTTCTTTAAAAATAATTTCCGACAAGTTTTATTCTATACAAAAGTTTGATAGGACTCATATTTAATGAGATAAATGGGTTTTAAAATTAAGATAACGCCATCTAAGGCGTTGTAATGAAATAAAAACAAGTGACTTCGTCTATAAGGGGCCTTGGACAACAACAATCGAAAGCTATTAAACATAGCCTACAGAGAATGTTTCTGTGTTTGTATGAAGTAATATCGGAAGCTAATTAATTACTAAATGACGTCAATCTTCATTAAACTATGGTTGCATGTAATCACAATTAAGAAACACCAAATGAGTGGTGTCTGGACCAAAATGATCGCATTTTAATTATTTAAATACAATTTAAATTAAGTAACATATTAAACGATTTATCATTCTATCAAACACGAATGTTCCCTGGATCAAACGTCCTATTTTAATTATGTAATTACTTTATATTTATTTCTAACAAGTGCAGCGGAGCGCACGGGTACGGCTAGTATGAAAATATAACTGAATTAAGTGGCGGTACTGCTACAAACAATTAAAAACAAAAAATAATAAAGACTTCTGCGAAGAAAGTGAGACTACATACAACACTTATTTCGTCAAAAATAATTTATTAACTTCCTTAAAATCTGTTTTTCCAATTTCAATTTCACCTTTTGAAGCTCCAAAAATCAGGACAATCTTTATTCTTTCGGAATGTATGACAATTCTTATTTTATGACTAACAAAGAAAAGAGAAAACAATTCTACAGAACAAAAATGGTCACGGGGAAACTAAGCAACTGTTATTGACATTAACGTTCGTCCACCAAAAATATTTCACTTTAACTAGTCAAGATATGAATCTGGATTTCCGACAAGAATGAGAATGTAAGAGTCGATCAAGTATAGCATAACAACTTATTCAGGTGGTTTATTGATACCGTCTACAATACACGACGACGAAACAGTAGGTTAAAAGAAGAGGAATGAGTTCACAGGGATCAAGTCTTTAAAACTGACCTGGTCAACCCAAAACCATAAACATGTCTAGACTTTTAAATTCCACCTCTTGGAACCGATAGGATCCATTCTCTCCCCCCTCCCAAGAGCTAGGAAACTGTAGACCAACGAACACTTGACAGATTTGTCTACTGGATCAGTGAAAGTCTGTCAACGTTCAACTGTCACAGAGCTTCTTTCTTGCCTAAATGACAACAATCAATTTAAAAAAAAACTGTAGGATGATATTTTTTCAGCACTAGCTTTGGGTGCTTGGGAAATATGGGGTGTTAATCTTATGGGCCAATCAGCTGATGTGGTCACACAAGCACGCGAGTGTAAGACCAACAGAGATATTTTGACAGATCTGTATCGAAACTGAGTAATCGTTACCGCCACAATTACAATAAAATAAACGATTAGGTGAAAATACAGATGCTATAAGAGGTACAACAAATCAAATTAACTGCTAAATTAAACCGATCTAGTACGATTTAAAAATTTGTGGAATAAATCATGCATTCATAATCTTAACTAATGTCACAGACTAAATTCCAAATTAAACAAACGAGGCCACCGGCATAGCTCAGTCTGCTAAGGCGCTTGCCTGTCGATCAAGTGTTGCGCTCGAGCGCGGGTTCGATTCCCGCTTGAGTTGATTACCTGGTTGGGTTTTATCCGAAGTTTTCCCCAATCGTAATGCAAATGTCAGATAATCTACGGCGAATTCACCACCAATTCCATCAACGATAAATAATCTCGTACTTGATACAGCGTCGTTAAATAACCAAGTAAAAAAAAAACAGATGAGCAACTGTTACAAAAATACCTTTATTTCGAGTCTATAAATTGAAGGGGTGAGAATGATATAGTCCTAAGCCACACATACAAGATTTAGCAGGGGAGTGTATTGGAAGTTCGAGTCCAATGCTATTAGGTGCGATATCATAATTTCTTCAGCGTATACTTAAGTCATTTGTTCAGCAAATTTTATATTTCACTAGTACCTTCCTCATATGTAACACAAGAAACTATTTTTGTTGAAAGACAGTGGTTACGAAATATGAAAAAAGAAAGAAAAAACAGGATTGTGTCACATAAAATGTCGATTTTTTTTTTTTTAATTTCCGTTCTGAAGTTCCTGAGCAGGCCTACAGTTGTTTTCGTTTATTATTATTATTATTATTATTATTATTATTATTATTATTGGTAGAGCAGCTGGCTACGGACTGGAAGGTCCGGGGTTCGATCCCAGGTGGTAACAGGATTTTTTCTCGTTGCCAAACTTTCAGAACGGCCCCGAGGTTCACTCAGCCTCCTATAAAATTGAGTACCGGGTCTTTCCCGGGGGTAAAAGGCGGTCAGAGCGTGGTGCCGACCACACCACCTCATTCTAGTACCGAGCATGGGGCTCTACCTCCATGCTCCCCAAGTGCCTTCATGGCATGTTACGGCGATACCTTTACTTTTTACTTTTATTATTATTATTATTATTATTATTATTATTATTATTATTATTATTATTATTATTATTATGTTGATAGTGGCCCCACATTCACTCCTCTGCGGCTCCCAGGTTGAGAATCACTGCGCTACGGTTTTCTTCAGTTCTCCCTTGTGGTTCAAAATGTTCAACGCAGCCACCACTGACCGTGGCCTACTTCAATCTCCATCCCTGCAGACGGATTTCTCACTTTCACTGTTCCATACGCACAGCATCTCGCGTCAAGATTTCAACCCTTCCTCCTCCTCCCACCCCGCGCATGCGTCCCATACCATTCCGGGAGCCACAGCAAATGGAACAGTTCGCTGCTCAGCGGCCAACGGGCAGTCATAACTTTCGGCCGGCCGTTTCTGTTTATGCTACAAGAGCTATTCTGGAGAAAGGACATACATACAACATTCCAGAGAGATAAACAAGGTGTGAAAATACAAGTTCCAAAGCAAGGAAGATTTATATTATAACATCTGCATCAGAACGAAACCGGTAGATATTAACTCTCTCTAGCGTTGCCCGGTTTCACCTGGACAGTCCAGAAAAAGAACTTTTGATCCAGGCAACATTTTGATCCTGCCCTGGACGTCGAAATATCCAGGAATTGAGATTTCATGCTGTCTGGACGAGCTGGATATTCAGTTGGATTATATATGTATGAATAAATATAATGCTTCTGATGAACAGTCTGTGGAATGCTATGAATTACTGAAATTTGTAATATTCTTGATGTCAAGTCCAGTATCTAACGCCTTCTGCGAAAGAATTTTCAGTTTACTCGGTCACATCTAGACAGGTCACTGAAACAAACTGTCTGAAAATCTGTTCAGAACAGAGTTGCAAGTAAAAGTTAATTTTTAAGTATCATGTTCTGAAATTGTCCAGTTTAAGGAGAATCTTAGTATCATTTCTCCAGCAAAATGTGAAAAGAAATACAGGTTTAAGAGGAAATGATTTTTCATTAAAAAGTTAATATTCTATATCTAGCGTTTCAAATTTCCATTGTGCTGTGTTGTGGGGGCTATTACTATAATTGATGATTAGTATATTACATATTTCTATGGTTATTTCGTGTCAGTATTTTCATTTAGGCCCAAATATAAAATATGAAGTATGTCCAGGAATCAGCTAACAGAAAGTTGGCATCCCTAACTCTCTCCGATTAGGACTGTGTCCCCCTTTGCTTAGTGTCTCTACTGTGTTGTCTCAAGCTAAGTCATTACGCCATGCTGACCACACGACCAAATAGTTTGCACTTAATGGTTAGTTTATGTATATTCCCTCCAATAAGATAAATGAATGCAAGTCCTTCAAAAACGAGATCTTCAACACGAATGAGCTATCATGAAGATGGCCAATTTTATTGTTTACCAGTAGAGCGAGGATCTTCATAACTTTATATTTTTATCCTGGTAACTTTAATACATTTCCAGCTTTTCTGAACACTATTATACAGTTTTTATTGGTAATATAATATAAAATATGCATATTTTACCATACTACAGCATTAAGTCATATTTTACAAAAAAAAATTGTATTAAACATATTTTTGGTATTATTTACATGTTTTGTGTCAATAGTGGTAAGAGATTTTGTTTGCGTTTGAGATTTATTTTGGATTTTCTTTTCTTAGAAATATTCACAAAATTTGTTCTGGACTCTTTTTACAAACATTTCTAGGTTTTCCAAACACAATGACGCAGCTTTTATTGGTCGTATAAATACAAGTCTATCTTACCATATTTTAGCATTAAGTCATATTTGATCAAAAGAATTGTATAAAAATATTTTTGGTCATATGGCAATTTTATAACAGTTCTCCGAGTATTATTTACGTTTTGTGTCAATAACTGCAAGAGATTTTGTTTGTGTTTGATTATTTTGGATTTCCTTTCCTTTGGAATATTCACAAAAAACCGTTTTGTAGAGTGGTGAATAAAAAAAGTTTCTAAGTAATTTTTGGGCAATTATTTAATTTGTTTTGCGTCATATTTTTATACTATATCTTGGTATTTTAGCGCATAATTGTAGAGTTTTTAGGTATGTAATAGAAATCCGTATCAGTTTCAGTTATAAATTCTGTAGCTTCAGTAATTAATGGTTTAATTTTCTTCTATCTTTCAAATGACACAATTTAAGCAATCTTAAACAAAGTTTCATTTCACTGGCTTCAAATGCTGTATAAATTTTTATTTATGTCCTTACTAAATCCGGGTTGTTTTCTAATTTAGACTACTAATTCCTTCTACAGTATGTCCTGGAGTATTCTGCTGTTCTACTTGTAGAAAGAAAAATTTCACATCTACAATTTCTATTCTTGATATCACTTTTACTTTTCGATCCTGTTTTCGTTCCCATAATATAAGAGTTGCTGTAAAATGTTATTCCGCTTTTCTCTAGATTTTCTTTAATCCTACAAAACGAATACAAATTTTTTCCTCGAATTGAATTGTCAGTCTCATCGAAAATCTTTATGAAGTAGCACAAATCTGCAAAGACTCAACTTAAAAGCTCCTTATCCTCATTTATTTTCAAGTCGATAAAATTCCTTCTACACAGTAACCAAAGAGGATACAGAGTCTAATACAAACTTGCTGTTAGAAATCATATGTTCCACTCTTGCCCTCAGATTGCAAGCTCCCCGTCCCCACTACTTTCACTCTTCCGCTCATCACCTGCCACTCCTAGAATCCATGATGCATAACACTCCGTGAATACCCTGCAGAGATAGCTACTTGGCAACAAGTGATACTGCTTTCATACTTGAATTTTAAGATAAAAATTACTGTGGATTTGTTAAGAGTTCTTGATTCTTTACTTTCTGTACATAAATACTCTGAAAAAGGACTGATGGAATCACCAAAGATATAAGTTCAGTCGTTCTTTACAGACATATAACTTAAGACTGGGAACAGAGAATAAATATTTTTGGAGAACTGAAAATATTCACATAAAGATAAAATAAAATGAGAGTCACTAATGTGACACATACTTTCTCATAAGTTTTATGCGCTTTGCAACAATTCAGTTTCTTCAACACCTTGCGAATGATCTCTATTTATAGTTTATTTTCTTTTACTACAAAAGACACTTAATACAGAATCTACAGAACAATTCCTCTGCAACAATTTTATGAACAGGTTCAGAATAGTGTATATCATATAGCATCGTACCGTAACATTACATTTATCAAGGCCCCTATTCCACAGAAGTATAGTATAATGCATTACAAGGAAATTCACCTATAATTTGTACGATTAGCATGTTATTCCACAAAAGTATGGTCTACATCTGTACTTCATTGCTCAATACTTAAAAATCAAAGTGAAATTACCATTGTTCTGTTCACAAAAGTACTATTATCAATGCATTTCGAACTGGCGGATCAAGGTCACGTACAAAGGTAAGAACCACGCAAGAGTCACTGAACAGAAAACTGTAAACTGAAGCACTAGTAATTCCGACAGTCCCAAATGATTTTAGTTGAGGAGAATGGTCCAGGATTGGGGTAAGCACACGTGGCAAATGCAGTCATTGCTCGACCTTGTGACGCCAGTTCGAAATGCACAGATAACAGTATTAATTCATATAGGCCTATGTACAATTGTACAGCTTTCTCTACCAACGAAAGGTAACGAATATCGCTAACACAAGAGTATCTTAAAACAGCTTTATTAGTGTTAGAGTAAACTGTAATTTATGGAATATGTGGTCTAGGAACAATGAAAGTGCAGACAACGGCGTAGCTAAATTTTAAGGCGCTTGCCTGCCGATCCGAAATTGCGTTCGGGCGTTGGTTCGATTCCCGATTGGGCTGGTTACCTGGTTGGTTTTTTTCGAGGTTTTTCCCAACAGCAAGGCAATGTCAGGTAATTTATGGCGAATCCTCTGCCACATCTCGCCAAAAACAATCTCACTATCACCAATACCAGCGACACTAAATAACCTAGTAGTTGATGCGTCGTTAAGTAACCAACGAAAAAACTAGTGAAAGTGATGGGATAACAATGAAAATCGTAGTTTACAAAAGCAGTATTATTTCCAATTTAAAATAGAATCTGAGTATACGTCAAGTGCTATAGAAAAGTGGAAGAATAAAAGATTATTGCTAGCGCAGCCTTTGACTAAATGTGGTACTACTGCAATTCATATGGAGCCAAAAACTAATCGTAAGATTGCTTAGAAAGAAATCTTTCTCACATTATATTACCAAAAAATAATCTATAAAATATCAGAATTACAAGGTAATACGGTAACAGAGTTTAGAAAAATATTTCAGTGGCATAATGCTTGCCACAGTTACTTAAATACTTATAAATAAGGGAGATTAACATCTTATTAAAGGTGTAAGGCAAACAGCCTGTAGACTATATACGTCCTCATTATTATGACAAATATGAACTCTCTTGTACACATTTACTAATAATACGTATAATATAAGACGTTTATACATAATTCTTTGAACAGAAGGCACAACTCCGTACTTTACAATAACTTTCAGTTGTAATTTGTAATGCATTACACCATACTTCTATGGAATAGGACCCAGTACACAGTGCTTTCTCATATAGCTCATTTTTGGGGGGTGTGGGAGAACATTTTTGTTTGTTAGAAACAAATTTAACTCAACTTTTCCACCAAGTACACGTTCACGCGTAAATAAACGTTAAGTATAATTTCTAATCCAAAATCTGGATCTAAAGCTACTGAACCTATTGGCGAGTATAGAAAGAATGTTATATGCTACTAGATAAGCATAAATAAATGTATTATTATTGTTTCAGTACAAAGCATTGTGATTTTACTTGCTTTGTTTATATTTGGTTAACAACTGGCAACATTGAAAAGACAGCCATGTTAGCATTTTTTGGAACAAATCTTACATGAACCCTACTAGGTCCTACTGACTCAATTCCTAACACTGTGTTCTAACTATGCTTCTTACGGTATCTCACGAGAAAATCGAAATAAACGTTAAATAAATAAACCGTTCCTCTCCTGGGACGGTTCCACCCCATTTTAGAACCAGTGCAAACGGCACAACAAAAAAGAGATACATAAATGTAACAGTGGAATATGTAGCAATTCATGAATATCGAGTCTTCATATGCCAAAAGTCTAATGTAAGCTGGTGATGCGATGACGGTGACGATATTAAAACAAGTGTCTTAAAACAGACAAAAGTGGAATTCGTCAGAGCTATTTCAAGTCACCACATGAGTAATGAATGATACTATCAACTTCAACTCCATTCCTTACTACAGCAACAGACCCACCCAAGCTCTGACTGAATGACTCCTACAATGGACGTAACCTTGGCTCATGTTTAGTCAACTCTCCTCTCAAAAACTGGTTGCTATTATGAAAACTGATGTATCTTAATTGGTCACCATGCGGAAATGAAGCTCTACCAACGATATGGGCTCGAGTCCTTGAAACTAACACACGAGCAGAATTCAGCAACACTGTTAGATAATCAAGCTATCAAATGTTTCTAGCTCAGATAAGATAGCAATGTAGCGCCTCCATTGTGTCTGCCATGAAGCAAGCCAGTGTTGTGCTGGTAACGTACGAGCAGCAATCTAATGCACTGATAACACTACTGAAAGGTACAACAAATGAATCTGTGTTCGACAAATATTTTCGATGCGTTCAATTCAGTGATGGTAAGTTGAGGAAAATTCTCCTTTTTTGGGGGAAATTCAGTTACGGTATCGAGTTTAAAAGAAAGGGGAAAGGGAAAATGTTCGTAATTTTGCCTGTACTCCGAGGAAATTTAAGAATTCAGAAGGAAAAAAAAAAAAAGGAAAAAGAAATCAACTAGACATAAAATAATCATTAAAATATTTATAAACATTTGTTTGAACATTTAAAATCTGGGCGTGGTTGATTCTCAGTTGTCACATATGTTTCGGGGCTAGTGGTGTCCCATCCTCAGTAACTTTTTACTGTAATCCAGTGGTTCCCATAGTGGGGGGTCGCGATTCCCTGGGGGCCGTGTAAAGAGTTGAGGATGGTCGCGAGATTTACAAAATAAAACACCTTATTAGCATTACATTTATTTTGTATTTACGAATATATAGAACGGACATAAAAATTAAAAATATTTCAACAGCTGTTATAAAGTAAAAAATTAGTATGCCTAATATGATAATTGTGCCTACTTTTCATAACCTACCTCTCAAATCTGGACTAAGTATTCGATACACACAATGCTATCATTTTCAAGTTCGGGATTTCTCGCTTTTGTTTTGATGACAATCATAGACAAACAAATTTATTTTCTATCAATATGATATTATCAAAAATTTAAGTGCTTCTTCTGCGAAATCGAGGTATTCTTTTGATGCAAAAGTGGCCAATGTTCTGCGAAGAAATGGTAAGTTTCAGATTTCATCAGTAAATAGTCTACATATTTCAATTAGTTTTTCCTTAATATATATATTTATATTTTTTGGAATTTCAGCCTGTTGAACGTAATGGATTCATATCCATCTGTGGCCATCATAATTGTTTGGAGTTTATTCCGGAAAAAAAAAAAAAAAAAGCTGTTGTTTAAATTCGTACTTCGTGTAGTATCCCCTGATTTCGAGTAAATTTATAGCTGTTTGCGATTTAAAACAGATTTGTATTTTTCGAATGGGATCGAGAACCGGTAGGGTAGTGGGAGAAGGGGGGGGGGGGTGTCGCAAACTGAAGTCTCGCCGAAAAGTGGGTCGCATTGTAACAAGTTTGGGAACCACTGCTATAATGAAATTATCTTAAATTACTGAACATTTAAATAATGGCAATATTTATATTTATTTTACGATATTAACTTACTATTAACTAGGCATCTGTGACAAAATAACACCAATTATTAAGTTCAACATCAACAATAGATACAGTATCTTAATTGTGCAAAAATGTTATTCAATCAACTGTATGAGCAACCGTGCTTTTTTATCATCAACAATTACTTCAAACTAGATTTTTTTAATGTGCGTGAAGAGCTGTTAAAATAAGATGAATGATGGGTAAATGATATTATCTACTGTATCTCGATCAGAATGTAAAAATATGTATAAACCATGAATATCCATGACGCGAGATTTTTTGGTTGTGGAACCTTCTTATAGATGGAGAAACATCTCTCGGGTAGAAGCTACATAAGATTCGCTTCGAGGTCGGCAGAGAATGGGACACCTATGTGTTGGATTCATTATTCATTGTTACCAATTTTGGATGTCTTTGTTATTGTTCTTGACTAGTACAAACTGAAAAGGCATTTAGGCTCTAAAAGGAAATTTAAAGTGAAGGAAAAGAAAAATTTTGCCAGAAGATCTTACCATCACTGATTCATTTTCTTCTTTTTCCTCTTCAATCAGTTTTCATGTTGAAAATTCAAGTTTGAACATTTCAACACCGCTAGTCAACCATATCAGCGATATTATTAAGCAACAGTAATATTTAATTATCTGTAGTAGATAGTAGAAATGTTGACACTGGTAGCAATTTGTAAGCTACTTTTAACAGCTGATATTTATTTATAGTGACTAACAAATACCACTATTTTAACAGCTTATCAAAATACGTGCATGTACAGCTTGAACAGTACAGTGGTGGTTTTCCGACTGCAAAGGACCTTGTGACGCGAGATCTCAGCACACCACCTATTAATGACGTCAGTTATTCCGCGATTCAAACATTCCCGGAACGTCCTATGATGCATAGCTGGTGATTCAGACAAGAATGAGGATATGCTGCACTTGCAGAATTTCTTACTATATGTGACGAACCCATTAGTGCCCTCTGGATTGTGAGTAGTGTTTACATAATCACACCACGCTGCCTCCGTCACATCCGTAAGACCTGTTCACATAATAGGAGTACACAGACGACTGTCACAAGCGTTTCAATACTGGTTGGCAGTAATACAGAAATTATGAATACAATCACCATCGAATGTATCCACCAGAACTAGTATAATCGCATAAATATTTTGGCCTGATACGTCCTCATTTTTTAGAGCTACAAAAACCGACAAAAGATGTCCATCGATATAAAAACTATGGTTAGTGTTGAGCAAGGCTTTAACACGATACAGACACTAGATATAAATATGACTTTTATAACTATTACTCGACTCTAGCATGAAACTTCACAATATAGAAGCGATATGTGACTACTCCATGCCCATAATCATTTATTCTGCAGTGCTTGGGAAAAGTGACATAAGTCAGTTTTCACAAACCTTTTCTGATAAATTGACAACTTACACTGGTTTATGTCGATTTGATTTTTTTCTGTATGAATTTATTGTAATGGGAGGAATACCTATGTATTTTTTTTCCAAGCGAACAGATGTTCCGTAAGTTGTCAATAAATTATATTAAAAAAAAATGTTTGTGGAAACTGACTTCTGTCTCTTTTCCCGAGCACTACAGAATTGATCCTGTTGATTTCCCCACAACACGATATTCATAAACATGCGAAGAGTACAACCCCAATAGCGAGGCATTCTCTCAGTGACATTATTATTATTATTATTATTATTATTATTATTATTATTATTATTATACGTATATTTCCCCTCATTTTTCTAGACAGTGCAGTATATTTACAAATACTGCATTATTAATTGTGCATTAAACATTATTATTATTATTATTATTATTATTATTGCATACTATGTTAACACTGTCCCGTGCGAGGCCTAAGGTGTCATGTCCTGGTTAAGACAGTCTTCACGGAGGAATACATCTTCTCACGAATTTCGACCACTCGGAATCGTAATTAGGGGAGCTACAATGAGCAGACATGTAGCATGTATGGGCGAATCCAGAAATGCATATAGAGTGTTAGTTGGGAGGCCGGAGGAAAAAGACCTTTGGGGAGGCCGAGACGTAGGTGGGAAGATAATATTAAAATGGATTTGAGGGAGGTGGGATATGATGGTAGAGACTGGATTAATCTTGCTCAGGATAGGGACCAATGGCGGGCTTATGTGAGGGCGGCAATGAACCTCCGGATTCCTTAAACGCCAGTAAGTAAGTACAATGACCACCGAAATCAGTTACAACCAGCTGTAACAGCTGGACCCAGAACATCATCCTACTAACCACACATTATCCCTGTCCTGGTTGTATGATCGTTCACATCACCTGAAGTATGTGGATATGAGGCCAGCAGTCTACTATTAGACCTTGGCCCTTCATGGGCTGTCGCACAACGGACTTGTTTTTGGTAAAACTATGTTCTTTAATTTTTTCTCGGCTGCCATAAAATCCTTTAATGCAGTGTTCCTGCTATGCCTATACTGATTTACATTGTAGCTTATTTCAGATAAATCTGTTGCTAATAGTAATCATGAAGGGATTGGTGGAAGAAGGGCCTATCTCACTTTTTAAACTTCTGAGAAATTAGACTCTTCTTCCATGAAGAAAGCATTCTGATTCAAATCTTCTTAATGTATTATTATTATTATTATTATTAACAACAATCTTACATGAAAACTTTCCGCTGCTAAACGATGTTTTGTCAAACTGTCCACTATTGCACAACTTTTTCCAAAAACCCATTCCTAATAGTGTTAAATTTTTATCAACATTATCACTATATTATCTCAACTGTGTTTTTCCTTATGCTTTTTCCTTGTAGGTCTTACTTCCATGCTAGACTGATTTCCATCCTGTGTTGCTCGTCATGTGTTTCATTCATTGCAGTGCCTGACTCAACTGATATGCACAAGAATATATATCTTTCCGGGTACAAGAAATAATGAAATCCACGCATTCTAACGAACATTATTTTTTCCTGTACGTTGAGACATCTCAAACTACGGAAGCTCCGCTGAGTCCTTTGTAAAGGAGTGGCACAATGCTGAAATGGGATTTGTTGAGAACACAGAAGATGTTTTTATTAAGTAGGTTATTTTACGACGCTGTATCAACATCTTAGGTTATTTAGCTTCTGAATGCGATGAAGGTGAAAAATGCCGGTGAAATGAGTCCGGGGTCCAGCACCGAAAGTTACCCAGCATTTGTTCAAATTGGGTTGAGGGAAAACCCCGGGAAAAACCTCAACCAGGTAATTTGCCCCGACCGGGATTCGAACCCGGGTCACCTAGTTTCGCGGCTAGTCGCGCTAACGTTACTCCACAGGTGTGGACAACACAGTCGTTCCATCAAACACAAATACCACGGGATTTGTAAAAACCGAAAACCGCCCCCATTTTGAAAGGCGTCAGCTGACTGCACGACTGGCTTTATCATAGTGACAGTTCACATAAAATCGACCCAGCTATGAAACAGCAGACATCAAATTACTGGAGGGAACAATCCAGTTACAGCAACATTGAAAACAGGTTTTATATTATAACTTCACACGTTCGCGACCCCTTAGTAACATCCACATTTTAGACTAGAAGAAGCGATGCCTTGGAATGCAATTTATGGATGTGATCCATGGAGTCCAAGAAGATATCAACTGCTTGGTTAACGTGGGGCAAAAACTGACACCAAAAGAGATTTGGAGTCAATTTCTTAAACTGATTACATCCGCTTCAGAGAGGCACTGCTCTGTAGCTCAAATATGCCACAGGTTATTATTAGCTTAACAGACTCCATTGAATTTGCACAAATAATTCAACTGCAGTTTGCAGCACTGGTGATGACGAGAGTCGACCACCGAGGTTCTGTTGTCCTCCAAGTGCTGAGTCAATTAAAACCAATGTTTTGCAGATTTTTCGACGATGTTAAGTACAAGGTCCGACAGAAACAGACGATTTAAAGTTGGCAGCATTTTCTTGAGCTTGATCGAGTAATTAGTATTATTTAGTAATCACGGTAAGTATGAGTGACTGGCAGAGTATAAAAAGGTTTCTGGTTTATGCCCTCCATTGCCATGAGGTCGATCTATCAGCCCACTGATGTTTTTGCACATACTGTCGCCGATCCATGGGCAGCAATTTTTACGTGCTCGTAATTCCTGTTTCACTCATGTGATGTCAGCACAAGTCATACCAAATTAAAAAGGAATGACTCTTGTTTCAAATGATATTTAGCACTAAGGAACAACTATAAATTTTACAGTCTTTCCAGTACATAAGTTTCATAATTATGTAACAAGTGTAAAGCGAGACTGGAATGCTTTTGTAAAATTATGTAACTGCCGAATTATTTGATTAAACACTTTTAAAATTTATAAATTAATGCTCTTTAATGTGTATCTTGTAGATTTTCAAGGCTCAAGCTTAGCACGTGCAAAATAATGACAAATTTGAAATTATATATTCTGAAAAATAGCCTATTAGAATTTGAAACTGTGAAATATAAAAATATAAAAAGTGTGTACGAATTTGTTCCTTCGGATATATTCAACAAGAAAAATATCACAGCTTTATCATCAAAACTGTAGTGAATACAATTAAAGGACACCTAGACCTACACCTTTACCAAACTCTGCATGACATTTCTAGTACATCCTACATAAATATGGCTAGCACTAAAAGGGCAAAATAAATCCAATAGTCAGATATTAAATTGGCAGGCAATAATGAATCCACTGTGACCGAAATTACTCAGGTCTGATCTAATCCTCTACTATAAACATAATTTAACCTCTAATACCTGCATTTTGGTTAGAAAGAATAAAGTAAATAACATGTAGGCTAATGAAGTTCAAATGTAGATCTCAAAAACTCTAAATTCAATAATTCTATATTTCTAAGTATATATTTGAAAACAATCCCGATGATTTGATAACCCCACCCCCCTCAATACCAAAAGAAATTTATTTAGAGAAACAATGTTCTAATATTAATTGAATTGTCAGTATTTCTATATAAACCTATTAGAAATTTATAGTGTCTAAGAGAAATATTACAAACTCAAAACAATGTAACATAACAACAAGCTTTACAGTTGAACAGTAAATCTATCACAAAAATTGTTAAATGAGGTAAAAGTGAACCAAAAATAATTCTTGAGCATCTTGCAACCTCCAGTCCCTGAATATTATGCCCTTCAGAGGTCATGCCCTAATGGATACCCACAATTTCCATATAAACCTATACAACAGACCTCCTGCTTAACTCGGAAGGTTTAATGCATATTGTATTATGTACGGTCATCTCATTGTGCCATATCTGAAAACGCAGGTGTCAAATGATTCCCATGGGTTACGTGCTCCATGGAACGTATACCACAGGTAACCATGGAGTTAAGCCTCCTGGAAAGATGGGCAACTGAGTAGTTCCAGCTGTTTTATGAACCATTTAGAATAATTACTGTGCATTATGGAAAAACTGCGAGATCAAAGCAGGGATAATGACTGTACCCTAAAAAAATCTCACACTATCTTTGCCTATCACGAATTTCACTTGGAACTGAGCCCATTAACAGTTCACAATTAACCTTTAGGTCAAATAAAAGTATCTTAACAGAAATTCGAAGATCATGCTTTTCAAATATGAAGATAAGGCAAATACAGTAAAAACTGAAGTTGGTCACCTAACCTGGCCATCTCTCATAGCTGGCCACATTTTAATGAAATCTGCAAATTCCTATCACTAGGGCTAGGATTTTGATGAAATTGCATCTTATTTTCTATTAAGCCAGAAACATAGCTGCTTTAGTAGGCCTATTTATATGTTATGTGATAAACTGAGTGTTTTAAGACATATTTGTTAGGTCATTTTTTTTTTGCCTGTTTCAACTCATAAGAGCATCTTTTGTTTTATTCGGTCATTTTTTAGGCATTTTAATTTAATTTTGGCCATAAATCCCCATTATTAATGTAAAATAATGTTTATTTCCTTTGATTTTTTTTTACATATTTTGTCCATTAATACCCATTATTTTGTATGATATTTTAATCGTTTTTCTACACAAATATTGCCATTTTAACGTGGTACACCCCATGTAATGGATCAGTCCAACCACCCCTTCAGTATATATTCCTCTATACCTGCTAATTCCGGATAAGAGTGGCCTTGTGGTAGACTACATGGAAACTAAAAGTAAAGTAAATCCATGGCACTACAGCCCATGAAGAGCCGACGCAGAGGTGAACTATCATACATGGAAACTACATCAGGTAAAATAATTAATTAAAGTGTACTACTTAGAAAAAAGTTGTGTAAAATTTAATTTAATTATTAATCTAAATATTAAGTAATACAAAACCTCTTTTCCTACTAAGCCAATTATGTAAGATCAATTTTTTGGGCATTTTTTAAAGATTTTTAGGCCATAAATGCATTGTTTTAGGACATTTTTTCATGATTTATAGGTCATCAAAATCCTAGCCCTACCTATCACATTATACATGACCATTATTCGATAACTTGGCACCTGCATATCTTGACCACCATTTAGCATGTTTCACCATATAAGTTCAACCTGTTCAAGTTGGCCTAACAGAATACTCACACAAATAACGAAATAAGATCATACAATTTTGTATCTCTGTATTTTATGACGATGCCATACATGTTGTACATGTTTTAGCAAAATATCTATATATTTATCTATATCTATCTATCATATTGTCCTTGGTATGTAAGTTATGTACAAAATCTGAGGAATCTAACTGTATAGCAAAGCTAACTGCTCTTAGCATCTGTGTTCAAACTCTTGTATCAGTGTACTTACTTCATTGACAGTAGATTCAAGTTCGGTAGTCATTAATGGGATAAAGTTTCTACCTGTTTCTCTGTGCTATCTACTATTAAGCCTTTGTGCTACTAGACAGCAGATCGGAATTTCCAGTCTCTATTGGGCATGAGACAAAACATACAAATTCTTTAGTCAGCTCAGTGCCAACATTGTTTAGTGAAGGTCAGGGCAGTGATAAGCATAAAATTTATGTTTGTGTTCCCGTGAAAATCTTAAAATGACCTGTAAGAGGAAGAGGTTACACTAATCGAGTCGACTATACTACAATTTCCGAGTATAGTGAAAGTAAAGATAACAGTGACTTAGTGAATGCAAATCTAGATCATTACCTAGCCATAGTGAAGCTTTACAAAGTGTTTCCCAATTAATTATGTATTCCTCAGCTCACTGACCTCAGTACATGGGTGAACTTTTTCGTTTCTACGGTAGTATTAAAGATCAGTGGATTTCTTCTCAGATTCGACGAAGCAGACGAAAATCAATGTCTTATTTTTTCAGCAAAATTATGTAAAAAGTGCTCATAATCTTTAAATTATATGTAATAGTTAAGGTTCCACTTAGGCCTACAGTATTAGTTTCCATGAAGTTGTAACTAATCTTATTTTGTACAGTAGGATGTAGTGCGTGTAAATACCAAGATTTATATTCCTACTATATTTTATAAATGTAGGCCTCATACAACATATAGTATAGTATGTATGTAGATAATTGTATTCATTTAGTACACTTATTTATGATGAATTTATATAAACTGGCCACCTGTT
This sequence comes from Periplaneta americana, assembly GCF_040183065.1. NCBI lineage: Eukaryota > Metazoa > Arthropoda > Insecta > Blattodea > Blattidae > Periplaneta > Periplaneta americana. The sequence goes on along the minus strand of NC_091133.1, from coordinate 105,457,642 downwards.
TAAGTGGGACACCCTTAAACAGAACCGTGAATGGCCAACATAGGCACATTTCACTGCAATTATTAAACTCTGCATCTCCACTCAAAAAATAAAACATTCATGGCTGAACTTCAAGATGACACTTTCAAAATATGAAACAATATGGTAATATTAATCGAAATAATTGCAATTTATATTGACAAAAACAATACAATAATGGTCCCATTTCAAAATTAATTTCAGTTGTAAGGTATTACAATTCCAACATACTGATTTTTTTTTATCTGAGCAAAACTTCATCACTAATATCAACAAGATGGCACTCATCGGGAATGTTAAACGTCCTCCATCCAGATTATAAATACAACAACAAGCAAACCGAAGTCCAGCACTTCCTCTGTAGCACGACCAACCACAAAGCACTATGAGATCACTAGCGAATGTGTAACACAGCCACCAGATGGCTCCCACCTGGCACCCCTCAGCACCACTAGTTAAAAATACTCAAGGCCATCGACAAGAAAAGATTCGGAAGGAGTCCAAGTGAACGCAGACCCTTGCCAAATTGGTCAACAAACTCTTCAGCGCTTCTGCTAGCCTCATGTATCAGGGCTCCATTACATCACCAAGACGCTATCAATTAGGAGGGATTTGGGGGGGGGGGGCAAGGTCCACCAGCCCCAGCAGTCGGCTTAGCACTACCACCCCATCCAGAGTTACTTCCAGTAAACACAACACTCACCAACCTTTAACCTAAATATCATTATGTGATTCTCAAAACTAGAATTTATACAACCGGTACAGTTTACATGAGGAAAGAACACGAGTCTTTAGCACGGAAACTTGGATAGGTGTACACAATTATTACACACTTTGCATCGTTCAACATTATCAGCTTCCACACACAAAGGCAGCGAAAGTAGATCCACTCTAAATTAACTAAACAAATTCAATTCTCCTTTTTTCTTAGGACTACTTCACCAAGAATCACATGGTTGGGATGCCAAAGAACATGCAGCAGGCTATCTTCCGGCTTTCTGTTTCAGCAGCTGTGATAAGTGAAATGCTAGATATATAGACATCTCGAGAAAAGCTGAGTCAATACAGTATTTTTAATTCATTTTATTTTCAGAATATGAATCTGGATAATCTAATGCACCAGCCATTCAGTAAACAATATTAGTATTTCTTTAGTAGCATCAGGCTACATCATATTTATTTTTTGTTACACAACACAATATACTTTCACTAGTAATTCTGTAACTTCTATCGCAATATGATTTAAAGTGTGCATTCACGCAGAAACACACACATTTTCTTAATAATTTTTTTCAAACGAATATAATACGGTCATAAAATTTTTAAAGACTTCTCTAAACAAGCAGATAATTACACAATTTCTTTGTAACAAACATAATAGGCTACTTCATTTTAAATAAAATTTACCAATCATTACGACTGTCATCAATTACAAGTTCGATGCACTTGAAGTGAGATACTGCATAGTTCTGAATACAGTCTTTCAAGCATGACTATTTACGTTATAATTTTCGATGTTAAATTTGCCAATTATTTTTCGTAAAGAACTCTCTCAATAACAATAATTGTAACTATAGTGCAATTATTGAAATTTAGAAGCATTTCAGATAATTCTTCGATTATATTACACAGTTCTAATACCGCACAACAAAACGAAAAAAAAAAAATTCAAGTGTACAAAGAATTAACTTTCCTACTCAATAAAATAACAAGAACACATGACGTGATTTGTAAGAAACTGCCATTATAAAATCCCGAGTTTCGCTCTTTTACATCTATCCATTCATAACAAATTTATGATTTAAAGACAAACACTAGAAATTAAGCTAATAAAAAAATGTGGCTTGATTTTCCACCCACCCTTCTAGATATATGCGCAGATAACCCACTAAAGTAAATTTAAGGCTGAGATTCACGCTGAATGTAATCGAAATGCCAACCAAAAAATTAAACAAGTTCAACGTGTAACAGGCCTACAGCACTCGCAAAAGATACAATTTTTTAAAGTCTCGATTTTGAATATTATAGGTTAGATTAACATATGGCAAAGCTGCGTTTTCATTACTGCACTATTTCTATAAATTATACTAGTAACATTTAGTTCTTTTTACAACAGTCAAACCATTATACAAGAACAATTCGTTAAGATTTTTAAGCCTATAAAATAAAATGTGAAACTTCATGTAAACATAGTACTACCATTACATTTCAAAGTTTCCTTTTCGTTTTATAAGCACGCCTGTAAATCTTACTTATAAAACATCAGTGCTCCAGTTTCATTACCACCCAAACAGCTCATATCGAAATAGTACTGCAATGCCTAAAATTAAATCCTGAATAGCTATTTCATTTAAATTCGCCACTAAGTTAAACTGATATATACGAAGTGGGCCTCGTCGCTAATGGAATTCAGAGTCAATTCTCAGTTAACTTTAATAAGTTACTAAATTATATAACTCAGAACGACTAGGTACACAAAACAAAAAAATATTTAATTTAATTTTGAGTTCCGTTTATGTTAATGTTAGGCCTAATTAACCAAAGCATGTGATATAACAGAACAGATTTTCACAGTGAAAAAAAAAAAAAAAAACTAATGCGAGGTTAGTTCTATGAAAGTTACAAAAAGTTTAAGAAAAATTCCAAAATTAGCAGTTATATTGGAGTCTCTCATTCGTACTTGAACTAATTATACTTAATGAAACCTTAGACTGGCCACAAATAATGTCCACTTAAAAACTGAGGGCACTTCACAATCAATCACAAAAAATTATCAACTCCTCACTTATGAAACCTCGAGTTCAAAAAAAATGAAATCGAGATATAGGCCTAGGCCTAATTAAATTTTCTCCTATTCCCTCTCTCTTAAATTAGGAACCCCGTAACTAGCTGATGAGGCTATTATAATGATGTAATACCGTGCCTGGTATGAATCGAAAATTTACCTTATAGTCTCCACTATTTCGAGGGCTCCATCATGTTTATCCTGCAACAAAAACAATGAAATTAAAATTTAAAAAGAACCCTGTCGGAAATTTGTAAGAGTTCTTTCTTACCAAACATAAGTTTATATACATATTTTGGTCAGTTTTTTTTTTATTTGTGCCTTGATTAATACTGCATAAAACTGTATTTAGGTCAACCGCATTTCATAAAAATTTACTGTACAATTTGCCTCTTCATTCGCTATTCCGTTATGCGAAGCTGCAGACTTAGCGTTTATTGGCTTTGGATGTGTTTATCAGTGCATGACCTACTTTCGGGTATAGCGTTCTATCAGCTTCAAGGCATTGCGGTACAACGTAGTATTAAACATATAGCTTAAAACATACAGTGACGCACATTTTGAAGCCAAACTGATATTACTCCGATTCATCGTTTGGGTCATAAGAATGGCCCGAACGATTCATCTCGTGCTGCAACACCCCTATGTTCAGGCAAGCGTGCTGCTATTGCTACCTCGGCGCCTCGGACTCAGTCAAAGATAAAACTTTACATCGATTTATTAATGCCTTTACGTCTGATATCGTTTTTGTGTGATTATAACTGCATACTATACCAGAAACACAAATACTGAAACTTCCTACAGACAACTTTATTCGTATTATCACTTCGCTATCCATTTTAGCATTTGTTAGGCTTCCTTCGGAAAGCACAATCAACCAAGAACCTACCGAGCCAGTTCCGGAGGTGAGGGGCCATTGATAAACAACAGGCTCTGCTCCTGCAGGACTATGTAGTCGCAATTCTAGTGCCATTTCCAGAAATACACGAATCCTTTGCACACTTTACACCACACTACACCAATAACTTCACTTATAAACTTAGTCACTGATGCATTTTCTCAACACGACCGCACTCACTCCCCTCCTGGCTACACGCCATGATGGGGCCGTCGTAACATGGCTGCCTTCCCAGCCTGAGCATGCGCAAATGCAAGGACAGACCCGATTGGTCAATAATGGTAACCATGTTTATTACTGGATACTGACAAAAATAAACAGATGATTGGAGAACACAAATCCGGCAATTTTTAAATACATTCCTTTGCATTGTGAATTATCACGTGGACTAGTACAACAGCTATTTCCATTATCTAAAGACAATAGATTACAAAAGTTGTGACATGTTAATGTCCTGATAATTCAATTTAACGGAACTAAAAGTAACAAGTTTACAATACATAAGATATGCAAGAAGAAAGATTTAAAAAATCACAATAAAGATTTAAATTTATCTCGGGCACTATAAAAATAGCTTCAGGTGTGTTAAGAAATATTTATTAACATAATTTCATCTGAAGAAACAATCTTTCGCAAGATTATACAGAAATACATATGAATTTAATTTTGCAGACAATGAACGAACAAGCTGAAGTACAGGTTTCATAACCCGATTGAGTTTTCTATTTACCCATTCTAATGTAGCAAATGTTGGATTGTTCTCTAAATTACGACATTATTATTGTTGTCTCAGAAAATTTTGCTCCCACCAATCATCTTTTGGGATAGACACAAACCATGAACATCAAAATCATTTTATAAATTTAAAAGAATGTAAGTTCTGGAATGGTATCCATCAGGAAGATGGAAACGACAGACCCAAACTTACTGGGTTATAAGGAATTGGCGGGAATGATGAGAAAGGATAACAGAGGGAGATGGAGATTGGGAGGACAGAAACAATGAGGATGAAAATAAACTAAATGGGTGCAGGAAGATGTGATAACATTGTACAACCTGTAGAATAATAATAATAATAATAATAATAATAATAATAATAATAATAATAATAATAATAATAACATATGTGTGATTTGGGGAGAAATTAGATGTTAGCAACACTGTTGATGACATTTGTAATTATCAATTACATTGTGGAGAACACATCAACTGAATGGATCCAGATCGCCTCTTCATCTTGGCTTTTCAGTATCGATCCAGAGGTAGGCGAGATTTGGGAAGATCAAGAAGAAAATGGCGAGACCACGAACATATTTGTGATTTATAATAAACAGAACAAAAGTCCTATTAATCTGGTTCATGATGATGACGATGTATTTATAATTAAATTAGGAAATGTCGGAATTTTTGGAAAACTTATACGAAGAGACATCTACCTATCTTTACGGGATCTGTGGTGGCTACACGACACCACTGTACATGATCTTCCACATACTGTACCTTTTTATTTACCAATGCAACGAAGCTGAATAATTTCTGAAGTTAGAAGCGCTGGCTGCCAAAAAAAGTACTTTGCATAGTAAACATTTTTAGTTTCATAAATTCTGTGTGTAAAAAGAATTTACTTCCAGCCTCAGCAGCATCCTCCACAATATAATGGTCCCCATTAAAGGATATAGGCCTATTCAAGGATCTTTACATGTTGGAGACAGCCAATGTTCGGACTTTATTAAAAAGCCCTTTTAATAGACCCAATTTTGAAACAACGCACATTTTGTGTGAATAATTAAATAATTAGCCTCCTCTTTTAAGTTTGCATGTTCATTATTTCATCAATCCATTACACAGAACGTAATATGTTTATCAGACATACTATAAGAAAGCAAACATTTTTAATTTGAAATGTATTTATTTTGTAACATTAATTGATCATTTTTCCTCCTCACGCCGAAGAAGAAAAATACGTATATCTGTAGCTGTCTTCCTCCCGGATATCTAAATTTTCCCGCTTACGAGGAATTTCCCGTCATTTGAGAACATGGTTATTCTTATTAACAATTCATCGCAGCTTACGTCATACTCAAATATAAAGCTAATTATAGTGCACATTCTTAAACAAAGATAAGACTTCTGACACACTGACCTGTGTGACCCCTTAGCATGCAGTGCACAAGAAACCCAGAGAATGAGACATCCGAATGAAGGTAGAAAATGTTTATATTAATACCAAAGTTGCAACGAAACTTGAGTTGTTTGATGTTTTCTTAATAAGAAAGGAAAGGAAAGGTTCACTGAACAAACACGAGAAGTTTCTCTATACATGACAAACTGACAATTTTACTATTATTATTATTATTATTATTATTATTATTATTATTATTATTATTATTATTATTATTATTATTATTATTATCGTCAATTCATTAGGAACTTTAATTCATCCTCTGAACTTGACATAATCACTAACTAGTTAATAATACTAATAATAATAATAATAATAATAATAATAATAATAATAATAATAATAATAATTGTATTGTAGACTACGAAGAAAGAAGGTGCATTGTTCATGTCGTTATTTTCCATAACCTCCTCAGTCCTGTTGTAGAGTATACTATACATAATTATATTTTAATTTTTTTTTACAGTATCTTGGATACTTTTGAATTTTTGAATAATTAAATTTGATAGAAATGAAGAGTATCACTTTTGCAACATTTCTATACCAGATTTATAAGCTAGAATTAAAATTTTGGGGCACCAAGAGTCAAAATTGCCCCAAAATTTGATTTTCTGTGAAGACATGATTTGGGATTTTTGGAACCCCAGAATGATTATGTATTTATGTTTTTTTTTTTTCAATTTAAAAACAAATATAAATTCGGGACTGAAGAGGATAAGAAGTTACAATTTTATTAAGAAATTATGTAAGTATACTGTATTTGGAATTCGAGAAGCCAAAACTAAATAACTGGTTCCTATTCCGCCTTTGCTCATTCTTTCGAATCCAGTGAAAGTTAGTTTATGTTGCAATGTCTGTTTATATACGTGTAAATTAATGTTGTCAACGGATTTCACCATCAATTTTGCTGTGTATTTAATTTTTCCTCTTTTTGGAACTTCATTAGTTTCTCATCATACAAAACAATATTAACTGGCAGATATTCTATCGTTTGCTAGATAATATACGAAGGTTACATTTTTTTTTTTGTTCTCTCCAGTGTATAAAATTGAGTTACCTAGTTTTTGCATTCAGGTAAGAATTTAATGATGCTGAAAAACTGTTTAATTATGCATATTCATTGCATTTTATTTGGTAGTACTGCATTCAATAAATATAGACAAAACTATTAATCTCTAAAGGTTTATTTTGTAATTATGTTGTAAATATGCTCCATAAGGTTTAGGTACGAAGATATTTTAACACTGAAATGTTTATTTCATACTTTAACATTTTACCAAAATAAATTTCATATTATGGCAAAAGTTGTTTTCATATTGTAACCATTTCTGGTCATAACAAAGGTCTATGTTAATGCTACTCAAACATACTGTACATGTCCCGCCATCTATGAACACCTAATAAAACGATAAAGAAAAGAGTCTGGACTTTGATCCTTGTTTATGTTATAGGGCTGGATACATAAATTGTTATTCCAGTAAAAACACCATTTTCACAGATATGGCACTTACATCTTTATTTACTTCAAGTCTTCAATTATGATCTCCATATCCCACAAGCTCTCAACAAAACTGAAGTTAAAAAAAATAGTGCTAATTAATATACATTTTGTGCATTCCACACCAATTTGGTTTCATATTATGTGAATAGTAGTGTTGAGAATTATTATGACTAGGGCTAGGATTTTGATGAAATTGCATCTTTTTTCTAGTAAGCCAGAAACATAGCTGCTTTAGTATTTATATGTTATGTGATAAACTGAGTGTTTTAAGACATATTTGTTAGGGCATTTTTTTGTTGCATTTTTTTGTTGCATTTTTTTGCCTGTTTCAACTCATAAGAGCATCTTTTGTTTTATTTGGACATTTTTGAGGCATTTTCATTTAATTTTGGCCATAAAGCCCCATTATTAATATAAAATAATGTTTATTTCCTCTGATATTTTGTCTACATATTTCGTCCATTAATATCCATTCTTTTTTACTTGGTTATTTAACGACGCTGTATCAACTACGAGGTTATTTAGCGTCGATGGAATTGGTGATAGCTATATGATATTTGGCGAGATGAGGCCGAGGATTCGCCATAGATTACCTGACATTTGTCTTAAAGTTGGGAAAAACCTCGGAAAAACACAACCAGATAATCAGCCCAAGCAGAAGTCGAACCCGCGACCGAGTGCAACTCTAGATCGGCAGGCAAGCGCCTTAACCGACCAAGCTACGCGCGATGGCTAACACCCATTATTTTGTATAATATTTTAATCGTTTTTCTACACAAATATTGTCATTTTAACGTAGTACACTCCAACCACCCCTTCAATATAGACTCCTCTATACCTGGTAATTCCGGGTAAGAGTGGCCTTGTGGTGAGCTACATGGAAATTACATCAGGTAAAATAATTAATTAAAGTGTATCACTTAGAAAAAATTATGTAAAATTAGATAAACTTCAATGTTGGTACTGCTCGTAGAATTTAATTTAATTACTAGTCTAAATATTAAGTAATACAAAACCTCTTTTCCTACTAAGCCAATTATGCAAGAACAATTTTTAGGGCATTTTTAAGGACATTTTTGAAAGATTTTTAGGTCATAAATGCATTGTTTTAGGACATTTTGTCATGATTTATAGGTCATCAAAATCCTAGCCCTAATTATGACTAATATGATAATGTACGTACGCAATTTATGCACTAAGATGTCAAATATGCATTTATGCACTAGAAATTAAACTTCTAGCATACTAACAGTGGTATAGGCTCCCACAAAAAATCAAAACATTGGCCGCATAATGGGAAATCAAATTTTATGTTTTAAAAAGAAAACTTACCTCTGATTGAGGTTCTGGCTGATATGTACATCTATTATCAGGCAGTACATCTCACTTGACGATATGTGTCAGAGGAAGAAATCGTTTGTATGCCATCTGAAGTCTGATTAGCGTCAGTGATGTCTGCAATGGAGGAGGAAAGGAACTGGCCAGCACACCCCACTAGCTCCTGGATCAGTTGCCTCATGAGAGATGCCTTATTGTTGTCATTTATGAGGTTTCAACCTATCTTCTGAGAGTTGACTGGACAACAAACAAAAACAAACAATTAATATGATTTCTTACAATTAGTAACAATTTGACTAAAATCGTTTTTGCAGGATAAAATCTCATTTTCTAACATGGGTTTATAAAACAATTTTATTATCCTTTCCAAATCGTATATTTCTTCTGTCAGCATTTGTACATTAAACAACCTCCTCACATTACACGAAATGAGGGGGGGGGGAACTTAGTCTGGAAACACATTGGGATTAATTTCCACATCATCATAACACCCTTCTAGCACTTTACTAATACTTCTTAATTTCTATAGTCCCTCATTCTCTGCAGGATGTTCCTCTTCTTGAGAGAGAGAGAGAGAGAGAGAGAGAGAGAGAGAGAGAGAGAGAACTCGTCCGGCCTTAATTAAGGATGACCACGAGGATCCGGAAATTAATAGCAAACAAATTTAATCAATTAAATATGAATATTGTTACTTACTTACTTACTGGCTTTTAAGGAACCCGGAGGTTCATTGCCGCCCTCACATAAGCCCGCCAATGGTCCCTATCCTGAGCAAGATTAATCCAGTCTCTACCATCATATTCCACCTCCCTCAAAGCCATTTTAATATTATCTTCCCATCTACGTCTCGGCCTCCCCAAAGGTCTTTTCCCCTCTGGCCTTCCAACTAACACTCTGTATGCATTTCTGGATTCGCCCATACGTGCTACATGCCCTGCCCATCTCAAACGTCTGGATTTAATGTTCCTAATTATGTCAGGTGAAGGATACAATTCATGCAGCTCTGCGTTGTGTAACTTTCTCCATTCTCCTGTAACTTCATTCCTTTTAGCCCCAAATATTTTCCTAAGAACCTTATTCTCAAAAACCCTCAATCTCTGTTCCTCTCTCACAGTGAGAGTCCAAGTTTCACAGCCATACAGAACAACCGGTAATACAACAAGTAATCGCCGATTTGTGATATGCCATTCCCATCTAACCTAACCTCTTGTACTCCCACGAAGTCTATTCTATATCTAGCTAGTTCTTTTGCTACTAATGTTACCCCTCCTGTTCTATAAGGACTAGTTACGTTCCATGTACCAAATCTTATAACCTTATTCCTTTGCTGTGGTTGTGCCAGAGAATCAGTCCCTTTCCGAGGCTTATTGTTAGGTTTCGTAACAAGCTGTTTTTTACGGTGATGGGTTGTTAGCCCTTCGCCCAACCCCCAAGCTGGAGGACCACCCCTAATCGGCTGTCCACGACTGCTTATTCATGAATATTGTTATAAAAATAAAATGTAATAATTAAGCACCATTGATTATCAATTATAAAATAAAATCTTAGAAGATGACTATAAAATTATACTTATAAATAAAAGATTTTATTTAAAATTAGCATATCCTTAATTAAGGCCTTCTGAGTGGTATAAATGAAACTGTATAATCACTCCTACCTTGTAGCATGTTGCTTCGACACATTTGATGACAGTACAGTATTCAGCGCCTCCAATACTGCTATCAGCTCCAAGCTGTGTCTCTCTAGTGATAGGCCTACTCAAAAAGAATGTGGTAGTTCGATCTGATGTATGCCAAGTTTTTATGTATGCCTGATGCAGCCATGGCTCTCTTCGTCTCTGCCACATGTAGCCCCATTGTCAATAAAGCCATCAACCTGAAACACAACATGGAGTTCAAATATTAATTTCTGATACTAACACAAAAGCAGTGAATAAACGAGATTGTATTGCAACTTGCAACTGCCATACAGCTTTTGTTTCAGAGAAATGGTAACTTTAAAATACACTAGAATCAAAGCCAACTCGCCCAACTTCACAGCCTTGTGTAGTTGATGAAGGATTCAGAATGGAACAATCCAATAATCTACACAGTTAAGTTTATATAGAGCTCCCCAAAAATAAGCGGCATAACTTGAGGAATATGTTCCTCTTATGTAAACAATGAAAATAGTTTATAATGATGTACGTTTGTCCGAGTTACAGGCAACTATCCCATCATACCATCGCGTCTCCCTCAATATCTGGGCCTATGCTTTTGGTGATGTTATTCGGACTTCATGCATTTCCAAAGAGACTTACAGGGCCAGTGTATAGACGCTTTCTGGCAAACAGCCTGCTTGCTTTCTTGGCCCACATTCCACCGAAGATTCGTCAACAATCGGACTACATTCATGCTAGCGCTCCCGCACATCTTAATCTTGTTGCCCGCAGATACCTGGTGAGTGGATCTGTAGAAGTGGACCAAGTGCCTGGCCTTCACGTTCACCTGATTTAAACCTCTTGCATTTCTACTTGCGAGGCCATTTAAAAGCACTGATGTATTTCTCTCCGGTGACAGATGTGGCCAACTTCCGCAATCGAATTGTAGCAGGTTGTGAGACAATATAAAACATGCCAGGAAATTGGCAGCATCTTCGCGGGGCCATGAGACGTCTATGTGCGGCCTATATTGAAGCAGGAGGTGAATATTTTGAATATGTGCTATAGGATACTGTGAAGAACTGTCATAGACCAAATGCAGAAGATAAAAGATATGTGTTGTGAAAGCCTGTAACTCGGAAATCAAACATTTCCGGACATATGCATATATAAACTATTTTCAATGTATACATAATTATGAGGAATACTTTCATAAAAGGGAACGGCTGTCTCGTGTCCATCAACATTCGATATGCCAAGGCACCTGGGGCGTGCACTTCTCATTTGAGAAGTTAAAAAAATTATTATAATTACAGTGAAACTTCCCTTAACGAACACTTCCCAATAGCGGACTCCTCTCAATAGCGAACATTTTAAAATTCCCCTGCAAAATAACATTGGCCCTTATGATAAAATTCTTCCAAATAGCGGACATTCTCAATAACGGACGCGGACACTGAAATGTATCTCTCAACAACAATTAAAACTTCCAAATAACGGACAGCGTGGAAAGAAAAAAAAGAAAAAGACGGTTGTAAATTAAACGGAATTCTAACGGAATTCTTTGCAACAATCATTATCGTGCATTTAAACGTTTTTGTACTTTATTGAAGGTAAGCAGCACAAATAGTTGCGATACTGTACGTGAGCAGTCCGTACTTTCTTAGTTTGAGTGTTTGGGAGTACAGTCACATTAAAAATGTCACAAAAACGTAAACGTTTGTCACTAAAAAAGAAAGTGGATATTGTAAAGCATAGTGAGAAGGAGAAATTAAGTGTTCGTGAGCTGGCCACAAAGTTTAATGTGGGAAAAACTCAGGTTAGTGAAATTTTGAAAAACAAGGATGTTATTTTAAAATCATACTGAGAATGCAATTCTAGATTTCTTTCTGTAAGGTGAAGTGGTACAGTGACTGATGTTTATTTCATTTACAAAACCTTTATTGGTACGATTTCTCCCTGGATGAAAACTGTAAACAATCTCACTGTCTAGTACTGTACTGTAATAGTAATATACGTTACAAGAGCGGTATGTTGACGTTTTCATGGTCGAGGAAAAGATTGAAAAAGCGAAACGTAGTTGAGCTTTTTTAATTTCCGAGAACATGAAAACAAACTTACCGCTCGTGTATCGTACATTATTTTGTGCGAAGATCATTTATTACATACCTGAAAGACGAATTTCTAATTAGTTGCAATGAAATCTCCATGTTGGTTTCTGTTTAATGACGCCAACTTCGGAAAACCAAAATATCTTTCTTCAACATTGTTGCTATAAAATGTTTTCTGTGTTTACTATACTCCAGCAGGCCGTGATATACGTCTGTCTTTTTTTTTCCCAGTCTATAAATGCGAACTTAAAACAAACGGTAAATTATGTAATGATTTATTTTTCATTTTAATATTTTAACAATATTAGTTATATAACATATTGCAGTAATAACATCGGCATCTGGAATCTTGTTTATTTTTTCACGGCTTCCTTAATGTTACTTGTATCAGGAATGCAATAAATTTCGTGGAGTAGTAGACTTTACTTAATTTTTGCAAATATTTAAAAACAATAATTAACATTGCAATTTAGGTGAAATTGCAGTGGTAAGTTTCCAATTTATAATTATTACTATGTTAAACGTCTCTAAAAATAATATTTTAAAAGCCTAAAGCAGTAAAATGAATGTCGCGCTTAAGCGGTAAGAAGAGGGAAATTGTTATGTGTGTTACGTTGGGAATACTGAATGTGGTATTTCACACTTACCGCGTATTGGTTCTGTGCGGAAAACAAGCAAATACGCACGATCTCGCACAAAATATAGTGTTGAATATGTATGAGAAATTTTAATGTACTGTATACATACTAACGATTTTCTAAATAGCGGACACTTCTCAATAACGGACATTTAATTTTTCCCCGGCGGTGTCCGCTATTGGGAAGTGTCACTGTATTATTATTATTATTATTATTATTATTATTATTATTATTATTATTATTATTATTACTGCTACTACTACTTTGTTCACGGCCCCCGTTAACTGCTCTGCGACCCCGGGTTGAGAATCACTGCTCTAGTACTGTATAAGCCGTTCGTCTTCGGGTGAAGAGCAGTTGTCAGGATTGCCATGGTGAGCTTTTATTTACGTCTTCACGTCCGTGGGTTTCGGAATACTATTATGTGGTAAAGCAAAAGTCTCTGTTCCGGTTTCCTTTCAGGAAAAACAATTTCAATATACCTTGGACTATTTCATAAAAACTGCTTGACTATTGCTCCGGAATGGAGGGGTGCGTCGTGGCAGATGCACTGCATTGTTGCGTGCAGATCGTCACGTAGACCTCGTGGAGGAAGCCGCATTGTACTGCCGAACCTCACTTTATTGCTGTCCCGTCAAGAAGACAGGCTAACAAGCGTGTCTGCCATAAAGCCATCCCTCACACATGTCACCCTCTATGTCACAACACTCCCCTATCCTCAGGGTAAAACGTTTCGGAAATCAAACCGAAGGTCGAATTGTGGTTGGCGGCTCCTGAAAACAATGGTAAGTCCTTGGACTATGTTTCACATGCGTTAGTGGGCTACAGGTGCCATCGCAACGCGAGAATGACAGTATGCGATGTATCAGTGTTTCTCAACCTTTTTGATGATGAGGCCCCCCTTTTTCTCACTTCACTTCAGTGCGGCCTCCTGTTCTAAGATGTATGCCCGTGTGCACCATTCTCGATTAAATTTTGACCATGGTTAAGTCGGCATTTGACCATCTTCAACGCCAATTTGCGGAGTGTCAATCTCGATCAAAGTTAAACAAGCGAGTTGATGATGATCAAATTTGATCACGGGTGTGGGACCGATTATCTTGAATTGAACATGGTCAAGTCGAGAAAACCAAAATGGCGGCACGATTTGACGTACTTGATGGAATTGAAGATGAAATGATGTATCTTGAACACGCAAATCACTGCGGAAATAACAGAATTGGTGTTATTGTAGAAAGAGTAAGTTTGTAGATGAATAATAAAAATGTTCTTTTTTCTCAAAATAGACTAATGTTTTATATATGTTTCTGCTTTGGAAGATCGGGACTTTCCTTGAGGACAAAATGTTATTTAGGCCTAATTGTCCAATTTTGTTAACATAATAATACCTAAGGTAGTTATTCTATGCCGGTAATAATATAGCAAAACTAAATGACCATTTTGAAGAATGCGAGATTATCACTTATTAGCTATAGATTTGCCGTTTGAAACTATTAGGACCTACATGACGTTTTGGACAATTAGGCTATTTACGCTTGAATTAAGAGAAATTACACGGATACCTTCCTTTCCCTCTTACTCCAAAATTCCAACCTTGTGAACACAAAATAAATGGATAAATTTCAGAACAAGGATATTTTCCTTTCCCTCTTACTCCAAAATTCTAACCTTGTGCACACAAAATAAATTGGCACTAAAAACTTCCTTTTCGTATGCATGATGATGCGTATTCGACATACACAGATGAATTGTTGTTTTTTTTTTTTAATTTTAAAATAATTTTTAGCGAGGTATCCATATACTGAAATTTTCCCAAATAAATTTATTGGCACTGAAATGTGTCTTTTCGTAAGCAACATGATGAGCATTCGACAAACACATACAAATCTGCTCTTTTTAGTAGCGTATTTCAAGATAATTGTCAGTGAGGTATCCGTATACTGAAATTTTCCCAAATTAATTATTGGCACTGAAATGTGTCTTTTCGTAAGTAAGATGATGAGCATTCGACAAACACATACAAATCTGCTCTTTTTAGTAGCCTATTTCAAGATAATTGTCAGTGAGGTATCCGTATACTGAAATTTTCCCAATTATCAATAATATGAAATAATCACTGTATAAATTACGTTACAAATTATGTAGAATTATGTAAACACGTATAACTCATGTGAATTGTGAGGTTAAATCCAACCAGGTAGCCTGCTTTTCTCTTAGAGAACTTCCGTCAGTACTTTTATTCTATAATATGGATGCATAATTGCTGAGGAGTTCTAAAGGAATTCCCACTTCGAACTGTGAGAAGTTCGGTGCTCTTTTCTTTTTTTCTTCCATGATTATTGAAACTTGTTATTTGAAAATTGCGAGGATGTTTGAAAGCAGTCCGACAAACAAAAACGAAGCGATAATTTACAGAGTGCGTTTCTTTCGCTGTTTTATACGCGGTAACCTAGCGCTCAGATGATTCTTCTCAAGCGAGCGTACCGTCAGCTGACGGTACTGAGTTGATCGAGGGAAAATGTCGGTGCACCGCATCTGTAACTTGATCATTGTCAAGAATTAACCATGTTTCCGTGATTGCTGATAAACGGGCTAGATGATCGAGAATGGTGCACACGGCCAGTAGAGTAGAACAGCGATTCTCAACCGGAGAATCACGGCCATTTGTGGGGCCAAAGAGGAGTTAAGGGGAGAGGATAGTATTTTTTAAAACTTTTTTCTTTTTTGGTGTAAAATATTAATTTGTTGTATGTAGAGAGCTCATAGCTGTGGCAACTCAACCAAATAAAAATATTTTGAAAAAAAAAAAATTATTTGGGGGCCCAAATTTGAAAAAAAAATATATACCCAATGCAGGATTGTACTAAAACCGATATATCTAAGCCGTTTTTAAAGATAGATTCAAACAGTTTTTTGCAATGTATTTGCAAAAGCATGTTCTACGAACTGTCTGTAACAGAATTTTGATATTAGTCCCTATCTTTGTAAAATAAACAATTAAAATTTAATAACAATTTTCTGATTTCCTTTCTTGCAAACAAGCGGACGTATTTTTTAAATGAAATCAATTAATAAAATTCTGTTATAGAGAAAAGTTTCCTAATAGTCTAAAGAATGTGTGTTCTAAATTTCATGCATGTGTCTTTAATAGTTAAGAAATTATATCCATTTTTGTCTGGCAATGTAGCAAAAAAAAAAATTAAATTACTGGAAACCGATAAAAGCGGGCGTGTGATTTAAAAATCCATAGCGCAGGAAGTTTAAAAATGACGTCTCAACATCCGATAAGGGCACAAATACCCACAAACTGTTATGCAATGCATTCCACACATATCAAAGGATATTTTAAAGAAACAATTTTTTTTTTGAAAATTTAATTTACCGGAAACAACAATAAAAGTGGGCGAGTGATTTAAAAATCCGTAAAGCAGGAAGTTTAAAAATGGCGACTCAAGATCCGATAAGGGCACAAATACCCACAAAATGTTATGTTATGCATTCCACACATATCACAGAGTATTTTAAAGATTTTTTTTAATTTACTCATTTTTCACCAAAAAATACCATCCTCTCCCCTTAAAGGGATGAACAGTGCCGGATTTAGGCCTAGGCGGCATTTTCTCTTTCTTTCTCTTCCTTTTTTATTTCCTTTTTTCAGTGAAATTTGTTTTTAAAACACTTGTTTGTAAATGTTTTCTGAAGTTTGTTCTTGAATACCTTGTGTTGGAGTACTTCGTTACTTCTAATCTTTATATACTTTCTTCTAATCGTGTAATAGTCAATTAAATCCCACTCGAATTTTGATTTTCTCTAGATAAATCAAAACGTCTAGTGAGATTACTGTTGATAAAAATGACCAGCATATAAATGAAAGGTCAATAATTGTTTTTCTCGCAAAAATCGAAAATGCTCTCTCTCTCTCTCTGTGAAGTAGACAGAATAAGAAATGAAGTTGTGCTAGAGAGAGTGAGTGAAGAAAGAATGATGAAACTGATCAGGAAGAGAAAAAGGAAATTGGTTGGGTCACTGGCTGAGAAGAAACTACCTAACTGAAGGATGCACTGGAGAGAATGGTAAATGGAAGAAGAGTTCGGGACAGAAGAAGATATCAGACGATAGACGACATTAAGATAATATGGATCATATGCAGAGACAAAAAAGGAAGGCAGAAAATAGGAAAGATTGAAGAATGTTGGGTTTGCAGCGAAAGACTTGCCCTTGGGTAGAAAACTATAAATGAATGAATTCTAGATGACCATTTTGTATGTGGAACGTAAACAGCGGCGCTGCGATCTTATGTTGGTACTCGTGCGAGAGAGAAAGACAGGGATTTGGAAAGAATCGACCATGTTCTTTTTAATGTACGTTGGAACATGGAAGAAGGATCTGATGACAACTTCGATAGGACAGATACAATTAAAGTTAGGTACCCTTACATCTGTAGCAGTCGGTGATTTTGAAAATAAAAAAAATCTGCAATTAGTGGCGCGTGTACCACCAGCCGCGCGAATAACCGCCGTTGACTTGGCGCCTGCGGGCAGGAACCGCCAGTTGCGCACCTGTCTCGCAGTAGGGTCACCTGTATGCTTATGCCGAACATGGGGCGATGACATTCATCGAGGAGGGGGCGAATTCCATGAGACCTAACCGGAAGTGTACCACGCGTTCGCGGGAAAGGTTACGTCACAATTATCTTCTCGTTTAATGGAATTTGCAATAGAACTACGATCGTCATCACCCATTTACATACGATATCGAATTAATTATGCTGAGTGAACCATAAGTAATGCCATTAATTTCAGGGGGTTATTCTTTGAGATATTTCAAACAAAAATGTTTAATACAATTTTGCTCGTTTTTGCTTCCTTTTCAAGATAAAAATTGTTTTGTATGGAACATTTCATAGCGTGTTTTGGGAAAGCCATTGATTGAATTCCCAAGATGCTCAGTCAATTTAAGAGGGCAGCAGTGTATTATGATAAATTATTGAAATAATTTTAAATTTGTCCTTTAAATGTGCAGAAACTTTGAATTGTCGTCCTCGAGCGCGGAGGGACTTTAAATTCTTGGAATGGTTTTCTACTGAAGGGAAATGAAGGCAAAGGGTTCCGTGCAGTCTACTTACAACACGTCAAAAAATCTTGTTCTTCATCATCAATTTCAGCGATTGGGCTCATCAGCTCGTTCGGTCCTAAAGCTTCTCCATCTTGTCTTTAGTCTTCCAGCAGGTTGGTAATCTATAATTAGTTTGAAGATTTTTCTGGTGCCATTAGGAAAGTCCAGGATAACAGACAGGGTTTGGAATTGAACGGGTTACATTAGCTGCTTGTCTATGAGGATGACGAGAATATGTTAGGGGAAAATCCACAAACTATTAGGGAAAACACGGACGTATGGGGGAATCCAGAAATGCATATAGAGTGTTAGTTGGGAGACCGGAGGGAAAAACGATCTTTGAGGAGGCTGAGACGTAGATGGGAGGATAATATTAAAATGGATTTGAGGGAGGTGGGATATGACAGAGACTGGATTAATCTTGCTCAGGATAGGGACCAATGGTGGGCTTATGTAAGGGCGGCAATGAACCTCCGGGTTCCTTAAAAGCCATTTGTAAGTAAATCATTCTATGAATATGTTGAAACCAATTTAATTTCCTTGCTTTTATTTGTTCATAAAGCTTCATGTTTAACTCTTCTTTTATTTCAACATTTAATTTCTAATCTAAATTGTACAGCCTGCAACAACGCGAAAAAAATAACTGACAAATAAATACTGTATATCGTACAGTATCATGTCATGTCATGTCATGTCATATCATATCATAGCATATCATATATCATACCATACCATATTATATCATATTCATACCATATATATTCTTCTTGTTCTCTCTGTATTTCCCTTGTTCCCATTAAATTCCTCTTGTTCTCCTTGTTTCCCCTGGTATTCCTTGAATTCCCCTTGTTCCGCGAGCTATTCATCAACCTTTCTACATAAAGATATCCAGCATAGTAAGCTATGCACCTGTCGATAGGTGATCGCCCACACGTAGTTCTTCGTAAATATATCGAGCATAGTAAAGCTATGCACCTGTCGATAGGTGATCGCCCACATGTAGTTAAACATAAAGATATCCATCATAGTAAAGCTATGCACCTGTCAATAGGTGATCGCCCACATGTAGGCTAGTTCTACATAAAGATATCCATCATAGTAAAGCTATGCACCTGTCAATAGGTGATCGCCCACATGTAGTTCTACATAAAGATATCCGGCATAGTAAAGCTATGCACCTATCGATAGGTGATCGCCCACACGTAGTTCTACGTAAAGGTACGCAGCATAGTAAAGATATGCACCTGTCGATAGGTGACCGCCCACACGTAGTTCTACATAAAGATATCCATCACAGTAAAGCTATGCACCTGTCGATAGGTGATCGCCCACATGTAGTTCTACATAAAGATATCCATCATAGTAAAGCTATGCACCTGTCGATAGGTGATCGCCCACACGTAGTTCTTCGTAAATATATCGAGCATAGTAAAGCTATGCACCTGTCGATAGGTGATCGCCCACATGTAGTTAAACATAAAGATATCCATCATAGTAAAGCTATGCACCTGTCGATAGGTGATCGCCCACATGTAGTTCTACATAAAGATATCCATCATAGTAAAGCTATGCACCTGTCAATAGGTGATCGCCCACATGTAGTTCTACATAAAGATATCCGGCATAGTAAAGCTATGCACCTATCGATAGGTGATCGCCCACACGTAGTTCTACGTAAAGGTACGCAGCATAGTAAAGATATGCACCTGTCGATAGGTGACCGCCCACACGTAGTTCTACATAAAGATATCCATCACAGTAAAGCTATGCACCTGTCGATAGGTGATCGCCCACATGTAGTTCTAGATAAAGATATACGGCATAGTAAAGCTATGCACCTGTCGATAGGTGAACGCCCACACGTAGTTCTACGTAAAGGTACGCAGCATAGTAAAGCTATGCACCTGTCGATAGGTGATCGCCCACACGTAGTTTTACATAAAGATATCCATCACAGTAAAGCTATGCACCTGTCGATAGGTGATCGCCCACACGTAGTTCTACATAAAGATATCCATCACAGTAAAGCTATGCACCTGTCGATAGGTGATCGGCCACATGTAGTTCTACATAAAGATATACGGCATAGTAAAGCTATGCACCTGTCGATAGGTGAACGCCCACACGTAGTTCTACATAAAGATATCCATCACAGTAAAGCTATGCACCTGTCGATAGGTGATCGCCCACATGTAGTTCTACATAAAGATATCCGGCATAGTAAAGCTACGCACCTGTCGATAGGTGATCGCCCACACATAGTTCTACATAAAGATATCCATCATAGTAAAGCTATGCACCTGTCGATAGGTGATCCCCCACACATAGTTCTACATAAAGATATCCATCATAGTAAAGCTATGCACCTGTCGATAGATGATCGCCCACATGTAGTTCTAAATAAAGATATCCATCATAGTAAAGCTATGCACCTGTCGATAGGTGATCGCCCACATGTAGTTCTACATAAAGATATTCGGCATAGTAAAGCTATGCACCTGTCGATAGGTGATCGCCCACACGGAGTTCTACGTAAAGGTACGCAGCATAGTAAAGCTATGCACTTGTCGACAGTTGATCGTCCACACGTAGTTCTACGTAAAGATAGGCAGAAGAGTAAAACTATGCACCTGTCGATTTTTTTAAGCTCGCCTAACTTACGAAACAGCTCCAGATCCTAAAGAATTAAGTATCGGACCTTTCTCGAGGGTAAAAGACGGCCAGAGCTTAGTGCCGACCACTTCACATTTTAGTATAAAGGTTAAGTAAGCACAGGCTTAGCGTTTCCTGTGAATACAGGTAGCTTGAATTATTTTTTAACTTTCTTATTTAATGACTTTGCTCCAGTTTAAGACTACTTTTGACTTTATTGATTCCACGTCATTTCTTATTTTTGTGGAAACGTATATTGCACGCAATAAGAATGTCTTACAATTGGTTCAGGGCATACATAAATATATTATATATAGCCTACATACATATAAGATGGGTCAAAAGTCACTATCCCCAATATTCGTTCTAGGTTTCATACTTGTCCACATATACACATGTCATAAGTTGAATAAACGAACAGCTGGTGTAATAAGTGTTCGGTTGACAACCATATTCGTGCGTCAACTGTTTTTTCGATGTCATCTCTTGTTATTGTTGTTGTTTTGTTTTATTGTGTTGGGTTGTGTCTCCCTGCAATAACTGCTAGTTACTTGGAATGAATCGCAAATTAACCACAGAACAACATTGGTGGAAGCACAGTAAGAACATGTTGTGTATCGAGAAACAGGGCCTCCATTTTGAACAAAATCTGTAAAGGAATGCGTAGTCAAATGTAAATTGAATGTAATTAAATGCAAGGAAGTGTTTGAGGAAAGCGACTTTTAACCCACTCTGTGTATATAAAATAGTACAGGGACATCATTTTATTTTTACTAACATTTTTAATATTAGCCTGGCTATACCTTTAGAGAACCGGAAACACCGTTCGCTACCCCCTTCCACGACTGGAGTTCGATGATACTGGCGTAAAACACAAATAAATCACTTTACTAGGTATAGGAGGGAAGAAAAGTACTTCAGCCATTTACGTGAACTAGGAAATATCGCGATTTTGAGTTCGATAATTTTCATTAGGTTTTTGTTTAATCAAAATGCAGTACTGTATTAACAATAAGTGTTTTTACTCACGAACTGAGCTATTCATGCGAACGTGTTCATTATGCAGTGTATATTATACTGTCTACAGCACATTAGCGTACAATATAGAGAATGAAGTTAAATTGAAGAATAATCATAATATGGATATTTAAACACATATTTGAAAATGGTGGCCGTTCATTTCGATACAGGCTTCAGTTCTTTTGTGCATATTATCGCACTATAGACTATTGCATCTAATTCCAGTTGCCAGTTTCGTCCTTCGTACTAGTAACTCATTTGAAATAATTCTGTACCTACTCTATAAAAGAGTACCTTACGTACTGTAAATTCAATCTTCACTTCTGCCCGACCCGCACAGATAAAATTACTCAGACATGCTATCTACTGTCCGTCCAAGTGGTTATGCCGCAGAATCGTAGAAAGGGGGGAAATCACGTGCCAGTTAATTACTTAACGAGGCCCTTTTATTTAAGTTATTTTAAACAGTTGTATAATATTACGTAAACGTCCAATTCCTAACAGAAATTAATGTTTTCAGAAAAGAGCTAAGACAGCACAGCTTTTACAGAGGGGCGTGCAGAAGCAGGTGGGAGAAATTGGGATGCGACGTAGGCAAACGGACAGTACCTGTGCGAAAATATGATTCAATATTGAAAGCTCTTTCGTCACTGGAAAACGCGAACATATTTCTGGAACGTACTATGTATACTCACTAAGTCAGTGCTATTTGCTATATGCGGCCTTGATTCTGTCTGGAGGACAGTTGGAACTTCATTAGTAGAAGGGGTGGGAATGAAGTACATTAAAAAATTCAGGTACAATAAAAATTGAAGTAAAAATAAAATGATGTCCCTGTAGCTGTTTTCTAATATCTGGACAGACGAGAGAAAGAAATAACACAGCGACAGGATGAAGAACTGATGGAAAGAGAAAAAGGTAGTGGAAAAGAAGAAACGAAAATTTTATTAATACAGTGGGTTGCTTCACGTAGTCCCTAGATGGTCAGAAACGAGAAGGAGAAGAAATATCTGTTTTCAAGTCTCAAGAAATAATAACTTGATTTACAAGCTTGGCATTTTATTCATGAAATATTAAATAAATACCTTGTTTTTAACGCAAAGATTTTCCCTTGAAGGTGGGGAACAGAATACAGAAATGCCCCGTTTTGGGTCAAAGAATTATAGTCACATTACATGGAACATGCTATGGAAACTAGGTTCGAATTCTGATAGGCAAAGCAGGGTTTTCCTGTATACTGCTGTTGTAATGATTATACAGATAAAGGTAAAGATGCTCCCACATATTCCATGAGGAGTAGAGCTCCATGCATTCTTTGACCTCGACACTAGAATGAGGTAATGTGGTCGGCACCACGCTCCGACCGCCTTTTACCCCAGAGAAAGTCCCGGTACTTAATTTGATAGGAGACTGAGGGAACCTCGGGGCCGTTCTGGAAGTTTGGCCACGAGAAAATTCCGTCACCACACGGGATAGGACTCTGGACTTTCCAATCCGTAGCCAGCTGCTCTACCAATCCGGTCGCCAATGGTCATACAGAATGTCTCAAAATACCCGCACACGGACTACATAATGTGAATCCTGGATGAAAATGAAGACGAAAATGTTAATGACAACATTTCGTCCGAAGAATTTTTAATTGCACATTGTGGCAACATTGTAGTTTGCAAATAAATGTTACTCCTGTGATCGCAACTCAATTTATCAATAAGCTGCTTCAAAACTAAATGTTCATAATTCAAACCACCTCCTTCTTTCTTATTATTTATTTTAATTGCATTTCTGTAACGTACGAATTACCACAGTCTAGTATATAGTCACGAAGCTCAATACGTAGTAAATATGCATCCATAGATAGTTGCTAGCCACTAGGATCGCTAATATCGCTTCATTACAAACAATGCGAAATAGTACCGACACAGTCTATTGTTCCTAGCACCCTCACAACTCAAGCTTCGTGACTGTATATACGTGTTATTACTATGTTGTATTATGTTCCTTCATAACTTCGTAATAAATTATTGTTTATCAATTTCTTGTCATTTTATTGTTTGTTAGTTACAATGATAAACACAATACACATTTACATTTTAGAAAACTACTGTGTTGTGCAGTGTTTCTCAATTGTGCAACTAAAACCTCTTCCGTCCGTCTGTCTATCCCTCCCTCCGTCCGTCCGATCCGAAATGATCAGATAAAGATGCATCTACACAGTTCAACTTTCCTTTCAATTTTAAGCATTCAAGCAATTCATGCAATAGTGCACGAAACGCATTCAATTGTGCATGCCTTTTTCCATTAAAAATTATAGCGCAAGCGGCAATTGATAGCTACCCATCGCCAGTGGGTATCTTGTACGTTATTTCGTTCAATAGTAACATGTAGCGAGCAGCTTATTGTTCTAGTTGGCCGTAATATATTGAAAATTGTTTTGTTTTGGGATGGTGGACCTTTTAAGCTGAAAATGGCGGCAAAAAGGTGAAAAAGGATTAACTTTATTGAAGATTATCGCAAATATCAGTGTCTATATATGAACATGACATTCAATACGGCGCACCATGTAGACACAAAATCTGCATACATCTTAATTCAACGTGCGTTTTCAACTTTCTTTCAATACTCTCCCCAGATTGCATGCGTACGGACATGGAAAATTGAACCGTGTAGAACTGTAGATGCACCTTAAGCAGATTAAAGGCTCATTTACAATGAAAATTAAACATAACGTAAGCGTTAACTTAAGAATATAAACGTTACGGTAAAATCAAGAAGTCATATCATCATTCACGATGGGAACATAAACATAACAGCAAACATACTTGGTAACCATGGAAACATAACAACGACGCCATTTCCTCATATTCTGTCGTATACTTCAGCGCTCCACGATTGTGTTCTGTTTGCAAATCACGAAAGGATAAGCATGAAAGTTTGGAGTTTGCAAACTTTCATGTTACGTCTTACGGTAATGTTTATGTCAATGCTTATGTGAATCATTGTGAATGATCCCATTTGGTAGCATGGGCGCAAACGTCTGTGTTTATGTTACGGTTATGTTTAATTTTCATTGTGAATGGGCCTTAAACGTGTCACCTGTAGGCTACACATCGCATATCCCACAACCAGATTGTAAGAATTAGCTAACAGAATGGAATGTGAGCTGCAGATGAACAACTTCCGGAAGGAGTTCGATCCAAGAACCATCCGCTTGCGAACCCGCACTCTTTGTTTCGGTTTGTGCAACCGTCGTGATGAGGGTCGTACAGGTGCGGAATTTAGGTCAACCTGCCTCTCCTTCCGGCAGACGGCGCGGCTCGTGCCTCGGGTTGCAAGGGAGAACATGCCCAGCCTCATTCATCCAACTGCATGCCGGGAAATTGCGAAGATTACGACGACCAAAGTAGTTCTAGAACTGCCGCTAGGATCGCTTTTACTTTTTCTTATTCGCAACGGTTATACAGTACGTATAGCCTATAAGTGACTACGCAGGGCTAGAAAATTATGACAAAAAAAAGGTTCAATATTATTTATAATATAATATAATACAGGGTCATCATTTTATTTTTACTTCAATTTTTATTGTACCTGAGATTTTGAATGTACTTCACTTCCACCCCCTCTACTAGTAAACTCCTAACCGTCCTCCACACAAACCAAGGCCGCGTATGCAGTCAAAGTGAGTAAACAGTACTGAGTTAGTGAGTATAGTACGTTCCAGAAATATGTTCGCGTCTCTCAGTGACGAAAGAGCTTTCAATATTGAATCATATTTTCGCACATGTTACTGTCGTCCATTTGCATACGTCGCATCCCGGTGTCCCCCACCCGCTTCTGCTCGCCCCTCTGTAAAGGATAATGGCTGGGCAATCTTAGCTCTTTTCTCAAAACATTAATTTCTGTTAGGAATTGGAATTATTATTAAATAAAAGGGCCTCTTTAAGTAATTAACTGTCACGTGATTTATCCCCTTTCTACCACCCTGCGACAAAACCACTTGGACGGACAGTAGATAGTATGTCTGAGTAATTTTATCTTTTCGGATCGGACAGAAGTGAAGATTGAATTTACAGTACGTAAGATACTCTTTTATAGAGTAGGTACAGAATTATTTCAAATGAGTTACTAGTACGAAGGACGAAACTGGTAATTGGAATTAGATACAATAGTCTATAGTGCGATAATATGCAAATATTGTGTCGAAATGAACGGCCACCATTTTCAAAATTGAGTTTAAATATCCATATTATGATTATTTTTCAATTTAACTTCATTCTCTATATTGTAAGCTAATGTGCTGTAGACAGTATAATATACACTGCATAATTAATACGTCCGAATGGACAACTCAGTTCGAGAGTAAAAACACTTATTGTTAATATTTTACTGTATTTTGATTAAAGAAAAACGTAATGAAAATTATCAAACTCAAAATCGCGATATTTCCTACTTTACGTAAATGGATGAACTATTTTTCATCCCTCCTATACCTAGTAAAGTGATTTGTTTGTACTCGTATCTTATAGTCGTGGAAGGGGGTGTTTCCGGTTCTCAATCATAGATCCAAAGGTATAGCCAGGTTAATATTAGAAATGTTAGTAAAAATAAAATGATGTCCCTGTATAATATAATATAATATAATATAATATAATATAATATAATATAATATAATATAATATAATATAATATATATTTCTTCACAGCACTTCTTTACTTGTAATGGTGTACCTCACATTTCTGTATCCGGTGCCACCATTAACATATTATTACAATAACACATTATTTGCAGTACACGTCTACACACATACTCCCAATTACACTATGTACCTTTTTTGTTACTTGGTCAATCTCCCCTTCAGTATTTCTCCTATATTCCAATTGCTATTCTCTATTTGTTCCTTAATCCTAATATATATAATATTGTATACTCCTTTCACACCCCCCCTTTTCCTCTAACTACTATTCACTAAAATCTCAATTTCAAATTTTCTCTATAAATTATCATATTGAATTGTTTGTCCTATTTGTTCTTTGACCTCATATTCATTTACTGTTCCAACGTTCAAATGTTAGTACTAATTTTATGCTGTCACCTGTTCACTTCTCTTAACCCTTTCTCACTATTTTCATTCATTCCTATTTGCGCTCACTTCCACTTTTTCACTATTCTGCTTACACCTAATCCATTGTCACTATTTTCACTTCCTATAAATACTTATATTTTATTCTACACATCTGCTTATACACTTTCTCTCTCCCTTATATTTCTCGATCTTTTCCATTTTCACTTTACTTCCACTTTTTGATCACATCTCCAATTTTTTTTTTACACATATCAAATATCTCTGCTAAATCCTCAACTGTCGCAAGTTCTGACCTTTCATTACTGTTCGTCTCTGCCTTATTTCTGTCTTTGTCTTTCTTTCTATTTATTTCTTCTTCTATTCCTCTTTATATTATTTATAAGAAATTCCGCATTTAATAGAGTCCCCAAACAAATGTAAGTAACTTTTGTGCTAAAGTGTAATCATTGCGACTGTCATCAATGGGTTAAAAACGCAGATAATGGAACTATTTTATTTTATTTATTGTATTTTTATCGGTTATTTGAAGACTGTACGAAATTCGCGTTTTTAGTGGAGCTTCAAGGAACTATAAATAAGTGCAAGCTAAATCGACAGATAGCACAACACAGCCGAGTCACGATAGCTACAGGAGCGCGACCGATCAGACTTCAAACATTATTATTCCTACTATATGGGCTATTCCATCTCAAATCGACCGAAATATAGAGGAAATTGACCTTGCAATTTTTAAATACAATGAAACTTTTTCTGTCCGTTGACAACTGTGATACAATGCTTTGTGCAAAGTTTGAGGCATCAGAACTTCATAGTGTTTAAATTTAAAATATTAAAATTTATCGTATTTTCATAAAATTAGCAACTTTAAACTGTTGTGGCTCCGAAACCCTTTAACACAATGATCAAAATCATGGTTTATTTTGATGCTGAGAAATTATAGTTTATATTAACATGTAAACAGTTTTTCTTACTTTTATGGAAATGGAGACATTTAGATTTTTCTTCATTAAGACGCCTTTGCCCACGAAAAAATATTTTTAAAATATATGGTTAGATTCTGCATTGAAAGTACAAATAAACACATATTTTTTTACTGGTGCACCGTTGATAAGAAAGTATTGAAAATATCAAATAAAGAAAATTAATAGTACGCGCGTGAACTAACCAGCTGACTGTGGGTAGTCGAGACGAGCAAGGCCAGGAGACAAACACGTGATGTGTCGTCTAGCAGTCATGGCTGGGCTAGCTTTATCACAAGTTTTCATAAACACAGGAGTAAAATGACGCCCAATGCTCGCTTATCTTCAGCTCTTGGCCAGTGTGTGGGGTACTGCGTCGTTCAAGTCTAGGCGTGTGAAAATAATTTATTTAATACCCTCGAAACTTATTGCCGAGCCACTATGCAAACAATGCCGAAGTCCCTCTTAATAATGCAAGGTTTTTTCTCAATATTTTTTTCATTTTTACAGATTGGCAAAAAGCCTAAAAGTAAGTAAAATCAGATTATCTGTCTCTCTGTATACAATAAAATAAGTATTACTTCTTATCATAACCTACTAAATGTCAGCTTCAAAATGAGCTCCCGTTCAATGTTCTGCAGTAAACGGTTCCAGAGTTGTGAGCGCTGAAAGAGGCTTGTTTTTATAAAATACGCTAAATTTGTCGCTCAATAGTACGAAAACCGTTTGACTTTCGGTAGTATATTTTTGAAAAATGCACTGTCCTCAGCACCTTGTATAAATAGGAAAAAAATTAGAGTGGAATAGGCCATATGGTCTGTACACTAGACACAGAGCATTCATTGATTATTTGTTTCACCTGGAAGATTACTCTTTCTCATACTCCTACTGGAGTGATAATCTGTGTTTCTGTCCCTGTGGCCCTCGGGTCTCTGCTTTATCTGCTAGTCTGCTGACAAGTAGCAATTTAAATAAGTTTTCTGTAGTAATTATTTTGTTTTTATTGTTAGCTCAGTGGTCGAATTGGGCCAGTATGCCATACAGGAAGTAAAATAAGATGTCAAAAAGCATACCGGCAGTAAGAATGTAAAATTAACTGTTATTTGGTGAAGCTTATCACATAATCAAATGCGCTAACCAAGTGTCGTCATACTCTGTACCTACTCTTGTCTCTCAGACATTCCTGCAATAGTACATTCCTTATATAGTACGTTATTTAGTTCACGGGAGATAGCAATGTTTTATTTAATAAATTTTCAGGACATATTCTCATATTATACAGGGACATCATTTTATTTTTACTAACATTTTTAATATTAACCTGTCTATACCTTTAGAGAACCGGAAACACCGCTTGCTCCCCCCTCCAAGACTGGAGTTCGATGATACTGGCGTAAAACACAAATCACTCCACTAGGTATAGGAAGGAAGAAAAGTAGTTCATCCATTTACGTAAACTAGGAAATATCGCGATTTAGAGTTTGATAATTTTCATTAGGTTTTTCTTTAATCAAAGTACAGTACTGTATTAAGAATAAGTGTTTTTACTCACGAAGTGAGTTATCCATGCGAACGTATTCATTATGCAGTGTATGCTGTCTACAGCACATTAGCGTACAATATAGAGAAAGAAGTTAAATTGAAAAATAATCATAATATGAATATTTAAACACAATTTTGAAAATGGTGGCCGTTCATTTCGATACAGGCTTCAGTTCTTTTGTGCATAGCACTATAGACTATTGCATCTAATTCCAATTGCCAGTTTCGTCCTTCGTACTAGTAACTCATGTTGAAATAATTCTGTACCTACTCTACGTACTGCGAATTCAATCTTCACTTCTGCCCGACCCGAAAATATAAAATTATTCAGACATGCTATCTACTGTCCGTCCAAGTGGTTATGCCGCAGGATTGTAGAAAGGGAGGAAATCACGTGACAGTTAATTACTTAACGAGGCCCTTTTATTTAAGTTAAATTAAACAGCTGTATAATATTACGTAAACTTCCAATTCCTAAGAGAAATTAATGTTTTCAGAAAAGAGCTAAGACAGCCCAGCTATTACAGAGGGGCGAGCAGAAGCAGGTGGGGGAAATCGGGATGCGACGTAGGCAAACGGACAGTACCTGTGCGAAAATATGATTCAATATTGAAAGCTCTTTCGTCACTGGAAAACGCGAACATATTTCTGGAACGTACTATACTCACTAACTCAGTACTGCTTACTATCTGCGATCTTGGTTCTGTGTGGAGTTGGAACTTCCTTAGTAGAAGGGGTGGGAGTGAAGTACATTCAAAAACTCAGGTACAATAAAAATTGAAGTAAAAATAAAATGATGTCCCTGTACATGAATAAATCTGTAAGAGGAAATTTATAAATTGCAAATTAAAGAATAAGTTAAAAATAGACGTGCAATTCTTTTTCCTGTTCATAAAAATGCAAAATAAAAATATAAAAATTAAAATTTCTAAAAATCATCAAACAAACAATTTGTGATTCTGTGATACTCTTGAGAGCTATCAAAATGCAGTATTATGAAGTAAATCAGAAGCATAGGAACGTCTGCTATGGCAAATGAAATAAATAAACATACGTAAATTCTAGCTCTTCTTGATTTATTATTATTATTATTATTATTATTATTATTATTATTATTATTATTATTATTATTGCAAATTCATACCAGGAATAATGAATGGTTCTGTCTTTGCAAAACGCGAATTGACCTGGACTTATTCATTGTTTATTATAAGACTGTACCTGAGAAAATACAGAAGTCTAAAAAGGATTGAGGTATGGGCCCTGCAATTTGTCGTCATTGTGGAAGCTTGTAAACAATTTGAAGAGATCGGTTCTGTGGCAGATAAAAAAACGTTATAGTAGACCAGAGTTCTAGAAAACTACGTATATGAATGCAGCGATAAGTGCAGGAAAATGGACAAAATTCAGAATATGCAACATGCAGTGTGAATCAAGTTACGAGGCGACAGCTGATAAGCTAATTAACACATATTGTCAGAAATTAGTTTATTCCTCAACAAACCCCACTCGTCTATGAACAGAACTATATTATTATTATTATTATTATTATTATTATTATTATTATTATTATTTATTTTTTTTTTCCTATAAACTTATTTCTTACCAAATTCGGAAGATTTTAAAATCTCAAATAACCACATCTTGGCCCACTATTATTCTTGATTTATATTAATGATCTGCCTAAAGTAATTAAATATTCAAAATGTTTACTTTATGCTGATGATCTAAAGATATTTAAATCAATACAAAATACGTCCGATCTAGAATTACTACAAATTGATATCAACAATATTTATCAATGGCTTTTAAATAATGGGTTAAACTTTAATACAAAAAAAATGTTGTTATATGACTTATACAAGGACTACATCTTATTTAAGAGGTAATTATACATTGAACGATGAACCATTACAACGAATATATTGTGTAAAAGATCTCGGTGCAACTATTAATCATAATTTGACTTTTCATAATCACATATTTAATATAACAAATATTGCTTTCAAAAATCTGGGTTTTATTATTAGAAATTCAAAAACTTTACAGAACACTTCGACTTTGACACTCCTTTTTAATTGTCATGTTCGCGCTAAATTGGAATAAGCCTCTGAAATTTGGTCACCCACTTGCAAATCACATAGTAATCAAATTGAAAAAATTCAAAAACGATTCTCTAGATATCTGTATTTTAGAAGATATCATTGTTCAGCCCTCCATAACAAAATTTCGTACAACAATCTACTTGCTGAATTTAATTTAATGTCTCTTGCCAGTCGTAGATTACTTGCTGAACAACTTTTATTATATAAAATATTCAACGGTCTACTGGATAATAGCGAAATATTATTACAAATCCAGATTAACGCTAGAACATCACATTTAAGAAATCGTCAATTGTTATATTATAAAAAACCAAACACTTCAGCACATAAAAATTCACCAGTGTTAAAAATGTGTTCAAATTTCAATGAAATATGTAAAACATGGGATCTAGATTTCTGCATTTCTTACATGGAACACAAACATTTTCTTATTAATATACTGGAGGTAGTTGATTTTATATAATATTGCTATTTGTTACTCTGTAATTTGCCAATTATAGCTAAATTTTACATTTTTGGCTATGATATCTAAATTTAACTATTTTTCATTTATATCTATATCTGTATCTCTTATTTAGGTAGTATCTATTTGTCTGGTCTTTTTTTTTCCTTTCCTTTTCTCATTTTCCATTTTAATTTGTATTTACACTTGTATCTGTTTCATCTCTTTTTTTTCATGTTATCTTTTTTTTTTTTTTTTTTTTTTGTAAACGAATATGTGTACTGTCTATTATAATTGGGGCTTGCCCTGTTATAGGCATAAATAAATAAATAAATAAATAAATAAATAAATAAATAAATAAATAAATACATAAATAAATGATTATATCGAAGAGAAATTTTAACTTAATGTGCGCCCTAGGAATACTTAGTGGTATAAATATAATATAATGAAAGCCATAACTTCAGTGATAATTACAAAAAAAAAAAAAAAACTCTCGTTATCTTTCTCTTTTGCGTTGCTTTCCCGGCCTTGAGTATATAGTGAGCAATGCTTACGTAAACACATCCCTGGCTGCATAGAATCCGTGATTCTTCCCAGTCACAATCGCCGCAGCTGTGTATATGGGTCACTGGGAACAAATGAGCATCACGATCGTCAGCTGTTCGCTCGACCCGCATGAACCGCGGCGCGCAACATGTTTGCCTCACGCACTGGCAGTTTGAGTAGATGGCAGTTCCGTTCTCGACAGAATCTTGCTTCACAGTGTTCACAAACATTGCATTTTGAAACACTGGAGGAATGGGATTTGTCCAGCAGTCGAACAGGGTCGGTGTGATGTATTTGATGAACACCAAGTTATTTCGCATCCATTGCTTTATTCTTGTACGATAACAATACTAATACAATAGCGGTATCAGAGACAGCACGCTGGGTTAACGGCCCACATTACGCACGTTTGGTCACCGAATTAAGAAAATCCACTGAGAAACCCCCACAAAATGTAGTATTTCTCGAGAAGATTCAAAACAGACCTTTTTGAAAAAGTCTAAAGCGTCATTTTAAGATATTTATAGAAAAGTACACTAAAAGAAAACTTCCTTGTCCAATTAACATTGCGTAAACATCATTTTGGCCTCTGCAATGAAAATCTTTCAACTCTTCTGATTATTATTTTTTTTCACTATGTAATGCTATATACTCACACACAATCTTAATCAGCAATATAATCTCATACATGATATTGCATTTGCAACAGTTTTGGCGCAATAAAGCTGTTGATAATAATAATTAATAATAATAATAATAATAATAATAATAATAATAATAATAATAATAATAATATGTTTCTACGAAATGCTTACTTTTTTTAATATAACAAGTCTGTGTGTGATATATATTTTATGTAAATATGTCTGTGTTTCATATATTGTGTATCTATTTCTATGTATTCTCTATTTTATCTCATATCTACGTATTTGTATACAACATAACTATGATTTTTATTATGTCATACACAATTAATGTAATTTGTGCATTTTATGTCATAATTATGTATATATTTTATGTAAGTATTTGTACAAGGCTATATTATTATATATTATTTAATTACAGCCCTAATATACGTTTGGGTAAAATAGAGTTGAATAAGCTTGAAAATTCAATAATAATAATAATAATAATAATAATAATAATAATAATAATAATAATAATAATAATAATAATAATAATAGTAATAATAATTAGGCTTAGCGAACAGATGTTACGTATCAAAAAGGTTTGTGGAAACTGACTTATGTCACTTTTCCCGAGCACTACAGATATAACTGTGTAAGTTTATTTAACAGACTCTCCTAAGTCTTAACTTAGTGTCTGCAAATTTTTTCAAACGGGTCTGAGGGCGTCAAATTTATTTTATCAGTTTTTGTCATTTTTCTTATAACTTGTCATTTGGACTTAGGCCAGTTTGGAATCCACCCCTTCAATTTATTATCAATGAAATAAAATACATAGGTCTACAAATAAAACGGTCGTCTGCAGTTCAAAACAGACGCATTCAACTTACATTATAGCCTATAATCTGCACTGCAGAATTTTTAATGTGGCTTGCAGAATAATAAAAATGCAGTATACGAGACTATTAAAAGTGCATACATTTGAGTTTCAGCGCGCATTAGTAGTAATTAATTACAGTCTGCTATTCGTTTCAACTTGAAATTGCATTACTTCACCGGTAAAAGCTTTCTAGAGGACTTCTTTTTACTCTCTGCTCAGTTTGCATTAGAAAATAAGTTATCCCTCGAGTCCCGAATGAATTAGAACGCATAACAGCAATGGATTTAATTTTTTTTTCTGTTCAGATATAGGTTTCAGTACAAAATGTATAACGTATAGGGACATAATTTTATTTTTACTGACATTTTTAATATTAACCTGGCTATATCTTTGGATTAAAGGTCTAGAATCGGAAACACCGCTTGCTCCCCCTTCCACGACTGGAGTTCGATGATACTGGCGTAAAATACAAACAAATCACTTTACTAGGTAAAGGAGGGAAGAAAAGTAGTTCATCCATTTATGTAAACTAGGAAATATCGCGATTTTGAGTTTGATAATTTTGATTAGGTTTTTCTTTAATCAAAATACAGTACTGTATTAACTCTTAGTGTTTTTACTCACGAACTGAGCTATCCATTCGGACGTATTAATCATGCAGTGTATATTATACTGTCTACAGCACATTAGCGTACAATATAGAGAATGAAGTTAAATTGAAAAATAATCATAATATGGATATTTAAACACATTTTTGAAAATGGTGGCCGTTCATTTCGACACAGGCTTCAGTTCTTTTGTGCATATTATCGCACTATAGACTATTGTACCTAATTCCAATTACCAGTTTCGTCCTTCGTACTAGTAACTCATGTTGAAATAATTCTATACCTACTCTATAAAAGAGTACCTTACGTACTGTAAATTCAATCTTCACTTCTGTCCGATCCGAAAATATAAAATTACTCAGAAATGCTATCTACTGTCCGTTCAAGTGGTTTTGTCGCAGGGTCGTAGAAAGAGGGGGGAAATCACGTGACAGTTAATTACTTAACGAGGCCCTTTTATTTAAGTTGTTTTAAAACAGTTGTATAATATTACGTAGACGTCCAGTTCCTAACAGAAATTAATGTTTTCAGAAAAGAGCTAAGACAGCCCAGCTATTAGACTTTACGGAGGGGCGAACGGAAGCAGGTGGGGGAAACCGGGATGCGACGTAGGCAAACGGACGACAGTACCTGTGCGAAAATATGGTTCAATATTGAAAGCTCTTTCGTCACTGGAAAACGCGAACATATTTCTGGAACGTACTATACTCACTAACTCAGTACTGCATACGAGGCCTCGGTTCTGTGTGGAGAACGGTTGGAAGTTTACTAGTATAGGGGGTGGTAGTGAAGTGCATTCAAAAACTCAGGTACAATAAAAATTGAAGTAAAAATAAAATGATGTCCCTGTATTTGTAAAGGCCAATAATAGAGAATAAAATAAAAATAGACCAAATCACCGAATAGGTAAATAATTATTAGTAGGAGTTTGACGATTTAATTGCTTGCTATGCTGCGATCATATTTTGCGTTATATAGATTTTCTGTATACATGCCCCTGTCTTGTGTGTGAACTCTGCTATATTATGCCATGTTGACCACATGACAGACCTAGTATTCACGACCGTCTAATTTTGTTGTAATATCTCCACAAGCTCTGGGGTCCGAACGGAACTGCCCGAATGGCCCAACCCTAACTACGGAAGGATCAAATTGACAAATAATATCCCTCCCTCGGTTTTCTTTTGAGGGAAGGGGGTTGTTTCTGGCTGTCTACACGCACTATGGGGGGCACTGAGTTAAAACTGTTATATCGGTGAATTTATTGCTCTCTCCCTCTCGGGTATCTATGACGTGTCTTTCCCACGCTCAGGGGTTGAATGGTCAGTCCAGTTTACATCCCTAGCCGACATGTTTGCTCTTACATTGTTCGCCTGTCACTATGAACATTGCGAGACTGATTTACGAGCAGGCAGGACGGTATATACTAGAGTCCTGATGTCTGCTATCATCAAGCTCCTTAAGATTTCTCGTAAAAACGGCTATCGAAATCATAATATCGATCTACAGAACCATCTGTTTCGTGACGTGACGTAACCTACCTATATACGACGCTCCTCTACTAGAACAATCCATGTTCGAACATCAAATCAGCGTTTTAATATGGAGTTTAATGAACTTTTACACTATCTAGTTGCTCTTCCCTAATCATAGCTAATTATTAGGTTATATATCCAGAGGTGCCAACCTTTCATGTGGGTTATCAGTAAAAGCAAATGCACGTTACCTGTAATTTCTTTTGCAAAAATATAGAAAAAGAAACAATTGTTTGTGGCATGTTTTGCACGTAGTAGCTGCTTTCTGCAAATTTCTTTCTGAAGCATACTTCTTCTTATGATGTCATCTTGATTTCTCGATCATAAAATGATTCCAGTGATATCTGATTTTTTCTCACAACAATGAAGACTCTTTCCGTTGGCGAGTCACTGTGAGGTACACTTAGTACTGCAAATACAACTCTACTTAATGTTTTACACTCAAATTCATTTCTGAAATGAGTAATTTTGGTCCTACTTGCATCTATTCTAGACCCGTTTATAATGTATTCGGAACGAATATCGTATTGGTAAGCTGGAAATTTAAC
Source organism: Periplaneta americana (assembly GCF_040183065.1). Classification (NCBI taxonomy): domain Eukaryota; kingdom Metazoa; phylum Arthropoda; class Insecta; order Blattodea; family Blattidae; genus Periplaneta; species Periplaneta americana. Next base: position 105,420,870 of record NC_091133.1, on the reverse strand, counting down.
TTTAGCTCTGCCGTGTTCATCTTCATTAACCAAACTTGGGAATATTTTAATACCATTTTCAAGAGATGAATATGAAACATTTCTTTCTGTATGAAATTTCTACAGATTCTGCATCCTTAAGAAATTCAATCCCAATTCAAAATTCCTTTACACATTATTATCTTTATATAGCATATATTATATAGAGGATGAACCGTAAATATCACGTATTTTTTAAGGTTATTCTTTGAGATATTTCAAACAAAAAAGTTTAATATAATTTTGCTAGTTTTTTGCTTCGTTTCCGAGATAAAATTGTTTTATATGAAACATTTGATAGGGTGTTTTGGGAAAGTAATTGATTTTAATTCCCAATATTATCTGTCAATTTAAGAGAGTAATGTTTTACGACAAGAAATGATTGAAAGAATGTTAGTTTTGTCCTTTAATTTGATACGAACAAATGTAACATTGTAAAATTCCTTTGCAGAACGAAAAGTTACATTTGATCGTAATGACGTATTAGGGGAAATTCGTAATAATTGACACCTATGTATTTGTCATGACAAATCTGATTTTATGCCATTTCCTTTAATTTCGTGTTGTTTGTAACTGGTTTTTCTCCTTATAAGATGTTCTTATTAAAATAACTATCCGCATGATATTATTAGTGGATAAAAGAATACCAAAGGAAATCATGCGATGGGAACCAGAAGAAAGACCTAATGAAAACTGGATGTACGGAGTAAGAAGAAATATGGAACAGATAAATCAGATAGGGAACAATGGAGGAAAACAATTAAATGAACAACATGAAAACTTTTATATACGAGTATTATACGTTGTTTCGTTAAGGGAAACTACAGCATTCTAGAGAGTCCCATAATAAAAACAAATGATATTATGTATGAGATAGAATTTGTAACACTGTGAATGTCCCTAACCAATATTACATTCGTGCCAAGTTTTGCCAGAATCAGTTCATATATACCGATACGTATGTTGTTTCGGATAATCACAGAACGCGTGCATACGAATATTTCGCTGGATTTGTTTTGCTTCTCAGAAACCAGTCCCTTACACTCGTCGTCCCCCGTTGGAATTAGGTGCCCCTGCTGTTTATGTAACGCTGGAAATTTCCGAATTCACGCTTCATGGATTCGATGCCCGGACCTCGGGGAAAACGCACAGTATCGTGCGGGTAATGAGGACCTTGCCCACTACTTCCCGCAAGCGCTCCAGTCACGCTATTATTACTTCTCCGAACTGTGACGTCACTCCAGCCGAAACAAGAAATGGGAACGAAATAACCAATCTAGCAATATTTTGTTAACGATTTTCCAATATGCTACGTATAGCAAAGAACAGCTCCAGTCGACAGCGACAATTTATTGTTTACCCAAAGTGGGTCGGGCAAGAGGGAGATGTACCTAAAAGAATGCAAGGTAAATAGTGTGAAAATCGATTTAGTTAATGCCCAGTGACGTACGCAGAATTTGACAGGGGGAGGGGTTCGTTATTACAATTGTTTGCAATTTACATAATCAGTATTTTAAATGTTGTGTATTATTATTATTATTATTATTATTATTATTATTATTATTATTATTATTATTATGAAAACTTATGAACCGTGTAATAAATCGAACTTCGAAGTGAGAAAATTTTGAAAACAATTCACTGAGTGTTCTTTGTAATGATCAAATCACTTTACTAGGCCTATCTAACTTTAAAATGAATTTCCCAAAAATTTGTATTTCATACAACAATGAAGATTTCAAATTTTCCTCATTTGGAATTGCTCATTAAGTTACGTTACACGTATCACGCAAATTTCAAGTGAATATCTTTAATAGTGCCAAAGTTAGGCCTACTACATTTTTAAAATTGAAAAATTTTGAACTTTTTTTTCCCGCAGAAATGAAGAAAGAAGTTTCTACAGTTAAATGTCCCGAGAGCGCGCATGACCATTTAAAAATACGTAATAACAGATCAACCGAATTTTATTAAAAAACTGTCATATTTGTTCAAATTTTGTTATTTTATATTATGTCCTGTCCCTTATTTAAATTATCTCATTATTATTATTATTATTACTAGGTATTATTATTATTATTATCATAACTATTTCTTACCAATCTTTATTATTGTCACACTAACATTACTTATCCAACTTTCATTATTCACTTTCATGTTGTTTTATGGTCTAGATATTAATGTAATAACTATGTAACCAATTGTACTCAATTAGAATTAGGGTATGGCTGGGCGGAAGAGAAGGCCTACTGGCCTTAGCTCTGCCAGATTAAATAAATAAATTATTAATTAATTAAATTCTTTACGTAACCTAATTCAATGAGAAAATTATTCACACTCTAACGACACTTCCCTATCTAGGCCAGTGTCCTAAAGGCGCATCTTTGTCACAAATGGAATCATACTAATCCAACACAGGAACGCAGTGAGTTTTTATGTTCTGCCCGAATGCTGAATAAGATTTAAAATATGCCGTTAGAAGACAGTTTTAAATTTTTGTATGCATCGGACATTTCATATCTTGTGGACAAACTTAATACTGGCTTTGTTCTTTAAAATGTACCCGTTATGTCAAGGGATTCTGATTGATCAAAATTAAGTGTGCAGAGAGTATCCTTGGAATGGGGGGAGGGGGGGAGATAAGAAGTAGACAAAGACCAGAAATTCGACGTAGCGAATAAAATATTCCATCAGTGCATGTACACGAACGCACGCACACACGCTCCAATTTATCTGAACTACCCACTAACTTTTTCACATGATATTAATATTCTAAAAATAAAACTCGTTCTAGAAGGGGGACACCCTATTCCATGAACATCGTACTTGTAACTATTGTATATTAATAAGATTTCAGTGACGTCATCACCCGTAGCTGTCCGTGAATAAAAACCGTATATGTTGCAATTCATAGCAATAAAATGAAACACGACATTATAAACCAACTTTTCTATATTTTAGGCAACTAGAATCTGAGTTTTTGGATACTGGATATACCGGTATGTATTTTCGTGTGTGTGCTTTGACCCTGGTTGAGTGGAAGAGAAGGTCTGAGGGCCTTAACTCTGCCGGGGAAAATAAAACTCTTATTATTATTATTATTATTATTATTATTATTATTATTATTATTATTATTATTATACAAAATCAAAATCACGTATAGTTACTTATTTCGTGTCTACTAACAAAATTTAGAGGCACTGGTATGTATAAGAACAACGTTAAAGCATAGCATAATGTAAGTTCGTCGAATCTTGGCTGTAAATTTTGTAGCACATTAAAAGTTTAATGCGTGCGAGGAGTCAGGGATACGAAAGTGAAACAAGCGCATGCGCAGAAACCAAATTGATTCTTTTCATGTGCTAGAAAACAAAGCAGCACTAAGACTCCTGAAATTCGTCAGAAAACAGAAAAGTAGGCCTAAATTACTTCCTCTCCATAATGTAAATAGGTAAAATGTGCATTTTTTTTTTTCGTTTAACCTCCTCTCCATAATGTTAATCGGCCGTTAACAGAAGGAAAACACAATTTCACTGGAAAAGTTTACTGGAACAGACACAGCAACTTTTGAGCTATTTTTCAACATGTTCCCCACCGGAATTGAGACATTTTCCATATCATGGGATCGACAGGGAGGTGCAGACGGCTGTCAAACGCTGGTTCCGATCCCAGGCGGTTGACTTCTACGACACAAGGATACAAAAACTGATCCCATGGTATGACAAATGTCTCAATTCCAGTGGGGGATATGTTGACAAATAGCGCAACAATTGCTGTATCTGTTTCAATACATCTTTCCATGCAATTGTGCTTTTTTTTTTTCTGTAAACGGCTCCAGGGAAAAATCACCTTCTAGAGGGCCTCGTAATTGCGGTCGAGTGGCCAAAATTTGAATAAGCACTTCTTTTGACATTATTAACATGGTGGAAGACAAAAATTTAAGTTTTTTATCTGCCCCCATCAGAATGTTTGTGCGAGATCGTGCGTATTTCCTTGCTTTCCGCACAAAACCAATACGCGGTAAGTGTGAAATACCACATTCAGTATTCCCAACGTAACACACATAACAATTTCCCTATTCTTACCGCTTAAGCGTCATATTCATTTTACTTCTTTAGGCTTTTAACATATTATTTTTAACCACTTCCCTTATTATCCCGAGTTAACTCGGGTTGCTAACATGTGTCAAAATTTATTAACCCGAGTTAACTCGTTTGAGTCCCATTGTCTATTTCATAGTGATTTTTAAGTATGTAAGAAAAGTAGTGCTGTACACTGATTCTGCAATATTAAATGACCTCTTTACGAAAATAAAAAAAAATATATATATATATATATATGACACTTTTTTCACAAAACTGGTAAAATATATAGTAAGGGAAGAGGTTAAAGACGTTCAATATAGTAATAATTATAAATTGGAAACTTACCACTGCAATTTCACCTAAATTGCACTGTTAATTATTGTTTTTAAATATTTGCAAAAATTAAGTAAACTCTACAACACCACAAAAGTTACTGCATTTGTAATGCAAGTAACATTAAGGAAGCCGTGAAAAAATCAACAAGATTCCAGACTCATCATAGACTGGGGGAAAAAAAAGACAGACGTATATCACGGCCTGCTGCAGTATAGCAAACACAGAAAACATTTTATAGGAACAATGTTGAAGATAGATATATTTGTTTTCCAAAGTTGCCGTCATTGAACAGAAACCAAGATGGAGATTTCATTGCAACTAATTAGAAATTCCTCTTTCAGGTATGTAATAAACGATCTTCGCACAAAATAATGTACGATACACGAGCGGTATGTTTGTTTTCATGTTCTCGGAAATTAAAAAAGCTCAACTACGTTTCGCTTTTTCAATCTTTTCCTCGAACATGAAAACGTCAACATACCGCTCTTGTAACGCATATTACTATTGCTTGTCAGTTCTATAACACAGTTCAGTTCTGAGAGGTATATTTGAATACCTATACATTACGTAGGTTATCTAAAGCAGATTTTTAATAGCCTATTTTGTTTCATAAAACAATAGTAGGCCTACCTATTATCGGGCAGCAGTGTTTCTAGAACACAATCATTGTTGCTGTTGCTATTATTGACGTTGTTTTTATCACTGTTGTCATAATCAACAGTTGGAACAACTGGCATAGACTATAACATTCACATCGCAATAAAACTTATCACAGTACCTTGACCCAGTTTCCGTCAATCGACACTTCCGAACCAACCCATTGCAGCATACAGTCTGTGGAAGCTACAGCTCTATTCATCTAAACATGTCATCCTGATAAAACCTCACATTTATTTCAGGATATAGGCTATGAAATTCGGGGTAATGTTAATATCCTCAGTTTCACTCACGAAATTACAAAATTCTCATTTTCTAGTCAACCACATTCCAAAATGGAAGCTTAAAAAAGTAGCTGTAATCCTAACGAAGTCGACTACGGTAGCGCAGTGGGTATAGCGCTGGCCTTCCGCGCTCGAATGTTGCGGGTTCGATCCCGGCCCAGGTCGATGGCATTTACTGTTCTCCAACCAGGAGATAAACCGTGAAAGGAATGTGCTTACTATTGCGTCATCTATTGGAGCGAAGTAGATAGACAATATTAGAGTTATAACGTCATTTTAAAAATCATGCGCTCTCCTGCATATGTTAGTTCCTGTATGGAGGGATTAAAAGACCAGGAGATTAACCGTGATCTAATTTTGTAACTAGAGTAGTATAAAAATGTGTATATCAGTGTTATTGTTTGTGCTGTGAGACTTAGCCAATAGAGATACGAGTACCCACGTGTGTGACCTTATGACGTCTTATGACATCAACATTCATTCACTGCATCACCCCGCTCCCTCTCATTACCTGGAGACTTTCTCGTGGTTGGAGTACAGTGTGCTTAAATGCGACAGGCTCATGTCAATAGATTTACTGACATGTAAAAGAACTCCTGCGGGACAAAACTCCGGCACACCGGCGACGCTGATATAATCTCTGCAGTTGCGAGCGTCGTTAAATTTATTTTTATTTTATTTATTTATTTAATAATAACATATACATAAAAACGTTACATTAAAAATACCCCGAAAGAGCAAAGCTCGTGTTCGGGGACCATAATTTCATTTTCCTAACGAAATTGAAGATTTTTTTTTTTTTTTTTTTTTTAGAAAATGAGTTATTGATGATTTCATGCATTTATAGCGTTTGCTCATCAGCAATTATAGTACAAAAAGCACAAGGTCCACTGTTCATTTTCAAGGTAAACAATACATACTTCATGATGCAGTAGTGAACAGTGTTTCTCTGTTTGAAAGCATAAGCATATACTTTGCCAATGGTAGACCTATATATAATATACAGAGTTTTTCAAAAGTAACGCATAATGTTTTATAATTAGCCGGAAGGTTTTTAAGAAAAATGTTCAGACACATCGAATCTTATTTCTTAAAAGGATTTATTTTGTAAATGTGAATCTTTCCTTTAGTCATTGTTGCATGAGCTATGACGTCATTAGAACATGATTTTTTTTTTTCAAATTTTCTGAAAGAGCGTGTTTGAAATTAGCCTACACATTCTGGAAAATCTCACTTATTTCATTGAAGTTGACGTCTCTCCACATAACAAGAAAGAAAGGTAATACAATTTCACTTTCACACAAACACGTGCATGAGGCAATTCATTTTACTAGAAGTAAACAATAAATAATTAAATTCATTCAATTAATTGTTCAAAATGTTCTTCACTGACAATAATATAGGCACGACAATGTAATTTCCTGTTTTCTATTTGTCGACGTGGCAAATCAGAATATTTCACCTGCAAGATCATCTGATCTGTCTCCGCTTGATTTCATTTTATGGGGTTACTGAAGTGTAGGGTCTTTGCCACGCAACCTATAGTCCCGTCGCTCTAATTTCCGGTAGCCAATTGCGTTGCAGGTCGGCTACATTTAAACGTGTGCGTCTTGTGATTCGCTTATGAAGACGTTATTAATTTCTTAAGGCTCGATAAATACTTAATATAATCGCCCGCCATTTTGGCTCTTTCGTTGGCGTTCGCAGAAAGCACATGAAGACGTTATTTGCCGCTCAATTATTTGCTAAATTACAGTGCGTTTGATTTATTATCGTATGAGCTACGATGTGGCAAATAGATTCCTCGTATGGTAGCTCGGCAACGAAAGAACAAAAATGGCGAACGATACTACCTACCTAGACTTTATAGCGCTTTCACTTCCTAAGACATAAGCAAAGAGGAGGAGTCACGCCGGGAATAACAGCGTCGCGACTATAGTGACATGAACGAATTGGACCGGAATAAGAATGGAATGTAGAGAAATACCGCCAGCTGTGTTATAAGATATTCGAAAGGAATTTGTTCATGCAAATAATATGCTAAATCCACCCCATAATTATAACAGAAACATAGCCAACGGCGGATGTTTTAGTACCTACATCCATTTGCTTAGTATATAAAAATGATACTCAATATAAAGAATTGTCCACACCTGTGGAGTAACGGTTAGCGTGTCTGGCCGCGAAACCAGGTAGCCCGGGTTCGATTCCCGGTCGGGGCATTATCACCTTCATCTCATTCAGACGCTAAATAACCTAAGCTAAAAAAATTTCAATATTCCAGCTCAAATAATTCCTGAACTACATTGCGATGATATGGACACATAATGCGAATATTCTATATTCTGGTCTGGACATCACGTGGCAAAAGGAAGATCACACAATCTACTTGGAAGGAAGGAATGAATAAGGGACAATATAGCGCAGAAAAGAAACACAGAGAGTGAAGAGTGTTTATATCATACACGACCTGTGAAGGAAGTTCTGGATCTCCTGATTGAAATGTGTGCACTGAAATACTCCTACGAAATGAAATACATTTCTGAAGTTCGTAATACTTCTGTCAGTAAAGATAACTTTACCAGCAAAGAGAAAGGATCTCTACAATGTAGGCCCTAAACGTCGTGGCCTAGGATTTGTCAATAGCCCTTACACTCTATTAGAATTCAGTCTATAAGTCTCCTGGAAATTTTCAACCATCTATGGATTGCCAGAAAATTCTCCGAAAAATACTGTGATATGACATGTTATTACAGTGTTCACTGCCCAACCCCGAAGGTTACTCAGCAATTCTGCTTCAATTTGATGGGGGGGGAAAAAAAAAAAAAAAAAAAAAAAAAAAAAAAAAAAAAAAAAAAAAAAAACCAACTAGATATTTAAGTTGTCCCAAACAGGATTTGAACCCGGACTGCTCGTTTCGTGGTCAGAATAAGGATCTTACTTCACCTGGACACTACAGACTTATAGTCCTCACTTACACCGTATGCAAAGTGGTCGAGAAAATTGTTAGTAGAAGTTTTCGATGAGTGCTGGAAACTACAAGTTCTCAAACTGATTTGAAAGCAATTTCCGACAGTTGGACAGTCGGATTACACTATAACCTAGTTAGACTGGAATCAGAAATAAGAGGTCTGAACAGAATACTTATTAGTATTATGTTACAAATGCTGATATAATAATAATAATAATAATAATAATAATAATAATACTTACTGGCTTTTAAGGAACCCGGAGGTTCATTGCCGCCCTCACATAAGCCCGCCATTGGTCCCTATCCTGAGCAAGATTAATCCAGTCTCTATCGTCATATCTCACCTCCCTCAAATCCATTTTAATATTATCTTCCCATCTACGTCTCGGCCTCCCTAAAGGTCTTTTTCCGTCCGGCCTCCCAACTAACACTATATGCATTTCTGGATTCGCCCATACGTGCTACATGCCCTCCGCATCTCAAACGTCTGGATTTAATGTTCCTAATTATGTCAGGTGAAGAATACAATGCGTGCAGTTCTGCATTGTGTAACTTTCTCCATTCTCCTGTAACTTCATCCCTCTTAGCCCCAAATATTTTCCTAAGCACCTTATTCTCAAACACCCTTAACCTATGTTCCTCTCTCAAAGTGAGAGTCCAAGTTTCACAATCATAAAGAACGACCGGTAATATAACTGTTTTATAAATTCTAACTTTCAGATTTTTTGACAGCAGACTTGATGATAAAAGCTTCTCAACCGAATAGTAACAGGCATTTCCCATATTTATTCTGTGTTTAATTTCTTCCCGAGTATCATTTATATTTGTTACTGTTGCTCCCAGATATTTGAATTTCTCCACTTCTTCAAAAGATAAATTTCCAATTTTTATATTTCCATTTCGTACAATATTCTCGTCACGAGACATAATCATATACTTTGTCTTTTCGGGATTTACTTCCAAACCTATCGCTTTACTTGCTTCAAGTAAAATTTCCGTGTTTTCCCTAATAGTTTGTGGATTTTCTCCTAAGACATTCACGTCATCCGCATAGACAAGCAGCTGATAATAATAATAATAATAATAATAATATTATTATTATTATTATTGCAATACTTCAATAGTTATATCGTACAATGGAATAAAAAAAAACTTTCACCAGTTACGCTTTTATATTTAAAATTGAATAGGTTGCACATGGCCTCCAGGCCAATGCGAACAACGAGTAACAATTACATCGCTGATGACAAACGGACGCAGCTGCAGCCCGCACATTCAAAAGTCGTTTTACATACCCGGATATTAAGATAATCTTTTCCAATTTTGTCTCCAATTCAGTTTCACAGTCTCATATGATGCGAATATTTGCAAATACTGTATAACGTCTTGCTATCGATATACTATATATCCAAATTTAGCATTAGGCCTATAAGCTGAGCAAGAGTACGTTTTCTAATGTAAGTTAAGCTAAAACAAATTTGGTTTACGCTACAAAAGGCAGGTACGATTTATTTGCCTACTTGGTTTCTAGTCGGGTTATACGTACCGACAACAAAATAAAAATTGAGAGGCGACGCCAATTTGGGACCAAAAATCCACTACTTCGTCTTCAATAGGCCTATTCTTCGCTAATATGTTTTCGCGGATATCAGCCGAGTTAAGATTTTGGAATGCTCCAAGCTTTCGACTGCTATCTCTGCAGCCATCTTCAGGGAAGTGATGTCCGAACAGAAAGTCGAAAGGTTATATAGATGTTAGGCTGTCTCAGGTGAAACGGGATTGGTTGGCGGATCGGCCAATCCGTGGCCGGGAATTGTCATCGCTCGTAAGCTCCGCCCCTCCCGGGATTCCTGCGTGAAGTTTGGCGGGCGGCGAGCCCTGTTCCGCCGGTTGGAATCGGTTGCCGTCCTCGGTCCGTGATCTTCATGACCTTGATTGTAAGAGGGCCTGAGTTGGTCTAAGGCCGGTGTCCATGCCTGACTGAGCTGGAGTCCACTGTCTCTGTTAAAGTTGTTTTTCTCCAGCTTGATCTCTATGGCCTCCTTGATTGTACGATCCCAGTAGTGGCTTGATTTGTTAATGACCTTGGTGTGGTCAAACAGTATTTTATGCTCCTTTTCTATGCTGTGTTGTCACTTCCCTGAAGATGGCTGCAGAGATAGCAGTCGAAAGCTTGGAGCATTCCAAAATCTTAACTCGGCTGATATCCCGCGAAAACATATTAGCGAACCAACGCCGAGAAAGCCTCAAATCATACAGGCCTATTCTTGCCTAACACAGCCTCATGTGACATCCTGAGCACATCAGGTCTGCAAGTGAGTGGTTCTTGATATGCGCTGCCTCCATCTACAAGCTGCAGCATTGCTAACATACGAATTCATTCCAATGTCCTTCGAAGAAGTTCTTTGGACCTAAGTATGTTTTTACGAATAGCAATGCATTCAATTCAAACATTTTCAACTGATAATTTGCTTTCTTTTCGTATCGTTCTTGTACAAAGTTACTTATAATAATAATAATAATAATAATAATAATAATAATAATAATAATAATAATAATGAGAACAAATATAACAATAATTTTTACTTCCAAGTAAAGCTAACTAAACAGGCATAGGGCTTAAACCAATCAATTAACACTTCACCTTATGGGTAGGCTATTTAATTCTTTATATAGAGGTGTATGACACAATAACATGAACTTTTTTTTCTTTTTACTAAAATAACATATTTCACATAGACACTGTAGGAGTACTATCTTACCGCCAGTGAGTACAATTTCACGACGAGCGAAGATTCTGATCATAAAACCGTCATAAAAACAAAACTAACGAACTCACTTTTAAAACGTCTTGTTACAAACTGTATTACTCCAGGTCCACATACCAACTGTCAAACTTTTTTTTTTAGTAGGTTATTTTACGACGCTTCATCAACATCCTAGATTATTTAGCGTCTGAATGACATGAAGGTGATAATGCCGGTGAAATGAGCCCGGGGTACAACACCGAAAGTTACCCAGGATTTGCTCATATTGGGTTGGGGGAAAACCCCGGAAAAAACCTCAATCAGGTAACTTGTCCCGACCGGGAATCGAACCCGGGCCACCTGGTTTCGCGACCAGACGCGCTAACCGTTACTCCACAGGTGTAGGCACTGTCAAACTGAACGGTAAAATGTGTATATTGTTAAATGAACTGACGATGATTTAAAATATATTATATATATATATATATATATATATATATATACATTTAAATTTAAATGTTACGTCCCATTAATTCAAAATCGTTGTTGCACACCTGTTCAGAATGTGTTGTTACTGGTTTGTTCATTATTGACATCAGCATTTATTATAGGTTGTTTAAAAATTTTAAATACATACACATATCATATATACAGTATATATATATATATATATAGAGAGAGAGAGAGAGAGAGAGAGCCTACTGTGTATATGTATAGGGCCTGCATACAGAGAGGACAGAGTGGAAACGTTTACAATAGGAACCCATGTGCGTAGGTCGTTTCCGTGCTACAAGCACAAAGCAAATTCAAATAAATTGGTAGGCAGAACGCTGTTTTCGAGAGGCATATTATATTTTGCCCCACCCATCTTTCAAGCCTTGAGAGTCCGAGTGCTTTCACATGGTTACGGGATTCCTTCGTGTACATGGTGGTATACTTTTCATTTCGCTATGTTTATTAGTTCAAAAGTTATAAGCAATTTTAATGTAACAATTTTTTTGGATAGTTACCGAGCAGTTTGTGATCTACCGTGCTAAATACAAAAGACGTAGTTCTACATCAAAAGTGCTCGCTCTTCTTCTTGGCGTGCTTTGAATGGTTCTTTCAATCTTACGTGTTAAGAATATTTTGAAAATCATCAAAAGTAAAACTTCTGTGAAAAAGAGAAAAGCCAATACCAATATTATAACCTTTTATCAAACTAATTATTAACAATCTCAATACATTTTAGAAGAAATGGAGACAGGAATTAACTTTTTTTTTATGTAAGAGTTAGGACCCGAAAAGTTGGATCGTATTGCTTTAGTAAAACCATCATTCAGCACAAATTGAAAATCGTAATTTTCAGCTGTCAGAACAATGTTTGCTGTGGCTGTCAAGTTGTACTCCCCTCAAGATCATCGACATTAACTGATAACAATGTTTGGTTAAGATAAAGGCAGAAACCACACATGGTATATCAAACACTCCTCTTAGTGATAGGAGATAAAAATGATATACTAAAATCTGGAGGACAATGTATTAAACTCTATGTAAAGCAGTTAGGGCTGCCGGGCTGGACAAACCACAAAATCCTCATCCACAAGGACCGAAAGACAAACCAACTGTTATAATAAATTCAATATACTTGTACAATTATGATATCACAAGTTAAAACATTCAGTATAAAATTCAGTCAAACATGAAAATAATATAAAAATAATGTCAGTTGCCTATTATTAATAATTTAAGCCTAAAGAATGCTCTTTATTACCTACTCTGTTCAACATTTACTTTGACAATTTAGTGAAGAACTGTTTTCACAACATGGGGGGGAGAGTGATAGTAGGAGGAAGAAGAATAAAGTGCATAAAATTTGCTGATGATAATGGCGTTGTTAGCAGATGAGATGGTACTGGAGCTAAATGACAGTTGTGAACAGTATGGGATGAAAGTAATTAATGCCAACAAGACAAAGATCATGGTTACTGGAAGAAAAAAAAAGTGCGAATTCGAAATGAAGCAGTAGAACATTGTTCAGCTTCAAATACGTGAGACGACAGCAATATCAAAGGAAGCTATTATTTCCGGACATACGGAGTGGGGCGTTAGAATGGGCCGAGCTTGCGCCATGTTAAAGAGCAGTACCAGAAGCTATTTAACAATGAGGCACCAAATAACACAACAATGTTGGCTGTCGTCAAGAAGTTCCGTCGTACGAAATCAGTCTCATGTCGTCTTGCATGTCAGAATGACTTATCTTGATTTTCAGAGTATGTTTATAATTTCAGTACTCTGAGAACCATAATTGCAGAAATCAACACATCACTGAATTTACAATATGTCAAACTATTAGATTCAATAAATAAATACACTGCTCAAAAAGTCTAAGGGACAAGTATATTACTTGCTTCAGTTTATTATTCATAGCAGTGAAATGGATATTACCTTATCTAAGAAATAAATTACCTTGACTAACAAACAAATCAAGTAATTTTAAATTATTTTTATTTTTTATGTTAAAAACTAAACAATCAATGAAATGCTGCATTTTGACAGGAAAAAATTGAATAATTCCATAAAGATTGAAATGAATCCAGCTATTAGTAACGAGTATGACTTCTTCGTGCATTTAACACTGTTTAGCATCGACTCAGCATGCTTGAAATCAGATGTTCAATGTCTTCTTGCAGATGATTATCCCAAGCCTGAATTAGAGCAGTCTATATTCTCCATACGTGGTGTTACAGCCCCCTGAAGTTGACCCCATACATATTCTATGGGATTAAGATCCGGGGACTGTGCAGGCCAAGGCAGTACAGAAATCTTCCCTTGCTGAAATCATCCACAAACCGCTCGAGCAGTGTGAGTGTGGGTATTGTCATGCATAAGAATGAAACTTTCTCCTAGGGCATGGATGGGCATCGTGCCTCACTTGAGAAATAATGCCTCACTGACCTTCACAGAGCTTATCGTTCTGAGTGACATCATCTTCACAATCCCTCGTCCCTCCCTCACGCAGCTCCTAGGCGTGAGCAGGTTCTATATCAGTTTCATAAGCAATATCAGTGGTGGCATACTGGCATTATCAAAGCAGTGTGTACGCGTTAGAAAACGATTATTTTATGAGAAATGGGAGGAAAAGTTTTTTTGCTGTTTAGAAAATCCTATTAGGCATTAATAAATTTAATATACAACGACATTACTCCTTATGTCATAAAGAACATGCTGAATTAGAAGGTAAGATAAATTAAATGTTATTTTTCGTACTATTCCGAAGAAAATTTATGATCTTAACATTTGCATAGTATACTAAATACGACATTATACCTTAAACATGCTGCATTAAAAGGTACAAGGAATTAAATGTTGTTTGTACATATTATTTCCAAAAGAAATTTATTTAAAAGATGTCAAATGTGCGTAGAAAACGAAATATGATTTTCTGAAATTATTTTAGGTCGAGAACGTGCAAATCTATTAAGTAATCTTGATAAACGCCAGAATATTCAAGAAAATAAACGTAGACAACGTGATGAAATATTATTGGCTAGTTACGAAATTTCTCGCCTGTGATTTGAATCAATTCAATGATGGAGAAATAGTAAAGAGGTTTAAGATTAAAGCTGCCAAATTAATTTGCCAAATTGAATAAAAGTTTTCGAGTCTCTCACGTTAACCAAGAGCTTTCCTAATAATTCGCCACTGACCGCCTTAGCGATTACGATAAGGTGACGCAGGTCACAGCAGTTTATATTTGCCATCCTACTCTGCAGTCTCCTCTCCTAGTAAACAAACTATTTCAAATCGAGTGCCTCACGTAACCGAAAATTGTGCCTAGGGCATTAGCAAATGGTCTCACAGTTGGTTGCAGAACAGAATTTAAGTACACATTATGAGTCATTGTCCCTTCCAGGAAAACGAGCCATGTTCTTCTGTCCATCATTACTCCTGCCCACACCATGATAACACCACCTCCGTAGCCATAGACTTCCTGAACATGAAGTCTTTGTGCTGACCCAGGTTGACGCCAAATCCTGATACGCCTTCCAATGCGGTGAAAGCAGAATCTTGACTCATCAGAAAACATAACATGAGCCAATTCTTCACAACCCCAATTGACATGTTCTCTGGCCATGTTAGACTCGCTGCCCGATTGTTTCTCCAAAAGGTGATACTCTGAGAGGGTGTCGAGAGAAGAGTGCTTCATGAAAACGGCTTCTTATAGTCTGGTCACTTACAACAACTTCAAGAATGTCCTGGAAGACAAATACAACTTGCCTGGCAGTGATAATCCGCTGACGCTTAATTGTGCAGAACCAGAAATCAATCCTGCCGTGCTGTTATTTTCCTTCCTCCGCCTTGATGATGTTCCTTAACCTCACCTGCGACTTGATAATGTAGCCATAATCTGTTAACACTTCGTGATATGTTCGACACTCGAGCAACACGAGCCTGGCTTTGACCACCTTCTATCACTCCAACAGCTCTGAGCATTTCAGAAGTTGTGAAATAACGATGTTCCACGATTAAATAAAATGACTTCGTATGATTCCAGTAAGAAAACAAGGTATCTTAAAAATATTACATTTAAGAACCAAGCATAAAGACCTTCAACAGTATATCTATAAAAAAAATCTATAAACGATTCATTCTTCAAAATGTTGTCATGGCAATGTCAAGAAGTACTTAAGTACAGTATTTTACCGATTCATAATCAAAAATGTAGAATAAAATACATAAGAAATGTGGTACAAGATCTAATTGTCCCTTAAGACTTTTTTGAGCAGTGTACTTCGTTGCTAGGGAAATGTGGACAGCAGGTAAGTGATAATCAGTGTTGTTTGTTTTGCCACATACTATAATTGAAACTTTCGGATTTTTGTAGGGCAAAATTAAAATTGTTAGTTGGGAGGTCGAAGGGAAAAAGACCTTTGGGGAGGCCGAGACGTAGATGGGAGGATAATATTAAAATACATTTGAATGAAGTGGGATATGATGATACAGACTGCATTAATCTTGCACAAGATAGGGACCGATGGCAGGCTTATGTGAGGGCGGCAATGAACCTCCAGGTTCCTTAAAAGCTGTTTGTAAGTAATATTAAACCACATTTCTAATGAAGAAGCGTCGTATCCTGACTCCATGTCAAACACAAGAAAAAGAATGAAGGAATATATAAAGATTAACATTAAATATCTCGCGCCCTTGAATAAGCCGTGTACCCCACTTCTGAAAGGGGGAGAAGAAAAATAAAACTTTCAGCAAATGTATTCACAACAAATTAAAAACAATTAAACACAAATTCAGTTCAGTTAACAATAAATGTTAAATAAATTTTATCCTGGAATAGGACGCATTTCAAATCCATCTTATGCGCACGCAATGAGTTAGTTAATGGGGTTTAAAAAGGGCGTGTCAGCTACTTTGGCTATTCGCGCCCTTGCATTCATGTTAGTTGTCTTGCTTAATCGGTCATTTACACGATATTCTGCAATATTAACAGCACGCGTCAGTGAATTAACTACCTTTATTTTGTATGATATTACATGGTTTCTTACAATAAATACCTGTCATCACTATTAACTTCTCCGTTCTGCACTGTTTTCGTCTTCACCATCATCGTCGCCTGGGGATTCGTGTTCAATCTCACTTCACCTTAACAATCGCCCTCTGTTCTGTCCAGCTGACTGGAAAAGCTACACTTTTTGGAGCTCTTTTCAACAGGAGGGAGAATGCCCATGCATCATGGATCCATTGAAAATATAAGCCGCACAAACTATACACTTATTACACTTGAAATAGATTCTGATAAATCTACTGCTGAATCAAATGCCATTTAACCACGTAAAGAATTGAAATACCCGCGCTGGAAAATAATGGCACGTGCTACCAACTTAGAAATTGAGCGGGAAGAAAATCGGGCAATGTTGCCAACTCCATTTTAACTTGTATATTCCGGATGCGCGGAGTATTCGAGAAAATACGGTATAAAGTCGAATATTAAAAAAAGTTAATGGTTTTAAAGAAAAGTGCATTTCTTTTGTACATAAAGCAAATCCATTGCGTGACAGCAGATTGCTGGCCTCACATTCACATCCCTTAGCAGAGGTAAACGATCATCCTTCGAGTACAGGGGTAACATGTGCTTAGCAGGATGATACACTTAGCCATTATTGCTAGCTTGTAATACCGGAATTTGCTATTTACTAAATCTTTCCAAATTCATCACAATGCTGGGTGGGCACTGGTCCCTGTCCAGGTTCAAGCCATATCAGGGATTGATACCTTGGGCACCACATCGTGTCTCCCGAGGATATTCAAGAAATCAAGCCCAGTAGCATTGTGAAGATGGTCACTTTTTTTTTCTGTATGGAAGAGGGAACTGAAGCCTTCCATTGCAGCCTGAGGCTTATTGTGCTTACCACTCCTATTCTGTGAATGATTGGGTAGCCGAATGGCCGTGCTCTTGCACAAATACAGCATGCCGCACTATGAACTTAACCCGGGTTACTGTATGGACGATAAATGATGATATATGAATTAATGATGGCAAAACGAGTCAGAGGTCCAACACCGAAAGTTACCCAGAAATTCTGCTTCAATTGGTTGAAGGTAAACTCCGGAAATTTCTGCTGTAGAGTAGCCTTAAATTAAATTAAATTAGAAGAGCCTTAAAACCAAGACGGCAAACACCAACTGATACGAGACAAGGCCAAACCAAGAGAGGCACAGTTTTTCTTCCTTACTACAGACAAGTTACAGACCGGATCAGCAAGATACAACAACACAACGTGGAGACAATTTTCACTCCAACTAGGCAGACTCGTAACTGCTTACGGTCTGTCAAGGACAAACGTGACTGACTTTCATCAGCTGGAGTATACAGAATCCCGTGTTCCTGTGGGTCTGTGTACATAGGTACAACACAGCGTAGCTTCAAGACCCGAATCACCGAGCATAGAAGGAACTGCCGTCTAGGTTACGTGGACAAGTCAGCTGTAGCCGAGCATGCTTATAATGATGGGGATCACAACATCAGGTTCCAGGACACCGACATCCTAAGCAGTACGCCACACTTCTATGCCAGGTTACATCGGGAAGCTATTGAGATTCATAAACACAAAAACAACTTTAACCGGAAGGAGGAAGGACTCAAGGTCAACAAAGCTTGGTATCCGGCCCTCAGAAGCACACACATCAATCAAACCCTTTCTCCGACAATTAGACACTACGACAAACAATCAGAACACCGAAGCCACTGGTGCGGACCGCGACGACAACGACAAGCAACAACAGTCCCACACCTTAAATATCGACGTGCTACCAGTCTCAATGCCAGTTCCTGATACACACACCAGATCTCTCCGGACACGAGTACCACGCCACTGAAGATGTCCACCGGAGTAGTGGACGAAACGTTTGGTTGTAACACCGACAGACCATGGCCCTCTAGCCCGGAAAATACACATCCTATCAACACCGGCCGTGAAAGCCTACATTCCAAGACTGAGGTCATTATTTGTAGAATTAAAAGAGAAACCGTTTTAAAGTTGGAAGTATGAAACAAAATGTGATTACAAAGACAGGAGATCTAAACATATTAAAATAGAAGATGATGACAAAACAGAAATTTTCAATTTTCATGGTATAAGAAATATCCTTGGCTTGCAGGGTGCTCTGAGATAAATAAGTTACATTGTTTTATCTGTATTCTGTTTGGGGTTGAAAATAAGTGGTGATCATCTTTTTGCGGGATCTGTGCCACAAAAAATGCTGATAGAAAAGCCGATAAACAACTGCTGTATAAAAAAATACAAGGTAAGCAGATTTTTTCAGCCTACCCAGTACTTACACCTTAGCTTCACCACTGTTTGTCATGAATACGTTTATCAAAGGCTTACTATGCTTAAAAAGCAATGTCAATAGAAGACGTATTTACGTCAAATTCTTTGCAATCAAGGTTCCACTGTCAATTTTTCGTCATCTCATCATTCTGAAGCATCAGCCCTCTTGTTTCATGATTATTTCTCCTCTCCCCATCTAAGTCAGACGGACATAATGGCTGGCTTGCAGCAATACAAAATAAAACATAATATTCACACTGAGAATGTCAACCAAAGTTGATAATCCTTCACATAAGTGAGATTGTCGCCAATTGTCTTGATTTAACTCAGTGCGTAATTGAGTGACTTTTAGAGCACTGGGAATAATTAGAGTAACTGATTTTGATGCATTTGCAATTGCATTAGTTATGTTTATTAAATAACTACTGTATTTTATCACATAAGCCTCTCCTCATGTATTTGCCCTCCACCCACAAGATTTTTATTATGAAACAATTGAATTAAATATCGCATATTTTCCTCTCCTAGTAACATAGCATTCAAAGAATACTGGAATTTTCCTTCAACTAGTTCGCGGTGAAAAGTTTTCTATTTATTTTGCATGCGCAAAGGCCTAGGTTCAGTAAAATCTCATCTAATACATACTACATCTAAATGTTTCCATTTTTTATAGGAAAAATTGAAAACTGGTGTCACAGCATAAGTCACAATAGCGAAGTACAGTAACTAAGCACTAATGACTACTTTATAAATCCCTCTCAGAATTCCTCCCCTATTGTTTTCAGCAAACAATTTCAGGGGGAAAAAAAGAAGAAAATTACACGATAATACATGGTACTACACTGTGTTTACTTACCAAAAACATTTAATTCTTCTAAACACGAATTTCGTTCCTCAAAACCTTGAACCAGCAATATGACGAACTCATCAGGCATACAGCACAGCTGAAAACAGAGATTCTGAGAAGGCACCGAAAGAAAAGAAACAACTGTGTGGTATATATAGATATAGATATATATATTTATTGTTTATGTACTTAGAAAATGAATAACACATAGGATACACCCCAATCTATTTCTTGCAAGGCACACATCACCACGGCGCACCAGAGGGACGGAGGCTCAGAACATGATCGGCTTGTCTTTGCACTGGTCGATGACGTAGGCCGTGAAGCGCTTGAGGAACTTCGGATACTCCCGTTTGTACACAGCTCGGAGGACAGATGCAGGTGCCCACCCGCCTGGGTTCACTGTAAGTTACGTGATCCATACTCAACCCCTCATAGTATGTCCAATATGAAAATACAGTAAAACTTCATTTATACGTTTTTCAGGTAGGCTGAAGAAAAAACGCAGTAATTCTGTACAAAAGCATTACCAAAGGAAGGAAAATTTTCAGTGGAAAATGTCTGAATTGAATGCGTTATTCAAATAAACATATTTAAGGTCCAGGGGAATTCTATGTAGGACAGTGCGATGAATTCATATGTTAGCAATGCTGCAACATACAAATAGAGGGAATGTATTTCAAGAGGCATCCAAATGCAAATATGGCACGCTCAAGATCCCAGAGGATCTATATGAACATTTAGGCAAAAAGATTGGAGACGAAATAGTGAATATTTGGTCCCAAATTGGTGTTGTCTCCCAATTTTTCTTTTGTTGTCGGTACGTATAACCCGACTAGAAGCCAAGTAGGTACATAAATCATGCCTACCTTTGGTAGCTGCACAGAAATATAAAAAATGCTTAATTGAAATAAACGTATAACTGAAATGACATTAATTAATACCATATGAAATAGTATTTGAAAGCTATATGAGCAGAATGAGTCAATTTAGTAAAATTTTCACAAGAGAATTTTAGAACTTCATAGATAAGCCATCTTTCAATAGGTTATATAATACAGTACTCTAATTAACAACATACATTATTCTTGAAGAATATAAGATTATTTTTTAGGAAATCTTACCTGCTTACAGCCAAGGCTGACTAAAATATTACATTTCAAACTTCAATCACGAAAATTTTACGAAATTGATTTACCTTGTTCTTACTATGTAATCTTCATTATTATTTTACAAGAAAGTCTTTTGGACTGTTTACTTCTAAGGAATAAACCATACCCTCAAATTGTGATAACTAGGACTCGGAAGTTAATGAAATATCACTTCTTTTTAGACATCACAGACAATCCAGAATGCAATACAAACTTGTTTCACTACAACACGTAGTAATATAGGCTACTTTTATTTTGCATTTTTCGATCTTTTAATGTCTATTGGTAATTTTTTTAGGAAATGTTCTACTTTTTGCTGCATTTTTTCCCCTTTTCTGCTTATGAACGAACACTTTTTTACAGTGTAGTCGTAGTCTATATTCGAGAACCTACTGCAGATTGCTTTAAGCAATTTGATTGGTCTTATAAGAATTTTCCTTATGGTTGCATCAGTCTTGACTCCTGATCACATGTGTTACATGCTTCCCCCATGCAACAGAACAAATACTGCAGCCGCAGTGCCCACAATCAGATATTTTATCACACAACTGAAGACGTAAAAATGCCGAAAGTAAAACAAAGCAGGCTCCGATATAGCGCGGTCCGATTTATCGCAAATTCGTATTTAACATGGGAAAGTATGTCTTCCAGTAAAAAAAAAAAAAAAAACATAAAATATACAATACATTTAGTGTAAATCAATCTTTAAGAAAATCAATGTAAAAGATAATACTGCATAAAGCATTTCTGCAGTATAACATGCTGCATCAGCAGGTATATGCACAGTCCTTAGTGGACAACAACATTTTCTTCGGGGTTGTAAAACTGCATTCCAAAGGATTTTGCAAGCATAACGGGAAACAATTTGTGCCTTAACAAGTCATGAATGCATTTTGAAATTGACAGTAACAAATCGGTTTCACAGTGCGTAACTGATGAAGATATCATAAATGTTACATGGAAAATAAAAAAAAACCAACGATGAAGATGGCGGTGATGAAAATGTTGTAGAAGAGAAAGACAATATTACAAGAGTTACTGAAGTGATATCTCATCTAAATAATGTAATGTCTTGGATGGAAAGGCAAAGTGAACCAAACAGTGTTCATCTCCTCCATCCTACCAATATAAAACAATACGCGGAGAAAAAATGCAGTGATTTAGTCCACCAAACAAAACTTACGGACTTTTTTAAGTCGTGCAAAATCAGGATAGTTTATAAACAGTGAAACAGTGAAATGAACTATTGCTAAAAACAATACAATAACATATATTGTGGAATAAACTGCATAACTGGTGAGTGTCTAGTTTATATTACAGTACTATTACATTATTTAAATTCATGTAAAAAAGGTAAAGGTATCCCCGTAACATGCCATGAAGGCATTTGGGGGGCATGGAGGTAGAGCCCCATGCTTTCCATGACCTCGGCACTAGAATGAGGTGAATGAGGTGGTGTGGTCGGCACCACGCTCTGACCGCCTTTTACCTCCGGGAAAGACCCGGTACTCAATTTTATAGGAGGCTGAGTGAACCTCGGGGCCGTTCTGAAAGTTTGGCAATGAGAAAAAACCCTGTCACCACCTGGGATCGAACCCCGGACCTTTCAGTCCGTACCCAGCTGCTCTACCAACTGAGCTACCCGGCCGCCATTTAAATTCATGTATAGAGTTATAGTTCCTTAACATATGGACTATAATCACTTACAATATATCGCGGGGGTAAAGTATGTCTCCCAACAACTGCGCTATACTTATCAGGCTTTTACTTTTATTTGGAAACCACTGACACACAATGCGTGCAACTGAAGTTTATATACTACAGCATAAAATTGATGAATACAACACTACAATGTATGAAATCATTTCCAGCTTTTTAAGATTGCACAATCAGAACTTACCGACAGAGCAGTACGTGATCTTGCATGTTATATCATCGCGGGTGATTTTGGCGCCATCTTTGGGAGGGTCTATGAATGTCTGACATACCAGACACACGGTGAGGGTGACTCTGACACATTTGCCGTTGTTGCTCTGCTGGAAGATAAAGACAGTATCAGATAACCATCTAATGGCATACAACTTAGGTATATCGACATATTACAGAATGAAATAGTCT
The DNA here is from genome assembly GCF_040183065.1 of Periplaneta americana. NCBI lineage: Eukaryota > Metazoa > Arthropoda > Insecta > Blattodea > Blattidae > Periplaneta > Periplaneta americana. Next base: position 105,397,833 of record NC_091133.1, on the reverse strand, counting down.
TAGTCTCCAGAAAAATAAAACAATTCAAGTGCAGCACACATCTTCAAATCATCACTTCGATTTGATCGGATTCAATATGAGATAAAGGATAAATCAGAATGGCCCTACATTTAATCTAAATATAAAACTTTCACTATGATGTTACCGTTTTTTTTAATTTCTTAAACTTTTTACATGTTGTTCCTGATTTATTAGACCACAGGCTTCAGTTGTATCCGAGAGATGTCCTGAGAAGACAGCAGCAGCAGCAGCAGCAGCAGCAGCAGCAGCAGCAGCAGTAGTAAAATTTTAATTTTATTGAACAATGCTTTCAACTGATGAAGTTATTCAGTATTGAAATTCAACATCTGTGGGAAATGACTAATGAATTCTGCCAAGAGACTTCTATCAGGGACATGGTTCTTATAAATTCCACAAATCTCAGACACAGGACACCCAGTTTTACTTCCTCTCCAAAGAAAGTTATGTTAAGGACTTTCATCATCCTTGGCTAGCTTTGAACCTGCGACCTTCGGATTAAATGGCATAACTTTAGTCCCTAACTAATACCTCAATAAACTAGTGTTTATGGTATGCAGAAGTCAAGTAGGGTAGCTTAGAACTCCTAATTCGAATTATTTTTTCATGATATAGACTCTAATTTATTCTCCTGGTTTTTTAAGCTTTCGAAAAGCATGGTTTTAGAAGATACAGCTGTGTTTAATAGTGATAGAATTAAGGAGAAAATTAGAGAAGCTTTAAACAAATGATTTTGATGATTTTTGATTGACTGCATGTAATTCTGAAAATGTTTTGCAGCAAACTGTTCTATGGATTCAATAAGACAAATTCAAAAATCGGAACCTTTCGAAGAAAAGAAAACAATTTAGCTATTTATATTATTTCAATTTAATAATATATGCAGCAGAAACATGGAATATATCAGTATATTTGGTTATTTACCAGAAAACCTACACGAAAGAAGGAATAATTTTCTTTTGTTTCACTGGCTTCTGTGAGATGTACATAGTGATAAACAGGTGATTTTAGTTTGCAGCCACAAATACTTTCAACATAAAAACATAAAGCAAAGTCCACTATAGTCCATTGTAGTCTATTCAGTTTTTGTTTTTCACGAGAAATGAGGGGTATTTTGATTGGTGTTCATTATAGATGCCTGTTGCTAGTAACCAGAGTTGGGGTGTAGCCAATATATACTGCAGGGCTGTGTCTTCTGCAACTGGTACTGATGATTTTAATTTACTTCTTTTGTGGTTTATGGATGGACAGTATAGAAGAATGTGTTTCAGATCTTCATCATGATTATTACACCACAGACAAGTAGGATTATCAAAAAAGTGAAATCGGTGTAGGTACAATTGTGTGACAATGTGACCTGTTCTGGTTCTTGTTAAAAATGTTGTTGTTGTTGTTTTTGTTGTTGTTTTCTAATGCCAGGCGTTTGACAACAAAGTCATTTGACCTCTTGCACTCTAATATTTTTCAAAGATATTATCATGACCAGCCACTGAAGCACAGATTTTGAGGTGTTGCGAATCCATTTCTTGGTTTGAGTTGCACAATGAGCAGTTATTATATATTCCAATTCTATGCAGGTGTTTGGCCAAACAATCATGGCCTGTTGCCAATCTAAATGCAGCTACAGACGAAAATGTTTGAACATGTCTGGGCAAGTTTTTGTACATTTCCATTTTTTTGTACGGACTGTAAAATTTTTCATTTGTCAGAAGAGAGCCAATTGTTGATTCATAGGATTATAAAATGAGACTTTACTGAAGCAAAAGTACTGGATAGAGATATCACTTGAAGAGGTCTTGGCTGCAAATATGTTGCCAGTTTTTGCAATATTATCGACTTTCTCGTTTCCAGGTATACCACAATGACTAGGTATCCAATGAAATGTTATTTCCTTTTGGAGTTTTCTTACTTACTTACTGGCTTTTAAGGAACCCGGAGGTTCATTGCCGCCCTCACATAAGCCTGCCATTGATCCCTATCCTGAGCAAGATTAATCCAGTCTCTATCATCATATCCTGCCTCCCTCAAATCCATTTTAATATATCTTCCCATCTACGTCTCGGCCTCCCCAAAGGTCTTTTCCCCTCTGGCCTCCCAACTAACACTCTATATGCATTTCTGGATTCGCCCATACGTGCTACATGCCCTGCCCATCTCAAACGTCTGGATTTAATGTTCCTAATTATGTCAGGTGAAGGATATAATGCGTGCAGCTCTGCGTTGTGTAACTTTCTCCATTCTCCTGTAACTTCATCCCTCTTAGCCCCAAATATTTTCCTAAGAACCTTATTCTCGAAAACCCTCAATCTCTGTTCCTCTCTCAAAGTGAGAGTCCAAGTTTCACAACCATATAGAACAACCGGTAATATAACTGTTTTATAAATTCTAACTTTCAGATTTTTTGACAGCAGACTGGATGACGAAAGCTTCTCAACCGAATAATAACAGGCATTTTTGGAGTTTTTTTAATTATAAAATATACATGAGCAATTCTACATATCTGATCATTCAGCATTACATACGTGTGAAATCTGAGAATGACGTAAGCATAGTTTTGGAAACTATTTTCAGGAAGCAGTGCAAGCAGATGATTATTTCTCTTTCCCACAACAACTGCCTTTGTGAGATCAAGAAGGCAGTGCCGTCATCCCCTTACGAAATATTGACCGAAATTGAACCGAAATCAGAGTAAAATAATCACCATAAAATCACACCCCTATTTATAAATGAGTAAATGTAAAGAAGCCCAATTTTAAATAAGTAGGTCTAAACTGCAATAAATAGCTGTAAAGATCAAAACGAACCGGTATGATTTTTCTTTTCCGATGACAAAGGTAGATTTAATATAGAGAGAGTCACATTCTTTCCAGATGCAAACAAAAGCCCAATTACTTCCAGTTGAAAATTAGCACATTCCTACTCACTGGAAAATCTGAGTTGTCAGTAGAATGGTTGCAGACAATCCAGATGTCATGTCCGTCACGGTCATTGTGATCTGGAACCTGTCGCATATGTGACCAGAAGAGGGCATCTCGCTGTGATGCGGGCCAGATGCGTTTGTGCACTTGCAGGAAGACCAGTGTGTCATCTGCTATCTTCTCTATGACAGTCATCTGCTCCACTGTCGCTGTAAGCAAGACACTCATTTGTCACACTGTTACTTTGAAGTGAAATGAGCAATAAGAACTTGAGTGAGTGCTTATTGCACATATGGAGATAAATAAGAATAGAATACACCATTTATATGCAAACAATAATACACAAAACTACAACAAAATTCATGTATTTAGTATTTATTTATTTAACCTGGTAGAGATAATGCTGTCAGGCTATCACCACTAGATGATAGTCTTATTAACAGTGTGCAGAAGAGAAACAAAGAAGCAGCAGTTGCAAGATAGTGACACCTCTGCACGAGTGTACCATTGGTGACTTGATCCGAGCTATGATGCATGCTTTGCCTAGGACTGATAATGAAGCACCGCCAATCTACGACAATCTCCACTGGAACCAACACAGTGTTCAATACTTGTCTGTTCTTCAGAGAACTTCTGCACCCAATCGTAGACAGCTTAAGTGACAGGCAATGCTAACCAAATTACCATACACGAGCAGCATTTCTTTATGAATATCTTTTGCTGCCAGACCTTATGCCCAGAAAAATCGCACAATGGAGTGCTGCTTGATAATGGTAAACTCATGGAGAGGTGCCAGCACCTTGCAATTGCTGCTTCTTTGTTTTACTTGTGTCACCTGTGAGCACATCGATCTCAATAACTGGATAACACTGCCATCCAAGTGGTGAAAGCTTCAGGCGCTCATTAAAAATGTAGGTCACTACTTCAATTTTTAATTTACTGATTTGCCTGTGTAAGTTACAAAGTTACAAATATCAATGTACGGAAATACAGATTTCATAGGAAGAGGAAAGAAAAAGATTCAGATAAACCATTTGGACATACAGTAGTTCCCTATAATGTGACAGTGTAACAGACTGTCATTCATAAAGGAAGGCCAGTGAATCTGAAGTCAGTCAATTTATGCTTACAAGTTTAACACAAATATTAAGAACTTGTTAAGCAACATCGAAAATGCAGAGAGATCAGATGAAGTGTGGACAGGAGTGATGGGGGTTTTCACTGTGCGCTGCTGATGCTCTAGCAGTGGGGAATGGACAGTGTAGAGTTGCAATGATACAACTGTACACGTTTCTGTAACGATGACACAAGCATAAGACATTTATTTTAAGGTGATAGGCTAATAGATAGATAGATATTTGTCATCAACATTTATATTAGTTATGGTGTACCACAACTTATGTATACGGGTTTCACCATAACTTTCTATTAATATAACTACAATTAGCATGCAATCTCGACAGCCTACTCATCTACTCTCGCTATTAACTTAACTCCAAACAGTCAATTTCTTCTTAATGATCTTACATGTCCACCATCTGTTCGTTACACACTTACGTTCCTTTCAGCATTCTAATCTTGCTAACTAAATTTATACATAATTCCATCTTTCTACATTACATCTAACTCTTAACACTTCACCCGGTTATAATCATTGGGATATTTTTTCTACCTAATACACGTCATTATAATCTTATTAAATCTTGACATGAGTATCTAGTTCACTCTAGTTTGATCATTCATTTCTTAATCACAATCAACACTCAGAAAAAACCATAGATAGACTAATTTTAAACTAATACTCCAGGCTTTAATGGTGTTCAATGTGATACAAGATTGATGGGTTTTTGCATAACATTACAGATGGAGAAAAACTCAATGTTTCAGAACTACATATCACTTCCATCATCAGCAAAGGCAAGCTTTCATCCAAGACTGGACCTGCTTCGAAATGCTGAATATTTTTATACGTATGACGAGCTGCCAAAACAGAAAAATCTCATACTACAATGATAACAGAAGTTCTACTGTAACAATAAAATGGATACAAAGTTGTATTACATTATTATTTACTTCTACTGTAACAACTAGTTGATCATGAATATAGTTGCATAAATCATGTAATGTAATGCGTTGACTAGATGGATACTTACTCTCCCATTCCATGCGAACATCTGGTGAGAAGAAGTAGTGGCACATCTCATGTCCAGTCACGCCCCTCACGACATGACATGCTTTCAGGGGATCCACCACCATGCCATTGGACTCTTCTTCACGCTTGTACATCTTCATCTCACCATCCTCTGCGAACAGTTGCCATCCGCCCTCTCCCACCCCCAGCCGCGCATAGCGTAGTTGTTCCACTGAGATCCGGTCAATCTGCAATTCACAGATCATAACAGGTACTAACTGCAGCAAGCAAAATTATGTTCTGAACTATGTAAGGTGCAGCACACATCGATAACACCAGAAACATGGACATTAAGGTGAAATGAAGAGAAATGATTCGAAGCATTTGAAATGAGGATATGGGGAACAATGGAGTGTGTGGACAGTGAAGCTGTGCTAGGAAAAATGGATGAAAAAAGAATAATGCTGTAACTGGATCAGGAAGAGAAAAAGAAATGGGTTGGACCACTGGCTAAGAAGCCACTGTCTACTGAAGGATGCACTGGAAGGAATGGTGAATGGGAAGAAAGTTTGGGGAGAAGAAAAAAATGTTGTTGTTGTTTTCTAATGCCAGGCGTTTGACAATAAAGCCATTTGACCTCTTGCACTCCAATATTTTTCAAAGATATTGTCATGGTTAGCCTCTGACGTACAGATTTTGAGATGTTCTGAATCCATTTCTTGGTTTGAGTTGCACAATGGACAGTTAGGAGACTGATATATTCCAATTCTATGCAGATGCTTGGTCAAACAATCATGGCCTGTTGCCAATCTAAATGCAGCTACAGACAATTTGCGTGGTAAATCGGGAATTAACTGTGGATTATGATGCAGAGAGTTCCATTTTTTCCCTTGAGATTGTGTTAGCAAATTTTGTTTGTTGAAGTCTAAGTATGTAGATTTAATAAATCTTTTCACAAAGTAATACATAGATTTAGTAACAGGTCTGTAAGTAGCAGTGCTGCCCTTTTTTGCTAAAGCATCCGCATTCTCGTTTCCCAGGATTCCACAATGGGATGGTATCTATTGGAATACAATTCTTTTATGGGGTGTTATTAGTTGAGAGAGCATTTTGTTTATTTCTGCTATTTGAGATGAAGGTGTGTGTCTAGAGACTATTGATAGAATAGCTGCTTTGGAGTCTGGCAATATAACTGCATTTTTTAATTTATTGATGTGGCAGAGAAGATTCCTGAGACTTTCACTTATTGCAGTGATTTCTCCATCAAAACTTGTTGTTCCATACCCAAGAGATCTATAAAGTGAGAAGAGACAGCACGTAACACCTGCACCGGCACATTGTTCTCTGGAGATCAAGGATCCGTCGGTGTATAAATGAAGCCAGTTTTGTGGAGGGTACCTAATATTAATTGTCTCTAAAGACAACTGTTTCATTATTTCAGTGCTTACTTCTGATTTCAGTATTTCTTCTGTTAAATTTAGATTATATTCTATATTTAATAGAGTTAAAGGGTTAGAGTTAATAAATAAAATAAAGCTTTCAAAAAATGTATTCACAATAAATTAACAACAATCAAACACAAAAACACAAATACTTTCATCCACAATAAATTTTCTCCTGGAACAGGATGCATTTCAAACTCATCCTATGCGAACGCACTGCATGCTTGTCAAGTGTATTGCTTAATTGGCCATTTACATGACATCCTGCAACATTCATAGCATGCGTCAGTAAATTATCTGCCTTTATTTTGTATGATACGTGGTTTGTTATAAACATCGTACCTGCTATCACTATCAACTTCTTCATTCTATACTGTTTTCATCATCATCATCGTCATCCGAGCATTCATCCAGCTGATTGTAGATGCTACACTTTTTGACGCTCTTTTCAACAAGAGGGAGCAAAATGCGTGCCCATGCATCATGGATCCATTGAAAATATGAGACTCACAAACTATACATTCATCACATTTGAACTTGATGCTTACACATGTATCCAAAGGCCATTTAACAATTTTAAGATAATGGCATGTGTTACCACTTTAGGAGTTGGGTGGGAGGAAAGTCTGGCAGTGTTTCCAACATTTCGAATAAGTCATACATCCGTATTTTTAATTAAATTTGTATGTTTTGAAAAAAAAAAAAAAGTGCATGGGGTATTCGAGAAAATACAATATTTAACTGCATTATTTATTCATAATCATAACTACTGCCATAACCCACATGTCAGAAGGATGAAAGGTGGACTAACGATTCACTTACCAAAAAAATATTAAAGAATTTTCTGGCAAGGAATTACATTTTGAACCCAGTCACGTGAATACAGATTCTAGTCAGAGATGTAAATAGGGACGTTTGGTTCTCTCACTGTACTCATAAGTCACATAGTGATATAGGTTCAGTTTGTACTTGTATTTCAATATACAGCTTTATCTTCCATGGACTTCGGAATGTTTTCGTAACAAGCTGTTACAAACAGCTGTTTGACTCCTAGAATGACTCACACTAACCTCGTGGGCTAGGCTGTGTAAAGTGTCAACACTCTTCTCTCTCAAACGTCAATGTTCAAGAATTTTTAATCCTGCAGTAGAAATATAAAGTAAGGTTTATCTTACATTAGTTGCTTTTTACGTAAATAAATGTGTGGAGATATCGTCTATAAATGCGTCAAGTGATTGGTTCGGAGAAAAAAGCGCGCACATGACGTAAATGATCTATATAAACTTGTTCAGTATGTTGAACAATAACAATAGTAGTAGTGATGTATAAAATTGAGTGGATGCATTATAGACAAAATATTTACGCCAACAGTGACGTCTTTTGTTATCGACTCATAATCACGTCATAAACATAAGATAAGGTCAGTTTGTACTGCTCTCAAATTATCATGGGTGCAGTACTTATTGAGATTGTCGTATTCAACAAATAAATTGTGTGTCATGCATCATTATTCAAACTGATAAAAGATAACATACAGAGGCAATACCATTTAAAATTAGATTATAAAAAAAATCTGCGTCATAAAATGACACACACTTTTTCATTGTATGTTTCACGATTTTTGCATCAATTCAGTTCTTCTACCATATTGAAAATTATATTATTGTTCACTGGAGTTGGATCTTCAATGCTTTAGATTCCTCAATTGAGAGTGATTAATTCAATTCAATCCTCTTAATGTATCCAGCTGTTTGCTGACAACATGAAGTCCACTATATTCCACTGTAGTCTATTCAGTTTTTGTTTTTCACGAGAAATGAGGGGTATTTTGATCGGTGTTCATTATAGATGCCTGTTGCTAGTAGCCAGAGTTGGGGTGTAGTCAATATATACTGCAGGGCTGTGTCTTCTGCAACTGGTACTGATGATTTTAATGTACTGCTTTTGTGGTTTATGGATGGACAGTACAGAAGGATGTGTTCCAGATCTTCATCATGATTTTTACACCACAGACAAGTAAAATTATCAGGAATGTGGAATCGGTGTAGGTACAATTGAGTGACAATGTGACCTGTTCTGGCTCTTGTTAAAAATGTTTGAACATGTCTGGGCCAGTTTTTGTACATTTCCAGGTCATTTGGTTTCTTTTGTACAAACTGTAAAATTTTTCCTTTGTCAGAAGAGAGCCAATTGTTGATCCATAGGTTTGTAAAATGAGACTTTACTGAAGCAAAAGCACTGAATAGAGATATCACTTGAAGAGGTCTTGGTTGCAAATATGTTGCCTGTTTTGCAATATTATCAACTTTCTCGTTTCCAGGTATACCACAATGACTAGGTAGCCATTTTTTTTTTTATTTTATAGAAATTACACAGGATGAGAGTAATTAATAATTCTTGGAAAAGGGCTTGATACTTTTTAATTTTTAGAGAGTTCTCTTTTTCTTTCTTTCCTTTTCACTGGTGAATTCCACTTCCATTATATCAGTATTTATGGGGTCATGCAGTATATTCATCTGTGTTCCATATTTTACAGAAACCCATTATCTTTCACACAATTAAAAATTACTGTCACTGTTCACTCAGAATGCTTCCAGTGAAAGAACTCCACATGTCTAAATAAAATTGGCAAGATTTGGTATTCCCCAGAAAAATAATTTATTTGAACTGGAAATTCATTATTTTGGTCTTAAGATATGGCCAATGAGGCACGGAATATATTAGTAAAATATTATTAAGTGCAAACAACCTAGTGCTACAAACAATTGCAACTGTAACTATTAAAGTACCTACAGCCTGAGGCTCAGTGTGTTTACCACTCCTATCTTGTCTTACACAGAGGGAGAGCCTTTAATTCCTTCCCTGTAAAGGCTTAAAGGGACCAACTTGGACAACTGCCTAATATTCCATCCCTCACCTTCTCGTGGTGCAACTGTTAGTAAACATATGACATTCGATAATGCTTCATGAAATTGATACTAAAACTATGTGTTGTACTAGTAGACTATATTGTAAATCTCGTCTGTATATATTTAATCTAAACTGTGACTATAAATTAAGACTTTATAATAGTATTACATTTTTTGACTTGTTCCATATTCTTGCTGTAAAGCAATGTATGAATACCATGGAATGTTAATAAATACAATACAATAAAATACAATATCTATGTAGGGAGGGGCTACTCATCAGTCAGTACTGATCAACTTGATGAGTTTAATGACCGAATTTAGCATTCTTCTCTTCTATCCAATACGAAATTCCCCCTTTATACTTTTCTATCCAGACCTCTGGCTGAACTCTTATTTTCTTTGACCCTGACAGTACTAGCGCACTCGAAGTGTAAGGGTTCACTTCCTCTCTTTCTTCTACTTTCCTATATATTTCTCCTGTTCTTAATGCTGGCACTCCAAACTGTCCTCCTACGGCTAAAGGGGAGTATGATTGGTGATCATCACAATCTCCCAATTAGGTCCAATGGACCCATTGACCAACAGCAGATGTGGTCCCCACACACATTCTGGGGGTTGTGTGTGGATGAAGTGGCCACCAAAACGTCAAAACATGGTGTCCACTTGAATCGGCTACAAGTTGGCATTTTTTATGCGACTTACAAGAAGAAATGTATTTAGATCATTTTAATATTGTACTTCAATATCTCATCTTGAAAATATCTATGAAAAATAATGGAGTGCGAGAAGACAAATGGCTTTGTTGCCAATTGTCCAGCATTAGACAACTCTTAGTTTGTGAATGATTTTCGTTACTGAATGGTCACACTCTTGTACATTACAGCATTCTGCACTGTTTGACTTAACCCGGGCTATGGTAATGGCATGTGAAGGTATGAGGCGAAATGAGTCAGAAGTCCAAAGTCAAAAAGATATCCAGCAATTCTGCTTCAATTGATTGGTTGAGGGAAAAACGTCAGAAAAAAATCCGTACAGAGTAACAAAGATACTTAGTCGGAAGGGTGATAGTTGTTCCATTATATAACTGACTCTATGGCCATCTATAGGAGGGATGAATATCACTAGAGTAGCAGGGCTGGGGCACTGGCCTGATTTTTTTTTTTTTTTTAAGGGAAAGGAAGAAACAAAATATTTACAAAACTTTTTTCTTCTACATTCTGTTAAATGGCATACTACTGAAAGAGTAATTAGATTTTGACTAAAGTAACCTACTTCTTACAAGTTTCTATAAATACGATTTTCAGTTAATTAGGCTACACTACACTGACTTAGTTATATCTGCATATTAATTTTTCTTAAATATAGTTTTAATATTTTCACTACGCCTACAGAATGCCTACATTTATTTTTAAAATTACATCATACTTTTTTTATGAACTGTAAGTATTATTAAACATGTTTATAAACTAAGGCTTTTTTTTTATTATTTCTCTTGCCCAAGTAATATTTCAATTTCAGTAATAAACAAGACTGCCAGACATTGTAATGAAATTTCATAAGCTCTTTGTCTTAGTATGTATTTAAATTATAGAATTTTAACATTCATTAAAATTTCAGCAAGGATGGGAAGACCCTGGAGGGAGGGAAGGCACAATTCCTATGGGTGGTCCTGTTGACTCAAATCAGATTAACTTTGACAAAAATAAACACAGAATGTAAATATTAAAGTTGCTTTATTTAATTATAGTGACCTATCAATTGATGCTTAAAATTTGCAGAGCTTCTTCAAAATACATATATAACAATTTCTTGCAGAACCACTGAACTTCGGCTGAGACATTCCACAATGTCTCACGACACAATTTTAATACTATGTGTGCATATGTTCCTCAGATTCGTAGTGAGAGCCACAGAAAATATCTCACCTCTGGCCACAGCCGATGTTGTGTTGCCTTGGAGATAGTCTTGCTTGTACCAATGACAGACAGCTGCTGTTGCTTGGTTTTTAACCTGTCTCGCAGCTCCATCTCCTCATCCATCTTGTCCAGTCCTGTCTCCACTGCATCATAGAACTCCTCATCATTCAGAGCGCTATGGGGTCCCTCCTGCAACAATAAAATGCCATTCATGTCATATAATCAGCAAGGTTTCTGTTTTAATATTTATTAGGAAGAAAAGAGGTATCGGTAACTTGAAATAAAATAATGAAAGTTTTCAATTCTAAAAGTTCCAGCAGTTGCTATGTTACTATATGAGTCAGTCATGGATACTTAGGGGAAAGACGAGGAGAGAGAGGGGAAAGAAATCTACTTATAAGAATTTCTTAAGGACAATTTAAGAATGTAGAAGGCAAGTTACACTAGAATACCAGAAAAGTACATAAGAAAAACAGCTGCAGTCACAAGAGAAGAATTGCAATTTAACCCAATGGACTCGTATTTAATTTCCCTGCACTCGCATTTAATGTCCAGTTTGCAGAGTGATGTAAAAATATTGATAGAAAAAATAACTACGCAAGATTTTATGATGTAAAATTTATCACAAATTACGTCGAAAGTATGTGCTTACTGATTAAGATGTCTTACTAAGATATTTCGGTGTAGTAAATATCGTGCAACCACAGCTCGTCAAATGATGTGATTGGGTTAAATCAAATGACTCTAAACAGACATTTCTCAAAGTTTAATCACTAATGATTATAATAATAGCCTAAAATTATTATTACTACAATGTATTATTATTATTATTATTATTATTATTATTATTAAATATCTAAAATAGAAAATATTTTTCTTGCAGATCAATGAACGTCCAATGAAGAGATGGGCTGAAAACTTTTGTGGACCGTAACAGCCCTTCTGGGACTATAACCCATATGGCTGATGATGATGTATCACTTTCGTCACTGGATTTTGTGTGTTGTGTGTTCACAGAAAAAAAAAAAATACCGAAATGGACTAAATGCACAAGCAGAAATGAGGTTACAACTTTCCACCATAAAACCAACACATTTATCCCAATGACCAGAATTATTGAGGTATTAGCTTTCATATCGTTATCAATTATTAAATACTAATAAAAATATAATAAATTCGTATCGTAAAGACTTTTATTTCATTATTTAGTTCATATAGAATTTCATAGTACTGACTATATTCAATACCCTGTGTAATTTCAATAAAATTGAAAGTTCAAGATTTTGACAACATATGTGCATTATTAATCCAGTTTCAATTTTGTAGTTAACCCATTTCAATTAAAGTTTAATAATACGCTATTCATAAATAATAATAATAATAATAATAATAATAATAATAATAATAATAATAATAATAATAATAGCAGCAAAACAAAGAAACTGAATTAAGGGTTTTACGGCTAACTATAGGCTAAAAGGGATTCCTTGGTGAAAACATATCGACAAACACTGCTCTAGACCAATTAGAAAAAAAAAAAAAAAGAGTTTATGAAACCCTAAACACAGGAGAAATATTGGAATAACTCTGTAAACAGCGAAGATATACTTGTGTAACATTTATTATAACATATGGCAAAGATGAACATAATGAAAAGACCTATCGCAGTATTTTTATACAGCAATTAAAATTAGATAAATTAGAAGTGTATACATGATTCTAAATTCAGCACTGCTAATGGCGAAGTGCCTTCAGTTGCGGTTTATTCTAACAAATGAAGGATACTTTGATCAGTGTTTATGATAAATGCCTGTCACCAGTAACCAGTCAGGATATGCAGAACAAAAGTGTTCCAAATCTTTGTTATGACTATGACTGTACACCATCAAATAGGAGTAGGCCTATCAGAAAGGTACAATTGGTGTAGTTATAGCTGTGTGACAATGAGACTTCTTTTCAATAGTCTCTCATTTGAGACCTTTGGAGAGGCCAAGATGTAGATGGAAGAATAATATTAAAATGGATTTGAGGGAGGTCGGATATGATTGTAGAGACTGGATTAATCTTGCTCAGGATAGGGATCAATGGCGGGCTTATGTGAGGGCAGCAATGAACCTCCGGATTCCTTAAAAGCCATAAGTAAATAAGTCTCTCATTTGAATAATGAAAGGCAGCAGTTACCAATTGAACTATTGTCCACAGACTCCTAAGCAACATGTTTTTTCAATGGAATTTAACTAAGCTTAATTTTGTCACATCCCAATTTTTATCAGCTTGCTGGAATATTTTTTATTTAACTTAAACTTCTGAGACACAGAGTTTAACAGAAATGAATTTACCTGAGACTTCTTGGCTTACAATTTTGCATACCTATTTGATATTTTCAATTTTTTAATCTAATCTTTAGGGTCTAACTTCAGTTGTATTCAACATTCAGGATAGACTGAAGCAATGATAACAAAATTAAACTTGCGGTCACGCTGAGAGAATTTGATTCATTTCCAACCCTCAGTGACTTTCTAACACATGATGAACTATCATCCAATATCTTTGGAAGTATAACAAACCATCTTCATTGATTAAGATTACATTAGAACTAAGGGAATATTATTCTTTCTGCAGTGGAGGAAAAAGAAGTATGAAAAATTTCCTCTTGGTGACAAATAATAGTTTGTCCATAAAAAAAGGTCTGACAGAATTATTACAATTATCTTCTGATTCGAGCTTAAAAATCGTGTTTCTTACAACATTCCTGCTACAATCTTGATTGTATTTACCACCCATAGTAAATTTTTCACTTCCTGAACAACAAGTATAGAAGTAAACTTAATGTTGAGGTAGACTTTCGACTTAAGAGGGTCTACAACCAAACCAGTCTTTGCAAAGCAACATCAATCATCCCACTGATAACCTCAGGATAAGTCTAAAAAACTGGTTTCATTTTGACGGCAAAGATATGATATAACATAAAATAAATTTATATATTTTATGTACTGTATTTTCAGATTATATTCAAAAGCTAAAACTGAAATTTAATATCTCTGTTTAATTCACTACCTTATGCAAATATATTCAACGAGTAGAACAAGATTACCAGCCAAAATTATACAAAACATTTTGGAGGTCCGTGCCACTAAAAGATTAGGCACCAGTGATGTACGGTAATTATAAAATGGGTGCTGAAAACAGCATGAGAATCGCGATAAATAGTAACGCACTGTACCTTTAATAAACACATAGAGGATGGAGCTACAAGGTGGGGCTATTTAAGAGAACTAGTTTTAATTAGAGATTAGGGAAAACACGGAAATTTTACTTGAAGCAAGTAACGCGATCGGTTTGGAAGTAAATCCCGAAAAGACAAAGTATATGATTATGTCTCGTGACCAGAATATTGTACGAAATGGAAATATAAAAATTGGAGATTTATACTTCGAAGGGATGGAAAAATTCAAATATCTTGGAGCAACAGTTACAAATATAAATGACACTCGGGAGGAAATTAAATGCAGAATAAATATGGGAAATGAGTGTTATTATTCGGTTGAGAAGCTTTTATCATCTAGTCTGCTGTCAAAAAATCTGAAAGTTAGAATTTATAAAACAGTTATATTACCGGTTGTTCTGTATGGTTCTGAAACTTGGACTCTCACTTTCAGAGAGAGAAAAAAAGGTTAAGGGTGTTTGAGAATAAGGTTCTTAGGAAAATATTTGAGGCTAAGAGGGATGAAGTTACAAGAGAATGGAGAAAGCTACACAATACAGAACTGCACGCATTGTATTCTTCACCTGACATAATTAGGAACATTAAATCCGGACGTTTGAGATGGGCAGGGCATGTAGCACGTATGGGCGAATCCAGAAATGCATATAGAGTGTTAGTTGGGAGACCGGAGGGAAAAAGACCTTTGGGGAGGCCGAGACGTAGATGGGAGGATAATATTAAAATGGATTGGAGGGAGGCGGGATATGATGATAGAGACTGGATTAATCTTGCACAGGATAGGGACCGATGGCGGGCTTATGTGAGGGTGGCAATGAACCTACAGGTTCCTTAAAAGCCATTTGTAAGTAAGTAAGTAAGTAAGTTTTAATTAGAAATTACTCATTAATGAAGTTCATGGCGAAAATAGTGAAGCTAGCAACAATTGCTTTATGGTATTGGATTTAATTTGAAATAGAATGTTATGGTTATAACACGGAATGATTCAGACTTTAACAACTTTAATGGATGAAGAAAGCAATTTTCATTCTGTAAGGTTTCATTAAGAAACAGTCACCATATTGGTCAGTTGAATAATCACCAGTGGCGGCTGATTGGCTGAAGTAAGTGACACCGGGCCTCAGTCACTTTGCTTCCTTAAACTCAAAATGTTAGTGGTTTTAGTCGTATATAACATATTATATTAGTTATTTCAATGAAGCGTATAGAGTTGTAGAAGTAGAAAACTTTGTGATGTATATAGACCTGTCTTGAAGTAAAATTTGTTCCTGAGGCCAGGATCGCTCGTGCCGGGTCTGGCTTCTACATTTCGTATGTTTCCACGGGTTTTAAGGTTGCACTCAGAAAGCTGAAACTGAGGCACATTTCTTGTGGCCTACCAGGTATTCCCGCACCCATCAGCCTCCACTTCTCCCATTCAGAACCCGGTCTTTTGTCAATGCTGGTCTCAAGTGTTGGTTGGAATGAGAATAACAGTGGTGAATCGTCGCGTGGTCCACTGTGGTTATGTGTTTCGGGAAAATAGAAATCGAAGGAAATGCGAGAAATAATGATGATAATTGTAATAAATTCATTGTTAGAGTATCGTTATCAATAGGAAATAATATTGAAAAAAGTAAAGTTTTAAATTAAGACAGACCTACGCCATCACTGACAATTTTTCAGAAAGATAATCTTAAAACGCGAGCTTTCAATGCATCCTGGTGTGAGTAACATAAATGGGTCTTTGGTAACGTGGTACGAAATAAACTTTTCTGCTGGTCGTGCTTGTTGCTGTCAAAAAAAAATAATAAAAAAAAAATAATAATAATAATAATAATTCGAAATTTTCTCGGGCTTCCAGCCAGGTCATAAGTTGGTGATCCACCGACGTTTCGAGGATGTTCATCTTCCTCATCTTCAGGGTTAAATGATATCTGAGGGTACCCAGCTCCTTAATTTATAGTGCCAGAGGGAGGAGTTAGCCGATTGGCTGTTATTAGTGCGGACCACGGCGAGAACGCGGCTGACGTGCTTCAGTAGTTATTTAATAATAATAATAATAATAATAATAATAATAATAATAATAATATAGTAATAATGTCAATCATAATAAAGTATCATCAATAATAAACATTTTGTATGGAAGGTAGCCTGCTTAAATTACTTACTACAGGCCTCACCGAGGATTTCGGTCACCAGCTGCTACTGATAACCACAAGGGAGTCATGAAAACCATATTACAGTCTTACTAATAAACCGTGTATAGTTTTTATACGAGACTTATGCAGTGTTGGGACAGAAAACGCTACTAATAAACCATGCATAAGCGGTGGATGTATAAACAGGCTGTAACTATACAATGGGAATTGCTTTACAGTAGTTATATACACGAAACCCCTTGTTTAAGCGTTGTATATAGAGAAAAAATGGCCGCCCCTCTAACAGCTGTTCGTATCGACTATCATTTTATGATGATGGATGCCTTGTAACCACAGAAGAACACACCAAAGAGCACAGAATAAGTAGAATATTATTGCTGTAGCTTATATTCTTTGACCAAAATATAGTGTGGTAATCGATCAGAGCCACTTGTACTATCGATTCTTAACACGGCACACTAGACCGCTCTACCGGATGCAATAGAGAATCTCAGATATTCTATTACCTTTCGTAATGAAGTAATGACGAAACGATGACGTAGTTGTGTAACCGTTATACTGTTATACATGACGTATGTAGTGATTATTAGTAAGGAATTTACACACGACTTATAAACGTGCTACTCATTGTATAAGTATAAGAGAGTTAAACGTCTGTATATAGAGTTTTTATATATATATGTATATATGACCAGCCTCATGGTCTAGTGGTCAGAGCTTCTGGCTATAGTTCATGAGGTCCTGGGTTCGATTCCCGGTTAGAGCACAGGAATCTTTCCTTAAAGGGGATTATTCCTGTGTTCGTCCATGGTCTGGAATTAGGTTAAGTTTAGATATAAGACCTCTCCTGGCACCACATTATCATAATCATCCTATCACATCATCGGGGTAATGTAACTCTGCCTTCCAGGCGCCCCAACCTCAGAAGTGGGTTACAATTAAGCCACGGCCAGGAGAGAAGACCAGAAATGTCGAAAAGACAACCTGGTGGCATTGGATTAAAATAGAGTTTTTATTAGTAAGACCGTTAAAGTCTACAGAGCAAAAAGGTTTGTATAACAACTCTGACAAATAATAATACACACCAACGCCATGAACCCAATCCATCTTTGTAGTATGTTTCCTAATTTGCTGGTGCTAAGAAAGACAGTGCACCTGAGTAACAGCAACTGTCGCTACGAAACCAGAAAACTGCTTTATTTCTGTTGTTGCAATCCAATACCAACTTAGGTTTCAAGGTTGGAGAAATGTTTGATTTATGATAATTTAATTCATATATTGATATACAGTGAAAACTGTTCAAATCGGAACCTGAATAATCCGGAAGCCTGTCTATTTCGGAACAATTTATTGGTCCCGGCGAAATTCATATGTATTATGTGTAATTTTTCCTGAATAAAACGGAAACTGTTCAACGCGGAAACGGAAACTGTCTGCTACTGTTCAAAACGGAAATAATATTTTGGACACACTACTTTAATGTAAACTATATTTTGAAACAGTATGTACTTTCAAGGAATATACGAAATACGTAGGTCATTAAGATAAAAACAAGTTTTCTTTCTAAAATTTTTGAGGGTGCGAGGGTGTGTTGGCCTGGTGGTCATAAATTTATTACCCTATTGACTAGGCAGACGAGTCCCTTCAAAGATGTTCATTGCTTCGCTCCTGTATACTGTAGTAGCTGGGTACAATGCAAGTGTATTAGTGATTTCGTGATAAAAAAGTTGCGTAAAAATGTTGCACTATCATTAATTGATAAAGTAAAAGTTATCGAGGAAAATTAGAAACGAAGAGTATGGAAAACAGTATTGAAATTTATGAATGGAAAACTCAGGTGTAATGTAACACTTTCAAAAATAAAGGCCGTATCATGAGTGAGTGGCGTGCGGTCAATAATGGTGACATAAAAGGAAAGAGAAAATAACTGGTTACATAGAAATAAATGAACTGTTGTGGGAGTGGATTCTTCTTGCCCTTTCAAAGAGCATGCCAATTTCTGGATCTATTCTGCAAAGCAAACCTTAAACTGGCAAAGAAATTAGATAATCCAGAATTCAAGACTTGTAGGCTCCTAGCCCAATTAAATAATGTGCTGTGATACACAGTAAAGTATTATATTATAGTGTTAGATATTAAATTTAGTGTAATTAATGAACTTTATAGTGTTTAATGAGTTACGATACAATTTATACAGAAAATGAGATTTTCATCAAGATTATTCACCAATTAAATAAGCGACATGAAGCTGATTTAAGTCAGTAGTGTTAAACGGAATATTTTGTAATTCCTACAATTTGCGGCATGCCATTTTGTTTTTCATTTATACAAATGATAAAATATTTCATTTTAACGTCACACCTGAATAACACGGAAACCTGTCCACAACGGAAAAAAAATTAGGACCATGTCACTTCCGTCTTCAACAGATTTCACTGTATTACATTTGTATTTTATTGATATTTATGGGCCCTCTTGTCCGCGATCCTGTTTCTACCTCTACACACAACGGCAGACTCATAAGACAATACTTCACCCAGGAATCCTGCAGTATGTACACTGCAGATGGCTGCAACACGCTGTGCCTCACCTCATAGTCAGGGCTACCGTGCACGACCAGCCTGTGTGACGCTGCCTCCTGCCGCGCCGCCCTGTACAGCTCCTCTGTCTTGCGTCGCCGCTCTGCCTCTCGCTCCAGGCGCCGCCTCCAGGTCTCCTCCCGCTGCCCCAACAGTTCCAGGCAGTGCTGCAGGGTGGCCAGCACTCCTGCCGTTGTGGCCTTGAAGGTCATAGCCTCTCCTTTGAAATCGATGGCGTGGGCACCATGCTGCGCCGCAGTGTCTGATCCCACCATGCAGTTCACACAGCTTGCATTTTCACAGCAAGGTGGCATAACTGCACACATGCAATGTAACATAACTGAATAACTGTTGATATTTAACATATGGGAGTAACAACAGGACTTGCAAAGAATATACAGTAGAACTTGGTTATAACGACATCCAAGAGACCTTGAACATTATGTTGTTATAAACGAGTGTCGTAGTAACCGAGATTAGTATTATCAGTCTAGTGAGGTGGAAAATGAAAAATAAACTTAATTAGGCTTATTTTAGGTTTATGTATTCACTTTTAAGCCTACCATGAACATAATAAAGTGGACATTCAATAAAATTATAAAAGAGTATTCTGTATTAAAACAGTTTGTTCAGTACTCACTAAACTTCTTTACTTAGGAGTCAAGTAATCAGTCATTTTACTCTGTTGTCTCCTACTTGCCGAATACACACTTTCTAAATTACGTCCTACGAGTATGTTTATAATTTCAGTTACAATTTCACTGCTCCCTCCTCTAGCTTCGATCCATTCTGTTCAAATGCAGCAACAATTTTATCCTTGCTCTTCCAAATCGTTTGAATTGTGAAATTAACTAGGCCAAACTCACAACACATGTAAGCTTTTTTAATTCCATTCTCAATTTGATGAATCACTTTAACTTTTTCTTCGAATGTTAAAAACTCTTCTTTTAGTGGCCATACTGCGTTAAAATGCGTCCATTTAGTGAAAACTTCTTATCGAAATTAAACGCAAGCAGCTACTATTAATACCGTATGAATTCAGGTGGGTTACAATGAGGTGGGGAATCTGCCTGCATTTCAGGGGTCTATGGCAGAAGGAGACAGTAAAGAATATGCCAGGTTACCAGATTTCAACAAAATATATCTTAAAATACTTTGGATCTTAGAAAATCGTATTCCAAACTGAGGTTGAAAATGACGTTATATGCAAGGCAGATGCATATACGTTTGTTGTATTAAGCAAGGTAGAAAAGCTTATGTCTTATGGAGAATTAGTTGGGACCACAGAATATTTGACGTTATAGGCGAGGTGTCGCACAAAACGAGGTCACTATAACCAAGTTCTACTGTATTCCCATTAAGTTGTACGTATGTGGGATTGTAAAGCACAATTATAAACTGCAGAGTACTTACTTACTTACTTATGGCTTTTGGAGAACCCGGAGGTTCATTGTTCGCCCTCACATAAGCCAGCCATCGGTCCCTATCTTGAGCAACATTAATCCAGTCCATACCATCATATTCTTCCATCAAATCCATTTTAATATTATCCTCCCATCTACATCTCGGCCTCCTCAAATGTCTTTTTCCCTTCGGTCTCCCAACTAACACTCTATATGCATTTCTGGATTCGCCCGTAAGTGCTACATGCCTTGCATTTATTTGAAAACTCACCTTTATCTTTGAGCTCCCCAGCATTAGAAGTTGTTCCACTATGCTCATCCTGCAGACCTGTAGAAATAACAAACATTACTTAAACATCTTGGCTGTAACCTGCACCCAGCCTGGCGTAGTGAACACAGTTTATACACTCAAAAATTTGCACAAACGGTTTGCTTAAGCAATTTGGGAGAGGGGGAGGGGAAATCCTTTGCAAAAACATCTGGTAATAAATACTCTCCATGCATGAAAAAACATTCCTAAATAGCTCTATAATAATCAATCTGTTTAGCAAGTTTGGTTTCAACAGTTATGAAGTGTTCTGTAATCAGTCTGTCTAAAAGTTGTAATATGCATGAACTACTTTGCACAAACCCAGTTAGTGTTCAGATCAAGGAAAAAACTAACAAGGCTTGTGCAAACCCCTGAATTGTGCACAGATGCATGAAACTGTTTGTGCAAACTGCATGAACATATAAATGGTGCTTTAAATTAAAACTCCTAGGTTTCCTCTGTGAATAACTAGTTTTTCTGTAGTAAATACTTTTAAACGACCAGATTTTTCAGTTTTATGCCAGTTACTAAATGACAATGATGCTGTGCGCATTGCATGGTCGTAGCTTCAAATCCACCAACACAGAGAAAGTGTTCTGAATCACTACATCACTTGTCAGGACAGTAAAATGTCCCTACTTTTCTAACTTTTAATGATTGTTTATTATTTTTCCGAAATAGAATAGTTATTTTTTAAGAAATTGGAACCACAGTCTATTGAATGAATTTGGCAACTCTGCACTCCTACTGCAGCAGCTTTTTACAAATATTGAAAATTTAACGAGCATCACTGTTAGTTTCGTTGTTGTTCGGTGTAGTCAATAATAAGTAACAATCAATGTTTAGATTTACTGTAAACCTACCATGTTTAGCAAATTAAATAGAGAACAAATGATAGTGATGAAGAGGATAGTGCAATGCTGTGGAGTAATATTTAGCACGTCTGACCATGAAACAAGTCGACCCAGATTCAAATCTTGGTTGGGACAAGTTACCTGGTTGAGGTTTTATTTTCCGGGATTTTCCCTGAACCAATTGAAGTTGGATAACTTTCGGTGTTGAACCTCGGACTCATTTCGACATCATTAATTCACATATCATCATCCATACCATATCCCAGGTTAAGTTCACAGTGCAGTGTGCTGTACTTGAACAAGAGTGTGACCGTTCGGCTACAAATATCATTCACAGAACAGAAAGTCTTAGGCTGCAGTCCCTCCTCCATAAAAGAGATAGAAGAGGATAGTGACAATGAAAAGGAGAAAAAAAAAATGAAGTGAATGTGCAGGAACAGCAACAGCAGTATGGTACCTAACTAAAACATTAAGGTACTGTAGGCTACAACAAAATTATTTATTTAGAAATGTGAGGGCTTGTCTATACAATACAGAATAATGCACAAGATGATTAAAATAAATTAATAATTTTTAGTTTTTTTTTTTTTTTTTTTTTCCCTTTTGGAGGAGGGCCCACAGGCAAGCACCGCAGCTTTAGACTTATTGTGCAACCTCCTTGTGTTGGAATGATGGTTGAAGTACTTAGGATTGCTTCTTTCAAGCACATGATTCACTGCATGGTGTCATTGTATCGATTCAGCAACAGCATCCAGTTCTGACTGGATACCTGATTCTCCACCTGCCTGTGATGTTATTCTGCAGCCTCCTCAGATCAAAGGCATTTGTTTGCAATTCATGTGCTTGAATCTGCAGCATCCTCAACCAGAGGAATACACTGTCATCGATTCCATGACTCACCAAGGCGCCATCTATCCAAGGGAGCTACATTTCTCCGGTCACTCACAGTTCGCTTATTAAAGCCCCTGCGGCTTTGCTGGATATGTGCAGCTCCCACAGACAGATGCCGCCTATAGGCAGATCCTAGAACCACGTCTGATACGTCCTTCTGGTCGACCTGTAAACTATTGAGATGATCAATGGAAATGATAGTAATGAAGGCGAAATGAGTCTGAGGTCCAACGTCGAAAGTTACCCAGAAATTCTGCTTCGAGTAGTTGAGGAAAAACCTCAGAAAAACACCAACCAGGTAACTTGTCCTGAACAGGATTTGAACCTGAGTCTGCTTGTTTCACAGTCAAGAAGGCTGTTACTGCACAGTGGTGGACTAATTTTTAGATTACATTGTAGATTAAATTGAAATATGTGATTCATATATAGTAGATGATACTGAAATAGTAACAGGTCTTAGTGCTGAGGTAGTGGCAAAGGTTAGTTATATTTTTGAAGTTGGTCTTTTTTCCATTACGCATTATAATTTATAATATAGATAATACAATTTAAATTAATCATACTTCTTTATGCATTATATTTATCCATTACATATGTATAATTTATCCATCATGGCTTAAGTGCACAATACCGGAACAGGCGTATGGTAATTGCATAGAAGACACCGCTGCTCACAAGCCACTTACATCTCGTAGGCAGTTCTGTTAACTCTGATACTCTTATCTATGTTTATTATACATTATGTTGGTTTTTAACGGCTCGGGAATAATATAGAAGGGTTATGGCGAAAGTATCGGTATCTTGGGGGGCAGTGGAGGGCTTGTCCTCCCACTATAAGTCTTCCGCTGTATCGTAAATGCAATGGATATCATCTTTGCAGGTAGAGGAAGCATTAACATACAAATATATATAAATATGTCATTTTAATATTATTTTATACCAATTCGCGTCTTCATTCGTACTTTTAAATTATCATGTGACATTTTGAAGTAATAAAACACTATTAACATTAACCTAACTTGTATGGATATAGTTAGTAAAATTGAAGTTGGTACACTGTACTGACGGTTCACTGCTCACTGTTTACTGTTTACTGATGATTTCACTCAATGCTGGTTAACTCTATCATGTTAAGGGAACAGCTGCTTAAACCCTGTTTTCCATACTCTGAATTAACATCATTGTTGATGTCATCTAGTGTGGGGTTTATATTAATGATATGGAAGGTGTATTTTTGTTGGAGATTTAGAGGTTGTTCTCGTAACTTGACTTTGTAGCATAGTGGTTAAGCTACTAGTATGTCGAGTTGAAAATTCGAGGATCGAATCCTACTTAAGTAAGATAAGTAATTTAAAAATGTAATATGCATTGCAATTGGTTTAATGTATGTTAAATATAAATAATGTGTGAAATTAGTGACATTGTGAGTGATGTAAGATATAAAATAAGGTAGGTGATAGGAGGAGGAAGAAAAGCAGGAGAGAAGAAGAGAACAGGAGTGTAATTTCGTTTTTATTTCCGAGTAAATAAGATGACGTCATGAGTGGCGGTATTTGAAATATTCACTGCTCTGGTATGATGTAGTTGTTTCTGAATCACTTTTCATTATAAAGAGTGATATTACATATAGGCCTATGGAAAATGAGCTAATTACTAATGGTATGTCCCTCCGATGAACTGTCCCTACTTCTCGCTTTTGAAATGTGGCAACACTACTATCACTAGTATAGGCCTATATGTTAAGTAATCAGTCATGCCTTCTTGTATTATCAATCTAAGAATATTATCCAACAATACATTAAGTTTCTTTAACACTTCTGTTTCTTCACACATATGGCACAGTTTTCACTATACTAGGCTTAGCCTACTGGCAATTATGAGTACATATACACCGAGGAAAGCCTATACTGGTAAACTTGGAAGCTACTGAACATATTTCATAATATACACGTTAAAATGATGTGTCATTTTCTGTTTAATGTTATTTGTTTCCAATTCAGTTTTATATTTAAATAAGTTACATAACCTCGTTGTTTAAAAGTTTCGTCCTTCAAAATGACTTGTTTTAAGCAAATTGTAACTATCGAATTTGATTGAAGCTATGGAGAATAGGCTAATGAAAACAACATACAAATGTGTTGAATGTCTTACCTGTGCCATGCTTCAAAGACGTTGAGGCTTCAGCGCATGCATCAAAATAACCTTGTAGGGTTTCAATCTGCCGGCACAATATGTCACGGAAAGTTTCCATCTCGGCAAGTTTCTCCTTAAGACCTGGAAGCAGATTTTGGAACATTCAAACATGTATCTATATTATTAAATATGTTTCTAAATGATCAAAAACTATGTGTGCTCAACGCACCTCTACCTTTCTTGAAACTTGATGTGGAAGCAGTGGACAAGGTGTTGGATGTGAGGGAGATGGCACTACCATGACGTTTAAGGTTATTTTCACTGCCGTAGCCAGATTCAGTCTGTTGACATAAAGAAAGAAACGATTGCATGTTACTATTTGCATAGTTTTCTTTGGAAATATAGCTACATCACTTCTATTAGAAATAAATTCCACTTCACCTTATATGCATCCAGGGTTTCTACCCATCGTTGCTTTTCTTCGGGAGTCTCTGCTCGCAGGTACCATACACAATCATTTACGGAAACATCAAATCGACATTCATCAAATTCATGAGGCTGGAAGAGAGAGAACAGTACATGCTTACTCATGTTTGCACCTTGTTTGTGCTATAAATGAAACCGACTGAAACATGACAAGTACCTTTATAGTAGCCTTAAATAAACTGATGGCTCCCCTACAACCGAAGCCTGTATCTTGCTCTGATTTATAGTATGAAAGAGTTCCATCTTTCAGCACAATGAAGCGACTTTGCCAGCCGTGAATATAATTAGTCCATTTACTGAGTACTCCTTGTATTTCTGGAACTTGGTAACCATTCTCGGAATCATCATCCTCATCACTAAAGATGAGACCGTGTTCATCCATGATTTCTCTTGAAACGACTGCTGTCATTCACAACATGTTCAAAACTCTTATGAATCCTTCGCTTATCTTTATATTACTGTGCGTAATAGTAATCGCATTCTGAATCACAACATCCCGTGACAAGTTGCCATATTGTCTATTATTCACTGCGAGTGGTTTCGTACGTTCATATATGGTTACGCCCGGTTATATATTTTCCACAACAAATACCGTATATAGTTCAGTAATAATCCTTCAGATGACAGGAGCAGTGCTCTCACTTCTGCTGCCCTCTGAATACTGTCAAACTCCCGAGAGAGATAGAAATATTTTTGTTGTAGTTGTTGTTAACTTCAATTGTTTTTCGAAGTCTTATCAACGTTATCAATAATAATTATATCTCAAAATTGAACCTATAGTTCTATACGAATCCGAGTTTCATTTATGTTCTTTAAACACTGTCTGAAATTAAAAAGTGTATTAGAAGTTGGATGCAGAATGGCATAATGGATCGGTTATAATTTTTGGAGAAACTTTGCATGTATAAGGATAGCGAATGAAATAATATTTTGGACATTCGATTCACTCTAATCCATTGATTGGTAAGAGGTCCAGGCACTTAGTATAAAATCGGTTTTTGAATATTGCAGTATACAATTATTTTACCAGTACTATTTAATTTTCCAGACGTTTCGTCTGATGTTAAGATAAATATGCACAATGTATAGTACTGTCATCAACATAATGTTCTGTTATTTTCAGATCATTGGTTACAGACAATGCAGGGTGATCAAAGTAAAACATTGACAGAAACGTCAACACTTCACCGCAACCACAGAGCAGCAGATGGTATTAATGTGACTACCGGTACTCCGTCTGCAAGAGCAAATATTGGAGATAGGAAATCTGTATTATTACAATGTGTTCTAGAAAAGGATCCACAAGCAGCAGATGTGAAATGGAGTTTGTTTGTTGCTGCTTGTCAGAGTTACAGATACGATTCGTGCTTGAAACCCTTTCCACCACAGTTCATTATTAATGGTGCTAAAGATATTGATTCTTTGGTACGTGATAATTTAGTTTCTAATTTACATAGAAAAAAATGTACAATCCAAAATTCACGATGAAAATATGTTTGGCGAAACTAGAACAGAGGTAGTTCCCTTCGTACTCCGCTAATACACCAACTGTTTTATAGCTTTCCTCAGTCATGCTAGTCCTTGTTTGTGAGCCAGTGCATCGCATTGTCTTCACATCGTGTTCTCCTACTGACAGATCATTTTTTTAATTATTAAAATGCTCCCTGGACCAAATGGTAATTCCTTCAAAATGTTTAATTATTTTATCCAAATAAAATACTATCATTTGGTCTAGGGAGCATTTCAATAATTAAAATATGACCTATCTGTAGAACACACTGTGAAGACAGCGCAATCCAGTTGACAGTGGTAAAAATGGGGGATGAGAACCCTTTACCATTGTTAAAGAATGTGTCCTGGACCTCTATTGCGGGAAGATAATGGCCTGGCCAATGCTTACAACATAATTACTTATTCCTGTCCTATAATCCCTTCTCTCTGAATTTCTGAAATCATCTTGTCTGGAGCTTGCTACATTCAACATTTTGCACAGGTGCTCTTCGGAGTGGTATATTATATGATAACATTACAGCATATCACCCTTTAATTGGTTGAATGCTGATTTCATTGCAGCGTGAGGTTGTGGATAAAACGCCAGCATTGTCATTGCTGGCACAGCACCTCAATGATCCAGACGTGTACCAGGCAAATCCACAAGTGATTGACCTTCTATACTGGGTCCTCGTTCATCTTAAAGATGTTAGAATGAAGTCTGTGCCAAAGTTGGAGGTTTGTTCTTTATATTTAATTTTATATGAATTAACATTGAGTTCTAGATGTGATCCTTACATGAATCTATAAATATTGAAAGCATCCTGCACACGATATCTGCTTTGTTACCTTCACGCAATATATAAATGGGCTTCGGAAATACTACTACTGATAAGAGATGACTTGTAGTATTAATCAAATGTATGCAAGTGGGTAATGTATATGAAAGTATTTAAAATGGGCTGAAAATCCACTTATAGTTTATATCTGATAAATCGTGAAAAGCATACTGGATTATTGCATGGGCTATGGGAAAAGTTAATTTTCTACTTTTCTACATCAGAAGCTTTGGGTTTGCACTTACATAGACCTACTACGACAAAGAATATGCAATTTATAATAATAATTCTTAGGATCTTGTGGCTAATTCTGTTGTGAGACATAGCAAAGTACTGTTTTTAATACCTTCTGAAGACATCATCAAGTGGTCTTGACCCTGAAAAGAGGTAGTTTAAAATCTAAACCATTATTGTTGTACTACCGTAAATATAACAGGGCACTGAACTCTTACAAGACACTAACACAATGAGCTCAATGAGGGAAACCTCTATCAGTAATGCAATTCATTAAGGAAGGAGGTTCACCATTGGCCTGCAAAAATTTAGTGAAATTCATTTTTTTTATATCTCACCTACTGAAGAAACTAAATGAACAAAACTTTTCATGATTAATGTACATACATTACACTTTATAAAACACTACTCAGAATATTAAAATAGCTAATAATTACCTGTAAAAATAGTATCAAAGTTGCATAATTTTTTTTACAACTGTACAGCATTTAAAGGTAAAAGGTAAAGGTATCCCTGTAACGTGCCATGAAGGCACTTGGGGGGGCATGGAGGTAGAGCCCCATGCTTTCCATGACCTCGGCACTAGAATGAGGTGGTGTGGTCGGCACCACGCTCTGACCACCTTTTACCCCCGGGAAAGACCCGATACTCAATTTTATAGGAGGCTGAGTGAACCTCTGAGCCGTTCTGAAAGTTTGGCAACGAGAAAAAAATCCTGTCACCACCTGGGATCGAACCCCAGACCTTCCAGTCCATACCCAGCTGCTCTACCAACTGAGCTACCCGGCCGCCACTGTACAGCATTTACATAATAAAATATACAATTAGGCCTAATTAAATATCTGCTAGATTCTTTTATCGGAATGTTTTAAAGACCTACGTCAACAACATAGTCTAGAATCTTTTACCTATTCCTCCAGGAAATCCTTGCACGGATCCTTGTACTTAGACTTAATTTGGCCCATTATGCACCTTATAGGTGACCAAGGTGGCATTCGTGAATCCAATGCTGACAGGGGGGCCATCTTGCCTCAGTCCTGACAGTCAGGTTCCATCCTCATAAGCCCCCAGGCTTGGAGCTACAGATCCTTTCTATATCAGCATCAAAAACCCGTACTATCTCCAGGACTTGACCTCTGCCTATTTTTAAATATTGCAGACGATAGATGAAATGAGGGAAGATGGAGTATGTTGTAGAATGAAAGAGAGAAATGGGAGTTTACCGAGAAAAACCTTCTGCAACGTGTTTTGCCCATAAATTACATTACGACCTGGCCAGGAATCGAACCAGGGCCACCTGGATGTAAGACCAGCATGGTATCACGTGAGTCACAGCATGGAAGGTGCTCGAGAGAAACTTATGTGCACTTAAACGGGCCCTTTGTGTTATCTCCGAATTCTGACGTAAGCAAGAAATGATCGCTAAATTTTGCCTGGGTCCCTACCTCTCATTCAAGGACAGCTTTAAGTGTTGTAAATATACAAACAGATCTCCCAGCTTTACCTTCCTTCTAACGACTGCCATGTTAAAGATTTTTATCTCCCTCAACTGGGTTTGAACTAGCGAACTTTGAGTCCAATGGCTAGCAGGGTGACCACATCACTAGGGACGACTTGGGTATGAAATGCTCAAAGCCAGTCTATATCACCTCTAGTATTTATAGATTTTATTTCTGTTACCATCTTCATCTCTCTGACATAATTTAATCATGACTTCCACTTCAAACATAACACTGTCTGAACTCTATTCTTTGTGCATGCATGCAGTTCGACACTATAATGGAGTATGTGCACTGTGAGACGGCAGCTCCAGCCCCAAACCTGATCTTCCAGCTGGTCAGCGACCCTCAAGGCACCAACGAGGTCCGTTGGCAGCAGGTGTCAAAAGGCTACAAGACACTGTATGCATTCCATGGCAGCCGGCTCGACAACTTCCATTCTATCCTGCACTATGGGCTCCAGAAACATCTTAACAAGGTCTGTCCCTCCACTCTTAGGTGTTATGTAACCAGAAATGATGCCACTTCAGTTACATTGAAGGTTACAATGAGATTTGCAGAAACAGAACATATTGGTTGCAACATATAGAAAGAATGCCCCACACAGAATTTCAAGTCAACAGGCAGATGGTCCAGAGAACTCCCCAGGATATGTTGGAAGGATCAATCTAGGTTTCAAATTCCCGAAGACGTAACAGGACATCTGATTTAATCTATGATAAATTGAAGAATCATGTTTCATAACTTTTTTTTTTGGTAGGTTATTTTACGACCATTTATCAACATCTTAGGTTATTTAGTATCTGAATGAAATGAAGGTGATAATGCCAGTGAAATGAATCCGGGGTCCAGCACTGAAAATTACCCAGCATTTGCTCATATTGGGTTGAGGGAAAACCCCGGAAAAAAACCTCAACCAGGTAACTTGCCCCGACTGGGAATTGAACCCGGGCCACCTGGTTTCGTGGCCAGATGTGCTAACTGTTCTCCACAGGTGTGGACATGTTTCATAACAACGGGTTAGAGAGAAAAATAATAGATATATGCATATCATATTTTGCCATAATAAAGATGCACAACATATCATAAAATCTCATTTTCGCCAAAAATTGACGTATCAGCTTTTGTCTTGGAACCACAGAAATCTATTGGTACATGAAAGTGACAGTACAGTTATGCTCGCATATTATGTAAATTTATTTATGATGACAGAGGACTGATATTTCTCTTGTGTATGAATTAATGATGCACATACTATCAATTTTCAGATTTGTAAACATATCACTGTGTCTGTCATTTTACAGTATGGATGAGTAGGTCAAGGAAACCTGTCCTAACCATCATTGTCCTCCACAAATTCCAATTCGACTTGCTGAAGTTTAAACCTGGTTCTCTTAACATGCAAAGCCAATAACCTAGTCAGTCAACTGAAATCTTTACCTGGTTTTGGAGGTCGATAGAACAAGAGGCTAACCATGATAGACATAGCAGAAATGCTTATATCAGTGGATAGAGTATTTCTCCAAGTTTGCATTCGTAATAATTGCTATGACATACTTGTAGACTTAGCTGCTGGAGAGCAGTCAAAACGAAAACATAGCGTTCACTGGGGAAAACAAAGCTTTCTCCAAAACTAGGTAAAGATTTTAGAATCGCCCTGTATAGAAGTATGTATGTAGTGATGTGTAACTGTAGCCGATCATCTAACAGTTTCTCACCAAAAAGGTGATTTCCTACTCCTGACAGGTTTTGTTGAAGTTAGGAAGGACTGAAGTTGCTGTGAGTAAACTCCAAATATTTCGATTTTTTTCATCATCTTTATACCGTCATTCTGTTATCTCTGTGTAACTTAAACTGTTCTGAACAGTCTGTAGTTTAAGAGGATCATTTAATAAAAGAACACAATCAGATGACATGTAAACAATGATATTACTTGTAGAACTCCCTGTTTGGCCATGGCATCTATCTGTCCAGCGAGCTGAGTGTGAGTCTGCCATACAGCCCCATGGGGTACAGTTGGGGGCGGAGTATCGTGGGGAGTGAGATGAGCTGCGTGGCCCTCTGTGAGGTCGTCAACCACCCTGACGTCAAGTGTCAAGATAAAGGTAGGGGCACACCCTTGCACTCCATTGAGATACTAACATGAATTCTACTGAAGATGAAATTCTACATTTCATTTTGTGATTTCCAGAATCTGACAGATCCCGATCTATAGCCAAAGACAGTATAGGAGGGGAGGTGCCCAATAAATACTACGTAGCCCTCAACAGTGACCTAGTCAAAGTGCGGTATTTGCTGATTTACAGCAAGTATTCTCAACGAGCTAGGTAAGATTGAATCTTGGTCTAGCTTCATCCCTGATCTAAGAGTCAATTCAATTAAAAATTATAAACATATGTAATAATTTTCATTAATAATTGAAGAGTGTTTATATTTTAAAATTAAAAATGGATATTTACTCAAAATTCGCTTCAGCTACTTTTTTTCACATTTTAAAATTAAAAATGGATATTTACTCAAAATTCGCTTCAGCTACTTTTTTTCACATTAAATAAGTGAAGTGGTACCTCTAATTTAGGTTCTAGCTGTACATCTCATTTGACGATATGTGTCAAAAGAAGAAAAATTGTTTGTATACATATGAAGTCTGACTAGTGTAAAATATGTAGCTAGTTGACGATGTATGCAATGAAGGGGGGGAAGGAACTGGCCACTCTACCCCATTATCTCCTGGCCTAGTTGCCACATAAGTGGTGCTTGTTGGTATCACTTGTGAGGTTGACCTGTCTTCGGACAGTTGACTGGACAAATGAAGTGATTAATAGCATATACGGTATATCTCTGAGCCTATTTATGCCCAATATATTATTATACTTCTAGTCAAAAACTTCAGACATAAAATTAGGATGCAAAATCTAATCTTTCAGGTAAAGCTTCCTGTAAAGCAGATTTGAATAATTTCAAAGGAAAAATTGTTCCGGGGCCGGGCATCGATCCCGGGACCTCTGGTTGAATGTACCAGCGCTCTGCAAACTGAGCTACCTGGGAACTCTACCTGACACTGTCTCAACTTTCCCCTTTATATCCACACAACTCGCGTGGGCTGACGAAACGCCAGAGACCCACATCGAGTGCACACAAACTCTGTGTGACTTGAAATTGTGGTTTTCTGTTAACGTACACAGTGACGTATATTATTAAAAAATTAGGACTTACAATTTTATATGAATTACATTACAGAATTAATTTAACCCTAACTATTGCAGAAATACAGTCAAGAAGTGTGTTATCTATCTACACATTGTAACCTACAGAACACTGCATTCAATTGGAAATTCCCTCAAGACTAAAAGATTACACCACTTCACAGCAAGTTATTAATTTCGCTTTTTCCACAGCTCTGAGACCTCCAGTTCGTGGCTGGGCTGGTTAGGCAGACACAAGCTGCTCACCTTCATCCTGGGGTACATAGTGGTGCTTGCATCAGTGGGACTTTCCAACAATGACATGGTGCAACGATATTATCACCTTATGCTAAAGCGTGTCGGCCTCTGAAGCATTCCACACTGCCCAAGTTCATATATTTTTATAAGAGTCGAGGACACGCACAATGATCAAAACTTTCTGGAAGCATTTACACTAGTGGAAGTCTGTTGACACATTCCTAACTACTATAGCAGTACCTGTACATGTGCAGTCAATAAAACAAACTCATAATACCAACTTTATAAAATAAAATTCGTGTCATACATTTAATTCATGAACATTAATGTGAATTGTCAAAATGACTAAAATTGATTTTTGTTAAAATGATTCAATAAAGCATTTTGTTTTGTGAATGTGATAACTTATTTTTATTTTTTCATTGTACCAGGACACAAAATACAAAGAGAAAGTATTGTGACATTGTAAAAAAAAAAATCTGTTTAGGGATTTTCATGAAAATATTTATTATTAGCATCCCTGATACTGAGTGATTTTGGATACTGATATGTCATCTATCTTTGTACCCTAGTCAATATACAGAGCGTTTCAGTGGGATATCCCACTTTTTAAATAGGTTTGACTAACTAACAGAACATTAATGCAACCAAGTGTAAATGAGAGATTCTATCTGGGAAAATAACTTAAATACAAGATGTACTGGAAGTGTCCCCTTCACTCTGAGACACATTCTTGCCAGCTTCACCACATCTGATACATGCCTCAATATCTCTACATCGATTTTGTTTATTTCGGCTGTGATGTTTGTCCAGAGAGATCCTGGATGGGTTCGTGGTCTGTTTCTGTAGACTCTTCTTTCCTTGAGAAAGTCCCACAGAAAATAATCCGCTGACATTAAGTCTGGTAACCTTGGAGCCAACCTTTAGAGATAACACTGATCTTTTTTTTTTAAGGTGATAATGCCTGCTAAATGAGTCCAGGGTCCAGCACCGAAAGTTACCCAGCATTGAGGTTGAGGGGAAAATCCCGAAAAAAATTTGAACCTAGGCCCGCTCGTTTCACGGGCAGGCATGCTAACCATTACTCCACAATGGTGGACTGAAGAAGCTACTGATTTGTGCCATGACTTTATTAGAGGTGTGGCATGTGGCGCCATCCTGTTGATAACATCCATGCAGGGGCGAATGCTAGTCACGAAAGTTAGGCTCGCTCTTTTATTCATAGGGGAAGATGGGAGGATATAATAATTCATAATATAAAAATAATCAGACCCACATAAATAATTTATTTTATAATTATGAAATCATGAGTCATATTCGCTTATCAGATGTAGAAGTTCGATATAATATAACAAACACTGCCAACAAAACAGTTTTAGTTTTTCGACGCTGCCAACCAATGCATATTGTTGTATTGAGCTGCACTGAACGAGCGCACATATTCTCTATAATGTCTGTCTTCTCTTGAATAGTCCTTCGGGAAAATGATTTAATAATAAGGTTTCAGTAACACACAATTCCGAACTCATTGCAATACTTCAAATTAATGTTTAAGAATTAATAATACATGCAGCAGCTAACACATGCATTCCACTCATACAATTACATTGCACTCGCAAATCATAGCACATTGCCACTGTCAATACTGCTCTATGCAACGTTAAATAGTCGTTGGTGTAGCTCTCGGACCAGAGCTTCAAACAACACATAACAGAAGCATGTGCGCCTAGGACGGGCCAAGGAGGAAGGCACTTGCGCACACATCATATTCTCGCTATTTCTACGTCTTTCCTGTAGCTCTGAGAAATGAGCAAGCGTTGCAATACTTGCTGTGTGCAACCTGCAGATGGTATTACGCCTATACAGTATTCCAAAAATCAAAATAAATTTTAATGTATGTAACGCCATTTTGAGAAATACACATTCTACGAAAATATTGGGCTTGTGCAGCAAGCATAGCATGCCCGGAGAAATGCCCCTGCATCCATGCATAAGTTCCATGTCATCTAGCTAGTCAACAATGTCCGTGAAAATGTTCTTATACACATTAGTATTTAGTTTCTTCAAAGAAAATTGGTCCAATGATTCTGTGACTGGATAGTGCACACCACACACCAACTTTTTCTGGATGAAGTGTTGTTACGTGGTACACAAGAGAATTTTCTGAGGCTCATATCCTTGTGTTTTGAGAATTTACGTAGTTTGAGAGATGATTATACGACAACAATAAACATAAGTTATAACGACGTATAAAAGGCAATCTGCTGTCAGTGGTTTTAACTGAAACTCCTAATTTCCTGTATCATTTCAATGTACTTGCAATTTAAAAGTCACCTATGGACTCAGAGTTAGGCCTATAACTAATTAAAAAGTAGGATATTCCACTGAAACATTCTGCATATGTATAAACCGTAACAGTAGATTTGCCTGTGAAGTTTGAATTAAATTGCTCCATTAGTTCCTGAGTAATTTTTACCTGAACATAAAAGATGATAAAAAGCTTTTGTACGACATTTTTAATAGATACAGCATACCTCAAAGTCGGCCTGGTTGGCTGAGTTGGTATAGCGCTGGCTTCTATGCCAGAGGTTGCAGGTTCGATCCCAGGTCAGGTCGATGGCATTTAAGTGTGCTTAAATGCGACAGGCTCATGTCAGTAGATTTACTGGCATGTAAAAACTCCTGCGGGACAAAAATTCCGGCACACTGGCGACGCTGATATAACCTCCGCAGTTGCGAGCGTCGTTAAATAAAACGTAACATTTACATACCTCAAAATATTCCAGACGACCATAGTGTTCTGTTCCCTCTTCAACTTCTACATCTTCTAATTTTCTTTTCAGTTTCCTTTCTTCAGTTTGGCTGTTTTTATCACTGGGAGAGCACTGATATTACCTTCCTGTTTTCAGTTGCAATGAATGATCACATGAGTCTCCATGTTGGTAACACTTAATTGCCATGTTTTGCAGCATTTCAGTCCTTCCCACAGCACCATAACTGAAGAATAAAACAGTATCTCTAACTTCAATTTCTGATACATCTAAAGTCAAAAACACCGTGGAAAGTTAAAAGAAAGTGCAAAAGAAATAAGCTTAGAAATAAATACAGAAAAAAACAAAGTCAGTGGTACAGGATAAAAAGACAATAATCTCGCACCTTCTACGATTAACGGCTACAGTATAGAAATTAATAGCTTTAAATGTCTAGAAACTTCAATTGATAATACCAATGACGAAACAGAAGAAATAAATACTGACATCTAACAAAGTATATTACTCATTACAAACTGTATTCAGATCCAAATATATTCATCGAAATAAGATTAGTTCGTTCATTCATTCATTCATTCATTCATTCATTCATTCATTCATTCATTCATTCAGTGTTTTGCCCAAGGGCAGGTCTTTCACTGCAAACCCAGCTTTCTTCAATCTTTCCTATTTTCTGCCTTTCTTTTCGTTTCCTCATAAGATCCATATACCTTAATGTCATCTATGATCTGGTATCTTCTTCTACTCCGAACTCTTCTCCCCGTTCACCATTCCTTCAAGTGCATCCTTCAGTAGGCAGTTTCTTCTCAGCCAGTGGCCCAACCAATTCCTTTTCCTCTTCCTGATCAGTTTCAGCATCATTCTTTCTTCACCCACCCTTTCGAACACAGCTTCATTTCTTTAAAAAATGTTGTGCTGCTGGAAAAGTTGTTCTTTCTGAGATGCAAGGCTCCCACAATAAATAAAAACATTACTAGTGTCCGTCCATTATTAAGACACTTTTAAAATAATTTAATATAAGACAGTACAACACTTTATTTCAAATGGCATCATTTGGTGGAAAAGAAATACACGAAGGCAATTTTATGCCAATATTTCAAGTTCAAGAACAGGCTTAATTTATTATTTAACTGGAAGTCATTATTCAGCTGTCGGTTCTTAGAAATATATTTTGTTTCAGATGCTGACCAAATTGTCTATTAGGTCTAATATAGTGCCAAACTTATAAGTATGTATAATTGACTTAACTCCAGAAAATACAGGGTGCGTCAGAAAGAATGGATGGATTTCAAACTATCGATACGCAGCAAGGGGAGAGATAGAGTGGGGGGGATCACGACTGTTGGGTCAGCGAGAGAATGCAGTTTCAGTTGAGAACATAGTGTTGGTCTGGTGTACAACGTACTTTGATCGCAGAAACATTTTTGAAAAATAAAGAGACTGTGATCACCACTCAGGGACTCATTTCGACATTGGACGTCACGCTAGGAATACAATTTTGTGCGAGATTTGCTTGTTTTCCGCACAGAACCAATACACTGTAAGTGTGAAATACCATATTCAGTATTCCCAACGTAACACACATAACAATTTCCCTCTTCTTACCGCTTAAGCGCGACATTCATTTTACTGCTTTAGGCTTTTAACATATTATTTTTAGAGACGTTTAACATAGTAATAATTATAAATTGGAAACTTACCACTGCAATTTCACCTAAATTGCACTGTTAATTATTGTTTTTAAATATTTGCAAAAATTAAGTAAAGTCTACTACTCCACGAAACTTATTGCAAGTAACATTAAGGAAGCTGTGAAAAAATCAAGAAGATTCCAGATGCCGATGTTATTCCTGCAATATGTTATATAAATAATATTGTTAAAATATTAAAATGAAAAATAAATCATTACATAACCTTACCCTTTATAATTCGCATATATAGACTGGGGGAAAAAAAAGACAGGCTTATATCACAGCCTGCTGGAGTATAGTAAACACAGAAAACATTTTATAGCAACAATGTTGAAGAAAGATATTTTGGTTTTCCGAAGTTGCCGTCATTAAACAGAAACCAACATGGAGATTTCATTACAACTAATTATAAATTCGTCTTTCAAGTATGTAATAAACGATCTTCGCACAAAATAATGTAAGATACACGAGCGGTATGTTTGTTTTCATGTTCTCGGAAATTAAAAAAGCTCAACTACGTTTCGCTTTTTCAATCTTTTCCTCGACCATGAAAACGTCAACATACCGCTCTTGTAACGTATATTACTATTGCGGTGGGTGGCTTCATTTCGTACCACAGGTTCAATATTAAAGAAGGAATCACCTGGACGAACACAGAGCGCATGTACACCTGCAAATGTGGAGACAGACAGTAGGTTGTCCGGCCACCTCAACGATCAGCCCGCAAACATGCTGTTGCACTAAAATTGTCCGAGGTTGCGGTAAGATCTCGCGCCCTGCGAGTTCTTTCTTTGGGACCATTTGAAGGCGTAAGTAACCACATATACTGGACGAACTGAAGACGGCGATTCATGAAGAAATC
The DNA here is from genome assembly GCF_040183065.1 of Periplaneta americana. NCBI lineage: Eukaryota > Metazoa > Arthropoda > Insecta > Blattodea > Blattidae > Periplaneta > Periplaneta americana. The sequence goes on along the minus strand of NC_091133.1, from coordinate 105,359,646 downwards.
GCGGCAATCCCACTAACTATGACTGTGAAAGCAACGGCGAACTTCAGAAAACGCCTCGATGCCTGTATCAAAAGCCAAGGACATCATATGGATGATGTTGTATACCATAAATAAACTGCATGTATTGGTGAATATGTTGATAACAATAAATTTTTGATTTGATGAATCCTTACAATTTTCTTGCCCTGTGAAATCCATCCGTTCTTTCTGACGCACCCTATTAGGTGATAATAACAGTTAAGTCTACATTCATAGTTTTAAACACAATTTTTAAAATGATTCAGGAGCAAACGACTTACATCTTCTAATAAGCTAATTATTCACTAAGTAATAACACATCTGTATTTCAAAATATAATAAGTCAATTACATTTATCCGTAACAAATGCAGCAAAGCTCAAGTGTATGGCTAGTACATAAAAATAAACAGTGAAGTGGAAATACGAGAAAAGGCGGACATACAATCAGTATTGGAATGTAAGAAACAAACTTTGACATTCAAAAATATTTATTTGTTATATTGTAGTATAGATAAATTTTAAAAGTTGTACAGGTGATTGTAGATGTGCAGGTGGACAGAGGGCACTTTGTGCAGCACACACAATTAAGTACACATAGTTGATCACGTCAATACTAAGTACCCGGAATGTATTAAGTATAAACTTCATCTTGCGCTGGGATTCACACCCAACAACTTAACCTACGAGGCCCTTGAATTACAATACATAACCGACATTTTCAATTATTCAGCCTTTTAGAACTCCAAAAGGGAGCTATGCAAAATACACTTCCCAGATCCATCTGTTAATGAGTTTACAGATAAAGGCTTTGTTTTAAGTCTCAACCTTTCTTTTCACTCAAACTGTCGAAGTCATGGGATCGTATTTTGCAGATATCCCTTACAAACAGTTCCTTTCTTTCACTTAAGGATATAAATGAGAGGTGATCAGAAACCTCACATACATGAATTTGATATATTACTCGAGACATCACGAGAAGTTCTACATCTTGTTCTATCTGAAAATTATTCCCTGCTGAAGACAAGATTTTGTAAAAATAAGTACAGCACAACCGTAATAAGCATCACATGTACCTGAAAAAGAAATCTAAACACACCCATAATCCTCTCCAGTTCATGTTAAAGTAATGTTCTGCCTGCAGGAAGAGTAAAACCTTGTTAATCCGGACCCCAATATGGCAGATTTCGCTTAATCCGGACAGGCAAAAAAAAAAAAGTTTGAAAAAATTAAAGAATCTTGTTTTAAAACTTATTTTGATATACTAAAACTATGGAATTACATTAATTACAATATTACACCTATAGTATTAAAAATAGAGAAAATCCATCAAGTTTACATTAAAGTAATTAAAATAAACAAACAAAAGCACTATGCCCTTTAAATACACCATAATAAACATGTTTTATTGCTATAAACAGAGTTTTAATGCACTTTCTTCTGTTCTTTTAGGTTATTTCAGTTAATCCGGACTTTTTTTAAACGGGCAAACTTATCCCAATTAGTCCGGATTAACGAGGTTTTACTGTATCACTAAACCCGTGTTCACGATCCTTTACCTGTGCAGAGAGGTTTAAAGAACGAAAAAGTTCAGAGAGACGCCAGTTCAAGTTTAATTTATAATCCATTATTTCAGTTATTTATTTTTTTTTTAATTTAATAGAATATTCTATTTATTACATGAGACAAGCAGTGACGAAACATTGACTAACAGCAGATTCCACTTTATGTTGGATCATCCTGTATCTTCTGAAAGAAAAAATGAAAAACGTCAACTAAAATTTACACATCACAGGGATTTGAATATTCTACAAGAATCACTAGGAAGCAAATGTTATTTAAAAGAAAATCCCAATCTGCCATTAGCAAGGGAGGAAGAGGAAGGAATTAATAGCCATACTGATTCTGTCTGATGTGGCAGTAGTTAATCATGAACTGAAGAGGATTATAATTGTTACTCATCCTAAGCAGTAACAAACGCTACGAAAGAATTGGCAATTAAACTTTCAGGTACGAGTTGTCATTCTAAAATGATCCAGAAAACTTTCATGTCTTTGTGCACTGTTTTTATGAGAGTCGAGTGAAAAGTAATGACAACTTTTGTAATACAAATAAAGTTTTATTTTGACATGAAATTAGTATTACTGTCCCTCAATATATCCGCCAGACAAATGAATAACTTTTCGTAAAATCTGTTGGAGATAGCAGATGCAGTCAATGAATCTGTTTGCATTTAAAGATGTTATGGTGCTCTATGGTGTTGAGTACCTCCGTTAGACCAAGAAACTGTTCTGCTTCTCACATTTTAGGAAACAAATCATAGTCACAAGGAGTTATGTCTGGGTTGTAAGGTGGATGTTCCAGGTTTTTCCAATTTCACATCGCCAAAAGTTCAGTGCAGGTTCAGCTCTGTACTTTTGTATAATTTTCTAACAATAAATAATTTTTTCATTTTTAGGTGACAGATTTGCTGTTATAGTACATGGTCTCTCCGTCACTGGCAGTACATGGCGCATAGATATAATAGCTTTCAAGGAATCTACAAGATCTGGATTCATAATTGATCCAACTGTGCGTTTCGAAACAATTGAGGAACAGCCAGCAGAAGCGGATAAGGAAAAAAACAATATCTACAATCCTACCATTCCCTATTACCTACAAAAATACCAGTTAAAAGAGCTTGAAGTAATCGGACTTCTGGTTGGAGCAAGAGGTACCGCTACTCTCTTCACGAAAGATGTATTTAAGAGGCTTGGAATACCTACATCTATTATTCCGATTGTAACTTTAGCGGCATTGAAAGGATCAATTGCTCTCCTGAAGAATCACCTATATTCGAAATCAAACTAAGTTCAGTAGCATTCTTTACTTTTTTGTAACACTTACCTCTCTAAAAATAGGTATATTTCCACTAATCTCAAAAAAAATTATTTGGAGCTATGTACTTGTAGGAATTTTATTGTCAAAACAAAATCAATGGTTCAATGAACTTGTCAAAATTTCTGTGGTTAAGTACTCTTTGACCCTTGTGGCAGCTCACGAATGGTGAGCATAGCAGTAATAGCTATTCTAGAATCACTGTATATAACCTTTTGGAATTGTGCTCTCGTAAAAACAGTGTTACCATTACTTTTCACTCAGGTCTTGTAGTCATAGTTAAAACACAAAATAGTAAATGCAAAATAGTTGTACAAATGCTGCTGGCTCACTGAATGAACTCTTTTCATTAAAATATATACAATATAAAACAAAATTAATATACTCACAAAAATAACTCGAAAACTCGAAAAAATCCAGTCCAATTCGACTGGTATTTTCTTCAAAAGAAATATGAACAAATTACTCTTTGAATAACTTGGTGTCTGTCATGGCACACCAACATGGCTCTTAGGAAAATTGTCCGCAATGAGGACAACTGTATGAAAGACAAAATATAGAGAACAGAAATCAGATCTGTGCTAGTTAAGTTATGTCTCATCTTAGTGCACGGACACGTTAACACTAAGGTTAGTAATGCATTCTTACATAAATATTACACAGAAGAGACTCATTCACTCAAGACTCATTTTAAAATGCAAATTGTACCCCGTCAATAGCGTTAATGACAATGAGGTATCGATTGATTCATGAAAATAAGAGAATTCGAAAACAACCAATTAATATGTACTATTCCTTATCTGAACGAGAATTTAAGCAGCACATTTATCAAGACTAAAGTAAGATTGTAATAGAATAATGAATACATAGCCTATACAACTTGAGATTCTTTATACAAACAATAAAAATAAAGATAAAAACATTGAACTGGTACAATTAAGTGCATGTACATATTAAGAGTGCATAAAAATTCACAAGATCTTTTTTGTTATTTTCGTATGAAATTTTTTTGATTATAGTACTTCACAAGAGTGAATAATATTTAATGAAAATTCATAAATCAAAGGATGTCAAAGCAGCAACGTCAACTAACTCGCTCTTTTTTTTTTTATCACAATAATGAGGAATCCCGATTACCCTACACAGCACCGATTATGTCTAAAAGTAGCATTAACAGTATAATAAACTTTACAAAACAAAATGAACAAAAGGTCACACAGCCAAAACAACAACATTATGACAGAGCCGAAAGGCTCAACTAAATCTTTAAATACTGTTGGATTGTTGGAGATGTAAGCTTCCCAGAGACAGTTTGAGAAAATCATGAATCTAGGCCTTAACAGGGACTTCAACCTTACACAGCAGCAGTAACCACTTTTATGAGTGAATATAATAGCAGTAAATCTGAGCGAAATTATGTGGCGTTATATTTCCTGAAATTTCACACTGACATACAACAATAAAGTAATAAAATAAATTATATTTACAAGTTAAAAATAAATAAGAGTAGAATTAATACATTTTCGTTATTTCATTTTTGTATCATTTTATTCGGCGAGGCATTCTTTTACATATTCCAACCTCTCATCTTTTCTTTGAGGGTCCAGTGGTAATATTACATACCAAGGCCACTTTATTTAGCTGAAAAATAACATTTTGTTGTCCTGCACCATAGTGGTGTGACCTAAGGCATTATGTCTGAACTCGGGTTATGGAATGAGTACTAGTTTGAATCCTTATGGGGGAACAAATTTTCTCATGAAATTTCAGCTGGTGTATGATACTAGTGCCCACACAGCATCGTGATAAATTTGGAGAGCTATAACTTTGCATACTTTCACTCTGTAATGAGTTTTGGAATAATATTCTGGGGAAATTCCACAGATAGTAACAGTATATTCCTAATACAAAAAGAGCAGTTAGAATAATAGTAGGTGCCAAATTTAGGGAATCTTGTAGGACTATTTTCAAAAAACTACAAATAATGCCCATGGCTTGTCAGTATATCTTTCCATTAATAATCTTCCTCTTATGTAATCGTGAAAACTTTGTAACTAATTCAACAGTTCACAGCATAAATATACGTCAAAAAATGACTTTCATACTCCATTGGCAAGTCTATTATGCTATCAAAAAGGAGTGCCTTATATGGCAGTAAAAATTTTTAATAGCCCCCCTATCGATATAAAAAATGAAACTCAAAACATAAGATTATTTAGGGGCAAATTAAAGAAGTACCTAATTTCTCACGCCTTCTATTCTGTAGGTGAATTCATGACATTCAATAACGCTTCATGAAATTGATACTAAAACTTTGTATTGTACTAGTAGACTATATTGTAAATCTCTTCTGTATATATTTCATCTAGACTGACTTTATAATAGTATTAAGTTTTTTGACTTGTTCCATATTCTAGCTGTGAAGCAATGTATGAATACCATGGAATGTTAATAAATACAATACAATACAGCTATAACCCATAGGGAAGGATTATCGTTCACCTCTGCTGAGGCATGTGGACTTGAGGCCAGCAGTTGGCTGGTCAGTCTTGGTCCTCTAACACCCAGAATTATTTATTCGTTCCCCATGCCATCATTTCACAAATTTATCAAGAAAAAATTTGTTTCTTGTCTGATTACCAATGTCGAAACATAGGTATATTCTTGAACTCTATTAGTTTAGTAGTCAGTAAAGCAGAATGCCGACTTTTATTTTTAAGATGGAGTCTCAGGAAAGTGAAAATTATTATTCTGGTAAAAGGATGAACTGAAATTCGATGTGTGCCAGAAATTTACAACACGAAACTTGTGTTCTACATCCCTTTCGAAGGAAGTCATGTAAGAATTTTTACAGTCCTTAATCCATCGGCCTCGACTGGGTATGGACTCGGCAACTTTTGACTACTCCAACTATTTTGATCAGTGAAGTAGAAGAAAATTAGAGCTTACAAAATAAGTTGGTGAGCTGAAGTGCATAAAAAAACGTATAAATCTCAAATATACGATCTTATACAACAATTTTAAGAAGTTAATAGAGGTATGAAGGAAACAATTCAAACAAAGCTGCCTATTGTTGTCTTGTTAAGTCATATGGTTGCTTTGTCTGCTGTTCAAATGGTAACAATACTGTACAGATCTTTTATTTTGTCTCTGTCTCTGTGAAACATCACAGTTTGTGGTGACGGAGAAGAAAGATGACAAAAGATGTAATGCTTTTTAATACTCTGATGCCTACGACTAAGATAAGCCATGTAAGGATTATTAATTTTTTGGTTCTACAGAATTATTTGTTATGATTAATATTTGAGGGGTTCACAACCAGAGTGGACCAACTTCTTCTGGAATAATTTTGAGAAATAGAGTCTTAAAGTTCCTGGCTCATGCTTAGCAACCTTCATCTTCCATAGGAAATGCTGCTCTCTATGGAGTAACAAATGAGTTATGGACTTGGTTTGTTATGTAAATGAATAAATCTAAGTTCTCTTCATCCGAAATTGCATTAATCCACAAATTGACCACTGGTGGACTTGGTCCACTCTGGTTGTGAGCCCCTCATTTGTTAATTGTTAATTATGGAGAAAATTTCGCTCTGGCACCGAGGATCGAACTTGAAACTTTGAAGTCCCGGCTACACAAGTCACTCATATGAGTGCGCTCTTTGTATGATGACATAATATATGTCGAACATGGAATAAGATCACGAAGGAAAAAACCAAAGGAAAGAGATTTGATCCGATGCTGTGGATTAAGCTTCGGCATAGCTCAGTGGTAGAGCATCTAATGCATAGAAGTGGGGGTCCCGGTTTCGATCCTCTGTGCCAGAGCGAATTTTTCTCCGTCATTAACAAATATTAAGCATAATAGATAAGATAAGCCACTTGAAATTTAACGGTCAATGATCGGCAGAGATATAATGAAACATCTGTACTATCTAAGCCTTGTTCATTTTAACTACAGTAAATAAACAAGCCATGAAATGGGTAAATTCAAAGATAAGAAGAGAATCTCCTGAGAGTGTGACGTAAGTACAAGAGAGACATGAGAGAGAAAGAATTATTATGGCAATACTTGAACACATTTGTAAATTTCCAAATGTCTGTTGAGCTTTCAACTTTCTGCATTCAAGTTTACTGGCATTCAAGTTTACTGGCATCCAAGTGCGTAACATATAAAGGGCCGGATTTAGGCCTAGTGCCGGCCTTAGGCAGTACTAAAATTTGCCATCCCCCAACTCTACAAACAGTCTTATGAGCTGTTATTGGGGAGGTCATGTTTAGTTTAAATTAATTTTAAATGAAATGTTACAATTAAAAAACAATAAATTACAGGACTCAAAATACATGCATCTTATTTGTGAATTATAAAGATTTTCTTCACACTTTATTCACAGAGAAAGCATTGATGATGTCATCGAAGTCGATCTGATGAAGCACATAGACTTGATGCAAAGAAATATATTCAAACTTATTCATTGTTGAAACAAAATTGATTTGTGAAAGGCAAGCTTTGGTTTATTTTTAAGCATTGATTTTGTTGGTAGTATAATTATTACGAGTATTTCTTACTTCGATAGGAAGTATAAAGTAAATTGAAAAATAAACTCCAACTCTTTGCAGAATAAACCTTTCATATCGAATTATATAGTTCACATGCTGGAAAGCGATTAAATAGTATTGTTGACAATATTTTATATTGGAAATGTAACTGAGAGTTGTGTTTACTATTCATAACGATAATATAATAAACACACATCCAATTTGATTTTCAACAATGCATTCTTGTTTATACAAGCAGTTAAATTTAAGCACTTTCATAGTATAATAACGTGATACCAGCATTATAATGTAACTATGCAGCTGTACACTTTCCTTTTACTCTCGCCACGACCACGACAATGTGATACCAAAACAATATTCGACTTCCACAAGGTGTTCAAGGATAAACTTCAGAAAAGATTTACCAAGTGTTTTAAAAACAAATTTGACTGTAAAATGAAAATGAAAAAAAAAATAAAATAAAATAAAATAGAATAAAATAAAGAGGAAGAGAAAGAGAGAGAGAGAAAATTCCGCCTCCCTGGAAATTGCCGCCCTACGCAACTGCCTCAGTTGCCTGGGCCTAAATCCGGCACTGAACATATAGTGATCTGCACTTGATGCAATTACTTTCTCTGTGTAGACAGAAGTCAGCTATTAAGTTTACTTCATGACAAGCACTTGATGCCAATAAATTAGACCAGGCTTAAGACTTTAGGACAGAAGTGTGTTACTGCTACTGGTTCCTGGATTTCTACTATGATACATCACGACAGCACCATAAAAATGACAATAGAACTCGTGGCTCAGACAATCGACCAGGTTCTGAAGTGACACTAAACTGAATGGGTCATCACACAAAATACAGTGAAAGATTATATGTACAAACTCAAGAGGAACTAAAAATACAATTAAGACCAATGGGATGTTATCATTATTTTAAATAATTCTAATTTAATGCATCTTAAAATGCAACACTCATTCTCAAATCTCTGCAAAACTTCAATCCACCAGATGAGACAAAAAAACTTCCGCTTAAAAATCACTAACCTATTTCTATTTTTTTAAAATAGTATATCTCTTGAAAAGGTAAATTCAAAATGTATTTTCTTCCTTCACTTCTTCTTTGTTAAATGCTTCCAGCCTCATGAAGTGCTGATTACACAATGTCTTCGAAAATATAATTTTAAAGGAAATAATTTTAATTTCAAATATTTATATCCCCTGCATAGGTACATGCATATTGTCAGTTTACAAGCAAAACACATTAAGTCAAAATTATTTCTTCTGACAAAACTGAATCCTCAAAATATTATTTTTTAGCAAATTGTTTCTCTTTATGTGTATTTAATTTTCCAATTCTAAGTTTATACACATATATTATGTACATTATATATGCCTTTTTCTCAGAAGTATTATTCTTTACTTAATGTGTTTTGCTTGTAAACCGATAATATTTTATATAATATGTTTCTGTTAACATTAGACAAATAATGAGTGAACAATTAAGTGTTTTAACGAAATACAGCAATTATTCAAGAGTGTTTTAGCACAAACAGCTATGTTAACATCAAGGTCATCAAGCTGGAATCCTGTTCAATTTGTTATTCCTTGTGTGTTGTATTATTATTCTACTGTACTTACAAAAGACAAAATGAACAGTTGAGGTATTCCATCTGCTTTCAGCTACCATATGACAGTTCTAAGAAGATTTAAAGAAAAATTCTCTACTAACACAACTACCAGTATTCATGAAATGGTGAATACAGTACATTTCGTAACATATGGAGACTTTAAAACGAAACCCAGATGTCAGCACTGAGTTATCATCACAGAATGTTTGGGTAATATTACTTATCACCTAGATATTTTCACAAGATAATTTTATTTTTTTGGCGAGTTTTTCAGCAAACTGAAATTCTTATGGTTTTTACTCGAAGCTGCAAATTGATTAAAAACGCAAAATTGCCAAGGCCTATTGGGTGTCGATTTTATAAGCGTTCTAAGATGCATGACGGAGAAATTGACACTTATGTTATCGTTTTCAGATGAGATTTGGTTTCAACAATGTGGTTATTACGTTGTTTAAAAAGGTGCCAAAATATTTTTGGTGGTAGTTTCAGTATCTCCTTGGATTAATAATTTTTTTAATGCTTAGTGTCAGTAAATCAGTACGTGAAATTTTTGGTGTTTTGTTTGCGTTAGACACAACTGCAGCATGATAGCGGACAAAACAAAATCTGGCTAATGGCAAATCACTCAGCTGTTCACTCCGTACAATAATTGAGAATGAGTTGTCTAATTTCAGACAATTCGCAATGAAGTTATTTTTGCTCTTACATTTTCAATATTTTTCGAAGAGGTTCTTTGGTTATTAAGAAACAGGTGTTTAGTGAAGTACCGGTATTCCTGATCCATTTCTTCATTCAGTTCATATAAGCAGCATATTAGTGACTAGAAAACTCCAATTCTCTGCAGATGCTTTGCCATATAATCATGATCTACACGGTGAGCATAAATGATTGCCCTAGTTTGGGGATTTTTTTATAGAAAAACCGTGAATGATACAACAATGGTACTGATATTACCAAATAAGGTATCTGTCAAAGTTTTATTTGAATTTATCCGAGTGGCGTAATTCCACTTCTTACCAGTAGAGGACCTGAGTTTACAGAAATGGCGACTGGTGTTGAGCGTGCATTTGTAGCGTTGGAATTTCATTCCACAAGATCAGTCATAACAGTGCAGCGAAATTTTCGAACAAGATTCCATAAAGATCCACCAGACCCCAAGACCATTAGACGATGGTACAATCAATTAGTGACCATAGGATGTCTGTGTAAAGGAAAATCTCCTGGTCGGCCACGCATCCCACAAGAAACAGTTGAACGAGTGCGGGCATGCTTCCAGCGTAGTCCACAGAAATTTTCGAACAAGATTCCATAAAGATCCACCAGACCCCAAGACCATTAGACGATGGTACAATCAATTAGTGACCATAGGATGTCTGTGTAAAGGAAAATCTCCTGGTCGGCCATGTATAAGAAACAGTTGAACGAGTGCGGGCATGCTTCCAGCGTAGTCCACAGAAATCTCTACGAAGTCCGGCAATTCCTGAACAACAGATTGCCCAACAGATGGATTGGTCGTGCGAGCAGAGACGATATGCAGCTATTGTCCTGGCCTCCACGTTCCCCTGACATAACACCCTGTGATTTTTACCTGTGGGGATATGTTAAAGGCTCTGTTTTTGTACCTCCATTACCGGCAAATCTGCCAGAGTTACGCGACCACATCATCAACGCCATCGCTGCAATCGACATGGATACACTTCATCGTGTATGGGACGAATTGGACTACCGGCTTGATGTCTGCAGGGTCACAAGGGCAGCACACATCGAGCATCTATAAGGTATATTAAAAAAACTTGGAGAGTTTCTCTATCTACTTCTATATCTAAATATTTTCTATGTTAAATCGTTAGTCCACAAATAATTTTCGTAACTAGGGCAATCATTTATGCTCACCATGTATAATTAACCTTAAAATTGCCACAGTTAACTTCATTGGTAAGACAGGGACTATATTTGAAATATTGCACATATGTTCCTATTTCTTTTTTAGGATGGCTTGAAATATACAATGGGGTGTTGCCATTTTCTTACTGATTGAAATAAAATAATTAATTTAAGACAATTTACTTCCATTTCTTTTACCAAAAGAAGTTTTTTTAGATCTGTAAGACTCTTAACTTGTGCATATTTTGTCGTATTGTACTATAAAGCAAGCAAACCCAGCCTGCAACTTAGTTTAAGAAGTGCTACACATTTTGTTCGGATGTAACACTAAAGGAAATATATGCTAAGATTGTGGATGTCCTAGCAGCCATAGTGTCACTCCAGGACGAAAGAATATGTACAACTGCAACACTCAAGCTAAGACACACTAACTGAATACACAAGAGAAACAAATGAGATGCGCACACACTTAACCCTATGCGAGCTGCCAGAAGGGCACAATTTCAACTGATGTTTGGAGTTAGCAATCAAGGTATTTAATAATAATAATTTTGAAGATCAGAAGAATTTTTAACAGGCTCTAGTTTTGAAACGGAAAGAGAATGCTTACTTTAAAATCATTGTTATTTATTTTCGGTGCCGGGTGGCTCAGTTGATAGAGCAGCTGGCTATGGACTGGAAGGTCCAGGGTTCGATCCCGAGTGGTGACGGGATTTTTCTCGTTGCCAAACTTTCAGAACGGCCCCGAGGTTCACTCAGCCTCCTATACAATTGAGTACCGGGTCTTTCCCGGGGGTAAAAGGCAGTCAGAGCGTGGTGCCGACCACACCATCTTATTCTAGTGCCGAGGTCATGGAAAGCATTGGGCTTTACCTCCATGCCCCCCAAGTATCTTCATGGAGTGTGACGGGGATACCTTTTATTTACTTTCAATGCAGAGTACTTGGCAAGTTCTCCAATTAGTCTCAGCTTAAGTGACACTTATTTTCAATTTGTATATTGACTAGTATTTTTACAAATCGAAGGCTGGGACAAGCGAGATTTCGAATCGACATGTTCTCACTATTTTTCTACAGATGCTTTTGTTATCGAGAATTGAAAATGGTAGGTATGAACATAGAATTTTTCCTATATTTATTTTTACTCGTAAATAAAGGAACTTTTATGGATGCAGTAGAACTAGTTAATGGGGTTAAAAGCTTCCATATCCCACGGAAGTCTCGTTCAAAATTTTTTCCATATACATTGTGATCTAAAGCATCATGTCTGGATTTGTGTTATGGACTGAGCGGTAGTTTCAGTTGTCATGAGAGAAGAAATTTTCTCATGAAATTTCAGTCAGGAATGGGGCTGGTGCCCACACAGCATCGTGATGAATATGGGGAGCTACAATCCGGTTTCGAAAACCAGATATAACAATTGGAGGATCATCGTGCTGATCAGAAGTTATCCTCGTATTGATTGGATGATCGTTCACCTCTGCTGAGGCATGTGAACATGAGGCCAGCAGTCGGCCTTGGCCCTTCATGGGCTATTGTGCCACAGATAATAAATCATGAACCTGCGATACTAAAATTTTGCCCTTATTTTTTTACTCAAAGACACAAATAAAAAGCTTACTTATCCCATGGAAGTTTTATTCAGAATTTTTCCCCATCTAAAAACTCACGAGTCCCATACTGTAACATCGTGGTCTAAGGCGTCATGCCTGGACTTGTGTTACGGACTGAGTGCTGGTTCTATCCTCATGAGGGAAGAAATTTTCTCACGAAATTTCAGACAGTGTATGAGACTGTGCCCACCCAGCATCGTGATGAATTTTGGGAACTATAATAGATAGCGAAATCCGGTTTCGAAAACCAGTTATAATAGTTTGAGGATCATCACTCATTGCACCCCTACTGATTGGATGATCGTTCACCTCTGCTAAGGCCAGCAACAGGCTGGTTGGCCTTGGCCTTTCATAGACTGTTGTACCATGAATAGCAAGATCAAGAATCTGAGATATTAGAGTGCAGAAGCAAGCATCGAAGTCACCAAGGATGACTCCTTTATTCTGGTGTCACAGCAAACATGGTCGTCTTCCAGTACCCAGCTGCCATGACAGCCTCTTTTTCCAATCTCCTTGTCCAAGATTCCTTTGGGCCATAATCTTCATGGTTTCTTACTTCACAACTCCTTTATAAAAGTTTTAAAAACGGAAAAATATAAATCAGGTTGGTTGCTAGAAGTGTGTCTCGCAAGAGTCATCAATGTAGGGACAAGTACTGCTACAGTCCTAGATCATATATATACTCAGATAGGTCGGCCTTATAGGCACTGAGGTTAACAACTACTGTCAGGTTTACAACGCTGCCATCTAGTTGTTACATAAGAAGTCACGTCATAATTCCCATTTGAATTGCATTAGCGACTGTACTGCCATCTCGTGTTCGTTTATGGCAGACAGGTGGCGATCCTGGCGGTTGTTCTCTTCAAAGTGCTGCCGATTTTAACATAGTGATGAGTTATCTGTTACATATATGATCTAGGCTACAGATAAATTTTTCTGAAGACATTAAACCCATGGGGAAAGTGTGTGTGCATCTCTGAGGTTTCCATGTCAGGGAAGACGGAAGAGTTGGGGCACAGACGCGAGACTCTGAGCCCCAGCCCGAAGCTTGTGCTGGTTCGTCAGTTACAGGATGGCTGCAACAAGAGGGGCGAAGTCTGTGTGATGGAAACCATCCTGTGGCGCGATCACAATTCACAGCGAGCTGGCATCCTCTGGAATGTTGTTCAGGTGGCTGGACCAGTTGTAGAACGGGGATCCCTCAGTGAAGCAGTACTTCTTCTGCAGGGGCGAATCCCTCTCCACATAGTACATCAGGTAGAAGTTACACATCTCGTCATCATTAGTAGGCCTGTGGTAAATCAAAACTCCCTATAAGATTTATTTGGAGATTTTACAACCACGCACGCACGCACGCACGCACGCACGCGCACGCACGCACACACACACACACTCATATGAATAGAGCCCGGATGTTTGGCAAAATGCCTTTTTTTACTGGGTGGAAGTAAATCATTATTTGCATAGATATAAATATTGTTTGGAGTAAATCAAAATGATAGGGCCAATTTTTATTTTGCCTATTTTTCCTTTTAAGGTGTTTCTTACGAATAAATGCCTTTTTTGTCATATTAAAGGAATATTTCTTGTTGATTTGCAATTTTCTAATTAATCGTAATATAATGTGTATGAAATTTAAATATTTGAAACAATGGCTAACTTAATTCGAAATTTTTTCGGGCTTCCAGCCAGGTCATGAGTTGGTGATCCACCGACGTTTCGAGGATGTTCATCTTCCTCATCTTCAGGGTTAAATGATATCTAGGGGTACCCAGCTCCTTAATTTATAGTGCCAGAGGGAGGGGGCAGCCGAGGAGCTGTGCGCTGATTGGCTCTTATTGGTGCGGACCGCCCATCAGTGCACAGCTCCTCGGCTGCCCCCTCCCTCTGGCACTATAAATTAAGGAGTTGGGTACCCCTAGATAGGTATGTGGTACCTAAGAGATTACATCCATTTTCGGTTTTCCCCTTCAAAATTTTCTAGAGCTCCTTCAGTGGAGCAGCGTAACCCGGAGTGAGACTAGTGGCCAACAGGCTTGGAGCTCACATATTTAATTTCTTACAGCCCCCAACCCCTTGCAAGGACGCGTTTTGCGTACCTTTTAAATTTGTCCTCCCAATTCTCCTCTCTTTTTCGCTTTTTTTTTTCGCCCCTAGATATCATTTAACCCTGAAGATGAGGAAGATGAACATCCTCGAAACGTCGGTGGATCACCAACTCATGACCTGGCTGGAAGCCCGAGAAAATTTCGAATTATCACGTCGCCAGGAAAGCTTCAGTAGTTATTTCAAATGGCTAACTTTACTAACAATAGTAAACAAAAGTAATATATTTCGGTGCTTAACCTGCTAATAATCGTGCTTTAATACTATTGGTGTAATACGAATAATGATCGACAATCCACAGTTACAAATATAATATTGTCATGTCTTCACGGTACCAACAATCAGCTTTATAATTTTAAATATTAAGCTCGTTCTCACAGAAGTTGTCACGTAACATTTCCAATTGTTTGTTTTCATATTTTCAAATCTTACTGTTACAATTTTGTGCTACAGGTGTTTATTATTGTAGGAGAAAGAAATTTGAGTGAGGAATAGTCAGTTATTGTCGGGTGACAGTAGGTATAAGATCGGTTAGCTAGAATGCCTAAATTAAGTAAACCATTGAAAAGTAAACTTCATGCTTACGTTAGTGAATTTGGTGCCCATGTGTTTTCACTGATGGAACAGTTTTGTTATGCAAGGTTTGTGAAAAGACAGTTAATCACGAAAAAAAGTAATTTATAAGTCAACATGTGCCACCTACGAAGTAAATATGTGAGTTATGTTGATCTAATTTAAATTTATTGCTAAAATATATTATGCCTTTTCAAAATTTATAATACCTTTTTCAAAGATTATTGTGCCTTATTTTTACGTTTTATTGCCTTTTTTTTTTGCCTGCCCATTTTAATTGTTATAAATGCCTGAACATTCGGGCTCTACATATGAATAATATGGAACATTGTCAATTAATAGTACCGTAAATACTTGGAAGCAATTTTTTGGTACAAATTTTGTATATGTTTTCATATGGTAATCTGCGTCGCTGAGTGGAATCCTGATATCATAGGCAGAATATTTTGAATTAAAGTTTTACATTTCCTGTATAAATCAGGTGAAACGAGCGTTGAGCGGATTCCGCCGATTTTGGAATAGACACCGACGTACTTGAACTGCCAACATAGAAAGCAAAAAATCACACTCAATCGCTTTCACCTTCATCTTGCCGGGATAATAAAAGCCTAAACTAACCTAACCTAACCTAAGTGCGTCGGTGTATATTCCAAAATCGGTGGAATCCGCTCAACGCTCGTTTAACCTAAATTGGAGCCTATATTATACATTTCTTGTAATTTTATTAATTGGTAACACACAATCCTATAGCACAAATAACAAAGTCCTATGTTTTAGGAAACAGCCCACTTTAATATTATTATGTTCCAAACACTTTTATATGCGAGGTTCTGTTACAAGTATGGATGTATTTGCAATGGAGAACTTCTTTTAATTCAAGTTTGCTCCTTCTCCTTCCATCATCATCATCATCATCATCATCACTGCTGCTGCTACTGGAGAAAATCAGACAAAAAAACGAGACTACTTTTACTTGGTCTTTCACTTTCAGGGATCTGAACCTTAAACATCTAACATTGGGTGACCAACCTTCCCTTACTTGAGGTAATATTTTTTATCCTCCCGGCTTCTGTATTGGTTTCCTAATCCTCCTGTATTTTTCTTTATCAATCATGATGCCAATTTTTTAATGCAATCTAATAATATTAATCGCCAAATACATCTAGATAAAAAATATATTTATCGATAGTTTAGCAGGTACCAATCACTATAATTCAGTTCCAGTGATCTTCTTATCTTTGGTATTACTGTATGTACATAGTTATGATTGTAAGGAGTTTTTTTTTCCAATTTGCATATCAGGATAAAAAAAAATAAATGTTCTGCATCATCTTTCTGACAAATATAAGTAGGCCTATGTTAAAACTGGGAAACACTGTATTTTTAAATATTATTGTACTCAATATTGTGACCTAAACCGTATGTGTTTTAGTTAAATTGATAGTCTTATATTAAAAATATAAATCATTTCATCAATGAATTCAGGCTTCACACCCCAAAAAATTGCGCTAAAATTTGTCGTGACCAAGTCTCCCGTATTTTTGTGATCAGAAGTTGGTCACCCTAGTTTAACATGAAAAGTAAACTCCAACCAAGAAGGATAGCCCTTTTGACTCCAACGAGTTAGTTAATCTCTCTCTTCTAACTCTCTGATAAACTCCCTATGTGCTTAGCTAAGGGTACAGCATATGTGATTAAACTGAAATAACAACAACAACAACAACAACAACAACAACAACAACAACAACAACAACAACAACAACAACAACAATAATAATAATAATAATAATAATAATAATAATAATAATAATAATACCTATCACCTTTACTTTTTAACTTCGCTCTAGAATATGCCATTAGGAAAGTTCAGGATAACAGGCAGGGTTTGGAATTGAACAGGTTACATCAGCTTCTTGTCTATGCGGATGACGTGAATATGTTAGGAGAAAATACACAAATGATTAGGGAAAACACGGAAATTTTACTTGAAGCAAGCAAAGCGATCGGTTTGGAAGTAAATCCCGAAAAGACAAAGTATATGATTATGTCTCGTGACCAGAATATTGTACGAAATGGAAATATAAAAATTGGAGATTTATCCTTCGAAGAGGTGGAAAAATTCAAATATCTTGGAGCAACAGTAACAAATATAAATGACACTCGGGAGGAAATTAAACGCAGAATAAATATGGGAAATGCGTGTTATTATTCGGTTGAGACGCTCTTATCATCCAGTCTGCTGTCCAAAAATCTGAAAGTTAGAATTTATAAAACAGTTATATTACCGGTTCTTCTATATGGCTGTGAAACTTTGACTCTCACTTTGAGAGAGGAACATAGGTTAAGGGTGTTTGAAAATAAGGTGCTTAGGAAATTATTTGGGGCTAAGCGGGATGAAGTTACAGGAGAATGGAGAAAGTTACACAACACAGAACTGCACGCATTGTATTCTTCACCTGACATAATTAGGAACATTAAATCCAGACGTTTGAGATGGGCAGGGCATGTAGCACGTATGGGCGAATCCAGAAATGCATATAGAGTGTTAATTGGGAGACCGGAGGGAAAAAGACCTTTAGGGAGGCCGAGACGTAGATGGGAGGATAATATTAAAAGGATTTGAGGGAGGTGGGGTATGATGATAGAGACTGGATTAATCTTGCACAGGATAGGGACCGATGGCGGGCTTATGTGAGGGCGGCAATGGACCTTCGGGTTCCTTAAAAGCAATTTGTAAGTAAGTAAGTAAGTAATAATAATACATGTCCATCTCCTTTCCTCGTCGTCATCATCATAATCATACATTATGAGCTATGAAAATTCTAGATGGTTGAGTTCATAATTTTGTTCTAAGTAAATTTGTCTTCATAAATTCTTTTCCAATCATGAATTCTGCAGCTACGTATTTCCTAAATTCTTGCTACATCTCAGCATGACTTTCTTCAGCAGATTCTTCAAATTTTTCTCTTTCTTCCACCATCCTGGCAACAAGATCAAGCAGACTGCACTTGCTTTAATTCTGGCAGCTACCTATATTAGCTTCCCGATATATGTCCCTTCATTGCCTAGTTTTATCCATTGTATTAAGGAAAACAAAATAAGTTTAAGACATTAAGAGAGTATGGCGTCTTCTGTTGAAAACAGTTCCATTTTTACAAAATAGTGTGCATGTATGAAGTACTATAACATGAAATCTAAGTATTTTCCATTACGAATCTGATGTTTCTTTATTGCGAATTTAATGTTCAATTGAAAAACCCACACTCTACACGTTGAGTTACGTTCATTCTGTACGACAGGTGGAGAAAGAAGGTGGACTCACCCAATCTGAGTTGTGCGATTCCGGTTACTCTGCATGGTGCAGCGTGCCGCCTGCAACACAACACAAAGGATATAGAAATTACAAAAACATATTTTTTTACAACATTTGAAATACATGATGAATTAAATACTATTATAGTCACAATCATGCTATGGTATGAAAGAAAAATTCCACAACCTCGAGCGGGAATCGAACCTGTGACTTCCTGGTCTCCGGTCAGGCGTTCTACCACTGAGCTATCAACGGACGTATATACGTCACCCAAACATCGTAAGATGAAGATTACATTTGAAATACAGTTTTGCATAAATGAAATCTGCTGAGAGTAATGAACTTTTTATTATCCAAGAAGAAGTGTAGGTCTAAATGCGGTACCAAGAATCCTAAGACATGATAAATATACTACAAAACAGATGTAATGGTTGCAATAATATAAATTTAATAAAAAGAAAAAAAGTCAGTTAACAACATCTGGTTTATTTTGTTTAGTTAATACAGTAAAACCTCGATAAGACGCTCCCGCTTATTATGCTATCCCGTGTAATACACTTTTTTTGTCCGGTCCCTGCACATTTCATATGTAACGCCTTTATAAAATACCCCATTTGTTGTGCTCAAGTCCCGCATAATACGCTGTTTTTGTGAAATATTTTCGATGTAATTTTCAGCAATGTACTGTAACAGCATTGAAACATCTTGGTCATTGAGCTCACTGGTGCCATTAACCTGAAAAGTATTGGTATTCGACCCTTTACCTGCACATTTAAACCTTCATACTTCACATACTTCATACCTTAGTATACCCCACCCTCTTGTTATGCTCTCTTATTCGACTCCTTACCTGCGTGGTTAAAGCCTACATACAGTTACAATACCCCACCCTCTTGCTAACCCTCTCTCTCAAACAACATTCCTCACTCGGCCATAATAAAATTCTGGAAATTTCTGCTGGGCAGTTTGTTGTCCTATAGTGTATTGAAGTGGTTGTGAATGTGATTACAATGAGTGTTTAACGAAAAGCCCTTTCTGTGTCGGAAAAATTGAAAATCTTATGAAACTACGATGAGATCAGTACTCTTACTCAGAAACAACTCTCTGATGCATTAGGAATCCCATCATCGACATTAAGAACGGTAATAAAAAATCGCGACTCAATCACTACAGCTGCGACGTCAGGAGGATGTAAGCGCAGAAAGTGAAGTGTGGTAAACATGAGGACTTGGAGTACACACACACGGCAAACAACTATAAATGTTTTTTTTTTTCGAAAGAATTAAGTACAGTATATAATGTAAATGTCTTTGACGTAGAGTAACTTACAGTAATTACATAATGGAGTAATACTGTATTACCTTTCATGAACTATGTATTTCAACAAAGAAAAATGCTAATAGATACTAGGCTATATATAAGTCAAAATTAGTATACCCACCTAATATGCGGTCCCGGTTAATACGCATTTTACACCCGGTCCCTTGAACAGCGTCTTATCAGGGTTTTACTGTACTTCTTATAAGTATTCAGATAGACGAAGTTTATTAATTAACTAGCCGTACCCGTGCGCTCCGCTGCACCCGTTAGAAATAAATATAAAGTAATTACATAATTAAAATAGGACATTTGATCCAGGGAACATTCGTGTTTGATAGAAGGATAAATCGTTTAATATGTTACTTAATTTAAATTGCATCCAAATAATTAAAATGCGATCATTTTGGTCCAGAGACCACTCATTGGTGCAATGACAATTCCTTTAGCACGTTTCTAGTTTTTATTACATGCAACCATAGTTTAATGAACATTGACATCATTTAGATTTAATGTGTATACTTTATTTTACTTGTTATAGGTTTCCATTGAATTATGGTAATAATTGTTTTCTACGTATTCAGTAAATGGCGTTTGGCCCACTATGGTTTGAACCCTTCAAATAACTTAAATTATATTATATTATATTACATTACATATATTATATTATATTATATTATATTACATTACATTATATTATATCAGAAGTTACTGTAATAACATTATAGCATTATGTCCATCTAGAGGAACTACACTTTCCAATGGTGAAATAATAATTAATTATACAAATCGGTTAATTTAGCTTCCGATATTACTTCATACAAACATAGAAACATTCTCTGTAGGCTATCTTTCATAGCTTTCGATTGTTGCTGTCCAAGGCCCCTTATAGACGAAGTCATTTGTTTTTTATTTCATTATATGGCCTTAGATGGCAGTTATTTTAATTTCAAAACTCATTTATCTCATTAAATATCAGTCCTATCAAAATTTTTCAAGGAATAAATCTTATCGCAAATTATTTTTAAAGAAACTTTTGTTATGTAACATTTTTCAAAAAAATCAATAATAAGAGAGATATTTCGATTTATTTAATTCAGGCCCCCTTATAACCCCCCTTTTAAATGTATTTTGAATGCCATACAGCCTAAAATCTAAGTTACAACGAACATAATTTATATTCCAATTTTCATCGAAATCCGTTCATCCATTATCGCGTGAAAAGGTAACAAACATACAGACAGACAGACATACATACATACAAACAAAAATTTCAAAAAAGCGATTTTCGGTTTCAGGGTGGTTAATTATATATGTTAGGACCAATTATTTTTGGAAAATCGAAAATTACCAGAAAAATTTCGGCTACAGATTTATTATTAGTATAGATAAGGCTTTAATGGGATTTATACCTAGAATCACTATGGCGATTCTTATTAACAATTTATACTGTTACTCACCAAAGTGTCCCCTTGCGTAATGGGTTGCTGGTTCACCACCGGGTAGAACATCTGAGGGGTGAGAGGGTCACGCTTGCCAAGCAGTACCCATTGGTCTGCTCCAGTGCGGTCCCTGGTCACCTTGTAACCAGACACAACTCTGCCTGCAACACACAGCCAACATACGAGTATTTAGCTCACATCTCACTTCAAGAGCAACAGAAAGTATTGGCACTGGCATCAACCAAGTGGGACACAAACGTCCATATGTAGGCCCTACTATATATAGTCCAAGTAGGCCTTTTGTGTACCCATTATGCAATGAGTTGCGTGCCAATTGTAATGCTTGCCTAAGCCAACTCCACCATTAGCCATACCATGCATTCCACTCCAGCTCACAAGTCCTAATGGTATACTTCTGGTGACGGTCTGCTATACCTCAAGAGATCCACCTGAGTCGTCAAGTTACCTCCAGGGAAGAATATTGTGCCCTGGTCTGCGGTGGTGAAGCTCTTAAGAGAAGTCTGTACTTCCATATCTTACAATTTTGGGTAAGTTTTTCTTAGCAGTTATAAAAGATACAAATGTAGAAAAAAATTAGGGCATATGTAACATACCTTTATGTACGGGTATACAACCGGTTAAATAAATTTAAAATTCCACGGAGCGGTTGGCAAAAAAAAAAATTCATTTATAACATTTTTTGCATTAAAAATGACTGCAAATTATTTTTTATTTTTGCTAAAGATAGCAATTAACTTAATTTTTTTAACCTACAGTGTAAAACGCCATCACATTGATATTGTATATCAATGTCAGCCTTTTGGGTACAATACTTTCTGAGAAAGTGCAGAAAAATGGTGTCAAAGTTTTTCCTTACCTTGCAATGTTAAATTCCTCAATTTTGGGTGCAGTTTTCTCAGAAGTGATAAAAGATACAAATGTAGAAAAAAATAGGTCATATGTAACATACTTTTATGTATACAACCGGCTAAATAAATTAAAAATTCCACTGAGCGGTTGGGAAGAAAAATTTTTTCATTGATAACATTTTTTGCATTAAGAATTACTATAACATTTTTGCTGAAGATAGAGCTAAAAGCTGACAATTAGAAGAAATAAAATCATATTATCATTTTACACATATTAAACTACCGAAAAAAGATAAAAACCAAAATTTCAATTTTTTGTCAAAATTCAGTGTACAAACTCCCCATAAATCTCAGAAACTTATACCACTATTGCACGCAAATGTCTAACTCTTAACCAGGGGTTCGTATACCTGCATAATCGGGTAAATTCGTGTTGGGTTCATTAGCCGAGCGGTTTAAGGCGCACAAGGTATGTCCGGGCAACATATCGTGCCTAAGATCGCAGGTTCGCATCCCGGCCACTGCAGTCAATTGAGCCTGTGGTAAAGGATGGGGAGGGCCCATGTAAAGCAAATTATAGATAAATGGATAATGGTACTTAAATGATTTTAGATATAAATCGATGGTTGGATATATGAACGGATGGATGGATGGATGGATTAAAGAAAAAGTCAATCTAATTATCAAATAAATAAAATAAAATAAATAAATAAAATTAAAATAAATAAATAAATAAAATAAGTTAAATAAATAAAATAAATAAATAAATAAAATAAAATAAATAAATAAATGAAATAAATAAATAAAATAAATAATAAAATAAAATAAATAAATTAATTAATTAAATAAATAAAATAAATAAATAAAATAAATAATAAATAAAATAAATAAATAAAATAAATAAAATGAATAAATAAAATAGATAAATAAATAAGTAAATAAGTGAGTAAATAAATGAGTGAATGAATGAATGAATGAATATGTAAATAAATAAATACACATTTATTTCCCTTTAATATTGAATCTTAATATCACTCAGCAATTCCTTACCCAAGCTGTGTGTGTGCGTCCGATATGCAAAAGGATGCATCACTTTCTTCTCATGTATTGTACAAGATGTTTCCATCTTCTCCACAGTCATGGGCCGAATAAAGCCTCCTGTACCCAACAGGATCACACCAGCCTCCTTTTCGAGCCTGCCAAGAAACAACTCATCTCAGTGTGTCTAAGCTTGTGCAATACAGTAATATTAATAGCAGTACAATGAAACTCTGAGAGTAAACAGAAAAATGGTCCACATGCGTCAGTAGCATAAACAATATGTCTACATAAAGATACACAAGAATTCTACGCAAAACAAAAATAAATTGTATTATAGATACACTCGCACTAGAATACGTTACCCAAGTTCGGGAATGAAACTACAGTTGTATTGAATATTTTATTTTTGTTCCTGTTTACAAATGGAGAGTATGGTCTATGATAAGAGAATCAATGAAGGGTATTCAGTAAATTTTCTCTCTATTTTTTTTAATTGATTATTTAACGACGCTGTATCAACTGCGGGATTATTTAGCGTCAATGTAATTGGTGATAGCGAGATGATATTCGACGAGATGAGGTCGAGGATTCGCTATAATTTACCTGATATTTGCTTTGCGGTTGGAGATAACCTCGGAAAAACCCAACCAGGTAATCAACCAAGCGAGAATCGAACTCGCGCCTGAGCACAACTCTGAATCGGCAGATAAGTGCCTTAGCCAACTGAACTACGCCGGTGGCTATTTTTTTTTTTCTGTTCATATGAAGCGACATTCTGAAATCAGTGTCAGCTTACAAGAAAAATAAAGAAGATAAATTTGCGAATTTTAAACGAGGTAGTAGAGCAAGTGGACAGCTTCAAATACTTGGGGTGTACTATAAGCAGTAACATGAGCTGCTGCTAGGAAGTCAAGAGGAGGATAGCAATGGGAAAGGAAGCTTTTAATAGAAAAAGGGGCATCTTCTGCGGACCTCTGGAAAAAGAATTAAGGAAGAGACAAGTGAAGTGCTTTGTATGGAATGTGGCATTGCATGAGGCAGAACTATGGACATTACGACGAAGTGAAGAAAAGCGAATAGAAGCATTTGAAATGTGGATATGAAGAAGAATGGAACATGTGAAGTGGACAGACAGAATAAGAAATGAAGCTGTATTGGAAAGAGTCGGTGAAGAAAGAATGATGCTGAAACTGATCAGGAAGAAAAAAAGGAATAGGTTGGATCACTGACTGAGAAAAAACTGCCTACTGAAGGATGCACTGGAAGGAATGGTGAACGGGAGAAGAGCTCGAAGATATCAAATGATATACGACATTAAGATATAGGGATCATATGAGGAGACAAAGAGGAAGGCAAAAAATAGGAAAGATTGGAGAATGCTGGGTTTGCAGTGAAAGACCTGTCCTTGGGCAGAACACTGAATGAATGATCAATGAACGTCTGCAGGATCTAACAACAGTAATCTCATTGAGAGTCGCAAAAGAAGGAAACAAAACTTCAAGAGTTCTTGTCACACATTTTAAAAGAAAAATAATTTATTTTATATCATTTTTCTAGTCATTTCAGTACGAGACCTTGGACATCTTATTCCATGATAATGAGATTTGTTCCGTAAATTTACATCTCTGCAGTCCGGTTTATCGTCATTTAAGGTATGACTATACAAAAGGTAATTGTACTAAAATATAGAAACGCATTAGGACAGGGATGTCAATCAGAGCGTATATGTGCTACAGAGAACGCTTGCACCACTGGAGCACGTAGAACGCGCAGCTACGAATGCGTGTTTCAGTGAGGGTTGTGCAATGTACAGTTGGCATTAATCATGCACCCAGCGAACTAAACTAGAACTTTTCTATCGATATCTTGCTGCAAACATAGAAACTGTACCACTAGAATTTCAGCTAGAAATAATTATTGATATTGAGAATACAACGTTATTAAAACATCCAT
The DNA here is from genome assembly GCF_040183065.1 of Periplaneta americana. Taxonomy (NCBI): domain Eukaryota; kingdom Metazoa; phylum Arthropoda; class Insecta; order Blattodea; family Blattidae; genus Periplaneta; species Periplaneta americana. Next base: position 105,334,474 of record NC_091133.1, on the reverse strand, counting down.
ATAATGATCAGAACTCCTTACCTTTTACAAATGTTTGAGCCCTGAACTGTATCCTATGGTCCGTAAGTTTGCAACTCAAATTATGACAATTTTCGGTAGCACATAATGTATGTGAACAATTTCTTTCATTGATGAACCTAACAAAGCCATGACTAAGGGCCAAATTATCTGATAATATGCGTGCTACGCTTCGATTTGCTACTTCAAATAACATAGTATCAAACATTACAAGGCTGGTATCGAACAGAAATCGTAGGAACGATTCTGGTGAAACTTCACTTTGAAATGTTAATTTTCCCTATTTTCGCCATTACAAAAGATAGTTATTCTAATAACCGAAAATATTCAGAAATCATTATATATGTTAAGTTATTAGTAAAGCAGTATTCGGCTATAACAGTCTACAAAACTAACCTTGGCTGACTATCCTGGTTAAACTTCATTTTCCAATGTTCATTCCCTATGTTCGCTATTACTGAAGACAGTAATATTGTAAAAACCAAGAATATTCAGAAATCATTCTATCTGTTATGATATTTTAAGTTACTAAAGCAGTATTAGGCTATAATATTCTACAAAACTAAACTTGGCTGACTATTGCAAAGCATATATAAATTATTCAGCTATCAGATAATTGAATTTAATAAAAATGTATAAACAAATGTGTAACGAATTATTATATCTCGACTCCAGATCATTTTAAAATTGTCCGCCCCTATGTCTTGCTCGTTTCTGTGGTTACGGCAGCCGTGGCGAAAATGTGATCGTGCGCCGAGCCACTGTGTAACCTGCAACGTGCATAGCACCTATGGAGGGAGGCGGACACCCAAAGGGGAAGTGAAGCAACTGTCTGACTTAATAACGCATTTTCCATTTTCCTTATGTCAAACACTTAAATATAATTTTATACAGTACAAGGTTACAAACTAATGTTTAGTACGTGTAACGAAGAAAGAAATGAACAAGAAAACATAGGACACATTATCACAACCTAAAATTAACTGTCTTCAGAATATCTCTGCGACAAAGTTTCAAAATCAGGAATTATGTCACTTACTGCCAGTCGTAGTTGATCACGAAGGTATTTGTCTGTCAGTCGTGATCTAAATTTGGTTTTTACTATTTTCATTGTTGAAAATAATTCTTCACAAAAATAAGTTGTAGCGAACATGGTTTCAACAGAGCAAGCGAAAGAACGAAGCTTCGGATATTTATTTTTTGGCAACGATTTGAAAAGTTCAACATTTGTCAAGTCCTTACATCTAGCTTTCATTTAACATCACATTGTAAATCTGCGCGTTTAAATTGAAGGTCTAACCGCATTATTCGTACATCTCCTGAAAAAGGATCGACGTACAGAGATAATAATAATAATAATAATAATAATAATAATAATAATAATAATAATAATAATAATAATAATAATAATAATAACAACACAACCTTTTAATGTTTCATGAGTGACATGTATATAATGTCGTTTTATGTTATACAACCGTTTTCCTCGTCATACTGAGTGAACAAATCATACATTTAATATTCTCATCATATTGGCAGCAAAAAAAAAAAATGCGTCCTCCCATCCTACTTGGAACTTTCGTTTTTGTAGAGGTACATGGTTTCGAGAGAGACATTGCGACGATACGCCACTCGCAGGTCAGAGACAAATACAAATGGAACGGAGTTTGACTCCAGTGAGTGAGAGGGTGGGAGTTGGGGGAGGTAGGAAGCAAACATAGCTATCATTGCGAGCCACAATGTGCTCGTGAGTCATATTTTCGCCACGGCTGGTTTACGGAATTCCACTCCAGCACGCTAAGGAATCGAACGTCGTTCATGCGCTTATTCTTTGACATCACTGCACTAGGGGCTTGGTTCTAAAGGATAAAGAATGAACATCACAAAGTTTGGTGTCAATCTGTGTAGTACTCACGGTCGCTCAGTGTAATGAAGGTGTATTCCCGAGTCGTCGGTCTTTCCACCTTCGAAGGGCTTTATCGTGGCATAATGCACCTGCAGCACGAGGTACTGTATAGGGGACTTGCCCCCTACTTTGAAGCCTACTCCTTCTGGCAGTTCCAGCTTGGGAGCGTCTCGAGCCCAAGCATAGATCACCTGCAAAATTGACCCTCAGTAACAATCCGCAACAAGATTTCAAGTGTATACAGCTTTTATGCCATTATGGCAATTTAATTATTCATAAAACAACTTTAATTTTAATTAGGCATAAATACAGTTATTATTAACAAATATTTTCATTCTATAAGACATGTATAACATCATTTTAGATCCATGTTGAATCTTTCGTACACCACTTTTAACACTTAAATATAAATAATTGACTAAATGGCAATCTTACTCGTGTTAATTATGTAAGCATGTGCGGCTTACAGCTGTTTCGGTGCTACTTCACACCATCCTCAGAGCCTTCTGTGTTTCGGCGTCCTACACATACAACCCAAAATCCAAAAACTCAACACACTAGAACAATATGAAATATACAGACACAATAAAACACACCCTAATCAAATACTCAACACACAGATCAATTTCAGAACACACACACTATTTGACACAACTCTTCATCACACGAACGCACCCACACAACAGGCAGCGAAGTTGAGACGACGCCCAGACACAGAAGGCTCTGAGGATGGTGTGAAGTAGCACCGAAACAGCTGTAAGCCACACATGCTTACATAATTAACACGAGTAAGATCGCCATTTAATCAATTATTTATCATTTTAGAATGCTAGATAACAGTAACATACCTGGGATCCCATTCCGCACGGACTGGCCATTTCTATTGTTTCGTCTTTGGCAGCCATTTCCCCACAGTTCCTAAAATACAATTAAAAGTAAAATATATTTTCTATTCATGTGACAGTTTCGACGTGGTGTCCGTCATTCTCCTAAATTTATTAACGTAATAGCAATAAATTTAGAAGAATCTGATGATAAGCTCAGTGATGAACCGCATATTGGCAGTGGCAATGACGGTAATGACAATAGCGAAGCCAAAAACGAGCCACAAGATTAAAATATCAGCTAATTAACACACTTTACTTAACATTATGATTAGGGTAACTTAGTAAATTATTTTTGTAACACGAACGTGTTACCACAGTCTAGTATATACAGTCGCGAAGCTCAATACGTAGTAAATATGCAAACATTTGATAGTTGCTCACCACTAGGATCGCTAATATTGCCTCATTACAGGCAATGCAAAATAGTACCGTCACAGTCTATTGTTTCTAGCACCCTCAAAACTCAAGCTTCGTGACTGTATATAGTAGACTGTGGTGTTACTGTGTTTGTCATCGATGCGAACGTGAGTACACGTAGCGTCAGCGCTGTGCAAGTATTTTGTGTTTCATTAGTTGTTACGGAAATCAGTTTGCATGTGAAAAGGAATGTATTTATATAATGTAATATCTGTGTGCACGCTCATGAAATATGGCAGGAAATGGAATACTCTGGAAAAAAAAAACAATTACTGGTACACTATTTTTGTTCCTACACTTTTCACTTTCAGGCACTGAAATATGAATCTGAATCCATCTTGAATCTTGCGTACACTAACACTTAAATATAAATGGTTGATTAAATGGCAAACTTACTAGTGTTAATTATATAAGCACGTGCTTGTAATTAACACTAGTAAGTTTGCCATTGAATCAATCATTTTGAATCTGAATCTCTATCGTGGAAAATCCACACCCTAAACGTTTGCATAACGGTACACCGTAAGTAAAAATAATTGTATTGAACAATTTCCTACCACTTTATTTAACAACTGGGATTTTCAATAAATAAAAATATATTACTCAGATCGACATGATTAAATAAGCCTTTAGAACTGCATCTGTTTATATTCTGCATTCTCAAAGATAACTGGAGCGTGTAGAATATAGCAATAAATCTTATGCAGTGAGGATATGATACAAGAAAGGTTCAGAATCGTACGTGACCTTGAACTAGGAAGCAAGTGGTCCATTCAGACACATACAAGCTTCGTTTCTTTAATGAACTTTTTATTTACTTCATTTGCTTGTTTATGACCCTGCAAAGACTATCACAAGGCGTAAATTAATGCGTACAAACATTCTCTCTTTTACAGAAATTATAAACAAGTTGAGGAGAATCACATCAAGTAGACTAGGCTACTTGAAGAGGGCAGATTTGAACATTACTTCCATCTAACGGTAATGTATTTTTCAGCTGAATTTCATCACATGCTTTAATTTATAAGATGATGAATGACATGTGTATGTGAGCATACTTCTTTCCTGAGAACTTGAGGACTGTAAGTGATGAGCAGGGGCAGGGGCGGATGCAAGGGGGGGGATTAAGGGGATATAGCCCCTCCCGAAATTTTGAGAAAAATACGAAACCAGAAACAAAAATAATATTAATTTTAATTCGTGAATGTACATAGGAATTAGAGAGTTTTCCACGTAAATTCTCTTTGCTAAAATGTTAAATTCCAAGAACTGCAGGAAGACAAACACAGCGTTCTTACTTCAAGACAGAGAGTCATGAAGAGTATTTTAGGCTTTTAATTTTACTTCTCTTCTTAGACTATTTCATTAGTCAGCTCAAGGACAGATTTTTAAATCATAAGGGAATCCTAAAGTCCATACAAACTTTTCTGCCTAAAAACATAGTGCGAGCATCACATGAAGATTTAGAAACTGCTGTTCAGGCTATAGTAAATCAGTGGCCCAATGATGTTGATGCATCACCAGTCTTTCTTCAATGAATTGAAGATGTAGAGAAGAAATTTCCTTGATCAGAAAAATCTTCACCTATTACCTACTGATTTTATATCATCTTTGAACAGGTGCAATGAAATTATTTTTCCCTGCACTCGCAAGACACTGAAACTTTTCTGCACGTTGCCTGTAACTACAGCAACACCAGAACAGTCGTTCTCAACATTGCGGTATTTGAAGACTTACTTGAGCAGTCAGATTAAATGCACTGGCCTTAATGTATATACATAAAAATGTAGAAGTAAAAGCTCATGAAGTACTGGATGAAATGTCTAAGAAGCCTCATCGCCTTCTTCTGTAAATGTCATTGTTTTTGTATTGCAGTCATTGTAAATGTTAAAATAAAAAAATTATGGTTTATTTAACAACGCTCGCAATTGCCGAGGTTATATCAGCGTCGCCGGTGTGCCAGAATTTTTTCCCTCATGCCAATAAATCAACTGATACGAGGCCTGTCGCATTTAAACACACTTAAGGGGAGACTCCACTGAAAATCATGAAAAATTTCCAAAATATTTTTATTGACTCTTTCACTTCTTTAGAATGTATATTTTTATACCCCAAATGGTTTTATTTCAATTCTGATTACAAATACGTTCAACATTGTTTTTAATTAAAGCTGTGGGGGGACGTGGCATTTAAAGAGCTGTCAAAAACAAATTTCTGATTACAAATGTAGTAACTTTTTGTTCTAAAGTTGGCTCCCTGGAGTTACTACATGAATGTAGCGGAGGAAATTTTAATAGGTATGTGTTATTTAAATATTCATTTTACTTTCAAATACATTTTTCCGTAAGTTTATTTTTCTTGATTCAATACCAACTCTTTTACGCCAAATATTACTCAATCTGGATGAAATTTTTACTGCAAGTATTTATGAGGTAGCTGCATGTTTCTATGCATTTAGTTCGTAAGAAATGCTGCTTGTTTACTTTATTAATATATTGTTTTCATTAATTATAGAAAAAATAACATTTTCAAAACCTCAAAACAATTTTTGAAAATGAATAAATGAGATATTTCATAAAATAAATGCATATAAATGTTTTTGTATGTCTTGTAAATGTAACCAAAGGAAATAAAGCTTAAAAATTGAGATCTTCTATTAAAAACTTGGGTTTGAAAAATACTTATAAAGATATTTAAACAATCAAAAGCCAAAAACATTTGTGAGTTCAAAATTTACATTTTGTCAGTCCTTTACCTAGTAAATATGCTCTCAAAATTTGTTTGAAAAAAAAAATTGTTCTTAAAAAACTTGTCACTTTCAGTGGAGTGTCCCCTTAAATGCCATCGAGCTGGGTTGGGGTAGAACCCGCAACTTCGAGCACAGAAGGCTATACCGACTACGCTACTCAGGCCAACTTGTAAATGTTTGTGACTCGGAAACAAATTGTGAGTATATAAACTTATTTCTCATTACTCCATTTTTACTATCTCCTAAAATCCCTCCCCGAAAAAAAATCCTGCGTCCGCCCCTGAGGGAGAGCGATTTCACCAAGACGTTAAAATCATTTTCTTTGTTGCATCGGAATACTTTCTGAGGACGTAGAAACCTTGTTATACCATGGCACAAGACTTATGAGGCAGTGACTCACCAGACAGCGCTCCTGCTCCCTGGCTTACTGCATCCATACAGCAGCATGTGGTGTGCAGTCTGCATAGTTGCGTTTGGCTCGAACCCAACTGCAAACAAGTAAGTAACCTCTTCAGTCCCAAGATAAATTTAAAGTAAAAAAAAAAAAAAAAAATTAAAATATTATTTATTGGGTAATTGGCGATACAAAGACAAACACTAACCAATCAAAATTTTTATCATGACCTCAATTCTCGTTTTAAGCTAGGTATCATATTATGTGATACCTTGGGTTTCTATGGGGACTTAATTTGGTATCAATTCAGTTTTATTTATTTTACAAAAATGCATACAATTGCTTATAAATAATGAAATGAAAGTATATGTATTCCAGCAGCAACACTACGCGTAGAAATCATGGCAAATATAATACCACAGTCTACTATATACAGTCACGAAGCTTGAGTTTTGAAGGTGCTAGAAACAATAGACTGTGACGGTACTATTTTGCATTGCCTGTAATGAGGCGATATTAGCGATCCTAGTGGTGAGCAACTATCTAATGTTTGCATATTTACTACGTATTGAGCTTCCGACTGTATATACTAGAATGTGATAATACTCTCGTTAGATATATACATTATATAGAAAATATATTTCCTTCGTGGAAAAAAAAAAAGATGTTCTGTACCAGGAACTACACTACCGGTAAAAAAAGAAAAAAAATCTGAAGTATAATAACAACAGAATAACAGCAACAACGTTGCAAAATGTTCCCTGTGGCTATACAGACGAACCCCGTCCTAAACCAACACCTATACCGTTTCAAGCTACCTAACACACACTTCTCATTCCAGCCATTGACTTATATGAATTGGTTCTGCCCACAATTTTTTACTAAACTGTCCATCTATTGGAGTATTATACAATACACGGGTATAGTGATCAAATCTGATTGGCAGTTTCACACAGTCTCTATTAAAAGCATTGACTTAGTATACGAATTGTTTCTGCCCACAATTTTTTAATAAACTGTCCATCTATTGGAGTATTATACAATACACGGGTATAGTGATCAAATCTGATTGGCAGTTTCACACAGTCTCTATTAAAAGCATTGACTTAGTATACGAATTGTTTCTGCCCACAATTTTTTAATAAACTGTCCATCTATTGGAGTATTATACAATACACGGGTATAGTGATCAAATCTGATTGGCAGTTTCACACAGTCTCTATTAAAAGCATTGACTTAGTATACGAATTGTTTCTGCCCACAATTTTTTACTAAACTGTCCATCTATTGGAGTATTATACAATACACGGGTATAGTGATCACATCTGATTGGCAGTTTCACACAGTCTCTATTAAAAGCATTGACTTAGTATACGAATTGTTTCTGCCCACAATGTTTTACTAATCTGTCCATCTATTGGAGTATTATGCAATACACGGGCACAATATCATTTTATTGACCAGCACTTACAGTCTTCTACTAGTTCCACAACGAATTCAGTCGATGACATAAAAATGGACGTATTGTCAAACTAGTTTAGTACAGCTAGTTTGTCGTCATTTCTCACCACTTTCTCGTAACTACCTCTATCTTTATTCTTCATATCAGTGTCACTTTTTAGTGAAGCGTATTATATTGTAAAGATTATTTTGATTATATGAAAATGATGCGAGCATGAAATAACAGCTATCAGGTTTATACAGTATCATGTATTCTACTTATTACACAAAACTATAGTAATGTGATTTATGAAAAGTCATGCTTGAGACCAAAGGTATCGCCAATGATACCTCTTAAAAAGTAGTGTATGAGAACCCAATTTCTGTTATTATTAGGCCTACGTGAATAGGTAATGTGTAAGAATGCATCAAAGTTAATATTATTTCATTTAACATGACAAATCGGCAATTATATTTGCTTTTCTAGACGGAAGGACAAATTTAATCAACTGGAGGCATCTAGTGACAAGTAATTAGAAAAAATTGGAATGATAACCAGAAAGCGCAAATGTTATAGAATAAGATACCTCAGCCCACGGACCTATATAAGCGCATAATAAATGTCATGAATAAATTTCTAAGCTCTCATATATGATACCGAATGACAGAGAGGTTAATATACATCTTTTTGAACCTTAACATTTTTGTCTAATTACTTACCAAGGAAGGGCATCACTCTTTACATAATTATTAATCTATTTATCAAAATGCAAATTTGTATTTGTTGAACTACAAATAGTTGCATTTATTATGTTCTAAACAGATTTGTTTTATGTTTTGGCCAGTCTATAATATTTTTCAACATTTGTTGAACTATAAATAATTGCAAAATTGTTCTGAACAGGAACGCTTAACATTTATTTGAACTATAAATAATTGCAATTCTTATATTCTAAACTGGTTTGTTTTATATTTCGGTGCATCTATAATTAATCAATATGCAAATGTTTATTTGTTGAACTACAAATCATTGGAATTATTATGTTCTAAATTGATTTGTTTTATATTTCGGCGAGTCTATAATTAATCAATATGCAAATGTTTATTTGTTGAACTACAAATCGTTGGAATTATGTTCTAAATTGATTTGTTTTATATTTTGGCGAGTCTATAATTAATCAACATGCAAATGTTCATTTGTTGAACTACAAATCATTGGAATTATTATGTTCTAAATTCATTTGTTTTATATTTCGGCGAGTCTATAATTAATCAAGATGCAAATTTTTATTTGTTGAACTACAAATAATTGGAATTATTACATTCTAAATTGATTTGTTTTATATTTTGGCGAGTCTATAATTAATCAACATGCAAATGTTCATTTGTTGAACTACAAATCATTGGAATTATTATGTTCTAAATTGATTTGTTTTATATTTCGGCGAGTCTATAATTAATCAATATGCAAATGTTTATTTGTTGAACTACAAATCATTGGAATTATTATGTTCTAAATTGATTTGTTTTATATTTCGGCGAGTCTATAATTAATCAATATGCAAATGTTTATTTGTTGAACTACAAATCATTGGAATTATTATGTTCTAAATTGATTTGTTTTATATTTCGGCGAGTCTATAATTAATCAACATGCAAATGTTTATTTGTTGAACTACAAATCATTGGAATTATTATGTTGTAAATTGATTTGTTTTATATTTCGGCGAGTCTATAATTAATCAACATGCAAATGTTCATTTGTTGAACTACAAATCATTGGAATTATTATGTTGTAAATTGATTTGTTTTATATTTCGGCGAGTCTATAATTAATCAACATGCAAATGTTCATTTGTTGAACTACAAATCATTGGAATTATTATGTTGTAAATTGATTTGTTTTATATTTCGGCGAGTCTATAATTAATCAACATGCAAATGTTCATTTGTTGAACTACAAATCATTGGAATTATTATGTTCTAAATTGATTTGTTTTATATTTCGGCGAGTCTATAATTAATCAACATGCAAATGTTTATTTGTTGAACTACAAATTATTGGAATTATTATGTTGTAAATTGATTTGTTTTATATTTCGGCGAGTCTATAATTAATCAACATGCAAATGTTTATTTGTTGAATTACAAATTATTGGAATTATTATATTCTAAATCGATTTGTTTTATATTTCGGTGAGTCTATAATTAATCAACATGCAAATGTTTATTTGTTGAACTACAAATAATTGGAATTATTACATTCTAAATTTATTTGTTTTTTATTTCGGCGAGTCTATAAATTAATCAGCATGCAAATGTTTATTTGTTGAACTACAAATAATTGGAATTATTATGTTTTGGCGAGTCTGTTATTTATCAACATTAAATGTTTCATTGTTGAACTACAAATAGTTGTAATAATTACGTTCCAAGTAGGTACATTTATTTTATATGTTGGTGAGCCTTTATCAACATGCGTATGTTTACTTGTTGATCTACAAATAATTGTAATTATTATAATTGTTCTAAAGAGATCTGTCATATTTGTTTTATATTTTTGTGAGTCTATATACTATAGTTTACTAACATGCGAGTTGCAATTGAAGTGTCCTCTGAAATATCAACTTGACATATTAACGTCGCTTTCCGTTTCCAGCATATATTGAAACCTATTAACACATCTCGTTCAACACAGCGCACTCTAGAAACATTTGATATTTCTGCACAAAGCTGTTATTCCATGTAAAATGTTTGATGCTCTGCATCTCAAATGCAAGATTCTGCAGTTAAGTTCTTGTTCGAGAGAAAGTCTCAATTATTATATTATCAACACGACAATGTTTATTTGTTGAACTATAAATAATTGCAATAATTATTATGTTCTCAAAGCTTTATTTTATATTTTATCGAGTCTCTTAATTTATCAACAGGCAAATGTTTATTTATCGAACTACAATAAATAGAAATTCCTCAAAATTTAGTCACATTTAAATCCGAAGTATTTTATAACGCTGATGCAGCATTAGACATCGTGGGCCGTATTCATAGACATTTTTAGCGCGGGTTTCCGGTGGATCATCAGCGTTTTTCGTATTCATAAACCAGCGTTAGCAATAGGATATGATTTGAATTCTGTACAAGTAACCAGTGGATAGCCGGGACTAGCTTAGTACGCTCGTAGCGCGTGCTGCGAAATGTCTATGAATAGCACCCCGTAAGACTTAGAGTCAAATATTGAAGCCGAAACAGACATAATTCTTGAAACTGATCATCGTCAGTACAAGTACTAAATTTTTAATTGTACTGAAGTCAGGAAGATATGTATTTAGAGAAATCTGACCCAAAGTTATTCTGACCACACATCACAGTATCTAACAGGGATCGAACCTATATTCTTCTGGTGAGAAGCCTTAAAATGACAGCTACAGCTGCAGAATTAATGCCGGAAGCAATATTTGAAAGCTTTGCGGATTCTATAAGCTACGATCAGCAGGAGCCGTGTGAGAAAATTGCTCTGTGGAAGTCCATTACGTGCTATGACGTATTTCCAAGTTAATCCATGGATTTTCAACTTTGACACATTTATCTTAAGTGTGTGATTAGAACTGAACTATCCGGTATGACTGTGCGTTCTTTCACAACGGAAGCCCATATCAAGTAGTGTGGTGAAAGATAAAATGGACACGTAGGAGCAATTAGTCGATATCTGAATTACACCATATGGAGATTCCTGATTGTTCACAAACAAAATAATAATTATTAAACGCCTCCAGTATTTGGAAGATGCAAACAGAAAACTCATATAGGCAGACTAGTCCACTCACTTATATAGTAGCTCTTGCTGTAGTCCACCTTCACAGGCGTGCACAGGTACAATTCCGGCTGAAACAAAAGAATAATATTTCTCGTCATTTTCACAAACTCAGATATTCAAGCATCAATACGTAAAATTAAAACAAAAATTTTGCACAATAGAAAAATGAATATGATAAAGATGACGCATATACTCGCTTCTCATTATACGTTTTTACTTGTGAAATAATTCAATTCCAGTGGTGTAGCATGAAATTTTGAGCAGGGGAATCTAACTCAAGTTGTCTTTCATGCAATATAAGAAAACGTATTACAAAAATACAGTCTTAAAATAAATAGTAGCCAATTTCAAGTCAGCAGTCGAAGATTGGTTGGAACATCGTAAGTAACACCAATAAGGCATGACCTCAAATGATACGTAGTAAAATATGATTTCACGGTTTACACATATCTCTAACAAATAGACACGTATATGTATAACATTAGCTCAATCCCTGTCATACTTAGAGAAATCACAGTATTAGTATCATTACGTAAGTATGCGTCTGTCTTTTGGTTGTGTCCTTCATGGACAGCAAGGGAGTCGGTCATTTGTTTTTTAAATCACACTTTTGTTCGTAAGTCAGTATTGATAATACAATTGTCCTAAAAAAATTCAAGTAAATTAGTGTCAGGAACTGTTATTTCGCTCATTATTTATTATATCAGCCACAATGCACACTAACACTCCAACTGAACACAACTGACGAAAAGGGATAACTCGGAAACTACTTATTTTCAATGTCAAAGCTAGCTTCTTGCGAGCCTTGCGACTAGGGTAGTTTAGTTAGAAAGGGATGGAAAATCTGCGGGGTGGATTACACAGAAGAAACCAGTCTGCTTGAAAGCTGGTGTGTGCAGGCTTCTTGTTTACTGCTGCATCACAAATCATCCTGAGCTGCCGCATCACAATATTTAACGCGTAAATATAAATTCTATTAAAATTAATAAATAATTTTCTCCATAAACTGCAGGTCTATTATGAAATTATTATTATTAACTGGGGAAGCTAAGCTTTTTAGCTGACATTGACGCTACGCCACTGTTCAATTCCTTTCTCATGTTATGAATTATTGTTCATAGTCAATTTCTTGGAACTACTATTCAAAATATTTCAATATTAATCACTTAATCTACATTAAAATTAGAAGATGACCTTCCTCTGTATTAAACACAAACTACATTCCCTATATATAAAAATTAAAATTTTTGCCGTCATATGTAAATTGCACGGTTTAAGTAGATATATAATTATATACCGGTAATTAATTTTTAACAAATTTACAGGATTTATATATTTACCAAAATCAGTATTTGAAGATACAGATTTAAAATCTAGCTGGTCTCTAACTTCGCATCAGGAAGTGAAGCCAGAAGCCGTCAATTTCAAAGAGGACAAGAATCTCTGTTATGTCTACAGATTTATGTTATAATTTTATGCCTTATAGAATTGCAGTATACCTACATATCGGGTGTGACTATCACTAAAATGCCGATGTCATGTACCGCTTTTGAATGCACAAAGTACTGATTTGAAACCTATCGAAATCTCTAACTTTGAATCAGAAAGTGAGATCAAAAGCCTCCATTTTTAAAGCGGGCAAGAACCTGTTTTTGCTACACAGATTTCTATTATATGCTACACAAATGTGTAATATAGGCCTACGTACTGAATGTGACGTTATCACAAAATATCGATATTATGTGTCGCTTTACGGTGCACAAACCATTGATTTCAAACCTACCAAGATCTCTAACTTCGCATCGGGAAGTATAGTCCGGATCAGCTTACTTAATACCCTAGGGGTGAAACCTAATAATTTCTCCCCCCATTCCTACATATGCTAGTGGATTATGGTGATTTTATAGCTTGCAGGTTGAATTTTCTTTTGCCAACTTCGTTTCGAATTTCGGTAGAGAGAAATACTGATTTTCTAACTGTTATGTGGACAACAGTGACAGCAATTGTTGGTAGTGAAAATTCTGAAAATTCAAATTGTTCTAGATTTCTGAGCCGATTACTGAAAGCTAGTAAAATTTGAACATACTAATAATTAATTAATATCAGTATTAATATATATTTTTAGTAGGTTATTTTACGACGCTTTATCAAAATCTTAAGTTATTTAGAGTCTGAGTGAGATGAAGGTGATAATGCCGGCGAAATGAGTCCGGGGTCCAGCACCGAAAGTTACCCAGCATTTGCTCATATTGGGTTGAAGAAAAACCCCGGAAAAAACGTCAACTAGGTAACTTTCCCCAACCGGGAATCGAACCCGGGCCATCTGGTTTCGCGGCCAGACGCGCTAACCGTTACTCCACAGGAGTGGACTATATTAATATTAGCCTAAATACATAATAGTTATTTTATGTGTTTCGTTGTGGTTACAATTCAAGATTATAGTCGGGTAATTGTAAATAAATATATCATACTCGGTGTGATACATGCCTTTGGGTAATCGATAGAAGTACCAGTACCATTTCACATTTTAATGAATTTCTTTCGTGTTTAGACTTCTATTACAATAATGTCAAAGAGAGAAAATAGCATGGCAGTGACTCCTCCAAGAAAGAAAGCGTGTGCCATTCAGAGTACGCGAGTCGGCCTGGATAGCGCAGTCGGTATAGCGCTGGCCTTCTGTACTCGAGGTTGCGGGTTCGATCCCGGCCCAGGTCGATGAAATTTAAGTGCGCTTAAATGCGACAGGCTCATGTCAGTAGATTTACTGGCAAGTAAAATAACTCCTGCGGAACAAAATTCCTGCACACCGACGAAGCTAATATAACCTCGGCAGTTGCGAGCGTCGTTAAATAAACCATTAGGAGGAGAATCTGTTAAATAATTGAATTGAATTTAACGGAGGGGTGCACTATGGCCCAGCACTGCGACCTTCTAAGGTCTGTTGCGCTAACCCTCTGGTGACGCATTCCCAAACCTACACCGGCTGACCACGCTAGGGTTCTCTGTGTGCCCAGGTTTCGAGCAGGCAACCCCGCTCGTTCCTAGGCCAGCACCCTCCATGCGTCCCCAGCCGGGTTTCGAGGAATGCTACAGAATGATAACGAAATGGAGAAATGGTAACTGAATGATGTAAATGCCTAATTTGGGGAAAAACCGCAACTGCGATCTTGTCCGTCACAAGTGTCACTATGGATTTTTTCAATGAATCAATGACCGGGAATCGAACCCGAGCCGCCTGCGTGACAGTCTGAAGGTCTGTCCATTCAGCCACCGCAGAGGGTGTCTGTTAAATAAACTTATACAGTTATATATATAGACTTGAAAAGGATAAATTAAAACGTGAATAAAAGAAGTTAAAATCTTAAGTAAAGGACTTAGGATACTTTTGAGTCCACCTCTTCAATTCACAAAGGAATGAAGGCAGATGGTAAAACTTCGGAGGGGACTTCTGTTGTATTATGTGAAACACACGCATTTCACATCAGTGGTTTGAAACGAATCCGTGTTATGCTTTCCATATTTTGTAACTAATTTATCAGGTTCGGTTCTATAGGAATAACTGTGCATTTTCTTTCATTTACGAGGCGCGTCCATAAAGTAACTTTCCCACTCGTCCCACAGCTAGCAAACCATATGTTGCGCGAAGCGACTGCGTGTACGCGATAGAGTAAGGTCCCGGCATGGCGCATGCGCCAGCGGAACTTCCCGAGTGCTCTCAGTAGCTTCGTTGCATCGGTTGAAGATGGGCGTTCCTATTCCAGCTCCCGCCGCTTGAAGTGCGGTCAGTGATAAAGTTTTTGAATGCACA